>NC_090375.1:202302317-202939817 GCF_036365525.1 Heterodontus francisci | reverse complement strand
ACTCTCTCACACTGTCTCACACACTCACTCTCTCACACTGCCTCACACACCCTCACTCTCTCACACTGTCTCACACACATTCACTCTCTCACACTGTCTCACACACACTCACTCTCTCTCACACATTCACTCTCTCACACTGTCTCACACAGACTCACTCTCTCAAACTGCCTCACACACACTCACTCTCTCACAGGCACTCACTCTCTCATACTGTCTCACACACATTCACTCTCTCACACTGTCTCACACACATTCACACTCTCACACTGTCTCACACACACTCACTCTCTCACACTGTCTCACACACTCACTCTCTCACACTGTCTCACACACACTCACACTCTCACACTGTCTCACACACATTCACTCTCTCACACTGCCTCACACACACTCACTCTCTCACACTGTCTCGCACACATTCACTCTCTCACACTGTCTCACACACATTCACACTCTCACACTGTCTCACACACACTCACTCTCTCACACTGTCTCACACACTCACTCTCTCACACTGTCTCACACACTCACTCTCTCACACTGTCTCACACACACTCACACTCTCACACTGTCTCACACACATTCACTCTCTCACACTGCCTCACACACACTCACTCTCTCACACTGTCTCGCACACATTCACTCTCTCACACTGCCTCACACACACTCATTCTCTCACACTGTCTCGCACGCACTCACTCTCTCACACTGCCTCACACACATTCACTCTCTCACACTGTCTCGCACACTCACCTCTCACACACTCACTCTCATGCTGTCACGCACACTCTCACTCTCTGACACTGTCTCACACACACTCACTCTCTCTCACTGCCTCACACACACTCACTCTCTCACACTGTCTCACACACATTCACTCTCTCACACTGCCTCACAAACTCTCCCTCTCTGACACTGTCTCACACACACTTACTCTCTCACACTGCATCACACACACTCACTTTCTCACACTGTCTCACACACATCCGCTCTCTCACTGTCTCACACACACTCACTCTCTCACACTGTCTCACACACACTCACTCTCTCTCACACATTCACTCTCTCACACTGTCTCACACAGACTCACTCTCTCAAACTGCCTCACACACACTCACTCTCTCACAGGCACTCACTCTCTCATACTGTCTCACACACATTCACTCTCTCACACTGTCTCACACACATTCACACTCTCACACTGTCTCACACACACTCACTCTCTCACACTGTCTCACACACTCACTCTCTCACACTGTCTCACACACACTCACACTCTCACACTGTCTCACACACATTCACTCTCTCACACTGCCTCACACACACTCACTCTCTCACACTGTCTCGCACACATTCACTCTCTCACACTGTCTCACACACATTCACACTCTCACACTGTCTCACACACACTCACTCTCTCACACTGTCTCACACACTCACTCTCTCACACTGTCTCACACACACTCACACTCTCACACTGTCTCACACACATTCACTCTCTCACACTGCCTCACACACACTCACTCTCTCACACTGTCTCGCACACATTCACTCTCTCACACTGCCTCACACACACTCATTCTCTCACACTGTCTCGCACACACTCACTCTCTCACACTGCCTCACACACACTCACTCTCTCACACTGTCTCGCACACTCACCTCTCACACACTCACTCTCATGCTGTCACGCACACTCTCACTCTCTGACACTGTCTCACACACACTCACTCTCTCTCACTGCCTCACACACACTCACTCTCTCACACTGTCTCACACACATTCACTCTCTCACACTGCCTCACAAACTCTCCCTCTCTGACACTGTCTCACACACACTTACTCTCTCACACTGCATCACACACACTCACTTTCTCACACTGTCTCACACACATCCGCTCTCTCACTGTCTCACACACACTCACTCTCTCACACTGTCTCACACACACTCACTCTCTCACACTGCCTCACACACACTCACTCTCTCACACTGTCTCACACACTCACTCTCTCACACTGTCTCACACACACTCACTCTCTCACTCTGTCTCACACACATTCACTCTCTCACACTGTCTCACACACACTCACTCTCTCACACTGCCTCGGACACACTCACTCTCTCACACTGTCTCTCACACACTGGCTCTCTCACACGCACTCACTCTCTCACACTGTCTCACACACACTCACTCTCTCACACTCACACAGACACACACACTCTCACACTGTCCCACACACACTTACTCACACACTGTCTCACACACACTCACTCTCTCACTGTATCACACACATTCACTCTCTCACACTGCCTCACTCACACTCACTTTCTCACACTGTATCGCACACTCACCTCTCACACACTCACTCTCATGCTGTCACGCACACTCTCACTCTCTGACACTGTCTCACACACACTCACTCTCTCTCACTGCCTCACAGACACTCACTCTCTCACACTGTCTCACACACATTCACTCTCTCACACTGCCTCACAAACTCTCCCTCTCTGACACTGTCTCACACATACTTACTCTCTCACACTGCCTCACACACACTCACTCTCTCACACTGTCTCACACACACTCGCTCTCTCACTGTCTCACACACACTCTCTCACACTGTCTCACACACACTCACTCTCTCACACTGCCTCACACACACTCACTCTCTCACACTGTCTCACACTCTCACTCTCTGACACTGTCTCACACACACTCACTCTCTCTCACTGCCTCACAGACACTCACTCTCTCACACTGTCTCACACACACTCACTCTCTCACACTGCCTCGGACACACTCACTCTCTCACACTGTCTCTCACACACTCGCTCTCTCACACGCACTCACTCTCTCATTGTGTCTAACACACACTCACTCTCTCACACTGTCTCACACACACTCACTCTCTCACACTCACACAGACACACACACTCTCACACTGTCCCACACACACTCCCTCTCACACTGTCTCACACACACTCACTCTCTCACTGTATCACACACATTCACTCTCTCACACTGCCTCACTCACACTCACTCTCTCACACGGTCTCACACACTCTCTCACACTGTCTCACACACACTCACTCTCACACAGTCTCACACACATTCACTCTCTCACACTGTCTCACACACACCCACTCTCTCACACTGCCACAGACACACTCACTCTCTCACACTGTCTCACACACTCACTCTCTCACACTGTCTCACACACACTCACTCTCTCACACACACTCACTCTCTCATAGTGTCTCACACACACTCACTCTCTCACACTGTCTCACACACACTCCCTCTCTTACACTCACAGACACACACACTCTCTCACACTGTCTCACACACACTCACTCTCTCACACTCACACACATTCACTCTCTCACTGTCTCAAACACACTCACTCTCTCACACTGTCTCACACACATTCACTCTCTCACACTGTCTGACACACACTCACTCTCTCACACTGCCTCACACACACTCACTCTCTCACACTAGCACACATTCACTCTCTCACACTATCTCACACACACTCACTCTCTCACACTGCCACAGACACACTCACTCTCTCACACTGTCTCACACACTCACTCTCTCACACTCACACACACACACACTCTCTCACACTGTCTCACACACACTCACTCTCTCACACTGTCTCACACACACTCACTCTCTCACACTGCCTCACACAGACTCACTCTCTCACTTTCACACACATTCACTCTCTCAGAGTCTCACACACACTCACTCTCTCACACTGTCTCACACACATTCACTCTCTCACACTGCCTCACACACACTCACTCTCGCACACTGTCTCACACACTCACTCTCTCACACTGCATCGCACACCCTCACTCTCTCACACTGTCTCACACACATTCACTCTCTCACACTGTCTCACACACACTCACTCTCTCTCACACATTCACTCTCTCACACTGTCTCACACAGACTCACTCTCTCACACTGCCTCACACACACTCACTCTCTCTCACTGCCTCACACACACTCACTCTCTCACACTGTCTCACACACATTCACTCTCTCACACTGCCTCACACACTCTCCCTCTCTGACACTGTCTCACACACACTCACTCTCTCACACTGCCTCACACACACTCACTCTCTCACACTGTCTCACACACACCCACTCTCTCACTGTCTCACACACATTCACTCTCTCACACTGTCTCACACACACTCACTCTCTCACACTGCCTCACACACACTCACTCTCTCACACTGTCTCACACTCTCACTCTCTCACACTGTCTCACACACACTCAGTCTCTCACACTGTCTCACACACATTCACTCTCTCACACACTCTCACACACACTCACTCTCTCACACTGCCTCGGACACACTCACTCTCTCACACTGTCTCTCACACACTCGCTCTCTCACACGCACTCCCTCTCTCATAGTGTCTCACACACACTCACTCTCTCACACTGCCTCACACACACTCACTCTCTCACACTCATACACACACACACACTCTCACACACACTCACTCTCTCACTGTATCACACACATTCACTCTCCCACACTGCCTCACTCTCACACTGTCTCACACATACTCACTCTCTCACTGTATCACACTCATTCACTCTCTCACACTGCCTCACTCACACTCACTCTCTCACACTGTCTCACACACTCTCTCACACTGTCACACACACACTCACTCTCACACTGTATCACACACATTCACTCTCCCACACTGCCTCACTCACACTCATTCTCACACTGTCTCACACATACTCACTCTCTCACTGTATCACACACATTCACTCTCTCACACTGTCTCACACACATTCACTCTCTCACACTGACTCACACACGCTCACTCTCTCACACTGTCTCACACACTCACTCTCTCACACTGCCTCACACACCCTCACTCTCTCACACTGTCTCACACACATTCACTCTCTCACACTGTCTCACACACACTCACTCTCTCTCACACATTCACTCTCTCACACTGTCTCACACAGACTCACTCTCTCAAACTGCCTCACACACACTCACTCTCTCACACGCACTCACTCTCTCATACTGTCTCACACACATTCACTCTCTCACACTGTCTCACACACATTCACACTCTCACACTGTCTCACACACACTCACTCTCTCACACTGTCTCACACACTCACTCTCTCACACTGCCTCACACACACTCACTCTCTCACACTGTCTCACACACATTCACTCTCTCACACTGTCTCACACACATTCACACTCTCACACTGTCTCACGCACACTCACTCTCTCACACTGTCTCACACACTCACTCTCTCACACTGTCTCACACACACTCACACTCTCACACTGTCTCACACATACTCACTCTCTCACTGTTTCACACACATTCACTCTCTCACACTGTCTCACACACATTCACTCTCTCACACTGCCTCACACACGCTCACTCTCTCACACTGTCTCACACACACACTCTCTCACACTGCCTCACACACCCTCACTCTCTCACACTGTCTCACACACATTCACTCTCTCACACTGTCTCACTCACACTCACTCTCTCTCACACATACACTCTCTCACACTGTCTCACACAGACTCACTCTCTCAAACTGCCTCACACACACTCACTCTCTCACAGGCACTCACTCTCTCATACTGTCTCACACACATTCACTCTCTCACACTGTCTCACACACATTCACACTCTCACACTGTCTCACACACACTCACTCTCTCACACTGTCTCACACACTCACTCTCTCACACTGTCTCACACACACTCACACTCTCACACTGTCTCACACACATTCACTCTCTCACACTGCCTCACACACACTCACTCTCTCACACTGTCTCGCACACATTCACTCTCTCACACTGCCTCACACACACTCACTCTCTCACACTGTCTCGCACACATTCACTCTCTCACACTGCCTCAAACACTCTCACTCTCTCACACTGTCTCACACACATTCACTCTCTCACACTGTCTCACACACATTCACACTCTCACACTGTCTCACACACACTCACTCTCTCACACTGTCTCACACACTCACTCTCTCACACTGTCTCACACACACTCACACTCTCACACTGTCTCACACATACTCACTCTCTCACTGTATCACACACATTCACTCTCTCACACTGTCTCACACACATTCACTCTCTCACACTGCCTCACACACACTCACTCTCTCACACTGTCTCACACACTCACTCTCTCACACTGCCTCACACACCCTCACTCTCTCACACTGTCTCACACACATTCACTCTCTCACACTTTCTCACACACACTCACTCTCTCTCACACATTCACTCTCTCACACTGTCTCACACAGACTCACTCTCTCAAACTGCCTCACACACACTCACTCTCTCACAGGCACTCACTCTCTCATACTGTCTCACACACATTCACTCTCTCACACTGTCTCACACACATTCACACTCTCACACTGTCTCACACACACTCACTCTCTCACACTGTCTCACACACTCACTCTCTCACACTGTCTCACACACACTCACACTCTCTCACTGTCTCACACACATTCACTCTCTCACACTGCCTCACACACACTCACTCTCTCACACTGTCTCGCACACATTCACTCTCTCACACTGCCTCACACACACTCACTCTCTCACACTGTCTCACACGGTCACTCTCTCACACTGTCTCACACACACTCACACTCTCACACTGCCTCACACACACTCACTCTCTCACACTGTCTCGCACACTCACCTCTCACACACTCACTCTCATGCTGTCGCGCACACTCTCACTCTCTGACACTGTCTCACACACACTCACTCTCTCTCACTGCCTCACACACTCTCCCTCTCTGACACTGTCTCACACACACTCACTCTCTCACACTGCCTCACACACACTCACTCTCTCACACTGTCTCACACACATTCACTCTCTCACACTGCCTCACACACTCTCCCTCTCTGACACTGCCTCACACACACTCACTCTCTCACACTGTCTCGCACACACTCACTCTCTCACACTGCCTCACACACACTCACTCTCTCACACTGTCTCACATGGTCACTCTCTCACACTGTCTCACACACACTCACACTGCCTCACACACTCACTCTCTCACACTGTCTCGCACACTCACCTCTCACACACTCACTCTCATGCTGTCGCGCACACTCTCACTCTCTGACACTGTCTCACACACACTCACTCTCTCACACTGCCTCACACACTCTCCCTCTCTGACACTGTCTCACACACACTCACTCTCTCACACTGCCTCACACACACTCACTCTCTCACACTGTCTCACACACACCCACTCTCTCACTGTCTCACACACATTCACTCTCTCACACTGTCTCACACACACTCACTCTCTCACACTGCCTCACACACATTCACTCTCTCACACTGCCTCACACACACTCACTCTCTCACACTGTCTCACACTCTCACTCTCTCACACTGTCTCACACACACTCAGTCTCTCACACTGTCTCACACATATTCACTGTCTCACACACACTCACTCTCTCACACTGCCTCGGACACACTCACTCTCTCACACTGTCTCTCACACACTCGCTCTCTCACACGCACTCCTTCTCTCATAGTGTCTCACACACACTCACTCTCTCACACTGCCACACACACACTCACTCTCTCACACTCACACACACACACACACTCTCACACACACTCACTCTCTCACTGTATCACACACATTCACTCTCTCACACTGTCTCACACACATTCACTCTCTCACACTGCCTCACACACCCTCACTCTCTCACACTGTCTCACACACATTCACTCTCTCACACTGTCTCACACACACTCACTCTCTCTCACACATTCACTCTCTCACACTGTCTCACACAGACTCACTCTCTCAAACTGCCTCACACACACTCACTCTCTCACACGCACTCACTCTCTCATACTGTCTCACACATATTCACTCTCTCACACTGTCTCACACACATTCACACTCTCACACTGTCTCACACACACTCACTCTCTCACACTGTCTCACACACTCACTCTCTCACACTGTCTCACACACACTCACACTCTCACACTGTCTCACACACATTCACTCTCTCACACTGCCTCACACACACTCACTCTCTCACACTGTCTCGCACACATTCACTCTCTCACACTGCGTCACACACACTCACTCTCTCACACTGTCTCACACACATTCACACTCTCACACTGTCTCACACACACTCACTCTCTCACACTGTCTCACACACTCACTCTCTCACACTGTCTCACACACACTCACACTCTCACACTGTCTCACACATACTCACTCTCTCAATGTATCACACACATTCACTCTCTCACACTGTCTCACACACATTCACTCTCTCACACTGCCTCACACACGCTCACTCTCTCACACTGTCTCACACACTCACTCTCTCACACTGCCTCACACACCCTCACTCTCTCACACTGTCTCACACACATTCACTCTCTCACACTGTCTCACACACACTCACTCTCTCACAGGCAATCACTCTCTCATACTGTCTCACACACATTCACTCTCTCACACTGTCTCAAAGACATTCACACTCTCACACTGTCACACACACACTCACTCTCTCACACTGTCTCACACACTCACTCTCTCACACTGTCTCACACACACTCACACTCTCACACTGTCTCACACACTTTCACTCTCTCACACTGCCTCACACACACTCACTCTCTCACACTGTCTCGCACACATTCTCTCTCTCACTGCCTCACACACACTCACTCTCTCACACTGTCTCACACGGTCACTCTCTCACACTGTCTCACACACACTCACACTCTCACACTGCCTCACACACACTCACTCTCTCACACTGTCTCGCACACTCACCTCTCACACACTCACTCTCATGCTGTCGCGCACACTCTCACTCTCTGACACTGTCTCAGACACACTCACTCTCTCTCACTGCCTCACACACACTCACTCTCTCACACTGTCTCACACACATTCACTCTCTCACACTGCCTCACACACTCTCCCTCTCTGACACTGTCTCACACACACTCACTCTCTCACACTGCCTCACACACACTCACTCTCTCACACTGTCTCACACACACCCACTCTCTCACTGTCTCACACACATTCACTCTCTCACACTGTCTCACACACACTCACTCTCTCACACTGCCTCACACACACTCACTCTCTCACACTGTCTCACACTCTCACTCTCTCACACTGTCTCACACACATTCACACTCTCACACTGTCTCACACACACTCACTCTCTCACACTGTCTCACACACTCACTCTCTCACACTGTCTCACACACACTCACACTCTCTCACTGTCTCACACACATTCACTCTCTCACACTGCCTCACACACACTCACTCTCTCACACTGTCTCGCACACATTCACTCTCTCACACTGCCTCACACACACTCACTCTCTCACACTGTCTCACACGGTCACTCTCTCACACTGTCTCACACACACTCACACTCTCACACTGCCTCACACACACTCACTCTCTCACACTGTCTCGCACACTCACCTCTCACACACTCACTCTCATGCTGTCGCGCACACTCTCACTCTCTGACACTGTCTCACACACACTCACTCTCTCTCACTGCCTCACACACTCTCCCTCTCTGACACTGACTCACACACACTCACTCTCTCACACTGCCTCACACACACTCACTCTCTCACACTGTCTCACACACATTCACTCTCTCACACTGCCTCACACACTCTCCCTCTCTGACACTGCCTCACACACACTCACTCTCTCACACTGTCTCGCACACACTCACTCTCTCACACTGCCTCACACACACTCACTCTCTCACACTGTCTCACATGGTCACTCTCTCACACTGTCTCACACACACTCACACTGCCTCACACACTCACTCTCTCACACTGTCTCGCACACTCACCTCTCACACACTCACTCTCATGCTGTCGCGCACACTCTCACTCTCTGACACTGTCTCACACACACTCACTCTCTCACACTGCCTCACACACTCTCCCTCTCTGACACTGTCTCACACACACTCACTCTCTCACACTGCCTCACACACACTCACTCTCTCACACTGTCTCACACACACCCACTCTCTCACTGTCTCACACACATTCACTCTCTCACACTGTCTCACACACACTCACTCTCTCACACTGCCTCACACACATTCACTCTCTCACACTGCCTCACACACACTCACTCTCTCACACTGTCTCACACTCTCACTCTCTCACACTGTCTCACACACACTCAGTCTCTCACACTGTCTCACACATATTCACTGTCTCACACACACTCACTCTCTCACACTGCCTCGGACACACTCACTCTCTCACACTGTCTCTCACACACTCGCTCTCTCACACGCACTCCTTCTCTCATAGTGTCTCACACACACTCACTCTCTCACACTGCCACACACACACTCACTCTCTCACACTCACACACACACACACACTCTCACACACACTCACTCTCTCACTGTATCACACACATTCACTCTCTCACACTGTCTCACACACATTCACTCTCTCACACTGCCTCACACACCCTCACTCTCTCACACTGTCTCACACACATTCACTCTCTCACACTGTCTCACACACACTCACTCTCTCTCACACATTCACTCTCTCACACTGTCTCACACAGACTCACTCTCTCAAACTGCCTCACACACACTCACTCTCTCACACGCACTCACTCTCTCATACTGTCTCACACATATTCACTCTCTCACACTGTCTCACACACATTCACACTCTCACACTGTCTCACACACACTCACTCTCTCACACTGTCTCACACACTCACTCTCTCACACTGTCTCACACACACTCACACTCTCACACTGTCTCACACACATTCACTCTCTCACACTGCCTCACACACACTCACTCTCTCACACTGTCTCGCACACATTCACTCTCTCACACTGCGTCACACACACTCACTCTCTCACACTGTCTCACACACATTCACACTCTCACACTGTCTCACACACACTCACTCTCTCACACTGTCTCACACACTCACTCTCTCACACTGTCTCACACACACTCACACTCTCACACTGTCTCACACATACTCACTCTCTCAATGTATCACACACATTCACTCTCTCACACTGTCTCACACACATTCACTCTCTCACACTGCCTCACACACGCTCACTCTCTCACACTGTCTCACACACTCACTCTCTCACACTGCCTCACACACCCTCACTCTCTCACACTGTCTCACACACATTCACTCTCTCACACTGTCTCACACACACTCACTCTCTCACAGGCAATCACTCTCTCATACTGTCTCACACACATTCACTCTCTCACACTGTCTCAAAGACATTCACACTCTCACACTGTCACACACACACTCACTCTCTCACACTGTCTCACACACTCACTCTCTCACACTGTCTCACACACACTCACACTCTCACACTGTCTCACACACTTTCACTCTCTCACACTGCCTCACACACACTCACTCTCTCACACTGTCTCGCACACATTCTCTCTCTCACTGCCTCACACACACTCACTCTCTCACACTGTCTCACACGGTCACTCTCTCACACTGTCTCACACACACTCACACTCTCACACTGCCTCACACACACTCACTCTCTCACACTGTCTCGCACACTCACCTCTCACACACTCACTCTCATGCTGTCGCGCACACTCTCACTCTCTGACACTGTCTCAGACACACTCACTCTCTCTCACTGCCTCACACACACTCACTCTCTCACACTGTCTCACACACATTCACTCTCTCACACTGCCTCACACACTCTCCCTCTCTGACACTGTCTCACACACACTCACTCTCTCACACTGCCTCACACACACTCACTCTCTCACACTGTCTCACACACACCCACTCTCTCACTGTCTCACACACATTCACTCTCTCACACTGTCTCACACACACTCACTCTCTCACACTGCCTCACACACACTCACTCTCTCACACTGTCTCACACTCTCACTCTCTCACACTGTCTCACACACACTCAGTCTCTCACACTGTCTCACACACATTCACTCTCTCACACTGTCTCACACACACTCACTCTCTCACACTGCCTCACACACACTCACTCTCTCACACTCACACACACACACACACTCTCACACACACTCACTCTCTCACTGTATCACACACATTCACTCTCCCACACTGCCTCACTCACACTCACTCTCACACTGTCTCACACATACTCACTCTCTCACTGTATCACACACATTCACTCTCTCACACTGTCTCACACACATTCACTCTCTCACACTGCCTCACACACGCTCACTCTCTCACACTGTCTCACACACTCACTCTCTCACACTGCCTCACACACCCTCACTCTCTCACACTGTCTCATTCACATTCACTCTCTCACACTGTCTCACACACACTCACTCTCTCTCACACATTCACTCTCTCACACTGTCTCACACAGACTCACTCTCTCAAACTGCCTCACACACACTCACTCTCTCACACGCACTCACTCTCTCATACTGTCTCACACACATTCACTCTCTCACACTGTCTCACACACATTCACACTCTCACACTGTCTCACACACACTCACTCTCTCACACTGTCTCACACACTCACTCTCTCACACTGTCTCACACACACTCACACTCTCACACTGTCTCACACACATTCATCCTCTCACACTGCCTCACACACACTCACTCTCTCACACTGTCTCGCACACATTCACTCTCTCACACTGCCTCACACACACTCACTCTCTCACACTGTCTCACACACATTCACTCTCTCACACTGTCTCACACACATTCACACTCTCACACTGTCTCACACACATTCACTCTCTCACACTGTCTCACACACTCCCTCTCTCACACTGCCTCACACACATTCACTCTCTCACACTGTCTCACACACACTCACTCTCTCTCACACATTCACTCTCTCACACTGTCTCACACAGACTCACTCTCTCACACTGTCTCACACACACTCACACTGCCTCACACACACTCACTCTCACACACTGTCTCGCACACTCACCTCTCACACACTCACTCTCATGCTGTCGCGCACACTCTCACTCTCTGACACAGTCTCACACACACTCACTCTCTCTCACTGCCTCACACACACTCACTCTCTCACACTGTCTCACACACATTCACTCTCTCACACTGCCTCACACACTCTCCCTCTCTGACAGTGTCTCACACACACTCACTCTCTCACACTGCCTCACACACACTCACTCTCTCACACTGTCTCACACTCTCACTCTCTCACACTGTCTCACGCACACTCAGTCTCTCACACTGTCTCACACACATTCACTCTCTCACACTGTCTCACACACACTCACTCTCTCACACTGCCTCGGACACACTCACTCTCTCACACTGTCTCTCACACATTCGCTCTCTCACACACACTCCCTCTCTCATAGTGCTTCACACACACTCACTCTCTCACACTGCCTCACACACACTCACTCTCTCACACTCACACACACACACACACTCTCACACACACTCACTCTCTCACTGTATCACACACATTCACTCTCCCACACTGCCTCACTCACTCTCACACTGCCTCACACACACTCACTCTCTCACACTGTCTCACACGGTCACTCTCTCACACTGTCTCACACACACTCACACTCTCACACTGCCTCACACACACTCACTCTCTCACACTGTCTCGCACACACACCTCTCACACACTCACTCTCATGCTGTCGCGCACACTCTCACTCTCTGACACTGTCTCAGACACACTCACTCTCTCTCACTGCCTCACACACACTCACTCTCTCACACTGTCTCACACACATTCACTCTCTCACACTGCCTCACACACTCTCCCTCTCTGACACTGTCTCACACACACTCACTCTCTCACACTGCCTCACACACACTCACTCTCTCACACTGTCTCACACACACCCACTCTCTCACTGTCTCACACACATTCACTCTCTCACACTGTCTCACACACACTCACTCTCTCACACTGCCTCACACACACTCACTCTCTCACACTGTCTCACACACATTCACTCTCTCACATTGTCTCACACACACTCAGTCTCTCACACTGTCTCACACACATTCACTCTCTCACACTGTCTCACACACACTCACTCTCTCACACTGCCTCACACACACTCACTCTCTCACACTCACACACGCACACACACTCTCACACACACTCACTCTCTCACTGTATCACACACATTCACTCTCCCACACTGCCTCACTCACACTCACTCTCACACTGTCTCACACATACTCACTCTCTCACTGTATCACACACATTCACTCTCTCACACTGCCTCACTCACACTCACTCTCTCACACTGTCTCACACACTCTCTCACACTGTCTCACACACACTCACTCTCACACTGTCTCACACACATTCACTCTCCCACACTGCCTCACTCACACTCACTCTCACACTGTCTCACACATACTCACTCTCTCACTGTATCACACACATTCACTCTCTCACACTGTCTCACACACATTCACTCTCTCACACTGCCTCACACACGCTCACTCTCTCACACTGTCTCACACACTCACTCTCTCACACTGCCTCACACACCCTCACTCTCTCACACTGTCTCACACACATTCACTCTCTCACACTGTCTCACACACACTCACTCTCTCTCACACATTCACTCTCTCACACTGTCTCACACTGACTCACTCTCTCAAACTGCCTCACACACACTCACTCTCTCACACGCACTCACTCTCTCATACTGTCTCACACACATTCACTCTCTCACACTGTCTCACACACATTCACACTCTCACACTGTCTCACACACACTCACTCTCTCACACTGTCTCACACACTCACTCTCTCACACTGTCTCACACACACTCACACTCTCACACTGTCTCACACACATTCATCCTCTCACACTGCCTCACACACACTCACTCTCTCACACTGTCTCGCACACATTCACTCTCTCACACTGCCTCACACACACTCACTCTCTCACACTGTCTCGCACACATTCACTCTCTCACACTGTCTCACACACATTCACACTCACACTGTCTCACACACACTCACTCTCTCACACTGTCTCACACACTCACTCTCTCACACTGCCTCACACACATTCACTCTCTCACACTGTCTCACACACACTCACTCTCTCTCACACATTCACTCTCACACTGTCTCACACAGACTCACTCTCTCACACTGTCTCACACACACTCACACTCTCACACTGCCTCACACACACTCACTTTCTCACACTGTCTCGCACACTCACCTCTCACACACTCACTCTCATGCTGTCGCGCACACTCTCACTCTCTGACACTGTCTCACACACTCTCACTCTCTCTCACTGCCTCACACACACTCACTCTCTCACACTGTCTCACACACATTCACTCTCTCACACTGCCTCACACACTCTCCCTCTCTGACACTGTCTCACACACACTCACTCTCTCACACTGCCTCACACACACTCACTCTCTCACACTGTCTCACACTCTCACTCTCTCACACTGTCTCACACACACTCAGTCTCTCACACTGTCTCACACACATTCACTCTCTCACACTGTCTCACACACACTCACTCTCTCACACTGCCTCGGACACACTCACTCTCTCACACTGTCTCTCACACATTCGCTCTCTCACACGCACTCCCTCTCTCATAGTGCTTCACACACACTCACTCTCTCACACTGCCTCACACACACTCACTCTCTCACACTCACACACACACACACACTCTCACACACACTCACTCTCTCACTGTATCACACACATTCACTCTCCCACACTGCCTCACTCACTCTCACACTGTCTCACACATACTCACTCTCTCACTGTATCACACACATTCACTCTCTCACACTGCCTCACTCACACTCACTCTCTCACACTGTCTCACACACTCTCTCACACTGTCTCACACACACTCACTCTCACACTGTCTCACACACATTCACTCTCTCACACTGTCTCACACACTCTCACTCTCTCACACTGCCACAGACACACTCACTCTCTCACACTGTCTCACACACTCACTCTCTCACACTGTCTCACACACACTCACTCTCTCACACACACACACTCTCTCATAGTTTCTCACACACTCTCACTCTCTCACACTGTCTCACACACACTCACTCTCTCACACTCACACACACACACTCTTTCACACTGTCTCACACACACTCACTCTCTCACACTGTCTCACACACACTCACTCTCTCACACTGCCTCACACACACTCACTCTCTCACTTTCACACACATTCACTCTCTCAGAGTCTCACACACACTCACTCTCTCACACTGTCTCACACACATTCACTCTCTCACACTGCCTCACACACGCTCACTCTCTCACACTGTCTCACACACTCACTCTCTCACACTGCCTCACACACCCTCACTCTCTCACACTGTCTCACACACATTCACTCTCTCACACTGTCTCACACACACTCACTCTCTCTCTCACACATTCACTCTCTCACACTGCCTCACACAGACTCACTCTCTCACACTGCCTCACACACACTCACTCTCTCACACGCACTCACTCTCTCATACTGTCTCACACACATTCACTCTCTCACACTGTCTCACACACATTCACACTCTCACACAGTCTCTCACACACATTCACTCTCTCACACTGTCTCACACACTCACTCTCTCACACTGTCTCGCACACATTCACTCTCTCACACTGCCTCACACACACTCGCTCTCTCACACTGTCTCACACGGTCACTCTCTCACACTGTCTCACACACACTCACACTCTCACACTGCCTCACACACACTCACTCTCTCACACTGTCTCGCACACTCACCTCTCACACACTCACTCTCATGCTGTCGCGCACAGTCTCACTCTCTGACACTGTCTCACACACACTCACTCTCTCTCACTGTCTCACACACATTCACTCTCTCACACTGCCTCACACACTCTCCCTTTCTGACACTGTCTCACACACACTCACTCTCTCACACTTCCTCACACACACTCACTCTCTCACACTGTCTCACACACACTCACTCTCTCACACAGTCTCACACACACTCACTCTCTCACTGCCTCACACACACTCACTCTCTCACACCGTCTCACACACACTCAGTCTCTGACACTGTCTCACACACATTCACTCTCTCACACTGTCTCTCACACACTCGCTCTCTCACACGCACTCCCTCTCTCATAGTGTCTCACACACACTCACTCTCTCACACTGCCTCACTCACACACACTCACTCACTCACACTCACACACACACACACACTCTCACACTGTCTCACACACACTCACTCTCTCACTGTATCACACACATTCACTCTCTCACACTGCCTCACTCACACTCACTCTCTCACACTGTCTCACACACTCACTCTCTCACACTGTCTCACACACACTCACTCTCACACTGTCTCACACACATTCACTCTCTCACACTGTCTCACACACACTCACTCTCTCACACTGCCACAGACACACTCACTCTCTCACACACACTCGCTCTCTCATAGTGTCTCACACACACTCACTCTCTCACACTGTCTCACACACACTCACTCTCTCACACTGTCTCACACACACTCACTCTCTCACACTCACACACATTCACTCTCTCACTGTCTCAAACACACTCACTCTCTCACACTGTCTCACATACATTCACCCTCTCACACTGTCTGACACACACTCACTCTCTCACACTGCCTCACACACACTCACTCTCTCACACTCACACACACTCACTCTCTCACACAGTCTCACACACACTCACTCTCTCACACTGCCTCACACACACTCACTCTCTCACACTGTCTCACACACACTCAGTCTCTCACACTGTCTCACACACATTCACTCTCTCACACTGTCTCTCACACACTCGCTCTCTCACACGCACTCCCTCTCTCATAGTGTCTCACACACACTCACTCTCTCTCACTGCCTCACACACACTCACTCACTCACACTCACACACACACACACTCTCACACTGTCTCACACACACTCACTCTCTCACTGTATCACACACATTCACTCTCTCACACTGCCTCACTCACACTCACTCTCTCACACTGTCTCACACACTCACTCTCTCACACTGTCTCACACACACTCACTCTCACACTGTCTCACACACATTCACTCTCTCACACTGTCTCACACACACTCACACTCTCACACTGCCTCACACACACTCACTCTCTCACACTGTCTCGCACACTCACCTCTCACACACTCACTCTCATGCTGTCGCGCACACTCTCACTCTCTGACACTGTCTCAGACACACTCACTCTCTCTCACTGCCTCACACACACTCACTCTCTCACACTGTCTCACACACATTCACTCTCTCACAGTGCCTCACACACTCTCCCTCTCTGACACTGTCTCACACACACTCACTCTCTCACACTGCCTCACACACACTCACTCTCTCACACTGTCTCACACACACCCACTCTCTCACTGTCTCACACACATTCACTCTCTCACACTGTCTCACACACACTCACTCTCTCACACTGCCTCACACACACTCACTCTCTCACACTGTCTCACACTCTCACTCTCTCACATTGTCTCACACACACTCAGTCTCTCACACTGTCTCACACACATTCACTCTCTCACACTGTCTCACACACACTCACTCTCTCACACTGCCTCACACACACTCACTCTCTCACACTCACACACACACACACACTCTCACACACACTCACTCTCTCACTGCATCACACACATTCACTCTCCCACACTGCCTCACTCACACTCACTCTCACACTGTCTCACACACTCTCTCACACTGTCTCACACACACTCACTCTCACACTGTCTCACACACATTCACTCTCCCACACTGCCTCACTCACACTCACTCTCACACTGTCTCACACATACTCACTCTCTCACTGTATCACACACATTCACTCTCTCACACTGTCTCACACACATTCACTCTCTCACACTGCCTCACAAACGCTCACTCTCTCACACTGTCTCACACACTCACTCTCTCACACTGCCTCACACACCCTCACTCTCTCACACTGTCTCACACACATTCACTCTCTCACACTGTCTCACACACACTCACTCTCTCTCACACATTCACTCTCTCACACTGTCTCACACTTACTCACTCTCTCAAACTGCCTCACACACACTCACTCTCTCACACGCACTCACTCTCTCACACTGTCTCACACAGACTCACTCTCTCACACTGTCTCACACACACTCACACTGCCTCACACACACTCACTCTCTCACACTGTCTCGCACACTCACCTCTCACACACTCACTCTCATGCTGTCGCGCACACTCTCACTCTCTGACACAGTCTCACACACACTCACTCTCTCTCACTGCCTCACACACACTCACTCTCTCACACTGTCTCACACACATTCACTCTCTCACACTGCCTCACACACTCTCCCTCTCTGACAGTGTCTCACACACACTCACTCTCTCACACTGCCTCACACACACTCACTCTCTCACACTGTCTCACACTCTCACTCTCTCACACTGTCTCACGCACACTCAGTCTCTCACACTGTCTCACACACATTCACTCTCTCACACTGTCTCACACACACTCACTCTCTCACACTGCCTCGGACACACTCACTCTCTCACACTGTCTCTCACACATTCGCTCTCTCACACACACTCCCTCTCTCATAGTGCTTCACACACACTCACTCTCTCACACTGCCTCACACACACTCACTCTCTCACACTCACACACACACACACACTCTCACACACACTCACTCTCTCACTGTATCACACACATTCACTCTCCCACACTGCCTCACTCACTCTCACACTGCCTCACACACACTCACTCTCTCACACTGTCTCACACGGTCACTCTCTCACACTGTCTCACACACACTCACACTCTCACACTGCCTCACACACACTCACTCTCTCACACTGTCTCGCACACACACCTCTCACACACTCACTCTCATGCTGTCGCGCACACTCTCACTCTCTGACACTGTCTCAGACACACTCACTCTCTCTCACTGCCTCACACACACTCACTCTCTCACACTGTCTCACACACATTCACTCTCTCACACTGCCTCACACACTCTCCCTCTCTGACACTGTCTCACACACACTCACTCTCTCACACTGCCTCACACACACTCACTCTCTCACACTGTCTCACACACACCCACTCTCTCACTGTCTCACACACATTCACTCTCTCACACTGTCTCACACACACTCACTCTCTCACACTGCCTCACACACACTCACTCTCTCACACTGTCTCACACTCTCACTCTCTCACATTGTCTCACACACACTCCGTCTCTCACACTGTCTCACACACATTCACTCTCTCACACTGTCTCACACACACTCACTCTCTCACACTGCCTCACACACACTCACTCTCTCACACTCACACACACACACACACTCTCACACACACTCACTCTCTCACTGTATCACACACATTCACTCTCCCACACTGCCTCACTCACACTCACTCTCACACTGTCTCACACATACTCACTCTCTCACTGTATCACACACATTCACTCTCTCACACTGCCTCACTCACACTCACTCTCTCACACTGTCTCACACACTCTCTCACACTGTCTCACACACACTCACTCTCACACTGTCTCACACACATTCACTCTCCCACACTGCCTCACTCACACTCACTCTCACACTGTCTCACACATACTCACTCTCTCACTGTATCACACACATTCACTCTCTCACACTGTCTCACACACATTCACTCTCTCACACTGCCTCACACACGCTCACTCTCTCACACTGTCTCACACACTCACTCTCTCACACTGCCTCACACACCCTCACTCTCTCACACTGTCTCACACACATTCACTCTCTCACACTGTCTCACACACACTCACTCTCTCTCACACATTCACTCTCTCACACTGTCTCACACTGACTCACTCTCTCAAACTGCCTCACACACACTCACTCTCTCACACGCACTCACTCTCTCATACTGTCTCACACACATTCACTCTCTCACACTGTCTCACACACATTCACACTCTCACACTGTCTCACACACACTCACTCTCTCACACTGTCTCACACACTCACTCTCTCACACTGTCTCACACACACTCACACTCTCACACTGTCTCACACACATTCATCCTCTCACACTGCCTCACACACACTCACTCTCTCACACTGTCTCGCACACATTCACTCTCTCACACTGTCTCACACACATTCACACTCACACTGTCTCACACACACTCACTCTCTCACACTGTCTCACACACTCACTCTCTCACACTGCCTCACACACATTCACTCTCTCACACTGTCTCACACACACTCACTCTCTCTCACACATTCGCTCTCACACTGTCTCACACAGACTCACTCTCTCACACTGTCTCACACACACTCACACTCTCACACTGCCTCACACACACTCACTCTCTCACACTGTCTCGCACACTCACCTCTCACACACTCACTCTCATGCTGTCGCGCACACTCTCACTCTCTGACACTGTCTCACACACTCTCACTCTCTCTCACTGCCTCACACACACTCACTCTCTCACACTGTCTCACACACATTCACTCTCTCACACTGCCTCACACACTCTCCCTCTCTGACACTGTCTCACACACACTCACTCTCTCACACTGCCTCACACACACTCACTCTCTCACACTGTCTCACACTCTCACTCTCTCACACTGTCTCACACACACTCAGTCTCTCACACTGTCTCACACACATTCACTCTCTCACACTGTCTCACACACACTCACTCTCTCACACTGCCTCGGACACACTCACTCTCTCACACTGTCTCTCACACATTCGCTCTCTCACACGCACTCCCTCTCTCATAGTGCTTCACACACACTCACTCTCTCACACTGCCTCACACACACTCACTCTCTCACACTCACACACACACACACACTCTCACACACACTCACTCTCTCACTGTATCACACACATTCACTCTCCCACACTGCCTCACTCACTCTCACACTGTCTCACACATACTCACTCTCTCACTGTATCACACACATTCACTCTCTCACACTGCCTCACTCACACTCACTCTCTCACACTGTCTCACACACTCTCTCACACTGTCTCACACACACTCACTCTCACACTGTCTCACACACATTCACTCTCCCACACTGCCTCACTCACACTCACTCTCACACTCTCTCACACATACTCACTCTCTCACTGTATCACACACATTCACTCTCTCACACTGTCTCACACACATTCACTCTCTCACACTGCCTCACACACGCTCACTCTCTCACACTGTCTCACACACTCACTCTCTCACACTGCCTCACACACCCTCACTCTCTCACACTGTCTCACACACATTCACTCTCTCACACTGTCTCACACACACTCACTCTCTCTCACACATTCACTCTCTCACACTGTCTCACACTGACTCACTCTCTCAAACTGCCTCACACACACTCACTCTCTCACACGCACTCACTCTCTCATACTGTCTCACACACATTCACTCTCTCACACTGTCTCACACACATTCACACTCTCACACTGTCTCACACACACTCACTCTCTCACACTGTCTCACACACTCACTCTCTCAAACTGTCTCACACACACTCACACTCTCACACTGTCTCACACACATTCATCCTCTCACACTGCCTCACACACACTCACTCTCTCACACTGTCTCGCACACATTCACTCTCTCACACTGCCTCACACACACTCACTCTCTCACACTGTCTCGCACACATTCACTCTCTCACACTGTCTCACACACATTCACACTCACACTGTCTCACACACACTCACTCTCTCACACTGTCTCACACACTCACTCTCTCACACTGCCTCACACACATTCACTCTCTCACACTGTCTCACACACACTCACTCTCTCTCACACATTCACTCTCACACTGTCTCACACAGACTCACTCTCTCACACTGTCTCACACACACTCACACTCTCACACTGCCTCACACACACTCACTCTCTCACACTGTCTCGCACACTCACCTCTCACACACTCACTCTCATGCTGTCGCGCACACTCTCACTCTCTGACACTGTCTCACACACTCTCACTCTCTCTCACTGCCTCACACACACTCACTCTCTCACACTGTCTCACACACATTCACTCTCTCACACTGCCTCACACACTCTCCCTCTCTGACACTGTCTCACACACACTCACTCTCTCACACTGCCTCACACACACTCACTCTCTCACACTGTCTCACACACTCACTC
Source organism: Heterodontus francisci (assembly GCF_036365525.1). Classification (NCBI taxonomy): domain Eukaryota; kingdom Metazoa; phylum Chordata; class Chondrichthyes; order Heterodontiformes; family Heterodontidae; genus Heterodontus; species Heterodontus francisci. The sequence continues at coordinate 202,916,347 of NC_090375.1, read as the reverse complement.
TCTCACACTGTCTCACACACACTCAGTCTCTCACACTGTCTCACACACATTCACTCTCTCACACTGTCTCACACACACTCACTCTCTCACACTGCCTCGGACACACTCACTCTCTCACACTGTCTCTCACACATTCGCTCTCTCGCACGCACTCCCTCTCTCATAGTGCTTCACACACACTCACTCTCTCACACTGTCTCACACTCTCACTCTCTCACATTGTCTCACACACACTCAGTCTCTCACACTGTCTCACACACATTCACTCTCTCACACTGTCTCACACACACTCACTCTCTCACACTGCCTCACACACACTCACTCTCTCACACTCACACACACACACACACTCTCACACACACTCACTCTCTCACTGTATCACACACATTCACTCTCCCACACTGCCTCACTCACACTCACTCTCACACTGTCTCACACACTCTCTCACACTGTCTCACACACACTCACTCTCACACTGTCTCACACACATTCACTCTCCCACACTGCCTCACTCACACTCACTCTCACACTGTCTCACACATACTCACTCTCTCACTGTATCACACACATTCACTCTCTCACACTGTCTCACACACATTCACTCTCTCACACTGCCTCACACACGCTCACTCTCTCACACTGTCTCACACACTCACTCTCTCACACTGCCTCACACACCCTCACTCTCTCACACTGTCTCACACACATTCACTCTCTCACACTGTCTCACACACACTCACTCTCTCTCACACATTCACTCTCTCACACTGTCTCACACTTACTCACTCTCTCAAACTGCCTCACACACACTCACTCTCTCACACGCACTCACTCTCTCATACTGTCTCACACACACTCACTCTCTCTCACACATTCACTCTCTCACACTGTCTCACACAGACTCACTCTCTCACACTGTCTCACACACACTCACACTGCCTCACACACACTCACTCTCTCACACTGTCTCGCACACTCACCTCTCACACACTCACTCTCATGCTGTCGCGCACACTCTCACTCTCTGACACAGTCTCACACACACTCACTCTCTCTCACTGCCTCACACACACTCACTCTGTCACACTGTCTCACACACATTCACTCTCTCACACTGCCTCACACACTCTCCCTCTCTGACAGTGTCTCACACACACTCACTCTCTCACACTGCCTCACACACACTCACTCTCTCACACTGTCTCACACTCTCACTCTCTCACACTGTCTCACGCACACTCAGTCTCTCACACTGTCTCACACACATTCACTCTCTCACACTGTCTCACACACACTCACTCTCTCACACTGCCTCGGACACACTCACTCTCTCACACTGTCTCTCACACATTCGCTCTCTCACACACACTCCCTCTCTCATAGTGCTTCACACACACTCACTCTCTCACACTGCCTCACACACACTCACTCTCTCACACTCACACACACACACACACTCTCACACACACTCACTCTCTCACTGTATCACACACATTCACTCTCCCACACTGCCTCACTCACTCTCACACTGCCTCACACACACTCACTCTCTCACACTGTCTCACACGGTCACTCTCTCACACTGTCTCACACACACTCACACTCTCACACTGCCTCACACACACTCACTCTCTCACTGTCTCACACACATTCACTCTCTCACACTGTCTCACACACACTCACTCTCTCACACTGCCTCACACACACTCACTCTCTCACACTGTCTCACACACACCCACTCTCTCACTGTCTCACACACATTCACTCTCTCACACTGTCTCACACACACTCACTCTCTCACACTGCCTCACACACACTCACTCTCTCACACTGTCTCACACTCTCACTCTCTCACATTGTCTCACACACACTCAGTCTCTCACACTGTCTCACACACATTCACTCTCTCACACTGTCTCACACACACTCACTCTCTCACACTGCCTCACACACACTCACTCTCTCACACTCACACACACACACACACTCTCACACACACTCACTCTCTCACTGTATCACACACATTCACTCTCCCACACTGCCTCACTCACACTCACTCTCACACTGTCTCACACATACTCACTCTCTCACTGTATCACACACATTCACTCTCTCACACTGCCTCACTCACACTCACTCTCTCACACTGTCTCACACACTCTCTCACACTGTCTCACACACACTCACTCTCACACTGTCTCACACACATTCACTCTCCCACACTGCCTCACTCACACTCACTCTCACACTGTCTCACACATACTCACTCTCTCACTGTATCACACACATTCACTCTCTCACACTGTCTCACACACATTCACTCTCTCACACTGCCTCACACACGCTCACTCTCTCACACTGTCTCACACACTCACTCTCTCACACTGCCTCACACACCCTCACTCTCTCACACTGTCTCACACACATTCACTCTCTCACACTGTCTCACACACACTCACTCTCTCTCACACATTCACTCTCTCACACTGTCTCACACTGACTCACTCTCTCAAACTGCCTCACACACACTCACTCTCTCACACGCACTCACTCTCTCATACTGTCTCACACACATTCACTCTCTCACACTGTCTCACACACATTCACACTCTCACACTGTCTCACACACACTCACTCTCTCACACTGTCTCACACACTCACTCTCTCACACTGTCTCACACACACTCACACTCTCACACTGTCTCACACACATTCATCCTCTCACACTGCCTCACACACACTCACTCTCTCACACTGTCTCGCACACATTCACTCTCTCACACTGCCTCACACACACTCACTCTCTCACACTGTCTCGCACACATTCACTCTCTCACACTGTCTCACACACATTCACACTCACACTGTCTCACACACACTCACTCTCTCACACTGTCTCACACACTCACTCTCTCACACTGCCTCACACACATTCACTCTCTCACACTGTCTCACACACACTCACTCTCTCTCACACATTCGCTCTCACACTGTCTCACACAGACTCACTCTCTCACACTGTCTCACACACACTCACACTCTCACACTGCCTCACACACACTCACTCTCTCACACTGTCTCGCACACTCACCTCTCACACACTCACTCTCATGCTGTCGCGCACACTCTCACTCTCTGACACTGTCTCACACACTCTCACTCTCTCTCACTGCCTCACACACACTCACTCTCTCACACTGTCTCACACACATTCACTCTCTCACACTGCCTCACACACTCTCCCTCTCTGACACTGTCTCACACACACTCACTCTCTCACACTGCCTCACACACACTCACTCTCTCACACTGTCTCACACTCTCACTCTCTCACACTGTCTCACACACACTCAGTCTCTCACACTGTCTCACACACATTCACTCTCTCACACTGTCTCACACACACTCACTCTCTCACACTGCCTCGGACACACTCACTCTCTCACACTGTCTCTCACACATTCGCTCTCTCACACGCACTCCCTCTCTCATAGTGCTTCACACACACTCACTCTCTCACACTGCCTCACACACACTCACTCTCTCACACTCACACACACACACACACTCTCACACACACTCACTCTCTCACTGTATCACACACATTCACTCTCCCACACTGCCTCACTCACTCTCACACTGTCTCACACATACTCACTCTCTCACTGTATCACACACATTCACTCTCTCACACTGCCTCACTCACACTCACTCTCTCACACTGTCTCACACACTCTCTCACACTGTCTCACACACACTCACTCTCACACTGTCTCACACACATTCACTCTCTCACACTGTCTCACACACTCTCACTCTCTCACACTGCCACAGACACACTCACTCTCTCACACTGTCTCACACACTCACTCTCTCACACTGTCTCACACACACTCACTCTCTCACACACACACACTCTCTCATAGTTTCTCACACACTCTCACTCTCTCACACTGTCTCACACACACTCACTCTCTCACACTCACACACACACACTCTCTCACACTGTCTCACACACACTCACTCTCTCACACTGTCTCACACACACTCACTCTCTCACACTGCCTCACACACACTCACTCTCTCACTTTCACACACATTCACTCTCTCAGAGTCTCACACACACTCACTCTCTCACACTGTCTCACACACATTCACTCTCTCACACTGCCTCACACACGCTCACTCTCTCACACTGTCTCACACACTCACTCTCTCACACTGCCTCACACACCCTCACTCTCTCACACTGTCTCACACACATTCACTCTCTCACACTGTCTCACACACACTCACTCTCTCTCTCACACATTCACTCTCTCACACTGCCTCACACAGACTCACTCTCTCACACTGCCTCACACACACTCACTCTCTCACACGCACTCACTCTCTCATACTGTCTCACACACATTCACTCTCTCACACTGTCTCACACACATTCACACTCTCACACAGTCTCTCACACACATTCACTCTCTCACACTGTCTCACACACTCACTCTCTCACACTGTCTCGCACACATTCACTCTCTCACACTGCCTCACACACACTCGCTCTCTCACACTGTCTCACACGGTCACTCTCTCACACTGTCTCACACACACTCACACTCTCACACTGCCTCACACACACTCACTCTCTCACACTGTCTCGCACACTCACCTCTCACACACTCACTCTCATGCTGTCGCGCACAGTCTCACTCTCTGACACTGTCTCACACACACTCACTCTCTCTCACTGTCTCACACACATTCACTCTCTCACACTGCCTCACACACTCTCCCTTTCTGACACTGTCTCACACACACTCACTCTCTCACACTTCCTCACACACACTCACTCTCTCACACTGTCTCACACACACTCACTCTCTCACACAGTCTCACACACACTCACTCTCTCACTGCCTCACACACACTCACTCTCTCACACCGTCTCACACACACTCAGTCTCTCACACTGTCTCACACACATTCACTCTCTCACACTGTCTCTCACACACTCGCTCTCTCACACGCACTCCCTCTCTCATAGTGTCTCACACACACTCACTCTCTCACACTGCCTCACTCACACACACTCACTCACTCACACTCACACACACACACACTCTCACACTGTCTCACACACACTCACTCTCTCACTGTATCACACACATTCACTCTCTCACACTGCCTCACTCACACTCACTCTCTCACACTGTCTCACACACTCACTCTCTCACACTGTCTCACACACACTCACTCTCATACTGTCTCACACACATTCACTCTCTCACACTGTCTCACACACACTCACTCTCTCACACTGCCACAGACACACTCACTCTCTCACACACACTCGCTCTCTCATAGTGTCTCACACACACTCACTCTCTCACACTGTCTCACACACACTCACTCTCTCACACTGTCTCACACACACTCACTCTCTCACACTCACACACATTCACTCTCTCACTGTCTCAAACACACTCACTCTCTCACACTGTCTCACATACATTCACCCTCTCACACTGTCTGACACACACTCACTCTCTCACACTGCCTCACACACACTCACTCTCTCACACTCACACACACTCACTCTCTCACACAGTCTCACACACACTCACTCTCTCACACTGCCTCACACACACTCACTCTCTCACACTGTCTCACACACACTCAGTCTCTCACACTGTCTCACACACATTCACTCTCTCACACTGTCTCTCACACACTCGCTCTCTCACACGCACTCCCTCTCTCATAGTGTCTCACACACACTCACTCTCTCTCACTGCCTCACACACACTCACTCACTCACACTCACACACACACACACTCTCACACTGTCTCACACACACTCTCTCTCACTGTATCACACACATTCACTCTCTCACACTGCCTCACTCACACTCACTCTCTCACACTGTCTCACACACTCACTCTCTCACACTGTCTCACACACACTCACTCTCACACTGTCTCACACACATTCACTCTCTCACACTGTCTCACACACACTCACACTCTCACACTGCCTCACACACACTCACTCTCTCACACTGTCTCGCACACTCACCTCTCACACACTCACTCTCATGCTGTCGCGCACACTCTCACTCTCTGACACAGTCTCAGACACACTCACTCTCTCTCACTGCCTCACACACACTCACTCTCTCACACTGTCTCACACACATTCACTCTATCACAGTGCCTCACACACTCTCCCTCTCTGACACTGTCTCACACACACTCACTCTCTCACACTGCCTCACACACACTCACTCTCTCACACTGTCTCACACACACCCACTCTCTCACTGTCTCACACACATTCACTCTCTCACACTGTCTCACACACACTCACTCTCTCACACTGCCTCACACACACTCACTCTCTCACACTGTCTCACACTCTCACTCTCTCACATTGTCTCACACACACTCAGTCTCTCACACTGTCTCACACACATTCACTCTCTCACACTGTCTCACACACACTCACTCTCTCACACTGCCTCACAAACACTCACTCTCTCACACTCACACACACACACACACTCTCACACACACTCACTCTCTCACTGTATCACACACATTCACTCTCCCACACTGCCTCACTCACACTCACTCTCACACTGTCTCACACATACTCACTCTCTCACTGTATCACACACATTCACTCTCTCACACTGCCTCACTCACACTCACTCTCTCACACTGTCTCACACACTCTCTCACACTGTCTCACACACACTCACTCTCACACTGTCTCACACACATTCACTCTCCCACACTGCCTCACTCACACTCACTCTCACACTGTCTCACACATACTCACTCTCTCACTGTATCACACACATTCACTCTCTCACACTGTCTCACACACATTCACTCTCTCACACTGCCTCACACACGCTCACTCTCTCACACTGTCTCACACACTCACTCTCTCACACTGCCTCACACACCCTCACTCTCTCACACTGTCTCACACACATTCACTCTCTCACACTGTCTCACACACACTCACTCTCTCTCACACATTCACTCTCTCACACTGTCTCACACTTACTCACTCTCTCAAACTGCCTCACACACACTCACTCTCTCACACGCACTCACTCTCTCACACTGTCTCACACACATTCACACTCTCACACTGTCTCACACACACTCACTCTCTCACACTGTCTCACACACTCACTCTCTCACACTGTCTCACACACACTCACACTCTCACACTGTCTCACACACATTCATCCTCTCACACTGCCTCACACACACTCACTCTCTCACACTGTCTCGCACACATTCACTCTCTCACACTGCCTCACACACACTCACTCTCTCACACTGTCTCGCACACATTCACTCTCTCACACTGTCTCACACACATTCACACTCACACTGTCTCACACACACTCACTCTCTCACACTGTCTCACACACTCACTCTCTCACACTGCCTCACACACATTCACTCTCTCACACTGTCTCACACACACTCACTCTCTCTCACACATTCACTCTCACACTGTCTCACACAGACTCACTCTCTCACACTGTCTCACACACACTCACACTCTCACACTGCCTCACACACACTCACTCTCTCACACTGTCTCGCACACTCACCTCTCACACACTCACTCTCATGCTGTCGCGCACACTCTCACTCTCTGACACTGTCTCACACACACTCACTCTCTCTCACTGCCTCACACACACTCACTCTCTCACACTGTCTCACACACATTCACTCTCTCACACTGCCTCACACACTCTCCCTCTCTGACACTGTCTCACACACACTCACTCTCTCACACTGCCTCACACACACTCACTCTCTCACACTGTCTCACACTCTCACTCTCTCACACTGTCTCACACACACTCAGTCTCTCACACTGTCTCACACACATTCACTCTCTCACACTGTCTCACACACACTCACTCTCTCACACTGCCTCGGACACACTCACTCTCTCACACTGTCTCTCACACATTCGCTCTCTCACACGCACTCCCTCTCTCATAGTGCTTCACACACACTCACTCTCTCACACTGCCTCACACACACTCACTCTCTCACACTCACACACACACACACACTCTCACACACACTCACTCTCTCACTGTATCACACACATTCACTCTCCCACACTGCCTCACTCACTCTCACACTGTCTCACACATACTCACTCTCTCACTGTATCACACACATTCACTCTCTCACACTGCCTAACTCACACTCACTCTCTCACACTGTCTCACACACTCTCTCACACTGTCTCACACACACTCACTCTCACACTGTCTCACACACATTCACTCTCTCACACTATCTCACACACTCTCACTCTCTCACACTGCCACAGACACACTCACTCTCTCACACTGTCTCACACACTCACTCTCTCACACTGTCTCACACACACTCACTCTCTCACACACACACACTCTCTCATAGTTTCTCACACACACTCACTCTCTCACACTGTCTCACACACACTCACTCTCTCACACTCACACACACACACTCTCTCACACTGTCTCACACACACTCACTCTCTCACACTGTCTCACACACACTCACTCTCTCACACTGCCTCACACACACTCACTCTCTCACTTTCACACACATTCACTCTCTCAGAGTCTCACACACACTCACTCTCTCACACTGTCTCACACACATTCACTCTCTCACACTGCCTCACACACGCTCACTCTCTCACACTGTCTCACACACTCACTCTCTCACACTGCCTCACACACCCTCACTCTCTCACACTGTCTCACACACATTCACTCTCTCACACTGTCTCACACACACTCACTCTCTCTCTCACACATTCACTCTCTCACACTGTCTCACACAGACTCACTCTCTCACACTGCCTCACACACACTCACTCTCTCACACGCACTCACTCTCTCATACTGTCTCACACACATTCACTCTCTCACACTGTCTCACACACATTCACACTCTCACACAGTCTCTCACACACATTCACTCTCTCACACTGTCTCACACACTCACTCTCTCACACTGTCTCGCACACATTCACTCTCTCACACTGCCTCACACACACTCGCTCTCTCACACTGTCTCACACGGTCACTCTCTCACACTGTCTCACACACACTCACACTCTCACACTGCCTCACACACACTCACTCTCTCACACTGTCTCGCACACTCACCTCTCACACACTCACTCTGATGCTGTCGCGCACAGTCTCACTCTCTGACACTGTCTCACACACACTCACTCTCTCACTGTCTCACACACATTCACTCTCTCACACTGCCTCACACACTCTCCCTTTCTGACACTGTCTCACACACACTCACTCTCTCACACTTCCTCACACACACTCACTCTCTCACACTGTCTCACACACACTCACTCTCTCACACAGTCTCACACACACTCACTCTCTCACTGCCTCACACACACTCACTCTCTCACACTGTCTCACACACACTCAGTCTCTCACACTGTCTCACACACATTCACTCTCTCACACTGTCTCTCACACACTCGCTCTCTCACACGCACTCCCTCTCTCATAGTGTCTCACACACACTCACTCTCTCACACTGCCTCACTCACACACACTCACTCACTCACACTCACACACACACACACTCTCACACTGTCTCACACACACTCACTCTCTCACTGTATCACACACATTCACTCTCTCACACTGCCTCACCCACACTCACTCTCTCACACTGTCTCACACACTCACTCTCTCACACTGTCTCACACACACTCACTCTCACACTGTCTCACACACATTCACTCTCTCACACTGTCTCACACACACTCACTCTCTCACACTGCCACAGACACACTCACTCTCTCACACACACTCGCTCTCTCATAGTGTCTCACACACACTCACTCTCTCACACTGTCTCACACACACTCACTCTCTCACACTGTCTCACACACACTCACTCTCTCACACTCACACACATTCACTCTCTCACTGTCTCAAACACACTCACTCTCTCACACTGTCTCACATACATTCACCCTCTCACACTGTCTGACACACACTCACTCTCTCACACTGCCTCACACACACTCACTCTCTCACAGTCACACACACTCACTCTCTCACACAGTCTCACACACACTCACTCTCTCACACTGCCTCACACACACTCACTCTCTCACACTGTCTCACACACACTCAGTCTCTCACACTGTCTCACACACATTCACTCTCTCACACTGTCTCTCACACACTCGCTCTCTCACACGCACTCCCTCTCTCATAGTGTCTCACACACACTCACTCTCTCACACTGCCTCACACACACTCACTCACTCACACTCACACACACACACACTCTCACACTGTCTCACACACACTCACTCTCTCACTGTATCACACACATTCACTCTCTCACACTGCCTCACTCACACTCACTCTCTCACACTGTCTCACACACTCACTCTCTCACACTGTCTCACACACACTCACTCTCACACTGTCTCACACACATTCACTCTCTCACACTGTCTCACACACACTCACTCTCTCACACTGCCACAGACACACTCACTCTCTCACACTGTCTCACACACTCACTCTCTCACACTGTCTCACACACACTCACTCTCTCACACACACTCGCTCTCTCATAGTGTCTCACACACACTCACTCTCTCACACTGTCTCACACACACTCACTCTCTCACACTGTCTCACACACACTCACTCTCTCACACTCACACACATTCACTCTCTCACTGTCTCAAACACACTCACTCTCTCACACTGTCTCACACACATTCAACCTCTCACACTGTCTGACACACACTCACTCTCTCACACTGCCTCACACACACTCACTCTCTCACACTCACACACATTCACTCTCTCACTGTCTCAAACACACTCACTCTCTCACACTGTCTCACACACATTCACTCTCTCACACTGTCTGACACACACTCACTCTCTCACACTGCCTCACACACACACACTCTCTCACAATCGCACACATTCACTCTCTCACACTGTCTCACACACACTCTCTCTCACACTGCCACAGACACACTCACTCTCTCACACTGTCTCACACACTCACTCTCTCACACTGTCTCACACACACTCACTCTCTCACACTGTCTCACACACACTCACTCTCTCACTGCCTCACACACACTCACTCTCTCACTTTCACACACATTCACTCTCTCAGAGTCTCACACACACTCACTCTCTCACACTGTCTCACACACATTCACTCTCTCACACTGCCTCACACACACTCACTCTCTCACACTGTCTCACACACTCACTCTCTCACACTGCCTCACACACCCTCACTCTCTCACACTGTCTCACACACATTCACTCTCTCACACTTTCTCACACACACTCACTCTGTCTCACACATTCACTCTCTCACACTGTCTCACACTGACTCACTCTCTCACACTGCCTCACTCACACTCACTCTCTCACACTGTCTCACACACTCACTCTCTCACACTGTCTCACACACACTCACTCTCACACTGTCTCACACACATTCACTCTCTCACACTGTCTCACACACACTCAATCTCTCACACTGCCACAGACACACTCACTCTCTCACACTGTCTCACACACACCCACTCTCTCACTGTCTCACACACATTCACTCTCTCACACTGTCTCACACACACTCACTCTCTCACACTGCCTCACACACACTCACTCTCTCACACTGTCTCACACTCTCACTCTCTCACATTGTCTCACACACACTCAGTCTCTCACACTGTCTCACACACATTCACTCTCTCACACTGTCTCACACACACTCACTCTCTCACACTGCCTCACACACACTCACTCTCTCACACTCACACACACACACACACTCTCACACACACTCACTCTCTCACTGTATCACACACATTCACTCTCCCACACTGCCTCACTCACACTCACTCTCACACTGTCTCACACATACTCACTCTCTCACTGTATCACACACATTCACTCTCTCACACTGCCTCACTCACACTCACTCTCTCACACTGTCTCACACACTCTCTCACACTGTCTCACACACACTCACTCTCACACTGTCTCACACACATTCACTCTCCCACACTGCCTCACTCACACTCACTCTCACACTGTCTCACACATACTCACTCTCTCACTGTATCACACACATTCACTCTCTCACACTGTCTCACACACATTCACTCTCTCACACTGCCTCACACACGCTCACTCTCTCACACTGTCTCACACACTCACTCTCTCACACTGCCTCACACACCCTCACTCTCTCACACTGTCTCACACACATTCACTCTCTCACACTGTCTCACACACACTCACTCTCTCTCACACATTCACTCTCTCACACTGTCTCACACTTACTCACTCTCTCAAACTGCCTCACACACACTCACTCTCTCACACGCACTCACTCTCTCATACTGTCTCACACACATTCACTCTCTCACACTGTCTCACACACATTCACACTCTCACACTGTCTCACACACACTCACTCTCTCACACTGTCTCACACACTCACTCTCTCACACTGTCTCACACACACTCACACTCTCACACTGTCTCACACACATTCATCCTCTCACACTGCCTCACACACACTCACTCTCTCACACTGTCTCGCACACATTCACTCTCTCACACTGCCTCACACACACTCACTCTCTCACACTGTCTCGCACACATTCACTCTCTCACACTGTCTCACACACATTCACACTCACACTGTCTCACACACACTCACTCTCTCACACTGTCTCACACACTCACTCTCTCACACTGCCTCACACACATTCACTCTCTCACACTGTCTCACACACACTCACTCTCTCTCACACATTCGCTCTCACACTGTCTCACACAGACTCACTCTCTCACACTGTCTCACACACACTCACACTCTCACACTGCCTCACACACACTCACTCTCTCACACTGTCTCGCACACTCACCTCTCACACACTCACTCTCATGCTGTCGCGCACACTCTCACTCTCTGACACTGTCTCACACACACTCACTCTCTCTCACTGCCTCACACACACTCACTCTCTCACACTGTCTCACACACATTCACTCTCTCACACTGCCTCACACACTCTCCCTCTCTGACACTGTCTCACACACACTCACTCTCTCACACTGCCTCACACACACTCACTCTCTCACACTGTCTCACACTCTCACTCTCTCACACTGTCTCACACACACTCAGTCTCTCACACTGTCTCACACACATTCACTCTCTCACACTGTCTCACACACACTCACTCTCTCACACTGCCTCGGACACACTCACTCTCTCACACTGTCTCTCACACATTCGCTCTCTCACACGCACTCCCTCTCTCATAGTGCTTCACACACACTCACTCTCTCACACTGCCTCACACACACTCACTCTCTCACACTCACACACACACACTCTCACACACACTCACTCTCTCACTGTATCACACACATTCACTCTCCCACACTGCCTCACTCACTCTCACACTTTCTCACACATACTCACTCTCTCACTGTATCACACACATTCACTCTCTCACACTGCCTCACTCACACTCACTCTCTCACACTGTCTCACACACTCTCTCACACTGTCTCACACACACTCACTCTCACACTGTCTCACACACATTCACTCTCTCACACTGTCTCACACACTCTCACTCTCTCACACTGCCACAGACACACTCACTCTCTCACACTGTCTCACACACTCACTCTCTCACACTGTCTCACACACACTCACTCTCTCACACACACACACTCTCTCATAGTTTCTCACACACACTCACTCTCTCACACTGTCTCACACACACTCACTCTCTCACACTCACACACACACACTCTCTCACACTGTCTCACACACACTCACTCTCTCACACTGTCTCACACACACTCACTCTCTCACACTGCCTCACACACACTCACTCTCTCACTTTCACGCACATTCACTCTCTCAGAGTCTCACACACACTCACTCTCTCACACTGTCTCACACACATTCACTCTCTCACACTGCCTCACACACGCTCACTCTCTCACACTGTCTCACACACTCACTCTCTCACACTGCCTCACACACCCTCACTCTCTCACACTGTCTCACACACATTCACTCTCTCACACTGTCTCACACACACTCACTCTCTCTCTCACACATTCACTCTCTCACACTGTCTCACACAGACTCACTCTCTCACACTGCCTCACACACACTCACTCTCTCACACGCACTCACTCTCTCATACTGTCTCACACACATTCACTCTCTCACACTGTCTCACACACATTCACACTCTCACACAGTCTCTCACACACATTCACTCTCTCACACTGTCTCACACACTCACTCTCTCACACTGTCTCGCACACATTCACTCTCTCACACTGCCTCACACACACTCGCTCTCTCACACTGTCTCACACGGTCACTCTCTCACACTGTCTCACACACACTCACACTCTCACACTGCCTCACACACACTCACTCTCTCACACTGTCTCGCACACTCACCTCTCACACACTCACTCTCATGCTGTCGCGCACAGTCTCACTCTCTGACACTGTCTCACACACACTCACTCTCTCACTGTCTCACACACATTCACTCTCTCACACTGCCTCACACACTCTCCCTTTCTGACACTGTCTCACACACACTCACTCTCTCACACTTCCTCACACACTCTCACTCTCTCACACTGTCTCACACACACTCACTCTCTCACACTGCCTCACTCACACACACTCACTCACTCACACTCACACACACACACACTCTCACACTGTCTCACACACACTCACTCTCTCACTGTATCACACACATTCACTCTCTCACACTGCCTCACCCACACTCACTCTCTCACACTGTCTCACACACTCACTCTCTCACACTGTCTCACACACACTCACTCTCACACTGTCTCACACACATTCACTCTCTCACACTGTCTCACACACACTCACTCTCTCACACTGCCACAGACACACTCACTCTCTCACACACACTCGCTCTCTCATAGTGTCTCACACACACTCACTCTCTCACACTGTCTCACACACACTCACTCTCTCACACTGTCTCACACACACTCACTCTCTCACACTCACACACATTCACTCTCTCACTGTCTCAAACACACTCACTCTCTCACACTGTCTCACATACATTCACCCTCTCACACTGTCTGACACACACTCACTCTCTCACACTGCCTCACACACACTCACTCTCTCACAGTCACACACACTCACTCTCTCACACAGTCTCACACACACTCACTCTCTCACACTGCCTCACACACACTCACTCTCTCACACTGTCTCACACACACTCAGTCTCTCACACTGTCTCACACACATTCACTCTCTCACACTGTCTCTCACACACTCGCTCTCTCACACGCACTCCCTCTCTCATAGTGTCTCACACACACTCACTCTCTCACACTGCCTCACACACACTCACTCACTCACACTCACACACACACACACTCTCACACTGTCTCACACACACTCACTCTCTCACTGTATCACACACATTCACTCTCTCACACTGCCTCACTCACACTCACTCTCTCACACTGTCTCACACACTCACTCTCTCACACTGTCTCACACACACTCACTCTCACACTGTCTCACACACATTCACTCTCTCACACTGTCTCACACACACTCACTCTCTCACACTGCCACAGACACACTCACTCTCTCACACTGTCTCACACACTCACTCTCTCACACTGTCTCACACACACTCACTCTCTCACACACACTCGCTCTCTCATAGTGTCTCACACACACTCACTCTCTCACACTGTCTCACACACACTCACTCTCTCACACTGTCTCACACACACTCACTCTCTCACACTCACACACATTCACTCTCTCACTGTCTCAAACACACTCACTCTCTCACACTGCCTCACACACACTCACTCTCTCACACTGTCTCACACACATTCACTCTCTCACACTGTCTCTCACACACTCGCTCTCTCACACGCACTCCCTCTCTCATAGTGTCTCACACACACTCACTCTCTCACACTGCCTCACACACACTCACTCACTCACACTCACACACACACACACTCTCACACTGTCTCACACACACTCACTCTCTCACTGTATCACACACATTCACTCTCTCACACTGCCTCACTCACACTCACTCTCTCACACTGTCTCACACACTCACTCTCTCACACTGTCTCACACACACTCACTCTCACACTGTCTCACACACATTCACTCTCTCACACTGTCTCACACACACTCACTCTCTCACACTGCCACAGACACACTCACTCTCTCACACTGTCTCACACACTCACTCTCTCACACTGTCTCACACACACTCACTCTCTCACACACACTCGCTCTCTCATAGTGTCTCACACACACTCACTCTCTCACACTGTCTCACACACACTCACTCTCTCACACTCACACACATTCACTCTCTCACTGTCTCAAACACACTCACTCTCTCACACTGTCTCACACACATTCAACCTCTCACACTGTCTGACACACACTCACTCTCTCACACTGCCTCACACACACTCACTCTCTCACACTCACACACATTCACTCTCTCACTGTCTCAAACACACTCACTCTCTCACACTGTCTCACACACATTCACTCTCTCACACAGTCTGACACACACTCACTCTCTCACACTGCCTCACACACACACACTCTCTCACAATCGCACACATTCACTCTCTCACACTGTCTCACACACACTCTCTCTCACACTGCCACAGACACACTCACTCTCTCACACTGTCTCACACACTCACTCTCTCACACTGTCTCACACACACTAACTCTCTCACACTGTCTCACACACACTCACTCTCTCACTGCCTCACACACAGTCACTCTCTCACTTTCACACACATTCACTCTCTCAGAGTCTCACACACACTCACTCTCTCACACTGTCTCACACACATTCACTCTCTCACACTGCCTCACACACACTCACTCTCTCACACTGTCTCACACACTCACTCTCTCACACTGCCTCACACACCCTCACTCTCTCACACTGTCTCACACACATTCACTCTCTCACACTTTCTCACACACACTCACTCTGTCTCACACATTCACTCTCTCACACTGTCTCACACTGACTCACTCTCTCACACTGCCTCACTCACACTCACTCTCTCACACTGTCTCACACACTCACTCTCTCACACTGTCTCACACACACTCACTCTCACACTGTCTCACACACATTCACTCTCTCACACTGTCTCACACACACTCACTCTCTCACACTGCCACAGACACACTCACTCTCTCACACTGTCTCACACACTCACTCTCTCACACTCTCTCACACACACTCACTCTCTCACACACACTCGCTCTCTCACAGTGTCTCACACACACTCACTCTCTCACACTGTCTCACACACACTCACTCTCTCACACTCACACACATTCACTCGCTCACTTTCTCAAACACACTCACTCTCTCACACTGTCTCACACACATTCACCCTCTCACACTGTCTGACACACACTCACTCTCTCACACTGCCTCACACACACTCACTCTCTCACACTCACACACATTCACTCTCTCACTGTCTCAAACACACTCACTCTCTCACACTGTCTCACACACATTCACTCTCTCACACTGTCTGACACACACTCACTCTCTCACACTGCCTCACACACACTCACTCTCTCACAGTCACACACACTCACTCTCTCACACAGTCTCACACACACTCACTCTCTCACACTGCCTCACACACACTCACTCTCTCACACTGTCTCACACAGACTCAGTCTCTCACACTGTCTCACACACATTCACTCTCTCACACTGTCTCTCACACACTCGCTCTCTCACACGCACTCCCTCTCTCATAGTGTCTCACACACACTCACTCTCTCACACTGCCTCACACACACTCACTCACTCACACTCACACACACACACACTCTCACACTGTCTCACACACACTCACTCTCTCACTGTATCACACACATTCACTCTCTCACACTGCCTCACTCACACTCACTCTCTCACACTGTCTCACACACTCACTCTCTCACACTGTCTCACACACACTCACTCTCACACTGTCTCACACACATTCACTCTCTCACACTGTCTCACACACACTCACTCTCTCACACTGCCACAGACACACTCACTCTCTCACACTGTCTCACACACTCACTCTCTCACACTGTCTCACACACACTCACTCTCTCACACACACTCGCTCTCTCATAGTGTCTCACACACACTCACTCTCTCACACTGTCTCACACACACTCACTCTCTCACACTGTCTCACACACACACACACTCTCACACTGTCTCACACACACTCACTCTCTCACTGTATCACACACATTCACTCTCTCACACTGCCTCACCCACACTCACTCTCTCACACTGTCTCACACACTCACTCTCTCACACTGTCTCACACACACTCACTCTCACACTGTCTCACACACATTCACTCTCTCACACTGTCTCACACACACTCACTCTCTCACACTGCCACAGACACACTCACTCTCTCACACACACTCGCTCTCTCATAGTGTCTCACACACACTCACTCTCTCACACTGTCTCACACACACTCACTCTCTCACACTGTCTCACACACACTCACATTCTCACACTCACACACATTCACTCTCTCACTGTCTCAAACACACTCACTCTCTCACACTGTCTCACATACATTCACCCTCTCACACTGTCTGACACACACTCACTCTCTCACACTGCCTCACACACACTCACTCTCTCACAGTCACACACACTCACTCTCTCACACAGTCTCACACACACTCACTCTCTCACACTGCCTCACACACACTCACTCTCTCACACTGTCTCACACACACTCAGTCTCTCACACTGTCTCACACACATTCACTCTCTCACACTGTCTCTCACACACTCGCTCTCTCACACGCACTCCCTCTCTCATAGTGTCTCACACACACTCACTCTCTCACACTGCCTCACACACACTCACTCACTCACACTCACACACACACACACTCTCTCACTGTCTCACACACACTCACTCTCTCACTGTATCACACACATTCACTCTCTCACACTGCCTCACTCACACTCACTCTCTCACACTGTCTCACACACTCACTCTCTCACACTGTCTCACACACACTCACTCTCACACTGTCTCACACACATTCACTCTCTCACACTGTCTCACACACACTCACTCTCTCACACTGCCACAGACACACTCACTCTCTCACACTGTCTCACACACTCACTCTCTCACACTGTCTCACACACACTCACTCTCTCACACACACTCGCTCTCTCATAGTGTCTCACACACACTCACTCTCTCACACTGTCTCACACACACTCACTCTCTCACACTGTCTCACACACACTCACTCTCTCACACTCACACACATTCACTCTCTCACTGTCTCAAACACACTCACTCTCTCACACTGTCTCACACACATTCAACCTCTCACACTGTCTGACACACACTCACTCTCTCACACTGCCTCACACACACTCACTCTCTCACACTCAAACACATTCACTCTCTCACTGTCTCAAACACACTCACTCTCTCACACTGTCTCACACACATTCACTCTCTCACACTGTCTGACACACACTCACTCTCTCACACTGCCTCACACACACACACTCTCTCACAATCGCACACATTCACTCTCTCACACTGTCTCACACACACTCTCTCTCACACTGCCACAGACACACTCACTCTCTCACACTGTCTCACACACTCACTCTCTCACACTGTCTCACACACACTCACTCTCTCACACTGTCTCACACACACTCACTCTCTCACTGCCTCACACACACTCACTCTCTCACTTTCACACACATTCACTCTCTCAGAGTCTCACACACACTCACTCTCTCACACTGTCTCACACACATTCACTCTCTCACACTGCCTCACACACACTCACTCTCTCACACTGTCTCACACACTCACTCTCTCACACTGCCTCACACACCCTCACTCTCTCACACTGTCTCACACACATTCACTCTCTCACACTTTCTCACACACACTCACTCTGTCTCACACATTCACTCTCTCACACTGTCTCACACTGACTCACTCTCTCACACTGCCTCACTCACACTCACTCTCTCACACTGTCTCACACACTCACTCTCTCACACTGTCTCACACACACTCACTCTCACACTGTCTCACACACATTCACTCTCTCACACTGTCTCACACACACTCACTCTCTCACACTGCCACAGACACACTCACTCTCTCACACTGTCTCACACACTCACTCTCTCACACTCTCTCACACACACTCACTCTCTCACACACACTCGCTCTCTCACAGTGTCTCACACACACTCACTCTCTCACACTGTCTCACACACACTCACTCTCTCACACTGTCTCACACACACTCACTCTCTCACACTCACACACATTCACTCGCTCACTTTCTCAAACACACTCACTCTCTCACACTGTCTCACACACATTCACCCTCTCACACTGTCTGACACACACTCACTCTCTCACACTGCCTCACACACACTCACTCTCTCACACTCACACACATTCACTCTCTCACCGTCTCAAACACACTCACTCTCTCACACTGTCTCACACACATTCACTCTCTCACACTGTCTGACACACACTCACTCTCTCACACTGCCTCACATACACTCACTCTCTCACAGTCACACACACTCACTCTCTCACACAGTCTCACACACACTCACTCTCTCACACTGCCTCACACACACTCACTCTCTCACACTGTCTCACACACACTCAGTCTCTCACACTGTCTCACACACATTCACTCTCTCACACTGTCTCTCACACACTCGCTCTCTCACACGCACTCCCTCTCTCATAGTGTCTCACACACACTCACTCTCTCACACTGCCTCACACACACTCACTCACTCACACTCACACACACACACACTCTCACACTGTCTCACACACACTCACTCTCTCACTGTATCACACACATTCACTCTCTCACACTGCCTCACTCACACTCACTCTCTCACACTGTCTCACACACTCACTCTCTCACACTGTCTCACACACACTCACTCTCACACTGTCTCACACACATTCACTCTCTCACACTGTCTCACACACACTCACTCTCTCACACTGCCACAGACACACTCACTCTCTCACACTGTCTCACACACTCACTCTCTCACACTGTCTCACACACACTCACTCTCTCACACACACTCGCTCTCTCATAGTGTCTCACACACACTCACTCTCTCACACTGTCTCACACACACTCACTCTCTCACACTATCTCACACACACTCACTCTCTCACACTCACACACATTCACTCTCTCACTGTCTCAAACACACTCACTCTCTCACACTGTCTCACACACATTCAACCTCTCACACTGTCTGACACACACTCACTCTCTCACACTGCCTCACACACACTCACTCTCTCACACTCACACACATTCACTCTCTCACTGTCTCAAACACACTCACTCTCTCACACTGTCTCACACACATTCACTCTCTCACACTGTCTGACACACACTCACTCTCTCACACTGCCTCACACACACACACTCTCTCACACTCGCACACATTCACTCTCTCACACTGTCTCACACACACTCTCTCTCACACTGCCACAGACACACTCACTCTCTCACACTGTCTCACACACTCACTCTCTCACACTGTCTCACACACACTCACTCTCTCACACTGTCTCACACACACTCACTCTCTCACTGCCTCACACACACTCACTCTCTCACTTTCACACACATTCACTCTCTCAGAGTCTCACACACACTCACTCTCTCACACTGTCTCACACACATTCACTCTCTCACACTGCCTCACACACACTCACTCTCTCACACTGTCTCACACACTCACTCTCTCACACTGCCTCACACACCCTCACTCTCTCACACTGTCTCACACACATTCACTCTCTCACACTTTCTCACACACACTCACTCTGTCTCACACATTCACTCTCTCACACTGTCTCACACTGACTCACTCTCTCACACTGCCTCACTCACACTCACTCTCTCACACTGTCTCACACACTCACTCTCTCACACTGTCTCACACACACTCACTCTCACACTGTCTCACACACATTCACTCTCTCACACTGTCTCACACACACTCACTCTCTCACACTGCCACAGACACACTCACTCTCTCACACAGTCTCACACACTCACTCTCTCACACTCTCTCACACACACTCACTCTCTCACACACACTCGCTCTCTCACAGTGTCTCACACACACTCACTCTCTCACACTGTCTCACACACACTCACTCTCTCACACTGTCTCACACACACTCACTCTCTCACACTCACACACATTCACTCGCTCACTTTCTCAAACACACTCACTCTCTCACACTGTCTCACACACATTCACCCTCTCACACTGTCTGACACACACTCACTCTCTCACACTGCCTCACACACACTCACTCTCTCACACTCACACACATTCACTCTCTCACTGTCTCAAACACACTCACTCTCTCACACTGTCTCACACACATTCACTCTCTCACACTGTCTGACACACACTCACTCTCTAACACTGCCTCACACACACTCACTCTCTCACACTCGCACACATTCACTCTCTCACACTGTCTCACACACACTCACTCTCTCACACTGCCACAGACACACTCACTCTCTCACACTGTCTCACACACTCACTCTCTCACACTGTCTCACACACACTCACTCTCTCACACTGCCTCACACACACTCACTCTCTCACTTTCACACACATTCACTCTCTCAGAGTCTCACACACACTCACTCTCTCACACTGTCTCACACACATTCACTCTCTCACACTGCCTCACACACCCTCACTCTCTCACACTGTCTCACACACATTCACTCTCTCACACTGCCTCACACACACTCACTCTCTATCACACATTCACTCTCCCACACTGTCTCACACAGACTCACTCTCTCACACTGCCTCACACACACTCACTCTCTCACACGCACTCACTCTCTCATACTCTCTCACACACATTCACTCTATCACACTGTCTCACACACATTCACACTCTCACACTGTCTCTCACACACTCGCTCTCTCACACGCACTCCCTCTCTCATAGTGTCTCACACACACTCACTCTCTCACACTGCCTCACACACACTCACTCACTCACACTCACACACACACACACTCTCACACTGCCACAGACACACTCACTCTCTCACACTGTCTCACACACTCACTCTCTCACACTGTCTCACACACACTCACTCTCTCACACACACTCGCTCTCTCATAGTGTCTCACACACACTCACTCTCTCACACTGTCTCACACACACTCACTCTCTCACACTGTCTCACACACACTCACTCTCTCACACTCACACACATTCACTCTCTCACTGTCTCAAACACACTCACTCTCTCACACTGTCTCACACACATTCACCGTCTCACACTGTCTGACACACACTCACTCTCTCACACTGCCTCACACACACTCACTCTCTCACACTCACACACATTCACTCTCTCACTGTCTCAAACACACTCACTCTCTCACACTGTCTCACACACATTCACTCTCTCACACTGTCTGACACACACTCACTCTCTCACACTGCCTCACACACACACACTCTCTCACACTCGCACACATTCACTCTCTCACACTGTCTCACACACACTCTCTCTCACACTGCCACAGACACACTCACTCTCTCACACTGTCTCACACACTCACTCTCTCACACTGTCTCACACACACTCACTCTCTCACACTGTCTCACACACACTCACTCTCTCACTGCCTCACACACACTCACTCTCTCACTTTCACACACATTCACTCTCTCAGAGTCTCACACACACTCACTCTCTCACACTGTCTCACACACATTCACTCTCTCACACTGCCTCACACACACTCACTCTCTCACACTGTCTCACACACTCACTCTCTCACACTGCCTCACACACCCTCACTCTCTCACACTGTCTCACACACATTCACTCTCTCACACTTTCTCACACACACTCACTCTGTCTCACACATTCACTCTCTCACACTGTCTCACACTGACTCACTCTCTCACACTGCCTCACTCACACTCACTCTCTCACACTGTCTCACACACTCACTCTCTCACACTGTCTCACACACACTCACTCTCACACTGTCTCACACACATTCACTCTCTCACACTGTCTCACACACACTCACTCTCTCACACTGCCACAGACACACTCACTCTCTCACACTGTCTCACACACTCACTCTCTCACACTCTCTCACACACACTCACTCTCTCACACACACTCGCTCTCTCACAGTGTCTCACACACACTCACTCTCTCACACTGTCTCACACACACTCAATCTCTCACACTGTCTCACACACACTCACTCTCTCACACTCACACACATTCACTCGCTCACTTTCTCAAACACACTCACTCTCTCACACTGTCTCACACACATTCACCCTCTCACACTGTCTGACACACACTCACTCTCTCACACTGCCTCACACACACTCACTCTCTCACACTCACACACATTCACTCTCTCACTGTCTCAAACACACTCACTCTCTCACACTGTCTCACACACATTCACTCTCTCACACTGTCTGACACACACTCACTCTCTAACACTGCCTCACACACACTCACTCTCTCACACTCGCACACATTCACTCTCTCACACTGTCTCACACACACTCACTCTCTCACACTGCCACAGACACACTCACTCTCTCACACTGTCTCACACACTCACTCTCTCACACTGTCTCACACACACTCACTCTCTCACACTGCCTCACACACACTCACTCTCTCACTTTCACACACATTCACTCTCTCAGAGTCTCACACACACTCACTCTCTCACACTGTCTCACACACATTCACTCTCTCACACTGCCTCAAACACCCTCACTCTCTCACACTGTCTCACACACATTCACTCTCTCACACTGTCTCACACACACTCACTCTCTATCACACATTCACTCTCCCACACTGTCTCACACAGACTCACTCTCTCACACTGCCTCACACACACTCACTCTCTCACACGCACTCACTCTCTCATACTCTCTCACACACATTCACTCTCTCACACTGTCTCACACACATTCACACTCTCACACTGTCTCTCACACACTCGCTCTCTCACACGCACTCCCTCTCTCATAGTGTCTCACACACACTCACTCTCTCACACTGCCTCACACACACTCACTCACTCACACTCACACACACACACACTCTCACACTGCCACAGACACACTCACTCTCTCACACTGTCTCACACACTCACTCTCTCACACTGTCTCACACACACTCACTCTCTCACACACACTCGCTCTCTCATAGTGTCTCACACACACTCACTCTCTCACACTGTCTCACACACACTCACTCTCTCACACTGCCTCACACACACTCACTCTCTCACACTCACACACATTCACTCTCTCACTGTCTCAAACACACTCACTCTCTCACACTGTCTCACACACATTTACCGTCTCACACTGTCTGACACACACTCACTCTCTCACACTGCCTCACACACACTCACTCTCTCACACTCACACACATTCACTCTCTCACTGTCTCAAACACACTCACTCTCTCACACTGTCTCACACACATTCACTCTCTCACACTGTCTGACACACACTCACTCTCTCACACTGCCTCACCTACACACACTCTCTCACACTCGCACACAATCACTCTCTCACACTGTCTCACACACACTCACTCTCTCACACTGCCACAGACACACTCACTCTCTCACACTGTCTCACACACTCACTCTCTCACACTGTCTCACACACACTCACACTCTCACACTGTCTCACACACATTCACTCTCTCACACTGCCTCACACACACTCACTCTCTCACACTGTCTCACACACTCACACTCTCTCACACTGCCTCACACACCCTCACTCTCTCACACTGTCTCACACACATTCACTCTCTCACACTTTCTCACACACACTCACTCTCTTTCACACATTCACTCTCTCACACTGTCTCACACAGACTCACTCTCTCACACTGCCTCACTCACACTCACTCTCTCACACTGTCTCACACACTCACTCTCTCACACTGTCTCACACACACTCACTCTCACACTGTCTCACACACATTCACTCTCTCACACTGTCTCACACACACTCACTCTCTCACACTGCCACAGACACACTCACTCTCTCACACTGTCTCACACACTCACTCTCTCACACTCTCTCACACACACTCACTCTCTCACACACACTCGCTCTCTCACAGTGTCTCACACACACTCACTCTCTCACACTGTCTCACACACACTCACTCTCTCACACTCACACACATTCACTCTCTCACTTTCTCAAACACACTCACTCTCTCACACTGTCTCACACACATTCACCCTCTCACACTGTCTGACACACACTCACTCTCTCACACTGCCTCACACACACTCACTCTCTCACACTCACACACATTCACTCTCTCACTGTCTCAAACACACTCACTCTCTCACACTGTCTCACACACATTCACTCTCTCACACTGTCTGACACACACTCACTCTCTCACACTGCCTCACACACACTCACTCTCTCACACTCGCACACATTCACTCTCTCACACTGTCTCACACACACTCACTCTCTCACACTGCCACAGACACACTCACTCTCTCACACTGTCTCACACACTCACTCTCTCACACTGTCTCACACACACTCACTCTCTCACACTGCCTCACACACACTCACTCTCTCACTTTCACACACATTCACTCTCTGAGAGTCTCACACACACTCACTCTCTCACACTGTCTCACACACATTCACTCTCTCACACTGCCTCACACACACTCACTCTCTCACACTGTCTCACACACTCACTCTCTCACACTGCCTCACACACCCTCACTCTCTCACACTGTCTCACACACATTCACTCTCCAACACTGTCTCACACAGACTCACTCTCTCACACTGCCTCACACACACTCACTCTCTCACACGCACTCACTCTCTCATACTCTCTCACACACATTCACTCTCTCACACTGTCTCACACACATTCACACTCTCACACTGTCTCACACACACTCACTCTCTCACACTGTCTCACACACACTCACTCTCTCACACAGTCTCACACACACTCACTCTCTCACACTGCCTCACACACACTCACTCTCTCACACTGTCTCACACACACTCAGTCTCTCACACTGTCTCACACACATTCACTCTCTCACACTGTCTCTCACACACTCGCTCTCTCACACGCACTCCCTCTCTCATAGTGTCTCACACACACTCACTCTCTCACACTGCCTCACACACACTCACTCACTCACACTCACACACACACACACTCTCACACTGTCTCACACACACTCACTCTCTCACTGTATCACACACATTCACTCTCTCACACTGCCTCACTCACACTCACTCTCTCACACTGTCTCACACACTCACTCTCTCACACTGTCTCACACACACTCACTCTCATACTGTCTCACACACATTCACTCTCTCACACTGTCTCACACACACTCACTCTCTCACACTGCCACAGACACACTCACTCTCTCACACACACTCGCTCTCTCATAGTGTCTCACACACACTCACTCTCTCACACTGTCTCACACACACTCACTCTCTCACACTGTCTCACACACACTCACTCTCTCACACTCACACACATTCACTCTCTCACTGTCTCAAACACACTCACTCTCTCACACTGTCTCACACACATTCACCCTCTCACACTGTCTGACACACACTCACTCTCTCACACTGCCTCACACACACTCACTCTCACACTCACACACACTCACTCTCTCACACAGTCTCACACACACTCACTCTCTCACACTGCCTCACACACACTCACTCTCTCACACTGTCTCACACATTTTCAGTCTCTCACACTGTCTCACACACATTCACTCTCTCACACTGTCTCTCACACACTCGCTCTCTCACACGCACTCCCTCTCTCATAGTGTCTCACACACACTCACTCTCTCACACTGCCTCACACACACTCACTCACTCACACTCACACACACACACACTCTCACACTGTCTCACACACACTCACTCTCTCACTGTATCACACACATTCACTCTCTCACACTGCCTCACTCACACTCACTCTCTCACACTGTCTCACACACTCACTCTCTCACACTGTCTCACACACACTCACTCTCACACTGTCTCACACACATTCACTCTCTCACACTGTCTCACACACACTCACTCTCTCACACTGCCACAGACACACTCACTCTCTCACTGTCTCACACACTCACTCTCTCACACTGTCTCACACACACTCACTCTCTCACACACACTCGCTCTCTCATAGTGTCTCACACACACTCACTCTCTCACACTGTCTCACACACACTCACTCTCTCACACTGTCTCACACACACTCACTCTCTCACACTCACACACATTCACTCTCTCACTGTCTCAAACACACTCACTCTCTCACACTGTCTCACACACATTCACCCTCTCACACTGTCTGACACACACTCACTCTCTCACACTGCCTCACACACACTCACTCTCTCACACTCACACACATTCACTCTCTCACTGTCTCAAACACACTCACTCTCTCACACTGTCTCACACACATTCACTCTCTCACACTGTCTGACACACACTCACTCTCTCACACAGCCTCACACAGACACACTCTCTCACACTCGCACACATTCACTCTCTCACACTGTCTCACACACACTCACTCTCTCACACTGCCACAGACACACTCACTCTCTCACACTGTCTCACACACTCACTCTCTCACACTGTCTCACACACACTCACTCTCTCACACTGTCTCACACACACTCACTCTCTCACTGCCTCACACACACTAACTCTCTCACTTTCACACACATTCACTCTCTCAGAGTCTCACACACACTCACTCTCTCACACTGTCTCAGACACATTCACTCTCTCACACTGCCTCACACGCTCACTCTCTCACACTGTCTCACACACACTCACTCTCACACTGTCTCACACACATTCACTCTCTCACACTGTCTCACACACACTCACTCTCTCACACTGCCACAGACACACTCACTCTCTCACACTGTCTCACACACTCACTCTTTCACACTCTCTCACACACACTCACTCTCTCACACACACTCGCTCTCTCACAGTGTCTCACACACACTCACTCTGTCACACTGTCTCACACACACTCACTCTCTCACACTGTCTCACACACACTCACTCTCTCACACTCACACACATTCACTCTCTCACTTTCTCAAACACACTCACTCTCTCACACTGTCTCACACACATTCACCCTCTCACACTGTCTGACACACACTCACTCTCTCACACTGCCTCACACACACTCACTCTCTCACACTCACACACATTCACTCTCTCACTGTCTCAAACACACTCACTCTCTCACACTGTCTCACACACATTCGCTCTCTCACACTGTCTGACACACGCTCACTCTCTCACACTGCCTCACACACACTCACTCTCTCACACTCGCACACATTCACTCTCTCACACTGTCTCACACACACTCACTCTCTCACACTGCCACAGACACACTCACTCTCTCACACTGTCTCACACACTCACTCTCTCACACTGTCTCACACACACTCACTCTCTCACACTGCCTCACACACACTCACTCTCTCACTTTCACACACATTCACTCTCTCAGAGTCTCACACACACTCACTCTCTCACACTGTCTCACACACATTCACTCTCTCACACTGCCTCACACACACTCACTCTCTCACACTGTCTCACACACTCACTCTCTCACACTGCCTCACACACCCTCACTCTCTCACACTGTCTCACACACATTCTCGCTCTCACACTGTCTCACACACACTCACTCTCTATCACACATTCACTCTCCCACACTGTCTCACACAGACTCACTCTCTCACACTGCCTCACACACACTCACTCTCTCACACGCACTCACTCTCTCATACTCTCTCACACACATTCACTCTCTCACACTGTCTCACACACATTCACACTCTCACACTGTCTCACACACACTCACTCTCTCACACTGTCTCACACACTCAGTCTCTCACACTGTCTCACACACACTCACTCTCTCACACTGTCTCACACACTCTCTCTCAGACTATCTCACACACACTCACACTCTCACACTGCCTCACACACACTCACTCTCTCACACTGTCTCGCACACTCACCTCTCACACACTCACTCTCATGCTGTCGCGCACACTCTCACTCTCTGACACAGTCTCACACACACTCATTCTCGCTCACTGCCTCACACACACTCACTCTCTCACACTGTCTCACACACATTCACTCTCTCACACTGCCTCACACACTCTACCTCTCTGACACTGTCTCACGCACACTCACTCTCTCACACTGCCTCACACACACTCACTCTCTCACACTGTCTCACACACACCCACTCTCTCACTGTCTCACACACATTCACTCTCACACTGTCTCACACACACTCACTCTCTCACACTGCCTCACACACACTCACTCTCTCACACTGTCTCACACTCTCACTCTCTCACACTGTCTCACACATACTCAGTCTCTCACACTGTCTCACACACATTCACTCTCTCACACTGTCTCACACACACTCACTCTCTCACACTGCCTCGGACACACTCACTCTCTCACACTGTCTCTCACACACTCGCTCTCTCACACGCACTCCCTCTCTCATATTGTCTCACACACACTCACTCTCTCACACTGCCTCACACACACTCACTCTCTCACACTCACACACACACACTCACTCTCACACTGTCTCACACACATTCACTCTCTCACACTGTCTCACACACACTCACTCTCTCACACTGCCACAGACACACTCACTCTCTCACACTGTCTCACACACTCACTCTCTCACACTGTCTCACACACACTCACTCTCTCACACACACTCACTCTCTCATAGTGTCTCACACACACTCACTCTCTCACACTGTCTCACACACACTCACTCTCTCACACTCACACACATTCACTCTCTCACTGTCTCAAACACACTCACTCTCTCACACTGTCTCACACACATTCACTCTCTCACACTGTCTCACACACACTCACTCTCTCACAAACACACACATTCACTCTCTCACTGTCTCAAGCACACTCACTCTCTCACACTGTCTCACACACATTCACCCTCTCACACTGTCTGACACACACTCACTCTCACACTGCCTCACACACACTCACTCTCTCACACTCACACACATTCACTCTCTCACTGTCTCAAACACACTCACTCTCTCACACTGTCTCACACACATTCACTCTCTCACACTGTCTGACACACACTCACTCTCTCACACTGCCTCACACACACTCACTCTCTCACACTCGCACACATTCACTCTCTCACACTGTCTCACACACACTCACTCTCTCACACTGTCTCACACACACTCACTCTCTCACACTCACTCACATTCACTCTCTCACTGTCTCAAACACACTCACTCTCTCACACTATCTCACACACATTCACCCTCTCACACTGTCTGACACACACTCACTCTCTCACACTGCCTCACACACACTCACTCTCTCACACTCACACACATTCACTCTCTCACTGTCTCAAACACACTCACTCTCTCACACTGTCTCACACACATTCACCCTCTCACACAGTCTGACACACACTCACTCTCTCACACTGCCTCACACACACTCACTCTCTCACACTCGCACACATTCACTCTCTCACACTGTCTCACACACACTCACTCTCTCACACTGCCACAGACACACTCACTCTCTCACACTGTCTCACACACTCACTGTCTCACACTGTCTCACACACACTCACTCTCTCACACTGTCTCACACACACTCACTCTCTCACACTGTCTCACACACATTCACTCTCTCACACTGTCTCACTCACACTCACTCTCTCACACTGCCACAGACACACTCACTCTCTCACACTGTCTCACACACACTCACTCTCTCACACTGTCTCACACACATTCACTCTCTCACACTGTCTCACTCACACTCACTCTCTCACACTGCCACAGACACACTCACTCTCTCACACTGTCTCACACACACTCACTCTCTCACACTGCCTCACACACACTCACTCTCTCACTTTCACACACATTCACTCTCTCAGAGTCTCACACACACTCACTCTCTCACACTGTCTCACACACATTCACTCTCTCACACTGCCTCACACACACTCACTCTCTCACACTGTCTCACACACTCACTCTCTCACACTGCTTCACACACCCTCACTCTCTCACACTGTCTCACACACATTCACTCTCTCACACTGTCTCACACACACTCACTCTCTCTCACACATTCACTCTCTCACACTGTCTCACACAGACTCACTCTCTCACACTGCCTCACACACACTCACTCTCTCACACGCACTCACTCTCTCATACTCTCTCACACACATTCACTCTCTCACACTGTCTCACACACATTCACACTCTCTCACTGTCTCAAACACACTCACTCTCTCACACTGTCTCACACACATTCACTCTCTCACACTGTCTGACACACACTCACTCTCTCACTCTGCCTCACACATACTCACTCTCTCACACTCGCACACATTCACTCTCTCACACTGTCTCACACACACTCACTCTCTCACACTGCCACAGACACACTCACTCTCTCACACTGTCTCTCACACACTCACTCTCTCACACTGTCTCACACACACTCACTCTCTCACACTGCCTCACACACACTCACTCTGTCACTTTCACACACATTCACTCTCTCAGAGTCTCACACACACTCACTCTCTCACACTGTCTCACACACATTCACTCTCTCACACTGCCTCACACACACTCACTCTCTCACACTGTCTCACACACTCACTCTCTCACACTGCCTCACACACCCTCACTCTCTCACACTGTCTCACACACATTCACTCTCTCACACTGTCTCACACACACTCACTCTCTCTCACACATTCACTCACTCACACTGTCTCACACAGACTCACTCTCTCACACTGCCTCACACACACTCACTCTCTCACACGCACTCACTCTCTCATACTCTCTCACACACATTCACTCTCTCACACTGTCTCACACACATTCACACTCTCACACTGTCTCACACACAATCACTCTCTCACACTGTCTCACACACTCACTCTCTCACACTGTCTCACACACACTCACTCTCTCACACTGTCTCACACACTCTCTCTCAGACTATCTCACACACACTCACACTCTCACACTGCCTCACACACACTCACGTTCTCACACTGTCTCGCACACTCACCTCTCACACACTCACTCTCATGCTGTCGCGCACACTCTCACTCTCTGACACAGTCTCACACACACTCATTCTCGCTCACTGCCTCACACACACTCACTCTCTCACACTGTCTCACACACATTCACTCTCTCACACTGCCTCACACACTCTCCCTCTCTGACACTGTCTCACACACACTCACTCTCTCACACTGCCTCACACACACTCACTCTCTCACACTGTCTCACACACACCCACTCTCTCACTGTCTCACACACATTCACTCTCTCACACTGTCTCACACACACTCACTCTCTCACACTGCCTCACGCACACTCACTCTCTCACACTGTCTCACACTCTCAATCTCTCACACTGTCTCACACATACTCAGTCTCTCACACTGTCTCACACACATTCACTCTCTCACACTGTCACACACACACTCACTCTCTCACACTGCCTCGGACACACTCACTCTCTCACACTGTCTCTCACACACTCGCTCTCTCACACGCACTCCCTCTCTCATATTGTCTCACACACACTCACTCTCTCACACTGCCTCACACACACTCACTCTCTCACACTCACACACACACACACACTCTCACACTGCCTCACTCACACTCACTCTCTCACACTGTCTCACACACTCACTCTCACACTGTCTCACACACATTCACTCTCTCACACTGTCTCACACACACTCACTCTCTCACACTGCCACAGACACACTCACTCTCTCACACTGTCTCACACACTCACTCTCTCACACTGTCTCACACACACTCACTCTCTCACACACTCTCACTCTCTCATAGTGTCTCACACACACTCACTCTCTCACACTGTCTCACACACACTCACTCTCTCACACTCACACACATTCACTCTCTCACTGTCTCAAACACACTCACTCTCTCACACTGTCTCACACACATTCACTCTCTCACACTGTCTGACAAACACTCACTCTCTCACGCTGCCTCACACACACTCACACTCTCACACTCACACACATTCACTCTCTCACTGTCTCAAACACACTCACTCTCTCACACTGTCTCACACACATTCACTCTCTCACACTGTCTGACACACACTCACTCTCTCACACTGCCTCACACACACTCACTCTCTCACACTCGCACACATTTACTCTCTCACACTGTCTCACACACACTCACTCTCTCACACTGCCACAGACACACTCACTCTCTCACACTGTCTCACACACTCACTCTCTCACACTGTCTCACACACACTCACTCTCTCCCACACACTCACTCTCTCATATTGTCTCACACACACTCACTCTCTCACACTGTCTCACACACACTCACTCTCTCACACTCACACACACACACTCTCTCACACTGTCTCACACACACTCACTCTCTCACACTGTCTCACACACACTCACTCTCTCACACTGCCTCACACACACTCACTCTCTCACTTTCACACACATTCACTCTCTCAGAGTCTCACACACACTCACTCTCTCACACTGTCTCACACACATTCACTCTCTCACACTGTCTCACACACATTCACACTCTCACACTGTCTCACACACACTCACTCTCTCACACTGTCTCACACACTCACTCTCTCACACTGTCTCACACACACTCACTCTCTCACACTGTCTCACACACTCTCTCTCAGACTATCTCACACACACTCACACTCTCACACTGCCTCACACACACTCACGCTCTCAATCTGTCTCGCACACTCACCTCTCACACACTCACTCTCATGCTGTCGCGCACACTCTCACTCTCTGACACAGTCTCACACACACTCATTCTCGCTCACTGCCTCACACACACTCACTCTCTCACACTGTCTCACACACATTCACTCTCTCACACTGCCTCACACACTCTCCCTCTCTGACACTGTCTCACACACACTCACTCTCTCACACTGCCTCACACACACTCACTCTCTCACACTGTCTCACACACACCCACTCTCTCACTGTCTCACACACTTTCACTCTCTCACACATGTCTCACACACACTCACTCTCTCACACTGCCTCACGCACACTCACTCTCTCACACTGTCTCACACTCTCAATCTCTCACACTGTCTCACACATACTCAGTCTCTCACACTGTCTCACACACATTCACTCTCTCACACTGTCTCACACACACTCACTCTCTCACACTGCCTCAGACACACTCACTCTCTCACACTGTCTCTCACACACTCGCTCTCTCACACGCACTCCCTCTCTCATATTGTCTCACACACACTCACTCTCTCACACTGCCTCACACACACTCACTCTCTCACACTCACACACACACACACACTCTCACACTGCCTCACTCACACTCACTCTCTCACACTGTCTCACACACTCACTCTCTCACACTGTCTCACACACACTCACTCTCACACTGTCTCACACACATTCACTCTCTCAGAGTCTCACACACACTCACTCTCTCACACTGTCTCACACGCACTCACTCTCTCATACTCTCTCACACACATTCACTCTCTCACACTGTCTCACACACATTCACACTCTCACACTGTCTCACACACACTCACTCTCTCACACTGTCTCACACACTCACTCTCTCACACTGTCTCACACACACTCACTCTCTCACACTGTCTCACACACTCTCTCTCAGACTATCTCACACACACTCACACTCTCACACTGCCTCACACACACTCACGCTCTCACACTGTCTCGCACACTCACCTCTCACACACTCACTCTCATGCTGTCGCGCACACTCTCACTCTCTGACACAGTCTCACACACACTCATTCTCGCTCACTGCCTCACACACAGACTCACTCTCTCACACTGTCTCACACACATTCACTCTCTCACACTGCCTCACACACTCTCCCTCTCTGACACTGTCTCACACACACTCACTCTCTCACACTGCCTCACACACACTCACTCTCTCACACTGTCTCACACACACCCACTCTCTCACTGTCTCACACACTTTCACTCTCTCACACATGTCTCACACACACTCACTCTCTCACACTGCCTCACGCACACTCACTCTCTCACACTGTCTCACACTCTCAATCTCTCACACTGTCTCACACATACTCAGTCTCTCACACTGTCTCACACACATTCACTCTCTCACACTGTCTCACACACACTCACTCTCTCACACTGCCTCAGACACACTCACTCTCTCACACTGTCTCTCACACACTCGCTCTCTCACACGCACTCCCTCTCTCATATTGTCTCACACACACTCACTCTCTCACACTGCCTCACACACACTCACTCTCTCACACTCACACACACACACACACTCTCACACTGCCTCACTCACACTCACTCTCTCACACTGTCTCACACACTCACTCTCTCACACTGTCTCACACACACTCACTCTCACACTGTCTCACACACATTCACTCTCTCACACTGTCTCACACACACTCACTCTCTCACACTGCCACAGACACACTCACTCTCTCACACTGTCTCACACACTCACTCTCTCACACTGTCTCACACACACTCACTCTCTCACACACACTCACTCTCTCATAGTGTCTCACACACACTCACTCTCTTACACTGTCTCACACACACTCACTCTCTCACACTCACACACATTCACTCTCTCACTGTCTCAAACACACTCACTCTCTCACACTGTCTCACACACATTCACTCTCTCACACTGTCTGACAAACACTCACTCTCTCACGCTGCCTCACACACACTCACACTCTCACACTCACACACATTCACTCTCTCACTGTCTCATACACACTCACTCTCTCACACTGTCTCACACACATTCACTCTCTCACACTGTCTGACACACACTCACTCTCTCACACTGCCTCACACACACTCACTCTCTCACATTCGCACACATTCACTCTCTCACACTGTCTCACACACACTCACTCTCTCACACTGCCACAGACACACTCACTCTCTCACACTGTCTCACACACACTCACTCTCTCCCACACACTCACTCTCTCATAGATTCTCACACACACTCACTCTCTCACACTGTCTCACACACACTCACTCTCTCACACTCACACACACACACTCTCTCACACTGCCTCACACACCCTCACTCTCTCACACTGTCTCACACACACTCACTCTCTCACACTGCCTCACACACACTCACTCTCTCACTTTCACACACATTCACTCTCTCAGAGTCTCACACACACTCACTCTCTCATACTGTCTCACACACACTCACTCTCTCACACTGTCTCACACACATTCACTCTCTCACACTGTCTCACACACATTCACACTCTCACACTGTCTCACACACACTCACTCTCTCACACTGTCTCACACACTCACTCTCTCACACTGTCTCACACACACTCACTCTCTCACACTGTCTCACACACTCTCTCTCAGACTATCTCACACACACTCACACTCTCACACTGCCTCACACACACTCACGCTCTCACACTGTCTCGCACACTCACCTCTCACACACTCACTCTCATGCTGTCGCGCACACTCTCACTCTCTGACACAGTCTCACACACACTCATTCTCGCTCACTGCCTCACACACACTCAATCTCTCACACTGTCTCACACACATTCACTCTCTCACACTGCCTCACACACTCTCCCTCTCTGACACTGTCTCACACACACTCACTCTCTCACTCTGCCTCACACACACTCACTCTCTCACACTGTCTCACACACACCCACTCTCTCACTGTCTCACACACATTCACTCTCTCACACTGTCTCACACACACTCACTCTCTCACACTGCCTCACGCACACTCACTCTCTCACACTGTCTCACACTCTCAATCTCTCACACAGTCTCACACATACTCAGTCTCTCACACTGTCTCACACACATTCACTCTCTCACACTGTCTCACACACACTCACTCTCTCACACTGCCTCGGTCACACTCACTCTCTCACACTGTCTCTCACACACTCGCTCTCTCACACGCACTCCCTCTCTCATATTGTCTCACACACACTCACTCTCTCACACTGCCTCACACACACTCACTCTCTCACAGTCACACACACACATACACTCTCACACTGCCTCACTCACACTCACTCTCTCACACTGTCTCACACACTCACTCTCTCACACTGTCTCACACACACTCACTCTCACACTGTCTCACACACATTCACTGTCTCACACTGTCTCACACACACTCACTCTCTCACACTGCCACAGACACACTCACTCTCTCACACTGTCTCACACACTCACTCTCTCACACTGTCTCACACACACTCACTCTCTCACACACACTCACTCTCTCATAGTGTCTCACACACACTCACTCTCTCACACTGTCTCACACACACTCACTCTCTCACACTCACACACATTCACTCTCTCACTGTCTCAAACACACTCACTCTCTCACACTGTCTCACACACATTCACTCTCTCACACTGTCTGACATACACTCACTCTCTCACGCTGCCTCACACACACTCACACTCTCACACTCACACACATTCACTCTCTCACTGACTCAAACACACTCACTCTCTCACACAGTCACACACACATTCACTCTCTCACACTGTCTGACACACACTCACTATCTCACACTGCCTCACACACACTCACTCTCTCACACTCGCACACATTCACTCTCTCACACTGTCTCACACACACTCACTCTCTCACACTGCCACAGACACACTCACTCTCTCACACTGTCTCACACACTCACTCTCTCACACTGTCTCACACACACTCACTCTCTCCCACACACTCACTCGCTCATAGTGTCTCACACACACTCACTCTCTCACACTGTCTCACACACACTCACTCTCTCACACTCACACACACACACTCTCTCACACTGTCTCACACACACTCACTCTCTCACACTGTCTCACACACACTCACTCTCTCACACTGCCTCACACACACTCACTCTCTCACTTTCACACACATTCACTCTCTCAGAGTCTCACACACACTCACTCTCTCACACTGACTCACACACATTCACTCTCTCACACTGCCTCACACACACTCAATCTCTCACACTGTCTCACACACTCACTCTCTCACACTGCCTCACACACCCTCACTCTCTCACACTGTCTCACACACATTCACTCTCTCACACTGCCTCACACACATTCACTCTCTCACACTGCCTCACACACACTCAATCTCTCACACTGTCTCACACACTCACTCTCTCACACTGCCTCACACACCCTCACTCTCTCACACTGTCTCACACACATTCACTCTCTCACACTGCCTCACACACACTCACTCTCTCACACTGCCTCACGCACACTCACTCTCTCACACTGTCTCACACTCTCAATCTCTCACACTGTCTCACACATACTCAGTCTCTCACACTGTCTCACACACATTCACTCTCTCACACTGTCTCACACACACTCACTCTCTCACACTGCCTCGGACACACTCACTCTCTCACACTGTCTCTCACACACTCGCTCTCTCACACGCACTCCCTCTCTCATATTGTCTCACACACACTCACTCTCTCACACTGCCTCACACACACTCACTCTCTCACACTCACACACACACACACACTCTCACACTGCCTCACTCACACTCACTCTCTCACACTGTCTCACACACTCACTCTCACACTGTCTCACACACATTCACTCTCTCACACTGTCTCACACACACTCACTCTCTCACACTGCCACAGACACACTCACTCTCTCACACTGTCTCACACACTCACTCTCTCACACTGTCTCACACACACTCACTCTCTCACACACACTCGCTCTCTCATAGTGTCTCACACACACTCACTCTCTCACACTGTCTCACACACACTCACTCTCTCACACTCACACACATTCACTCTCTCACTGTCTCAAACACACTCACTCTCTCACACTGTCTCACACACATTCACTCTCTCACACTGTCTGACAAACACTCACTCTCTCACGCTGCCTCACACACACTCACACTCTCACACTCACACACATTCACTCTCTCACTGTCTCAAACACACTCACTCTCTCACACTGTCTCATACACATTCACTCTCTCACACTGTCTGACACACACTCACTCTCTCACACTGCCTCACACACACTCACTCTCTCACACTCGCACACATTCACTCTCTCACACTGTCTGACACACACTCACTCTCTCACACTGCCTCACACACACTCACTCTCTCACACTGCCACAGACACACTCACTCTCTCACACTGTCTCACACACTCACTCTCTCACACTGTCTCACACACACTCACTCTCTCCCACACACTCACTCTCTCATAGTGTCTCACACACACTCACTCTCTCACACTGTCTCACACACACTCACTCTCTCACACTCACACACACACACTCTCTCACACTGTCTCACACACACTCACTCTCTCACACTGTCTCACACACACTCACTCTCTCACCCTGCCTCACACACACTCACTCTCTCACTTTCACACACATTCACTCTCTCAGAGTCTCACACACACTCACTCTCTCACACTGTCTCACACACATTCACTCTCTCACACTGTCTCACACACATTCACACTCTCACACTGTCTCACACACACTCACTCTCTCACACTGTCTCACACACTCACTCTCTCACACTGTCTCACACACACTCACTCTCTCACACTGTCTCACACACTCTCTCTCAGACTATCTCACACACACTCACACTCTCACACTGCCTCACACACACTCACGCTCTCACACTGTCTCGCACACTCACCTCTCACACACTCACTCTCATGCTGTCGCGCACACTCTCACTCTCTGACACAGTCTCACACACACTCATTCTCGCTCACTGCCTCACACACACTCACTCTCTCACACTGTCTCACACACATTCACTCTCTCACACTGCCTCACACACTCTCCCTCTCTGACACTGTCTCACACACACTCACTCTCTCACACTGCCTCACACACACTCACTCTCTCACACTGTCTCACACACACCCACTCTCTCACTGTCTCACACACATTCACTCTCTCACACATGTCTCACACACACTCACTCTCTCACACTGCCTCACGCACACTCAATCTCTCACACTGTCTCACACTCTCAATCTCTCACACTGTCTCACACATACTCAGTCTCTCACACTGTCTCACACACATTCACTCTCTCACACTGTCTCACACACACTCACTCTCTCACACTGCCTCGGACACACTCACTCTCTCACACTGTCTCTCACACACTCGCTCTCTCACACGCACTCCCTCTCTCATATTGTCTCACACACACTCACTCTCTCACACTGCCTCACACACACTCACTCTCTCACACTCACACACACACACACACTCTCACACTGCCTCACTCACACTCACTCTCTCACACTGTCTCACACACTCACTCTCTCACACTGTCTCACACACACTCACTCTCACACTGTCTCACACACATTCACTCTCTCACACTGTCTCACACACACTCACTCTCTCACACTGCCTCAC
This sequence comes from Heterodontus francisci, assembly GCF_036365525.1. NCBI lineage: Eukaryota > Metazoa > Chordata > Chondrichthyes > Heterodontiformes > Heterodontidae > Heterodontus > Heterodontus francisci. Next base: position 202,874,262 of record NC_090375.1, on the reverse strand, counting down.
ACACACTCACTCTCTCACTTTCACACACATTCACTCTCTCAGAGTCTCACACACACTCACTCTCTCACACTGTCTCACACGCACTCACTCTCTCATACTCTCTCACACACATTCACTCTCTCACACTGTCTCACACACATTCACACTCTCACACTGTCTCACACACACTCACTCTCTCACACTGTCTCACACACTCACTCTCTCACACTGTCTCACACACACTCACTCTCTCACACTGTCTCACACACTCTCTCTCAGACTATCTCACACACACTCACACTCTCACACTGCCTCACACACACTCACGCTCTCACACTGTCTCGCACACTCACCTCTCACACACTCACTCTCATGCTGTCGCGCACACTCTCACTCTCTGACACAGTCTCACACACACTCATTCTCGCTCACTGCCTCACACACACTCACTCTCTCACACTGTCTCACACACATTCACTCTCTCACACTGCCTCACACACTCTCCCTCTCTGACACTGTCTCACACACACTCACTCTCTCACACTACCTCACACACACTCACTCTCTCACACTGTCTCACACACACCCACTCTCTCACTGTCTCACACACATTCACTCTCTCACACTGTCTCACACACACTCACTCTCTCACACTGCCTCACGCACACTCACTCTCTCACACTGTCTGACACTCTCAATCTCTCACACTGTCTCACACATACTCAGTCTCTCACACTGTCTCACACACATTCACTCTCTCACACTGTCTCACACACACTCACTCTCTCACACTGCCTCGGACACACTCACTCTCTCACACTGTCTCTCACACACTCGCTCTCTCACACGCACTCCCTCTCTCATATTGTCTCACACACACTCACTCTCTCACACTGTCTCTCACACACTCGCTCTCTCACACGCACTCCCTCTCTCATATTGTCTCACACACACTCACTCTCTCACACTGCCTCACACACACTCACTCTCTCACACTCACACACACACACACACTCTCACACTGCCTCACTCACACTCACTCTCTCACACTGTCTCACACACTCACTCTCTCACACTGTCTCACACACACTCACTCTCACACTGTCTCACACACATTCACTCTCTCACACTGTCTCACACACACTCACTCTCTCACACTGCCACAGACACACTCACTCTCTCACACTGTCTCACACACTCACTCTCTCACACTGTCTCACACACACTCACTCTCTCACACACACTCACTCTCTCATAGTGTCTCACACACACTCACTCTCTCACACTGTCTCACACACATTCACTCTCTCACACTGTCTGACAAACACTCACTCTCTCACGCTGCCTCACACACACTCACACTCTCACACTCACACACATTCACTCTCTCACTGTCTCAAACACACTCACTCTCTCACACTGTCTCACACACATTCACTCTCTCACACTGTCTGACACACACTCACTCTCTCACACTGCCTCACACACACTCACTCTCTCACACTCGCACACATTCACTCTCTCACACTGTCTCACACACACTCACTCTCTCACACTGCCACAGACACACTCACTCTCTCACACTGTCTCACACACTCACTCTCTCACACTGTCTCACACACACTCACTCTCTCCCACACACTCACTCTCTCATAGTGTCTCACACACACTCACTCTCTCACACTGTCTCACACACACTCACTCTCTCACACTCACACACACACACTCTCTCACACTGTCTCACACACACTCACTCTCTCACACTGTCTCACACACACTCACTCTCTCACACTGCCTCACACACACTCACTCTCTCACTTTCACACACATTCACTCTCTCAGAGTCTCACACACACTCACTCTCTCACACTGTCTCACACACACTCACTCTCTCACACTGTCTCACACACATTCACTCTCTCACACTGTCTCACACACATTCACACTCTCACACTGTCTCACACACACTCACTCTCTCACACTGTCTCACACACTCACTCTCTCACACTGTCTCACACACACTCACTCTCTCACACTGTCTCACACACTCTCTCTCAGACTATCTCACACACACTCACACTCTCACACTGCCTCACACACACTCACGCTCTCACACTGTCTCGCCCACTCACCTCTCACACACTCACTCTCATGCTGTCGCGCACACTCTCACTCTCTGACACAGTCTCACACACACTCATTCTCGCTCACTGCCTCACACACACTCACTCTCTCACACTGTCTCACACACATTCACTCTCTCACACTGCCTCACACACTCTCCCTCTCTGACACTGTCTCACACACACTCACTCTCTCACACTGCCTCACACACACTCACTCTCTCACACTGTCTCACACACACCCACTCTCTCACTGTCTCACACACATTCACTCTCTCACACTGTCTCACACACACTCACTCTCTCACACTGCCTCACGCACACTCACTCTCTCACACTGTCTCACACTCTCAATCTCACACTGTCTCACACATACTCAGTCTCTCACACTGTCTCACACACATTCACTCTCTCACTCTGTCTCACACACACTCACTCTCTCACACTGCCTCGGACACACTCACTCTCTCACACTGTCTCTCACACACTCGCTCTCTCACACGCACTCCCTCTCTCATATTGTCTCACACACACTCACTCTCTCACACTGCCTCACACACACTCACTCTCTCACAGTCACACACACACACACACTCTCACACTGCCTCACTCACACTCACTCTCTCACACTGTCTCACACACTCACTCTCTCACACTGTCTCACACACACTCACTCTCACACTGTCTCACACACATTCACTGTCTCACACTGTCTCACACACACTCACTCTCTCACACTGCCACAGACACACTCACTCTCTCACACTGTCTCACACACTCACTCTCTCACACTGTCTCACACACACTCACTCTCTCACACACACTCACTCTCTCATAGTGTCTCACACACACTCACTCTCTCACACTGTCTCACACACACTCACTCTCTCACACTCACACACATTCACTCTCTCACTGTCTCAAACACACTCACTCTCTCACACTGTCTCACACACATTCATTCTCTCACACTGTCTGACAAACACTCACTCTCTCACGCTGCCTCACACACACTCACACTCTCACACTCACACACATTCACTCTCTCACTGTCTCAAACACACTCACTCTCTCACACAGTCTCACACACATTCAATCTCTCACACTGTCTGACACACACTCACTCTCTCACACTGCCTCACACACACTCACTCTCTCACACTCGCACACATTCACTCTCTCACACTGTCTCACACACACTCACTCTCTCACACTGCCACAGACACACTCACTCTCTCACACTGTCTCACACACTCACTCTCTCACACTGTCTCACACACACTCACTCTCTCACACTCACACACACACACACTCTCACACTGTCTCACACACACTCACTCTCTCACACTGTCTCACACACACTCACTCTCTCACACTGCCTCACCCACACTCACTCTCTCACTTTCACACACATTCACTCTCTCAGAGTCTCACACACACTCACTCTCTCACACTGTCTCACACACACTCACTCTCTCACACTGTCTCACACACACTCACTCTCTCACACTGTCTCACACACATTCACTCTCTCACACTGTCTCACACACATTCACACTCTCACACTGTCTCACACACACTCACTCTCTCACACTGTCTCACACACTCACTCTCTCACACTGTCTCACCCACACTCACTCTCTCACACTGTCTCACACACTCTCTCTCAGACTATCTCACACACACTCACACTCTCACACTGCCTCACACACACTCACGCTCTCACACTGTCTCGCACACTCACCTCTCACACACTCACTCTCATGCTGTCGCGCACACTCTCACTCTCTGACACAGTCTCACACACACTCATTCTCGCTCACTGCCTCACACACACTCACTCTCTCACACTGTCTCACACACATTCACTCTCTCACACTGCCTCACACACTCTCCCTCTCTGACACTGTCTCACACACACTCACTCTCTCACACTGCCTCACACACACTCACTCTCTCACACTGTCTCACACACACCCACTCTCTCACTGTCTCACACACATTTACTCTCTCACACTGTCTCACACACACTCACTCTCTCACACTGCCTCACGCACACTCACTCTCTCACACTGTCTCACACTCTCAATCTCTCACACTGTCTCACACATACTCAGTCTCTCACACTGTCTCACACACATTCACTCTCTCACTCTGTCTCACACACACTCACTCTCTCACACTGCCTCGGACACACTCACTCTCTCACACTGTCTCTCACACACTCGCTCTCTCACACGCACTCCCTCTCTCATATTGTCTCACACACACTCACTCTCTCACACTGCCTCACACACACTCACTCTCTCACAGTCACACACACACACACACTCTCACACTGCCTCACTCACACTCACTCTCTCACACTGTCTCACACACTCACTCTCTCACACTGTCTCACACACACTCACTCTCACACTGTCTCACACACATTCACTGTCTCACACTGTCTCACACACACTCACTCTCTCACACTGCCACAGACACACTCACTCTCTCACACTGTCTCACACACTCACTCTCTCACACTGTCTCACACACACTCACTCTCTCACACACACTCACTCTCTCATAGTGTCTCACACACACTCACTCTCTCACACTGTCTCACACACACTCACTCTCTCACACTCACACACATTCACTCTCTCACTGTCTCAAACACACTCACTCTCTCACACTGTCTCACACACATTCACTCTCTCACACTGTCTGACAAACACTAACTCTCTCACGCTGCCTCACACACACTCACACTCTCACACTCACACACATTCACTCTCTCACTGTCTCAAACACACTCACTCTCTCACACAGTCTCACACACATTCAATCTCTCACACTGTCTGACACACACTCACTCTCTCACACTGCCTCACACACACTCACTCTCTCACACTCGCACACATTCACTCTCTCACACTGTCTCACACACACTCACTCTCTCACACTGCCACAGACACACTCACTCTCTCACACTGTCTCACACACTCACTCTCTCACACTGTCTCACACACACTCACTCTCTCCCACACACTCACTCTCTCATAGTGTCTCACACACACTCACTCTCTCACACTGTCTCACACACACTCACTCTCTCACACTCACACACACACACACTCTCACACTGTCTCACACACACTCACTCTCTCACACTGTCTCACACACACTCACTCTCTCACACTGCCTCACACACACTCACTCTCTCACTTTCACACACATTCACTCTCTCAGAGTCTCACACACACTCACTCTCTCACACTGTCTCACACACATTCACTCTCTCACACTGCCTCACACACACTCAATCTCTCACACTGTCTCACACACTCACTCTCTCACACTGCCTCACACACCCTCACTCTCTCACACTGTCTCACACACATTCACTCTCTCACACTGTCTCACACACACTCACTCTCTCTCACACATTCACTCTCTCACACTGTCTCACACAGACTCACTCTCTCACACTGCCTCACACACACTCACTCTCTCACACGCACTCACTCTGTCATACTGTCTCACACAGATTCACACTCTCACACTGTCTCACACACACTCTCTCTCTCACACTGCCTCACCCACACTCACTCTCTCACTTTCACACACATTCACTCTCTCAGAGTCTCACACACACTCACTCTCTCACACTGTCTCACACACACTCACTCTCTCACACTGTCTCACACACACTCACTCTCTCACACTGTCTCACACACATTCACTCTCTCACACTGTCTCACACACATTCACACTCTCACACTGTCTCACACACACTCACTCTCTCACACTGTCTCACACACTCACTCTCTCACACTGTCTCACCCACACTCACTCTCTCACACTGTCTCACACACTCTCTCTCAGACTATCTCACACACACTCACACTCTCACACTGCCTCACACACACTCACGCTCTCACACTGTCTCGCACACTCACCTCTCACACACTCACTCTCATGCTGTCGCGCACACTCTCACTCTCTGACACAGTCTCACACACACTCATTCTCGCTCACTGCCTCACACACACTCACTCTCTCACACTGTCTCACACACATTCACTCTCTCACACTGCCTCACACACTAACCCTCTCTGACACTGTCTCACACACACTCACTCTCTCACACTGCCTCACACACACTCACTCTCTCACACTGTCTCACACACACCCACTCTCTCACTGTCTCACACACATTTACTCTCTCACACTGTCTCACACACACTCACTCTCTCACACTGCCTCACGCACACTCACTCTCTCACACTGTCTCACACTCTCAATCTCTCACACTGTCTCACACATACTCAGTCTCTCACACTGTCTCACACACATTCACTCTCTCACTCTGTCTCACACACACTCACTCTCTCACACTGCCTCGGACACACTCACTCTCTCACACTGTCTCTCACACACTCGCTCTCTCACACGCACTCCCTCTCTCATATTGTCTCACACACACTCACTCTCTCACACTGCCTCACACACACTCACTCTCTCACAGTCACACACACACACACACTCTCACACTGCCTCACTCACACTCACTCTCTCACACTGTCTCACACACTCACTCTCTCACACTGTCTCACACACACTCACTCTCACACTGTCTCACACACATTCACTGTCTCACACTGTCTCACACACACTCACTCTCTCACACTGCCACAGACACACTCACTCTCTCACACTGTCTCACACACTCACTCTCTCACACTGTCTCACACACACTCACTCTCTCACACACACTCACTCTCTCATAGTGTCTCACACACACTCACTCTCTCACACTGTCTCACACACACTCACTCTCTCACACTCACACACATTCACTCTCTCACTGTCTCAAACACACTCACTCTCTCACACTGTCTCACACACATTCACTCTCTCACACTGTCTGACAAACACTAACTCTCTCACGCTGCCTCACACACACTCACACTCTCACACTCACACACATTCACTCTCTCACTGTCTCAAACACACTCACTCTCTCACACAGTCTCACACACATTCAATCTCTCACACTGTCTGACACACACTCACTCTCTCACACTGCCTCACACACACTCACTCTCTCACACTCGCACACATTCACTCTCTCACACTGTCTCACACACACTCACTCTCTCACACTGCCACAGACACACTCACTCTCTCACACTGTCTCACACACTCACTCTCTCACACTGTCTCACACACACTCACTCTCTCCCACACACTCACTCTCTCATAGTGTCTCACACACACTCACTCTCTCACACTGTCTCACACACACTCACTCTCTCACACTCACACACACACACACTCTCACACTGTCTCACACACACTCACTCTCTCACACTGTCTCACACACACTCACTCTCTCACACTGCCTCACACACACTCACTCTCTCACTTTCACACACATTCACTCTCTCAGAGTCTCACACACACTCACTCTCTCACACTGTCTCACACACATTCACTCTCTCACACTGCCTCACACACACTCAATCTCTCACACTGTCTCACACACTCACTCTCTCACACTGCCTCACACACCCTCACTCTCTCACACTGTCTCACACACATTCACTCTCTCACACTGTCTCACACACACTCACTCTCTCTCACACATTCACTCTCTCACACTGTCTCACACAGACTCACTCTCTCACACTGCCTCACACACACTCACTCTCTCACACGCACTCACTCTGTCATACTGTCTCACACAGATTCACACTCTCACACTGTCTCACACACACTCTCTCTCTCACACTGTCTCACACACTCACTCTCTCACACTGTCTCACACACACTCACTCTCTCACACTGTCTCAGACACTCACTCTCTCAGACTATCTCACACACACACACTCTCACACTGTCTTACACACACTCACTCTCTCACACACACTCACTCTCTCACTCTCACACACATTCACTCTCTCAGAGTCTCACACACACTCACTCTCTCACACTGTCTCACACACATTCACTCTCTCACACTGTCTCACACACACTCACTCTCTCACACTGTCTCACACACTCACTCTCTCACACTGCCTCACACACCCTCACTCTCTCACACTGTCTCACACACACTCACTCTCTCTCACACATTCACTCTCTCACACTGTCTCACACAGACTCACTCTCTCACACTGCCTCACACACACTCACTCTCTCACACGCACTCACTCTCTCATACTGTCTCACACAGATTCACACTCTCACACTGTCTCACACACACTCTCTCTCTCACACTGTCTCACACACTCACTCTCTCACACTGCCTCACACACCCTCACTCTCTCACACTGTCTCACACACATTCACTCTCTCACACTGTCTCACACACACTCACTCTCTCTCACACATTCACTCTCTCACACTGTCTCACACAGACTCACTCTCTCACACTGCCTCACACACACTCACTCTCTCACACGCACTCACTCTCTCATACTGTCTCACACAGATTCACACTCTCACACTGTCTCACACACACTCTCTCTCTCACACTGTCTCACACACTCACTCTCTCACACTGTCTCACACACACTCACTCTCTCACACTGTCTCAGACACTCACTCTCTCAGACTATCTCACACACACACACTCTCACACTGTCTCACACACACTCACTCTCTCACACACACTCACTCTCTCATAGTGTCTCACACACACTCACTCTCTCACACTGTCTCAAACACACTCACTCACTCACACTGTCTCACACACATTCACTCTCTCACACTGTCTGACACACACTCACTCTCTCACACTGCCTCACACACACTCACTCTCTCACACTCGCATACATTCACTCTCTCACACTGTCTCACACATGCTCACTCTCTCACACTGCCACAGACACACTCACTCTCTCACACTGTCTCACACACTCACTCTCTCACACTGTCTCACACACACTCACTCTCTCACACACACTCACTCTCTCATAGTGTCTCACACACACTCACTCTCTCACACTGTCTCACACACACTCATTCTCTCACACTCACACACACACTCTCTCACACGGTCTCACACACACTCACTCTCTCACACTGTCTCACACACACTCACTCGCTCACAGTGCCTCACACACACTCACTCTCTCACTCTCACACACATTCACTCTCTCAGAGTCTCACACACACTCACTCTCTCACACTGTCTCACACACATTCACTCTCTCACACTGTCTCACACACACTCACTCTCTCACACTGTCTCACACACTCACTCTCTCACACTGCCTCACACACCCTCACTCTCTCACACTGTCTCACACACACTCACTCTCTCTCACACATTCACTCTCTCACACTGTCTCACACAGACTCACTCTCTCACACTGCCTCACACACATTAACTCTCTCACACGCACTCACTCTCTCATACTGTCTCACACACACTCACTCTCTCACACTGTCTCACACACATTCACACTCTCACACTGTCTCACACATACTCACTCTCTCACACTGTCTCACACACTCACTCTCTCACACTGTCTCACACACATTCACTCTCTCACACTGCCTCACACACACTCACTCTCTCACACTGTCTCGCACACATTCACTCTCTCACACTGCCTCACACACACTCACTCTCTCACACTGTCTCACACGGTCACTCTCTCACACTGTCTCACACACACTCACTCTCTCACACTGCCTCACACACACTCACTCTCTCACACTGTCTCGCTCACTCACCTCTCACACACTCACTCTCATGCTGTCGCGCACACTCTCATTCTCTGACACTGTCTCACACACGCTCACTCTCTCTCACTGCCTCACACACACTCACTCTCTCACACTGTCTCACACACTCACTCTCTCACACTGTCTCACACACACTCACTCTCTCACACTGTCTCAGACACTCACTCTCTCAGACTATCTCACGCACACACACTCTCACACTGTCTCACACACACTCACTCTCTCACACACACTCACTCTCTCACTCTCACACACATTCACTCTCTCAGAGTCTCACACACACTCACTCTCTCACACTGTCTCACACACATTCACTCTCTCACACTGTCTCACACACACTCACTCTCTCACACTGTCTCACACACTCACTCTCTCACACTGCCTCACACACCCTCACTCTCTCACACTGTCTCACACACACTCAATCTCTCTCACACATTCACTCTCTCACACTGTCTCACACAGACTCACTCTCTCACACTGCCTCACACACACTCACTCTCTCACACGCACTCACTCTCTCATACTGTCTCACACAGATTCACACTCTCACACTGTCTCACACACACTCTCTCTCTCACACTGTCTCACACACTCACTCTCTCACACTGCCTCACACACCCTCACTCTCTCACACTGTCTCACACACATTCACTCTCTCACATTGTCTCACACACACTCACTCTCTCACACACATTCACTCTCTCACACTGTCTCACACAGACTCACTCTCTCACACTGCCTCACACACACTCACTCTCTCACACGCACTCACTCTCTCATACTGTCTCACACAGATTCACACTCTCACACTGTCTCACACACACTCTCTCTCTCACACTGTCTCACACACTCACTCTCTCACACTGTCTCACACACACTCACTCTCTCACACTGTCTCAGACACTCACTCTCTCAGACTATCTCACACACACACACTCTCACACTGTCTCACACACACTCACTCTCTCACACACACTCACTCTCTCATAGTGTCTCACACACACTCACTCTCTCACACTGTCTCAAACACACTCACTCACTCACACTGTCTCACACACATTCACTCTCTCACACTGTCTGACACACACTCACTCTCTCACACTGCCTCACACACACTCACTCTCTCACACTCGCATACATTCACCCTCTCACACTGTCTCACACATGCTCACTCTCTCACACTGCCACAGACACACTCACTCTCTCACACTGTCTCACACACTCACTCTCTCACACTGTCTCACACACACTCACTCTCTCACACACACTCACTCTCTCATAGTGTCTCACACACACTCACTCTCTCACACTGTCTCACACACACTCACTCTCTCACACTCACACACACACTCTCTCACACGGTCTCACACACACTCACTCTCTCACACTGTCTCACACACACTCACTCGCTCACAGTGCCTCACACACACTCACTCTCTCACTCTCACACACATTCACTCTCTCAGAGTCTCACACACACTCACTCTCTCACACTGTCTCACACACATTCACTCTCTCACACTGTCTCACACACACTCACTCTCTCACACTGTCTCACACACTCACTCTCTCACTCTGCCTCACACACCCTCACTCTCTCACACTGTCTCACACACACTCACTCTCTCTCACACATTCACTCTCTCACACTGTCTCACACAGACTCACTCTCTCACACTGCCTCACACACATTAACTCTCTCACACGCACTCACTCTCTCATACTGTCTCACACACACTCACTCTCTCACACTGTCTCACACACATTCACACTCTCACACTGTCTCACACACACTCACTCTCTCACACTGTCTCACACACTCACTCTCTCACACTGTCTCACACACATTCACTCTCTCACACTGCCTCACACACACTCACTCTCTCACACTGTCTCGCACACATTCACTCTCTCACACTGCCTCACACACACTCACTCTCTCACACTGTCTCACACGGTCACTCTCTCACACTGTCTCACACACACTCACTCTCTCACACTGTCTCACACACACTCACTCTCTCACACTGTCTCGCTCACTCACCTCTCACACACTCACTCTCATGCTGTCGCGCACACTCTCACTCTCTGACACTGTCTCACACACGCTCACTCTCTCTCAATGCCTCACACACACTCACTCTCTCACACTGTCTCACACATTTTCACTCTCTCACACTGCCTCACACACTCTCCCTCTCTGACACTGTCTCACACACCCTCACTCTCTCACACTGCCTGACACACACTCACTCTCTCACACTGTCTCACACACACCCACTCTCTCACTGTCTCACACACATTCACTCTCTCACACTGTCTCACACACACTCACTCTCTCACACTGCCTCACACACATTCATCTCTCACACTGTCTCACACACACTCTCTCTCTCACACTGCCTCTGACACACTCAACCTCTCACACTGTCTCTCACACACTCGCTCTCTCACACTCACACACACACACACACTCTCACACTGTCTCACACACACTCACTCTCACACTGTCTCACACACACTCACTCTTTCACTATATCACACACAATCACTCTCTCACCCTGCCTCACTCACACTCACTCTCTCACACTGTCTCACACACTCACTCTCTCACACTGTCTCACACACACTCACTCTCACTCTGTCTCACACACATTCACTCTCTCACACTATCTCACACACACTCACTCTCTCACACTGCCACAGACACACTCACTCTCTCACACTGTCTCACACATTCACTCTCTCACACTGTCTCACACACACTCACTCTCTCACACACACTCACTCTCTCATAGTGTCTCACACACACTCACTCTCTCACACTGTCTCACACACACTCACTCTCTTACACTCACAGACACACACACTCTCTCACACTGTCTCACACATACTCACTCTCTCACACTGTCTCACACACACTCACTCTCTCACACTCACACACATTCACTCTCTCACTGTCTCAAACACACTCACTCTCTCACACTGTCTCACACACATTCACTCTCTCACACTGTCTGACACACACTCACTCTCACACTGCCTCACACACACTCACTCTCTCACACTCACACACATTCACTCTCTCACACTGTCTCACACACACTCACTCTCTCACACTGCCACAGACACACTCACTCTCTCACACTGTCTCACACACTCACTCTCTCACACTGTCTCACACACACTCACTCTCTCACACACACTCACTCTCTCATAGTGTCTCACACACACTCACTCTCTCACACTGTCTCACACACACTCACTCTCTCACACTCACACACATTCACTCTCTCACACTGTCTCACACACACTCACTCTCTCACACTGCCTCGGACACACTCACCCTCTCACTCTGTCTCTCACACACTCGCTCTCTCACACTCACACACACACACACACTCTCACACTGTCTCACACACACTCACTCTCACACTGTCTCACACACACTCACTCTCTCACTGTATCACACACATTCACTCTCTCACACTGCCTCACTCACACTCACTCTCTCACACTGTCTCACACACTCACTCTCTCACTGTCTCACACACACTCACTCTCACTCTGTCTCACACAAATTCACTCTCTCACACTGTCTCACACACACTCACTCTCTCACACTGCCACAGACACACTCACTCTCTCACACTGTCTCACACACTCACTCTCTCACACTGTCTCACACACACTCACTCTCTCACACAGCCTCACACACACTCACTCTCTCACACTGTCTCACACACTCACTCTCTCACACTGTCTCACACACACTCACTCTCTCACACACACTCACTCTCTCATAGTGTCTCACACACACTCACTCTCTCACACTGTCTCACACACACTCACTCTCTCACACTCACACACACACTCTCTCACACGGTCTCACACACACTCACTCTCTCACACTGTCTCACACACACTCACTCGCTCACAGTGCCTCACACACACTCACTCTCTCACTCTCACACACATTCACTCTCTCAGAGTCTCACACACACTCACTCTCTCACACTGTCTCACACACATTCACTCTCTCACACTGTCTCACACACACTCACTCTCTCACACTGTCTCACACACTCACTCTCTCACACTGCCTCACACACCCTCACTCTCTCACACTGTCTCACACACACTCACTCTCTCTCACACATTCACTCTCTCACACTGTCTCACACAGACTCACTCTCTCACACTGCCTCACACACATTAACTCTCTCACACGCACTCACTCTCTCATACTGTCTCACACACACTCACTCTCTCACACTGTCTCACACACATTCACACTCTCACACTGTCTCACACACACTCACTCTCTCACACTGTCTCACACACTCACTCTCTCACACTGTCTCACACACATTCACTCTCTCACACTGCCTCACACACACTCACTCTCTCACACTGATTCGCACACATTCACTCTCTCACACTGCCTCACACACTCTCACTCTCTCACACTGTCTCACACGGTCACTCTCTCACACTGTCTCACACACACTCACTCTCTCACACTGCCTCACACACACTCACTCTCTCACACTGTCTCGCTCACTCACCTCTCACACACTCACTCTCATGCTGTCGCGCACACTCTCACTCTCTGACACTGTCTCACACACGCTCACTCTCTCTCAATGCCTCACACACACTCACTCTCTCACACTGTCTCACACATTTTCACTTTCTCACACTGCCTCACACACTCTCCCTCTCTGACACTGTCTCACACACCCTCACTCTCTCACACTGCCTGACACACACTCACTCTCTCACACTGTCTCACACACACCCACTCTCTCACTGTCTCACACACATTCACTCTCTCACACTGTCTCACACACACTCACTCTCTCACACTGCCTCACACACATTCATCTCTCACACTGTCTCACACACACTCTCTCTCTCACACTGCCTCTGACACACTCAACCTCTCACACTGTCTCTCACACACTCGCTCTCTCACACTCACACACACACACACACTCTCACACTGTCTCACACACACTCACTCTCACACTGTCTCACACACACTCACTCTTTCACTATATCACACACAATCACTCTCACACCCTGCCTCACTCACACTCACTCTCTCACACTGTCTCACACACTCACTCTCTCACACTGTCTCACACACACTCACTCTCACTCTGTCTCACACACATTCACTCTCTCACACTATCTCACACACACTCACTCTCTCACACTGCCACAGACACACTCACTCTCTCACACTGTCTCACACACTCACTCTCTCACACTGTCTCACACACACTCACTCTCTCACACACACTCACTCTCTCATAGTGTCTCACACACACTCACTCTCTCACACTGTCTCACACACACTCACTCTCTTACACTCACAGACACACACACTCTCTCACACTGTCTCACACATACTCACTCTCTCACACTGTCTCACACACACTCACTCTCTCACACTCACACACATTCACTCTCTCACTGTCTCAAACACACTCACTCTCTCACACTGTCTCACACACATTCACTCTCTCACACTGTCTGACACACACTCACTCTCACACTGCCTCACACACACTCACTCTCTCACACTCACACACATTCACTCTCTCACACTGTCTCACACACACTCACTCTCTCACACTGCCTCACACACACTCACTCTCTCACACTGTCTCACACACTCACTCTCTCACACTGTCTCACACACACTCACTCTCTCACACACACTCACTCTCTCATAGTGTCTCACACACACTCACTCTCTCACACTGTCTCACACACACTCACTCTCTCACACTCACACACATTCACTCTCTCACACTGTCTCACACACACTCACTCTCTCACACTGCCTCGGACACACTCACCCTCTCACTCTGTCTCTCACACACTCGCTCTCTCACACTCACACACACACACACACTCTCACACTGTCTCACACACACTCACTCTCACACTGTCTCACACACACTCACTCTCTCACTGTATCACACACATTCACTCTCTCACACTGCCTCACTCACACTCACTCTCTCACACTGTCTCACACACTCACTCTCTCACTGTCTCACACACACTCACTCTCACTCTGTCTCACACACATTCACTCTCTCACACTGTCTCACACACACTCACTCTCTCACACAGCCACAGACACACTCACTCTCTCACACTGTCTCACACACTCACTCTCTCACACTGTCTCACACACACTCACTCTCTCACACACACTCACTCTCTCATAGTGTCTCACACACACTCACTCTCTCACACTGTCTCACACACACTCACTCTCTCACACTCACACACATTCACTCTCTCACACTGTCTCACACACACTCACTCTCTCACACTGCCTCGGACACACTCACCCTCTCACTCTGTCTCTCACACACTCGCTCTCTCACACTCACACACACACACACACTCTCACACTGTCTCACACACACTCACTCTCACACTGTCTCACACACACTCACTCTCTCACTGTATCACACACATTCACTCTCTCACACTTCCTCACTCACACTCACTCTCTCACACTGTCTCACACACTCACTCTCTCACTGTCTCACACACACTCACTCTCACTCTGTCTCACACAAATTCACTCTCTCACACTGTCTCACACACACTCACTCTCTCACACTGCCACAGACACACTCACTCTCTCACACTGTCTCACACACTCACTCTCTCACACTGTCTCACACACACTCACTCTCTCACACAGCCTCACACACACTCACTCTCTCACACTGTCTCACACACTCACTCTCTCACACTGTCTCACACACACTCACTCTCTCACACACACTCACTCTCTCATAGTGTCTCACACACACTCACTCTCTCACACTGTCTCACACACACTCACTCTCTCACACTCACACACACACTCTCTCACACGGTCTCACACACACTCACTCTCTCACACTGTCTCACACACACTCACTCGCTCACAGTGCCTCACACACACTCACTCTCTCACTCTCACACACATTCACTCTCTCAGAGTCTCACACACACTCACTCTCTCACACTGTCTCACACACATTCACTCTCTCACACTGTCTCACACACACTCACTCTCTCACACTGTCTCACACACTCACTCTCTCACACTGCCTCACACACCCTCACTCTCTCACACTGTCTCACACACACTCACTCTCTCTCACACATTCACTCTCTCACACTGTCTCACACAGACTCACTCTCTCACACTGCCTCACACACATTAACTCTCTCACACGCACTCACTCTCTCATACTGTCTCACACACACTCACTCTCTCACACTGTCTCACACACATTCACACTCTCACACTGTCTCACACACACTCACTCTCTCACACTGTCTCACACACTCACTCTCTCACACTGTCTCACACACATTCACTCTCTCACACTGCCTCACACACACTCACTCTCTCACACTGTCTCGCACACATTCACTCTCTCACACTGCCTCACACACACTCACTCTCTCACACTGTCTCACACGGTCACTCTCTCACACTGTCTCACACACACTCACTCTCTCACACTGCCTCACACACACTCACTCTCTCACACTGTCTCGCTCACTCACCTCTCACACACTCACTCTCATGCTGTCGCGCACACTCTCACTCTCTGACACTGTCTCACACACGCTCACTCTCTCTCAATGCCTCACACACACTCACTCTCTCACACTGTCTCACACATTTTCACTTTCTCACACTGCCTCACACACTCTCCCTCTCTGACACTGTCTCACACACCCTCACTCTCTCACACTGCCTGACACACACTCACTCTCTCACACTGTCTCACACACACCCACTCTCTCACTGTCTCACACACATTCACTCTCTCACACTGTCTCACACACACTCACTCTCTCACACTGCCTCACACACATTCATCTCTCACACTGTCTCACACACACTCTCTCTCTCACACTGCCTCTGACACACTCAACCTCTCACACTGTCTCTCACACACTCGCTCTCTCACACTCACACACACACACACACTCTCACACTGTCTCACACACACTCACTCTCACACTGTCTCACACACACTCACTCTTTCACTATATCACACACAATCACTCTCACACCCTGCCTCACTCACACTCACTCTCTCACACTGTCTCACACACTCACTCTCTCACACTGTCTCACACACACTCACTCTCACTCTGTCTCACACACATTCACTCTCTCACACTATCTCACACACACTCACTCTCTCACACTGCCACAGACACACTCACTCTCTCACACTGTCTCACACACTCACTCTCTCACTCTGTCTCACACACACTCACTCTCTCACACACACTCACTCTCTCATAGTGTCTCACACACACTCACTCTCTCACACTGTCTCACACACACTCACTCTCTTACACTCACAGACACACACACTCTCTCACACTGTCTCACACATACTCACTCTCTCACACTGTCTCACACACACTCACTCTCTCACACTCACACACATTCACTCTCTCACTGTCTCAAACACACTCACTCTCTCACACTGTCTCACACACATTCACTCTCTCACACTGTCTGACACACACTCACTCTCACACTGCCTCACACACACTCACTCTCTCACACTCACACACATTCACTCTCTCACACTGTCTCACACACACTCACTCTCTCACACTGCCTCACACACACTCACTCTCTCACACTGTCTCACACACTCACTCTCTCACACTGTCTCACACACACTCACTCTCTCACACACACTCACTCTCTCATAGTGTCTCACACACACTCACTCTCTCACACTGTCTCACACACACTCACTCTCTCACACTCACACACATTCACTCTCTCACACTGTCTCACACACACTCACTCTCTCACACTGCCTCGGACACACTCACCCTCTCACTCTGTCTCTCACACACTCGCTCTCTCACACTCACACACACACACACACTCTCACACTGTCTCACACACACTCACTCTCACACTGTCTCACACACACTCACTCTCTCACTGTATCACACACATTCACTCTCTCACACTGCCTCACTCACACTCACTCTCTCACACTGTCTCACACACTCACTCTCTCACTGTCTCACACACACTCACTCTCACTCTGTCTCACACACATTCACTCTCTCACACTGTCTCACACACACTCACTCTCTCACACTGCCACAGACACACTCACTCTCTCACACTGTCTCACACACTCACTCTCTCACACTGTCTCACACACACTCACTCTCTCACACAGCCTCACACACACTCACTCTCTCACACTGTCTCACACACACTCACTCTCTCACACTGCCACAGACACACTCACTCTCTCACACTGTCTCACACACTCACTCTCTCACACTGTCTCACACACACTCACTCTCTCACACACACTCACTCTCTCATAGTGTCTCACACACACTCACTCTCTCACACTGTCTCACACACACTCACTCTCTCACACTCACACACATTCACTCTCTCACACTGTCTCACACACACTCACTCTCTCACACTGCCTCGGACACACTCACCCTGTCACTCTGTCTCTCACACACTTGCTCTCTCACACTCACACACACACACACACTGTCACACTGTCTCACACACACTCACTCTCACACTGTCTCACACACACTCACTCTCTCACTGTATCACACACATTCACTCTCACACTGCCTCACTCACACTCACTCTCTCACACTGTCTCACACACACTCACTCTCTCACACTGCCTCACACACACTCACTCTCTCAATTTCACACACATTCACTCTCTCAGAGTCTCACACACACTCACTCTCTCACACAGTCTCACACACATTCACTCTCTCACACTGCCTCACACACACTCAATCTCTCACACTGTCTCACACACTCACTCTCTCACACTGCCTCACACACCCTCACTCTCTCACACTGTCTCACACACATTCACTCTCTCACACTGTCTCACACACACTCACTCTCTCTCACACATTCACTCTCTCACACTGTCTCACACAGACTCACTCTCTCACACTGCCTCACACACACTCACTCTCTCACACGCACTCACTCTCTCATACTGTCTCACACAGATTCACACTCTCACACTGTCTCACACACACTCACTCTCTCACACTGTCTCACACACTCACTCTCTCACACTGTCTCACACACACTCACTCTCTCACACTGTCTCAGGCACTCACTCTCTCAGACTATCTCACACACACACACTCTCACACTGTCTCACACACATTCACTCTCTCACACTGCCTCACACACTCTCACTCTCTCACACTGTCTCGCACACACTCACTCTCTCACACTGTCTCACCCACACTCACTCTCTCTCACTGCCTCACACACACTCACTCTCTCACACTGTCTCACACACATTCACTCTCTCACACTGCCTCACACACTTTCCCTCTCTGACACTGTGTCACACACACTCACTCTCTCACACTGCCTCACACACACTCACTCTCACACACTGTCTCACACACACGCACTCTCTCACTGTCTCATACACATTCACTCTCTCACACTGTCTCACACACACTCACTCTCTCACACTGCCAGAGACACACTCACTCTCTCACACTGTCTCACACACTCCCTCTCTCACACTGTCTCACACACACTCACTCTCTCACACTCACACACATTCACTCTCTCACTGTCTCAAACACACTCACTCACTCACACTGTCTCACACACATTCACTCTCTCACACTGTCTGACACACACTCACTCTCACACTGCCTCACACACACTTACTCTCTCACACTCGCACACATTCACTCTCTCACACTGTCTCACACACGCTCACTCTCTCACACTGCCACAGACACACTCACTCTCTCACACTGTCTCACACACTCACTCTCTCACACTGTCTCACACACACTCACTCTCTCACACACACTCACTCTCTCATAGTGTCTCACACACACTCACTCTCTCACACTGTCTCACACACACTCACTCTCTCACACTCACACACACACTCTCTCACACGGTCTCACACACACTCACTCTCTCACACTGTCTCACACACACTCACTCGCTCACAGTGCCTCACACACACTCACTCTCTCACTCTCACACACATTCACTCTCTCAGAGTCTCACACACACTCACTCTCTCACACTGTCTCACACACATTCACTCTCTCACACTGTCTCACACACACTCACTCTCTCACACTGTCTCACACACTCACTCTCTCACACTGCCTCACACTCCCTCACTCTCTCACACTGTCTCACACACACTCACTCTCTCTCACACATTCACTCTCTCACACTGTCTCACACAGACTCACTCTCTCACACTGCCTCACACACATTAACTCTCTCACACGCACTCACTCTCTCATACTGTCTCACACACACTCACTCTCTCACACTGTCTCACACACATTCACACTCTCACACTGTCTCACACACACTCACTCTCTCACACTGTCTCACACACTCACTCTCTCACACTGTCTCACACACATTCAATCTCTCACACTGCCTCACACACACTCACTCTCTCACACTGTCTCGCACACATTCACTCTCTCACACTGCCTCACACACACTCACTCTCTCACACTGTCTCACACGGTCACTCTCTCACACTGTCTCACACACACTCACTCTCTCACACTGCCTCACACACACTCACTCTCTCACACTGTCTCGCTCACTCACCTCTCACACACTCACTCTCATGCTGTCGCGCACACTCTCACTCTCTGACACTGTCTCACACACGCTCACTCTCTCTCACTGCATCACACACACTCACTCTCTCACACTGTCTCACACATTTTCACTCTCTCACAATGCCTCACACACTCTCCCTCTCTGACACTGTCTCACACACACTCACTCTCTCACACTGCCTGACACACACTCACTCTCTCACACTGTCTCACACACACCCACTCTCTCACTGTCTCACACACATTCACTCTCTCACACTGTCTCACACACACTCACTCTCTCACACTGCCTCACACACACTCACTCTCTCACACTGTCTCACACTCTCACTCTCTCACACTGTCTCACACACACTCAGTCTCTCACACTGTCTCACACACATTCATTCTCTCACACTGTCTCACACACACTCTCTCTCTCACACTGCCTCGGACACACTCAACCTCTCACACTGTCTCTCACACACTCGCTCTCTCACACTCACACACACACACACACTCTCACACTGTCTCACACACACTCACTCTCACACTGTCTCACACACACTCACTCTTTCACTATATCACACACAATCACTCTCTCACCCTGCCTCACTCACACTCACTCTCTCACACTGTCTCACACACTCACTCTCTCACACTGTCTCACACACACTCACTCTCACTCTGTCTCACACACATTCACTCTCTCACTCTATCTCACACACACTCACTCTCTCACACTGCCACAGACACACTCACTCTCTCACACTGTCTCACACACTCACTCTCTCACACTGTCTCACACACACTCACTCTCTCACAGACACTCACTCTCTCATGGTGTCTCACACACACTCACTCTCTCACACTGTCTCACACACACTCACTCTCTTACACTCACAGACACACACACTCTCTCACACTGTCTCACACATACTCACTCTCTCACACTGTCTCACACACACTCACTCTCTCACACTCACACACATTCACTCTCTCACTGTCTCAAACACACTCACTCTCTCACACTGTCTCACACACATTCACTCTCTCACACTGTCTCACACACACTCACTCTCTCACACTGCCACAGACACACTCACTCTCTCACACTGTCTCACACACTCACTCTCTCACACTGTCTCACACACACTCACTCTCTCACACACACTCACTCTCTCATAGTGTCTCACACACACTCACTCTCTCACACTGTCTCACACACACTCACTCTCTCACACTCACACACATTCACTCTCTCACACGGTCTCACACACACTCACTCTCTCACACTGCCTCGGACACACTCACCCTCTCACTCTGTCTCTCACACACTCGCTCTCTCACACTCACACACACACACACACTCTCACACTGTCTCACACACACTCACTCTCACACTGTCTCACACAGCCTCACTCTCTCACTGTATCACACACATTCACTCTCTCACACTGTCTCACACAGACTCACTCTCTCACACTGTCTCACACACTCACTCTCTCACTGTCTCACACACACTCACTCTCACTCTGTCTCACACACATTCACTCTCTCACACTGTCTCACACACACTCACTCTCTCACACTGCCACAGACACACTCACTCTCTCACACTGTCTCACACACTCACTCTCTCACACTGTCTCACACACACTCACTCTCTCACACACACTCACTCTCTCACACTGTCTCACACACACTCACTCTCTCACACTGTCTCACACACATTCACTCTCTCACACTGCCTCACACACACTCACTCTCTCACACTGTCTCACACACACTCACTCTCTCACACTGCCACAGACACACTCACTCTCTCACACTGTCTCACACACTCACTCTCTCACACTGTCTCACACACACTCACTCTCTCACACACACTCACTCTCTCATAGTGTCTCACACACACTCACTCTCTCACACTGTCTCACACACACTCACTCTCTCACACTCACACACATTCACTCTCTCACACTGTCTCACACACACTCACTCTCTCACACTGCCTCGGACACACTCACCCTGTCACTCTGTCTCTCACACCCTCGCTCCCTCACACTCACACACACACACACACTCTCACACTGTCTCAAACACACTCACTCTCACACTGTCTCACACACACTCACTCTCTCACTGTATCACACACATTCACTCTCACACTGCCTCACTCACACTCACTCTCTCACACTGTCTCACACACTCACTCTCTCACACTGCCTCACACACACTCACTCTCTCACACGCACTCACTCTCTCATACTGCCTCACAAACACTCACTCTCTCACACTGTCTCACACACATTCAAACTCTCACACTGTCTCACACACACTCACTCTCTCACACTGTCTCACACACTCACTCTCTGACACTGTCTCACACACACTCACACTCTCACACTGTCTCACACACATTCACTCTCTCACACTGCCTCACACACACTCACTCTCTCACACTGTCTCGCACACATTCACTCTCTCACACTGTCTCACACACACTCACACTCTCACACTGCCTCACACACACTCACTCTCTCACACTGTCTCGCACACTCACCTCTCACACACTCCCTCTCATGCTGTCGCGCACACTCTCACTCTCTGACACTGTCTCACACACACTCACTCTCTCTCACTGCCTCACACACACTCACTCTCTCACACTGTCTCACACACATTCACTCTCTCACACTGCCTCACACACTCTCCCTCTCTGACACTGTCTCACACACACTCACTCTCTCACACTGCCTCACACACACTCACTCTCTCACACTGTCTCACACACACCCACTCTCTCACTGTCTCACACACATTCACTCCCTCACAATGTCTCACACACACTCACTCTCTCACACTGCCTCACACAAACTCACTCTCTCAAACTGTCTCACACTCTCACTCTCTCACACTGTCTCACACACACTCAGTCTCTCACACTGTCTCACACACATTCACTCTCTCACACTGTCTCACACACACTCACTCTCTCACACTGCCTCGGACACACTCACTCTCTCACACTGTCTCTCACACACTCGCTCTCTCACACGCACTCCCTCTCTCATAGTGTCTCACACACACTCACTCTCTCACACTGCCTCACACACACTCACTCTCTCACACACACTCACTCTCTCATAGTGTCTCACACACACTCACTCTCTCACACTGTCTCACACACACTCACTCTCTCACACTGTCTCACACACATTCACTCTCTCACACTGCCTCTCACACACTCACTCTCTCACACTGTCTCACACACACTCACTCTCTCACACTGCCACAGACACACTCACTCTCTCACACTGTCTCACACACTCACTCTCTCACACTGTCTCACACACACTCACTCTCTCACACACACTCACTCTCTCATAGTGTCTCACACACCCTCACTCTCTCACACTGTCTCACACACACTCACTCTCTCACACTCACACACATTCACTCTCTCACACTGTCTCACACACACTCACTCTCTCACACTGCCTCGGACACACTCACCCTGTCACTCTGTCTCTCACACACTCGCTCTCTCACACTCACACACACACACTCTCACACTGTCTCACACACACTCACTCTCACACTGTCTCACACACACTCACTCTCTCACTGTATCACACACATTCACTCTCTCACACTGCCTCACTCACACTCACTCTCTCACACTGTCTCACACACTCACTCTCTCACACTGCCTCACACACACTCACTCTCTCACACGCACTCACTCTCTCATACTGTCTCACACACACTCACTCTCTCACACTGTCTCACACACATTCACACTCTCACACTGTCTCACACACACTCACTCTCTCACACTGTCTCACACACTCACTCTCTCACACTGTCTCACACACACTCACACTCTCACACTGTCTCACACACATTCACTCTCTCACACTGCCTCACTCACACTCACTCTCTCACACTGTCTCGCACACATTCACTCTCTCACACTGTCTCACACACACTCACACTCTCACACTGCCTCACACACACTCACTCTCTCACACTGTCTCGCACACTCACCTCTCACACACTCCCTCTCATGCTGTCGCGCACACTCTCACTCTCTGACACTGTCTCACACACACTCACTCTCTCTCACTGCCTCACACACACTCACTCTCTCACACTGTCTCACACACATTCACTCTCTCACACTGCCTCACACACTCTCCCTCTCTGACACTGTCTCACACACACTCACTCTCTCACACTGCCTCACACACACTCACTCTCTCACACTGTCTCACACACACCCACTCTCTCACTGTCTCACACACATTCACTCTCTCACAATGTCTCACACACACTCACTCTCTCACACTGCCTCACACAAACTCACTCTCTCACACTGTCTCACACTCTCACTCTCTCACACTGTCTCACACACACTCAGTCTCTCACACTGTCTCACACACATTCACTCTCTCACACTGTCTCACACACACTCACTCTCTCACACTGCCTCGGACACACTCACTCTCTCACACTGTCTCTCACACACTCGCTCTCTCACACGCACTCCCTCTCTCATAGTGTCTCACACACACTCACTCTCTCACACTGCCTCACACACACTCACTCTCTCACACTCACACACACACTCTCACACTGTCTCACACACACTCACTCTCTCACTGTATCACACACATTCACTCTCTCACACTGCCTCACTCACACTCACTCTCTCACACTGTCTCACACACTCACTCTCTCACACTATCTCACACACAATCACTCTCACACTGTCTCACACACATTCACTCTCTCACACTGTCTCACACACACTCACTCTCTCACACACACTCACTCTCTCATAGTGTCTCACACACACTCACTCTCTCACACTGTCTCACACACACTCACTCTCTCACACTCACACACATTCACTCTCTCACTGTCTCAAACACACTCACTCTCTCACACTGTCTCACACACATTCACTCTCTCACACTGTCTGACACACACTCACTCTCTCACACTGCCTCACACACACTCACTCTCTCACACTCGCACACATTCACTCTCTCACACTGTCTCACACACGCTCACTCTCTCACACTGCCACAGACACACTCACTCTCTCACAATGTCTCACACACACTCACACTCTCACACTGCCTCACAAACACTCACTCTCTCACACTGTCTCGCGCACTCACCTCTCACACACTCCCTCTCAAACTGTCGAGCACACTCTCACTCTCTGACACTGTCTCACACACACTCACTCTCTCTCACTGCCTCACACACACTCACTCTCTCACACTGTCTCACACACATTCACACTCTCACACTGCCTCACACACTCTCCCTCTCTGACACTGTCTCACACACACTCACTCTCTCACACTGCCTCACACACACTCACTCTCTCACACTGTCTCACACACACCCACTCTCTCACTGTCTCACACACATTCACTCTCTCACAATGTCTCACACACACTCACTCTCTCACACTGCCTCACACAAACTCACTCTCTCACACTGTCTCACACTCTCAGTCTCTCACACTGTCTCACACACACTCAGTCTCTCACACTGTCTCACACACATTCACTCTCTCACACTGTCTCACACACACTCACTCTCTCACACTGCCTCGAACACACTCACTCTCTCACACTGTCTCTCACACACTCGCTCTCTCACACGCACTCCCTCTCTCATAGTGTCTCACACACACTCACTCTCTCACAATGCCTCACACACACTCACTCTCTCACACACACTCACTCTCTCATAGTTTCTCACACACACTCACTCTCTCACACTGTCTCACACACATTCACTCTCTCACACTGCCTCACACACAATCACTCTCTCACACTGTCTCGCACACATTCACTCTCTCACACTGTCTCACACACACTAACGCTCTCACACTGCCTCACACACACTCACTCTCTCACACTGTCTCGCACTCTCACCTCTCACACACTCCCTCTCACACTGTCTCACACACTCACTCTCTCACACTGTCTCACACACCCTCACTCTCTCACACACACCCACTCTCTCATAGTGTCTCACACACACTCACTCTCTCACACAGCCTCACACACACTCACTCTCTCACACTCACACACACACACACTCTCTCACACTGTCTCACACACACTCACTCTCTCACACTGTCTCACACACACTCACTCTCTCACACTGCCTCACACACACTCACTCTCTCACTCTCACACACATTCACTCTCTCAGAGTCTCACACACACTCACTCTCTTACACTGTCTCACACACATTCACTCTCTCACACTGTCTCACACACACTCACTCTCTCACACTGTCTCACACACTCACTCTCTCACACTGCCTCACACACCCTCACTCTCTCACACTGTCTCACACACATTCACTCTCTGACACTGTCTCACACACACTCACTCTCTCTCACACATTCACTCTCTCACACTGTCTCACACACACTCACTCTCTCACACTGTCTCACACACTCACTCTCTCACACTGTCTGACACACACTCACTCTCTCACACTGTCTCACACACTCACTCTCTCAGACTATCTCACACACACTCACACTCTCACTCTGTCTCACACACATTCACTCTCTCACACTGCCTCACACACACTCACTCTCTCACACTGTCTCGCACACATTCACTCTCTCACACTGCCTCACACACACTCACTCTCTCACACAGTCTCACACGGACACTCTCTCACACTGTCTCACACACACTCACTCTCTCACACTGTCTCACACACATTCACTCTCTCACACTGTCTAACAATGACTCACTCTCTCAAATTGCCTCACACACACTCACTCTCTCACACGCACTCACTCTCTCATACTGTCTCACACACATTCACTCTCTCACACTGTCTCACACACATTCACACTCTCACACTGTCTCACACACACTCACTCTCTCACACTGTCTCACACACTCACTCTCTCACACTGTCTCACACACACTCACACTCTCACACTGTCTCACACACATTCACTCTCTCACACTGCCTCACACACACTCACTCTCTCACACTGTCTCGCACACATTCACTCTCTCACACTGCCTCACACACACTCACTATCTCACACTGTCTCACACACATTCACTCTCTCACACTGTCTCACACACATTCACACTCTCACACTGTCTCACGCACACTCACTCTCTCACACTGTCTCACACAATCACTCTCTCACACTGTCTCACACACACTCACACTCTCACACTGTCTCACACATACTCACTCTCTCACAGTATCACACACATTCACTCTCTCACACTGTCTCACACACATTCACTCTCTCAAACTGCCTCACACACCCTCACTCTCTCACACTGTCTCACACACATTCACTCTCTCACACTGTCTCACACACACTCACTCTCTCTCACACATTCACTCTCTCACACTGTCTCTCACAGGCACTCACTCTCTCATACTGTCTCACACACATTCACTCTCTCACACTGTCTCACACACATTGACACTCTCACACTGTCTCACACACACTCACTCTCTCACACTGTCTCACACACTCACTCTCTCACACTGTCTCACACACACTCACACTCTCACACTGTCTCACACACATTCACTCTCTCACACTGCCTCACACACACTCACTCTCTCACACTGTCTCGCACACATTCACTCTCTCACACTGCCTCACACACACTCACTCTCTCACACTGTCTCACACGGTCACTCTCTCACACTGTCTCACACACACTCACACTCTCACACTGCCTCACACACTCACCTCTCACACACTCACTCTCATGCTGTCGCGCACACTCTCACTCTCTGACACTGTCTCACATACACTCACTCTCTCTCACTGCCTCACACACACTCACTCTCTCACACTGTCTCACACACATTCACTCTCTCACACTGCCTCACACACTCTCCCTCTCTGACACTGTCTCACACACACTCACTCTCTCACACTGCCTCACACACACTCACTCTCTCACACTGTCTCACACACACCCACTCTCTCACTGTCTCACACACATTCACTCTCTCACACTGTCTCACACACACTCACTCTCTCACACTGCCTCACACACATTCACTCTCTCACACTGTCTCACACACACTCACTCTCTCACACTGCCTCGGACACACTCACTCTCTCACACTGTCTCTCACACACTCGCTCTCTCACACGCACTCCCTCTCTCATAGTGTCTCACACACACTCACTCTCTCACACTGCCTCACACACACTCACTCTCTCACACTCACACACACAGACACACACACTCTCACACACACTGACACTCTCACTGTATCACACACATTCACTCTCTCACACTGCCTCACTCACACTCACACTCTCACACTGTCTCACACACTCTCTCACACTGTCTCACACACACTCACTCTCACACTGTCTCACACACATTCACTCTCTCACACTGTCTCACACACACTCACTCTCTCACACTGCCACAGACACACACTCTCTTACACTGTCTCACACACTCACTCTCTCACACTGTCTCACACACACTCACTCTCTCACACACACTCACTCTCTCATAGTGTCTCACACACACTCACTCTCTCACACTGCCTCACACACCCTCACTCTCTCACACTGTCTCACACACATTCACTCTCTCACACTGTCTCACACACATTCACTCTCTCACACTGTCTCACACAGACTCACTCTCTCACACTGCCTCACACACACTCACTCTCTCACACGCACTCACTCTCTCATACTGTCTCACACACATTCACTCTCTCACACTGTCTCACACACATTCACACTCTCACACTGTCTCACACACACTCACTCTCACACTGTCTCACACACTCACTCTCTCACACTGTCTCACACACACTCACTCTCTCACACTGTCTCACGCACTCACTCTCTCAGACTATCTCACACACACTCACACTCTCACACTGTCTCACACACATTCACTCTCTCACACTGCCTCCCACACACTCACTTTCTCACACTGTCTCGCACACATTCACTCTCTCACACTGCCTCACACACACTCACACTCTCACACTGCCTCACACACACTCACTCTCTCACACTGTCTCGCACACTCACCTCTCACACACTCACTCTCATGCTGTCGCACACACTCTCACTCTCTGACAAAGTCTCACACACACTCATTCTCGCTCACTGCCTCACACACATTCACTCTCTCACACTGCCTCACACACTCTCCCTCTCTGACACTGTCTCACACACACTCACTCTCTCACACTGCCTCACACACACTCACTCTCTCACACTGTCTCACACACACCCACTCTCTCACTGTCTCACACACATTCACTCTCTCACACTGTCTCACACACACTCACTCTCTCACACTGCCTCACACACACTCACTCTCTCACACTGTCTCACACTCTCACTCTCTCACACTGTCTCACACATACTCAGTCTCTCACACTGTCTCACACACATTCACTCTCTCACACTGTCTCACACACACTCACTCTCTCACACTGCCTCGGACACACTCACTCTCTCACACTGTTTCTCACACACTCGCTCTCTCACACGCACTCCCTCTCTCATAGTGTCTCACACACACTCACTCTCTCACACTGCCTCACACACACTCACTCTCTCACACTCACACACACACACACACTCTCACACTGTCTCACACACACTCACTCTCTCACTGTATCACACACATTCACTCTCTCACACTGCCTCACTCACACTCACTCTCTCACACTGTCTCACACACTCACTCTCTCACACTGTCTCACACACACTCACTCTCACACTGTCTCACACACATTGACTCTCTCACACTGTCTCACACACACTCACTCTCTCACACTGCCACAAACACACACTCTCTCACACTGTCTCACACACTCACTCTCTCACACTGTCTCACACACACTCACTCTCTCATAGTGTCTCACACACACTCACTCTCTCACACTGTCTCACACACACTCACTCTCTCACACTCACACACATTCACTCTCTCAGAGTCTCACACACACTCACTCACTTACACTGTCTCACACACATTCACTCTCTCACACTGTCTCACACACACTCTCTCACACTGTCTCACACACTCACTCTCTCACACTGCCTCACACACCCTCACTCTCTCACACTGTCTCACACACATTCACTCTCTCACACTGTCTCACACACACTCACTCTCTCTCACAAATTCACTCTCTCACACTGTCTCACACAGACTCACTCTCTCACACTGCCTCACACACATTAACTCTCTCACACGCACTCACTCTCTCATACTGTCTCACACATACTCACTCTCTCACACTGTCTCACACACATTCACACTCTCACACTGTCTCACACACACTCACTCTCTCACACTGTCTCACACACTCACTCTCTCACACTGTCTGACACACACTCACTCTCTCACACTGTCTCACACACTCACTCTCTCAGACTATCTCACACACACTCACACTCTCACTCTGTCTCACACACATTCACTCTCTCACACTGCCTCACACACACTCACTCTTTCACACTGTCTCGCACACATTCACTCTCTCACACTGCCTCACACACACTCACTCTCTCACACTGTCTCACACGGTCACTCTCTCACACTGTCTCACACACACTCACTCTCTCACACTGTCTCACACACACTCACTCTCTCTCACACATTCACTCTCTCACACTGTCTAACACAGAGTCACTCTCTCAAACTGCCTCACACGCACTCACTCTCTCACACGCACTCACTCTCTCATACTGTCTCACACACATTCACTCTCTCACACTGTCTCACACACACTCGCTCTCTCACACGCACTCCCTCTCTCATAGTGTCTCACACACACTCACTCTCTCACACTGCCTCACACACACTCACTCTCTCACACACACTCACTCTCTCATAGTGTCTCACACACACTCACTCTCTCACACTGTCTCACACACACTCACTCTCTCACACTGTCTCACACACATTCACTCTCTCACACTGCCTCTCACACACTCACTCTCTCACACTGTCTCACACACACTCACTCTCTCACACTGCCACAGACACACTCACTCTCTCACACTGTCTCACACACTCACTCTCTCACACTGTCTCACACACACTCACTCTCTCACACACACTCACTCTCTCATAGTGTCTCACACACACTCACTCTCTCACACTGTCTCACACACACTCACTCTCTCACACACACTCACTCTCTCATAGTGTCTCACACACACTCACTCTCTCACACTGTCTCACACACATTCACACTCTCACACTGTCTCACACACACTCACTCTCTCACACTGTCTCACACACTCACTCTCTCACACTGTCTGACACACACTCACTCTCTCACACTGTCTCACACACTCACTCTCTCAGACTATCTCACACACACTCACACTCTCACTCTGTCTCACACATATTCACTCTCTCACACTGCCTCACACACACTCACTCTTTCACACTGTCTCGCACACATTCACTCTCTCACACTGCCTCACACACACTCACTCTCTCACACTGTCTCACACGGTCACTCTCTCACACTGTCTCACACACACTCACTCTCTCACACTGTCTCACACACACTCACTCTCTCTCACACATTCACTCTCTCACACTGTCTAACACAGACTCACTCTCTCAAACTGCCTCACACACTCTCTCTCTCTCACACGCACTCACTCTCTCATACTGTCTCACACACATTCACTCTCTCACACTGTCTCACACACATTCACACTCTCACACTGTCTCACACACACTCACTCTCTCACACTGTCTCACACACTCACTCTCTCACACTGTCTCACACACACTCACACTCTCACACTGTCTCACACACATTCACTCTCTCACACTGCCTCACACACACTCACTCTCTCACACTGTCTCGCACACATTCACTCTCTCACACTGTCTCACACACATTCACTCTCTCACACTGTCTCACACACATTCACACTCTCACACTGTCTCACGCACACTCACTCTCTCACACTGTCTCACACACTCACTCTCTCACAATGTCTCACACACACTCACACTCTCACACTGTCTCACACATACTCACTCTCTCACTGTATCACACACATTCACTCTCTCACACGGTCTCACACACATTCACTCTCTCACACTGCCTCACACACGCTCACTCTCTCACATTGTCTCACACACTCACTCTCTCACACTGCCTCACACACCCTCACTCTCTCACACTGTCTCACACACATTCACTCTCTCACACTGTCTCACACACACTCACTCTCTCTCAAACATGCACTCTCTCACACTGTCTCTCACAGGCACTCACTCTCTCATACTGTCTCACACACATTCACTCTCTCACACTGTCTCACACACATTGACACTCTCACACTGTCTCACACACACTCACTCTCTCTCACTGCCTCACACACACTCACTCTCTCACACTGTCTCACACACATTCACTCTCTCACACTGCCTCACACACTCTCCCTCTCTGACACTGTCTCACACACACTCACTCTCTCACAATGCCTCACACACACTCACTCTCTCACACTGTCTCACACACACCCACTCTCTCACTGTCTCACACACATTCACTCCCTCACAATGTCTCACACACACTCACTCTCTCACACTGCCTCACACAAACTCACTCTCTCACACTGTCTCACACTCTCACTCTCTCACACTGTCTCACACACACTCAGTCTCTCACACTGTCTCACACACATTCACTCTCTCACACTGTCTCACACACACTCACTCTCTCACACTGCCTCGGACACACTCACTCTCTCACACTGTCTCTCACACACTCGCTCTCTCACACGCACTCCCTCTCTCATAGTGTCTCACACACACTCACTCTCTCACACTGCCTCACACACACTCACTCTCTCACACACACTCACTCTCTCATAGTGTCTCACACACACTCACTCTCTCACACTGTCTCACACACACTCACTCTCTCACACTGTCTCACACACATTCACTCTCTCACACTGCCTCTCACACACTCACTCTCTCACACTGTCTCACACACACTCACTCTCTCACACTGCCACAGACACACTCACTCTCTCACACTGTCTCACACACTCACTCTCTCACACTGTCTCACACACACTCACTCTCTCACACACACTCACTCTCTCATAGTGTCTCACACACACTCACTCTCTCACACTGTCTCACACACACTCACTCTCTTACACTCACAGACACACACACTCTCTCACACTGTCTCACACATACTCACTCTCTCACACTGTCTCACACACACTCACTCTCTCACACTCACACACATTCACTCTCTCACTGTCTCAAACACACTCACTCTCTCACACTGTCTCACACACATTCACTCTCTCACACTGTCTGACACACACTCACTCTCTCACACTGCCACAGACACACTCACTCTCTCACACTGCCTCACACACACTCACTCTCTCACACTCACACACATTCACTCTCTCACACTGTCTCACACACACTCACTCTCTCACACTGCCTCGAACACACTCACTCTCTCAGACTGTCTCTCACACACTCGCTCTCTCACACGCACTCCCTCTCTCATAGTGTCTCACACACACTCACTATCTCACACTGCCTCACACACATTCACTCTCTCACACTGTCTCACACACACTCACTCTCTCTCACAAATTCACTCTCTCACACTGTCTCACACAGACTCACTCTCTCACACTGCCTCACACACATTAACTCTCTCACACGCACTCACTCTCTCATACTGTCTCACACATACTCACTCTCTCACACTGTCTCACACACATTCACACTCTCACACTGTCTCACACACACTCACTCTCTCACACTGTCTCACACACTCACTCTCTCACACTGTCTGACACACACTCACTCTCTCACACTGTCTCACACACTCACTCTCTCAGACTATCTCACACACACTCACACTCTCACTCTGTCTCACACACATTCACTCTCTCACACTGCCTCACACACACTCACTCTTTCACACTGTCTCGCACACATTCACTCTCTCACACTGCCTCACACACACTCACTCTCTCACACTGTCTCACACGGTCACTCTCTCACACTGTCTCACACACACTCACTCTCTCACACTGTCTCACACACACTCACTCTCTCTCACACATTCACTCTCTCACACTGTCTAACACAGAGTCACTCTCTCAAACTGCCTCACACGCACTCACTCTCTCACACGCACTCACTCTCTCATACTGTCTCACACACATTCACTCTCTCACACTGTCTCACACACACTCGCTCTCTCACACGCACTCCCTCTCTCATAGTGTCTCACACACACTCACTCTCTCACACTGCCTCACACACACTCACTCTCTCACACACACTCACTCTCTCATAGTGTCTCACACACACTCACTCTCTCACACTGTCTCACACACACTCACTCTCTCACACTGTCTCACACACATTCACTCTCTCACACTGCCTCTCACACACTCACTCTCTCACACTGTCTCACACACACTCACTCTCTCACACTGCCACAGACACACTCACTCTCTCACACTGTCTCACACACTCACTCTCTCACACTGTCTCACACACACTCACTCTCTCACACACACTCACTCTCTCATAGTGTCTCACACACACTCACTCTCTCACACTGTCTCACACACACTCACTCTCTCACACACACTCACTCTCTCATAGTGTCTCACACACACTCACTCTCTCACACTGTCTCACACACATTCACACTCTCACACTGTCTCACACACACTCACTCTCTCACACTGTCTCACACACTCACTCTCTCACACTGTCTGACACACACTCACTCTCTCACACTGTCTCACACACTCACTCTCTCAGACTATCTCACACACACTCACACTCTCACTCTGTCTCACACATATTCACTCTCTCACACTGCCTCACACACACTCACTCTTTCACACTGTCTCGCACACATTCACTCTCTCACACTGCCTCACACACACTCACTCTCTCACACTGTCTCACACGGTCACTCTCTCACACTGTCTCACACACACTCACTCTCTCACACTGTCTCACACACACTCACTCTCTCTCACACATTCACTCTCTCACACTGTCTAACACAGACTCACTCTCTCAAACTGCCTCACACACTCTCTCTCTCTCACACGCACTCACTCTCTCATACTGTCTCACACACATTCACTCTCTCACACTGTCTCACACACATTCACACTCTCACACTGTCTCACACACACTCACTCTCTCACACTGTCTCACACACTCACTCTCTCACACTGTCTCACACACACTCACACTCTCACACTGTCTCACACACATTCACTCTCTCACACTGCCTCACACACACTCACTCTCTCACACTGTCTCGCACACATTCACTCTCTCACACTGTCTCACACACATTCACTCTCTCACACTGTCTCACACACATTCACACTCTCACACTGTCTCACGCACACTCACTCTCTCACACTGTCTCACACACTCACTCTCTCACAATGTCTCACACACACTCACACTCTCACACTGTCTCACACATACTCACTCTCTCACTGTATCACACACATTCACTCTCTCACACGGTCTCACACACATTCACTCTCTCACACTGCCTCACACACGCTCACTCTCTCACATTGTCTCACACACTCACTCTCTCACACTGCCTCACACACCCTCACTCTCTCACACTGTCTCACACACATTCACTCTCTCACACTGTCTCACACACACTCACTCTCTCTCAAACATGCACTCTCTCACACTGTCTCTCACAGGCACTCACTCTCTCATACTGTCTCACACACATTCACTCTCTCACACTGTCTCACACACATTGACACTCTCACACTGTCTCACACACACTCACTCTCTCTCACTGCCTCACACACACTCACTCTCTCACACTGTCTCACACACATTCACTCTCTCACACTGCCTCACACACTCTCCCTCTCTGACACTGTCTCACACACACTCACTCTCTCACAATGCCTCACACACACTCACTCTCTCACACTGTCTCACACACACCCACTCTCTCACTGTCTCACACACATTCACTCCCTCACAATGTCTCACACACACTCACTCTCTCACACTGCCTCACACAAACTCACTCTCTCACACTGTCTCACACTCTCACTCTCTCACACTGTCTCACACACACTCAGTCTCTCACACTGTCTCACACACATTCACTCTCTCACACTGTCTCACACACACTCACTCTCTCACACTGCCTCGGACACACTCACTCTCTCACACTGTCTCTCACACACTCGCTCTCTCACACGCACTCCCTCTCTCATAGTGTCTCACACACACTCACTCTCTCACACTGCCTCACACACACTCACTCTCTCACACACACTCACTCTCTCATAGTGTCTCACACACACTCACTCTCTCACACTGTCTCACACACACTCACTCTCTCACACTGTCTCACACACATTCACTCTCTCACACTGCCTCTCACACACTCACTCTCTCACACTGTCTCACACACACTCACTCTCTCACACTGCCACAGACACACTCACTCTCTCACACTGTCTCACACAGTCACTCTCTCACACTGTCTCACACACACTCACTCTCTCACACACACTCACTCTCTCATAGTGTCTCACACACACTCACTCTCTCACACTGCCTCACACACACTCACTCTCTCACACTCACACACATTCACTCTCTCACACTGTCTCACACACACTCACTCTCTCACACTGCCTCGAACACACTCACTCTCTCAGACTGTCTCTCACACACTCGCTCTCTCACACGCACTCCCTCTCTCATAGTGTCTCACACACACTCACTATCTCACACTGCCTCACACACACTCACTCTCTCACACACACTCACTCTCTCATAGTGTCTCACACACACTCACTCTCTCACACTGTCTCACACACACTCACTCTCTCACACTGTCTCACACACATTCACTCTCTCACACTGCCTCTCACACACTCACTCTCTCACACTGTCTCACACACACTCACTCTCTCACACTGCCACAGACACACTCACTCTCTCACACTGTCTCACACACTCACTCTCTCACACTGTCTCACACACACTCACTCTCTCACACACACTCACTCTCTCATAGTGTCTCACACACACTCACTCTCTCACACTGTCTCACACACACTCACTCTCTCACACACACTCACTCTCTCATAGTGTCTCACACACACTCACTCTCTCACACTGTCTCACACACATTCACACTCTCACACTGTCTCACACACACTCACTCTCTCACACTGTCTCACACACTCACTCTCTCACACTGTCTGACACACACTCACTCTCTCACACTGTCTCACACACTCACTCTCTCAGACTATCTCACACACACTCACACTCTCACTCTGTCTCACACATATTCACTCTCTCACACTGCCTCACACACACTCACTCTTTCACACTGTCTCGCACACATTCACTCTCTCACACTGCCTCACACACACTCACTCTCTCACACTGTCTCACACGGTCACTCTCTCACACTGTCTCACACACACTCACTCTCTCACACTGTCTCACACACACTCACTCTCTCTCACACATTCACTCTCTCACACTGTCTAACACAGACTCACTCTCTCAAACTGCCTCACACACTCTCACTCTCTCACTCGCACTCACTCTCTCATACTGTCTCACACACATTCACTCTCTCACACTGTCTCACACACATTCACACTCTCACACTGTCTCACACACACTCACTCTCTCACACTGTCTCACACACTCACTCTCTCACACTGTCTCACACACACTCACACTCTCACACTGTCTCACACACATTCACTCTCTCACACTGCCTCACACACACTCACTCTCTCACACTGTCTCGCACACATTCACTCTCTCACACTGTCTCACACACATTCACTCTCTCACACTGTCTCACACACATTCACACTCTCACACTGTCTCACGCACACTCACTCTCTCACACTGTCTCACACACTCACTCTCTCACAATGTCTCACACACACTCACACTCTCACACTGTCTCACACATACTCACTCTCTCACTGTATCACACACATTCACTCTCTCACACGGTCTCACACACATTCACTCTCTCACACTGCCTCACACACGCTCACTCTCTCACATTGTCTCACACACTCACTCTCTCACACTGCCTCACACACCCTCACTCTCTCACACTGTCTCACACACATTCACTCTCTCACACTGTCTCACACACACTCACTCTCTCTCAAACATTCACTCTCTCACACTGTCTCTCACAGGCACTCACTCTCTCATACTGTCTCACACACATTCACTCTCTCACACTGTCTCACACACATTGACACTCTCACACTGTCTCACACACACTCACTCTCTCTCACTGCCTCACACACACTCACTCTCTCACACTGTCTCACACACATTCACTCTCTCACACTGCCTCACACACTCTCCCTCTCTGACACTGTCTCACACACACTCACTCTCTCACAATGCCTCACACACACTCACTCTCTCACACTGTCTCACACACACCCACTCTCTCACTGTCTCACACACATTCACTCCCTCACAATGTCTCACACACACTCACTCTCTCACACTGCCTCACACAAACTCACTCTCTCACACTGTCTCACACTCTCACTCTCTCACACTGTCTCACACACACTCAGTCTCTCACACTGTCTCACACACATTCACTCTCTCACACTGTCTCACACAGACTCACTCTCTCACACTGCCTCGGACACACTCACTCTCTCACACTGTCTCTCACACACTCGCTCTCTCACACGCACTCCCTCTCTCATAGTGTCTCACACACACTCACTCTCTCACACTGCCTCACACACACTCACTCTCTCACACACACTCACTCTCTCATAGTGTCTCACACACACTCACTCTCTCACACTGTCTCACACACACTCACTCTCTCACACTGTCTCACACACATTCACTCTCTCACACTGCCTCTCACACACTCACTCTCTCACACTGTCTCACACACACTCACTCTCTCACACTGCCACAGACACACTCACTCTCTCACACTGTCTCACACACTCACTCTCTCACACTGTCTCACACACACTCACTCTCTCACACACACTCACTCTCTCATAGTGTCTCACACACACTCACTCTCTCACACTGCCTCACACACACTCACTCTCTCACACTCACACACATTCACTCTCTCACACTGTCTCACACACACTCACTCTCTCACACTGCCTCGGACACACTCACCCTGTCACTCTGTCTCTCACACACTCGCTCTCTCACACTCACACACACACACACACTCTCACACTGTCTCACACACACACACTCTCACACTGCCTCACACACACTCACTCTCTCACACTGTCTCACACACACTCACTCTCTCACACTGCCTCGGACACACTCACTCTCTCACACTGTCTCTCACACACTCGCTCTCTCACACGCACTCCCTCTCTCATAGTGTCTCACACACACTCACTCTCTCACACTGCCTCACACACACTCACTCTCTCACACACACTCACTCTCTTATAGTGTCTCACACACACTCACTCTCTCACACTGTCTCACACACACTCACTCTCTCACACTGTCTCACACACATTCACTCTCTCACACTGCCTCTCACACACTCACTCTCTCACACTGTCTCACACACACTCACTCTCTCACACTGCCACAGACACACTCACTCTCTCACACTGTCTCACACACTCACTCTCTCACACTGTCTCACACACACTCACTCTCTCACACACACTCACTCTCTCATAGTGTCTCACACACACTCACTCTCTCACACTGTCTCACACACACTCACTCTCTCACACTCACACACATTCACTCTCTCACACTGTCTCACACACACTCACTCTCTCACACTGCCTCGGACACACTCACCCTGTCACTCTGTCTCTCACACACTCGCTCTCTCACACTCACACACACACACACACTCTCACACTGTATCACACACACTCACTCTCACACTGCCTCACACACACTCACTCTCTCACTGTATCACACACATTCACTCTCTCACACTGCCTCACTCACACTCACTCTCTCACACTGTCTCACACACTCACTCTCTCACACTGCCTCACACACACTCACTCTCTCACACGCACTCACTCTCTCATACTGTCTCACACACACTCACTCTCTCACACTGTCTCACACACATTCACACTCTCACACTGTCTCACACACACTCACACTCTCACACTGTCTCACACACATTCACTCTCTCACACTGCCTCACACACACTCACTCTCTCACACTGTCTCGCACACATTCACTCTCTCACATTGTCTCACACACACTCACACTCTCACACTGCCTCACACACACTCACTCTCTCACACTGTCTCGCACACTCACCTCTCACACACTCCCTCTCATGCTGTCGCGCACACTCTCACTCTCTGAAACTGTCTCACACACACTCACTCTCTCTCACTGCCTCACACACATTCACTCTCTCACACTGTCTCACACACATTCACTCTCTCACACTGCCTCACACACTCTCCCTCTCTGACACTTTCTCACACACACTCACTCTCTCACACTGCCTCACACACACTCACTCTCTCACACTGTCTCACACACACCCACTCTCTCACTGTCTCACACACATTCACTCTCTCACAATGTCTCACACACACTCACTCTCTCACACTGCCTCACACAAACTCACTCTCTCACTCTGTCTCACACTCTCACTCTATCACACTGTCTCACACACACTCAGTCTCTCACACTGTCTCACACACATTCACTCTCTCACACTGTCTCACACACACTCACTCTCTCACACTGCCTCGGACACACTCACTCTCTCACACTGTCTCTCACACACTCGCTCTCTCACACGCACTCCCTCTCTCATAGTGTCTCACACACACTCACTCTCTCACACTGCCTCACACACACTCACTCTCTCACACTCACACACACACTCTCACACTGTCTCACACACACTCACTCTCTCACTGTATCACACACATTCACTCTCTCACACTGCCTCACTCACACTCACTCTCTCACACTGTCTCACACACTCACTCTCTCACACTATCTCACACACACTCACTCTCACACTGTCTCACACACATTCACTCTCTCACACTGTCTCACACACACTCACTCTCTCACACTGCCACAGACACACTCACTCTCTCACACTGTCTCACACACTCACTCTCTCACACTGTCTCACACACACTCACTCTCTCACACACACTCACTCTCTCATAGTGTCTCACACACACTCACTCTCTCACACTGTCTCACACACACTCACTCTCTCACACTCACACACATTCACTCTCTCACACTGTCTCACACACACTCAATCTCTCACACTGCCTCGGACACACTCACCCTGTCACTCTGTCTCTCACACACTCGCTCTCTCACACTCACACACACACACACTCTCACACTGTCTCACACACACTCACTCTCACACTGTCTCACACACACTCACTCTCTCACTGTATCACACACATTCACTCTCTCACACTGCCTCACTCACACTCACTATCTCACACTGTCTCACACACTCACTCTCTCACACTGCCTCACACACACTCACTCTCTCACACGCACTCACTCTCTCATACTGTCTCACACACACTCACTCTCTCACACTGTCTCACACACATTCACACTCTCACACTGTCTCACACACACTCACTCTCTCACACTGTCTCACACACTCACTCTCTCACACTGTCTCACACACACTCACACTCTCACACTGTCTCACACACATTCACTCTCTCACACTGCCTCACACACACTCACTCTCTCACACTGTCTCGCACACATTCACTCTCTCACACTGTCTCACACACACTCACACTCTCACACTGCCTCACACACACTCACTCTCTCACACTGTCTCGCACACTCACCTCTCACAAACTCCCTCTCATGCTGTCGCGCACACTCTCACTCTCTGACACTGTCTCACACACACTCACTCTCTCTCACTGCCTCACACACACTCACTCTCTCACACTGTCTCACACACATTCACTCTCTCACACTGCCTCACACACTCTCCCTCTCTGACACTGTCTCACACACACTCACTCTCTCACACTGCCTCACACACACTCACTCTCTCACACTGTCTCACACACACCCACTCTCTCACTGTCTCACACACATTCACTCACTCACAATGTCTCACACACACTCACTCTCTCAC
The DNA here is from genome assembly GCF_036365525.1 of Heterodontus francisci. Classification (NCBI taxonomy): domain Eukaryota; kingdom Metazoa; phylum Chordata; class Chondrichthyes; order Heterodontiformes; family Heterodontidae; genus Heterodontus; species Heterodontus francisci. The sequence continues at coordinate 202,830,440 of NC_090375.1, read as the reverse complement.
ACTGCCTCACACAAACTCACTCTCTCACTCTGTCTCACACTCTCACTCTCTCACACTGTCTCACACACACTCAGTCTCTCACACTGTCTCACACACATTCACTCTCTCACACTGTCTCACACACACTCACTCTCTCACACTGCCTCGGACACACTCACTCTCTCACACTGTCTCTCACACACTCGCTCTCTCACACGCACTCCCTCTCTCATAGTGTCTCACACACACTCACTCTCTCACACTGCCTCACACACACTCACTCTCTCACACTCACACACACACTCTCACACTGTCTCACACACACTCACTCTCTCACTGTATCACACACATTCACTCTCTCACACTGCCTCACTCACACTCACTCTCTCACACTGTCTCACACACTCACTCTCTCACACTATCTCACACACACTCACTCTCTCACACTGTCTCACACACATTCACTCTCTCACACTGTCTCACACACACTCACTCTCTCACACTGCCACAGACACACTCACTCTCTCACACTGTCTCACAAACTCACTCTCTCACACTGTCTCACACACACTCACTCTCTCACACACACTCACTCTCTCATAGTGTCTCACACACACTCACTCTCTCACACTGTCTCACACACACTCACTCTCTCACACTCACACACATTCACTCTCTCACTGTCTCAAACACACTCACTCTCTCACACTGTCTCACACACATTCACTCTCTCGCACTGTCTGACACACACTCACTCTCTCACACTGCCTCACACACACTCACTCTCTCACACTCGCACACATTCACTCTCTCACACTGTCTCACACACGCTCACTCTCTCACACTGCCACAGACACACTCACTCTCTCACACTGTCTCACACACACTCACACTCTCACACTGCCTCACACACACTCACTCTCTCACACTGTCTCGCGCACTCACCTCTCACACACTCCCTCTCATGCTGTCGCGCACACTCTCACTCTCTGACACTGTCTCACACACACTCACTCTCTCTCACTGCCTCACACACACTCACTCTCTCACACTGTCTCACACACATTCACACTCTCACACTGCCTCACACACTCTCCCTCTCTGACACTGTCTCACACACACTCACTCTCTCACACTGCCTCACACACACTCACTCTCTCACACTGTCTCACACACACCCACTCTCTCACTGTCTCACAAACATTCACTCTCTCACAATGTCTCACACACACTCACTCTCTCACACTGCCTCACACAAACTCACTCTCTCACACTGTCTCACACTCTCACTCTCTCACACTGTCTCACACACACTCAGTCTCTCACACTGTCTCACACACATTCACTCTCTCACACTGTCTCACACACACTCACTCTCTCACACTGCCTCGAACACACTCACTCTCTCACACTGTCTCTCACACACTCGCTCTCTCACACGCACTCCCTCTCTCATAGTGTTTCACACACACTCACTCTCTCACACTGCCTCACACACACTCACTCTCTCACACACACTCACTCTCTCATAGTGTCTCACACACACTCACTCTCTCACACAGTCTCACACACACTCACTCTCTCACACTGTCTCACACACATTCACTCGCTCACACTGCATCTCACACACTCACTCTCTCACACTGTCTCACACACACTCAATCTCTCACACTGCCACAGACACACTCACTCTCTCACACTGTCTCACACACACTCACTCTCTCACACACACTCACTCTCTCATAGTGTCTCACACACACTCACTCTCTCACACTGTCTCACACACACTCACTCTCTCACACTCACACACATTCACTCTCTCACACTGTCTCACACACACTCACTCTCTCACACTGCCTCGGACACACTCACCCTGTCACTCTGTCTCTCACACACTCGCTCTCTCACACTCACACACACACACACACTCTCACACTGTCTCACACACACTCACTCTCACACTGTCTCACACACACTCACTCTCTCACTGTATCACACACATTCACTCTCTCACACTGCCTCACTCACACTCACTCTCTCACACTGTCTCACACACTCACTCTCTCACACTGCCTCACACACACTCACTCTCTCACACGCACTCACTCTCTCATACTGTCTCACACACACTCACTCTCTCACACTGTCTCACACACATTCACACTCTCACACTGTCTCACACACACTCACTCTCTCACACTGTCTCACACACTCACTCTCTCACACTGTCTCACACACACTCACACTCTCACACTGTCTCACACACATTCACTCTCTCACACTGCCTCACACACACTCACTCTCTCACACTGTCTCGCACACATTCACTCTCTCACACTGTCTCACACACACTCACACTCTCCCACTGCCTCACACACACTCACTCTCTCACACTGTCTCGCACTCTCACCTCTCACACACTCCCTCTCACACTGTCTCACACACTCACTCTCTCACACTGTCTCACACACCCTCAGTCTCTCACACACACCCACTCTCTCACAGTCTCTCACACACACTCACTCTCTCACACTTTCTCACACACACTCACTCTCTCACACTCACACACACACACACTCTCTCACACTGTCTCACACACACTCACTCTCTCACACTGTCTCACACACACTCACTCTCTCACACTGCCTCACACACACTCACTCTCTCACTCTCACACACATTCACTCTCTCAGAGTCTCACACACACTCACTCTCTTACACTGTCTCACACACATTCACTCACTCACACTGTCTCACACACACTCACTCTCTCACACTGTCTCACACACTCACTCTCTCACACTGCCTCACACACACTCACTCTCTCACACTGTCTCACACACATTCACTCTCTGACACTGTCTCACACACACTCACTCTCTCTCACACATTCACTCTCTCACACTGTCTCACACAGACTCACTCTCTCACACTGCCTCACACACATTAACTCTCTCACACGCACTCACTCTCTCATACTGTCTCACACATACTCACTCTCTCACACTGTCTCACACACATTCACACTCTCACACTGTCTCACACACACTCACTCTCTCACACTGTCTCACATACTCACTCTCTCACACTGTCTGACACACACTCACTCTCTCACACTGTCTCACACACTCACTCTCTCAGACTATCTCACACACACTCACACTCTCACTCTGTCTCAGACACATTCACTCTCTCACACTGCCTCACACACACTCACTCTCTCACACTGTCTCGCACACATTCACTCTCTCACACTGCCTCACACACACTCACTCTCTCACACTGTCTCACACGGTCACTCTCTCACACTGTCTCACACAAATCTCACTCTCTCACACTGTCTCACACACACTCACTCTCTCTCACACATTCACTCTCTCACACTGTCTAACACAGACTCACTCTCTCAAACTGCCTCACACACACTCACTCTCTCACACGCACTCACTCTCTCATACTGTCTCACACACATTCACTCTCTCACTCTGTCTCACACACATTCACACTCTCACACTGTCTCACACACACTCACTCTCTCACACTGTCTCACACACTCACTCTCTCACACTGTCTCACACACACTCACACTCTCACACTGTCTCACACACATTCACTCTCTCACACTGCCTCACACACACTCACTCTCTCACACTGTCTCGCACACATTCACTCTCTCACACTGCCTCACACACACTCACTCTCTCACACTGTCTCACACACATTCACTCTCTCACACTGTCTCACACACATTCACACTCTCACACTGTCTCACGCACACTCACTCTCTCACACTGTCTCACACACTCACTCTCTCACACTGTCTCACACACACTCACACTCTCACACTGTCTCACACATACTCACTCTCTCACTGTATCACACACATTCACTCTCTCACACTGTCTCACACACATTCACTCTCTCACACTGCCTCACACACGCTCACTCTCTCACATTGTCTCACACACTCACTCTCTCACACTGCCTCACACACCCTCACTCTCTCACACTGTCTCACACACATTCACTCTCTCACACTGTCTCACACACACTCACTCTCTCTCACACATTCACTCTCTCACACTGTCTCTCGCAGGCACTCACTCTCTCATACTGTCTCACACACATTCACTCTCTCACACTGTCTCACACACATTGACACTCTCACACTGTCTCACACACACTCACTCTCTCACACTGTCTCACACACTCACTCTCTCACACTGTCTCACACACACTCACACTCTCACACTGTCTCACACACATTCACTCTCTCACACTGCCTCACACACACTCACTCTCTCACACTGTCTCGCACACATTCACTCTCTCACACTGCCTCACACACACTCACTCTCTCACACTGTCTCACACGGTCACTCTCTCACACTGTCTCACACACACTCACACTCTCACACTGCCTCACACACACTCACTCTCTCACACTTTCTCGCACACTCACCTCTCACACACTCACTCTCATGCTGTCGCGCACACTCTCACTCTCTGACACTGTCTCACATACACTCACTCTCTCTCACTGCCTCACACACACTCACTCTCTCACACTGTCTCACACACATTCACTCTCTCACACTGCCTCACACACTCTCCCTCTCTGACACTGTCTCACACACACTCACTCTCTCACACTGCCTCACACACACTCACTCTCTCACACTGTCTCACACACACCCACTCTCTCACTGTCTCACACACATTCACTCTCTCACACTGACTCACACACACTCACTCTCTCACACTGCCTCACACACATTCACTCTCTCACACTGTCTCACACACACTCACTCTCTCACACTGCCTCGGACACACTCACTCTCTCACACTGTCTCTCACACACTCGCTCTCTCACACGCACTCCCTCTCTCATAGTGTCTCACACACACTCACTCTCTCACACTGCCTCACACACACTCACTCTCTCACACTCACACACACACACACACACACACTCTCACACACACTCACACTCTCACTGTATCACACACATTCACTCTCTCACACTGCCTCACTCACACTCACACTCTCACTCTGTCTCACACACTCTCTCACACTGTCTCACACACACTCACTCTCACACTGTCTCACACACATTCACTCTCTCACACTGTCTCACACACACTCACTCTCTCACACTGCCACAGACACACACTCTCTTACACTGTCTCACACACTCACTCTCTCACACTGTCTCACACACACTCACTCTCTCACACACACTCACTCTCTCATAGTGTCTCACACACACTCACTCTCTCACACTGCCTCACACACCCTCACTCTCTCACACTGTCTCACACACATTCACTCTCTCACACTGTCTCACACACATTCACTCTCTCACACTGTCTCACACAGACTCACTCTCTCACACTGCCTCACACACACTCACTCTCTCACACGCACTCACTCTCTCATACTGTCTCACACACATTCACTCTCTCACACTGTCTCACACACATTCACACTCTCACACTGTCTCACACACACTCACTCTCACACTGTCTCACACACTCACTCTCTCACACTGTCTCACACACACTCACTCTCTCACACTAACTCACGCACTCACTCTCTCAGACTATCTCACACACACTCACACTCTCACACTGTCTCACACACATTCACTCTCTCACACTGCCTCCCACACACTCACTCTCTCACACTGTCTCGCACACATTCACTCTCTCACACTGCCTCACACACACTCACACTCTCACACTGCCTCACACACACTCACTCTCTCACACTGTCTCGCACACTCACCTCTCACACACTCACTCTCATGCTGTCGCACACACTCTCACTCTCTGACAAAGTCTCACACACACTCATTCTCGCTCACTGCCTCACACACATTCACTCTCTCACACTGCCTCACACACTCTCCCTCTCTGACACTGTCTCACACACACTCACTCTCTCACACTGCCTCACACACACTCACTCTCTCACACTGTCTCACACACACCCACTCTCTCACTGTCTCACACACATTCACTCTCTCACACTGTCTCACACACACTCACTCTCTCACACTGCCTCACACACACTCACTCTCTCACACTGTCTCACACTCTCACTCTCTCACACTGTCTCACACATACTCAGTCTCTCACACTGTCTCACACACATTCACTCTCTCACACTGTCTCACACACACTCACTCTCTCACACTGCCTCGGACACACTCACTCTCTCACACTGTCTCTCACACACTCGCTCTCTCACACGCACTCCCTCTCTCATAGTGTCTCACACACACTCACTCTCTCACACTGCCTCACACACACTCACTCTCTCACACTCACACACACACACACACTCTCACACTGTCTCACACACACTCACTCTCTCACTGTATCACACACATTCACTCTCTCACACTGCCTCACTCACACTCACTCTCTCACACTGTCTCACACACTCACTCTCTCACACTGTCTCACACACACTCACTCTCACACTGTCTCACACACATTGACTCTCTCACACTGTCTCACACACACTCACTCTCTCACACTGCCACAAACACACACTCTCTCACACTGTCTCACACACTCACTCTCTCATACTGTCTCACACACACTCACTCTCTCATAGTGTCTCACACACACTCACTCTCTCACACTGTCTCACACACACTCACTCTCTCACACTCACACACATTCACTCTCTCAGAGTCTCACACACACTCACTCTCTTACACTGTCTCACACACATTCACTCTCTCACACTGTCTCACACACACTCACTCTCTCACACTGTCTCACACACTCACTGTCTCACACTGCCTCACACACCCTCACTCTCTCACACTGTCTCACACACATTCACTCTCTCACACTGTCTCACACACACTCACTCTCTCTCACACATTCACTCTCTCACACTGTCTCACACAGACTCACTCTCTCACACTGCCTCACACACATTAACTCTCTCACACGCACTCACTCTCTCATACTGTCTCACACATACTCACTCTCTCACACTGTCTCACACACATTCACACTCTCACACTGTCTCACACACACTCACTCTCTCACACTGTCTCACACACTCACTCTCTCAGACTATCTCACACACACTCACACTCTCACTCTGTCTCACACACATTCACTCTCTCACACTGCCTCACACACACTCACTCTCTCACACTGTCTCACACGGTCACTCTCTCACACTGTCTCAAACACACTCACTCTCTCACACTGTCTCACACACACTCACTCTCTCTCACACATTCACTCTCTCACACTGTCTAACACAGACTCACTCTCTCAAACTGCCTCACACACACTCACACTCTCACACTGTCTCACACACATTCACTCTCTCACACTGCCTCACACACACTCACTCTCTCACACTGTCTCGCACACATTCACTCTCTCACACTGTCTCACACACATTCACTCTCTTCACACTGTCTCACACACATTCACACTCTCACACTGTCTCACGCACAATCACTCTCTCACACTGTCTCACACACTCACTCTCTCACACTGTCTCACACACACTCACACTCTCACACTGTCTCACACATACTCACTCTCTCACTGTATCACACACATTCACTCTCTCACACTGTCTCACACACATTCACTCTCTCACACAGCCTCACACACGCTCACTCTCTCACATTGTCTCACACACTCACTCTCTCACACTGCCTCACACACACTCACTCTCTCACACTGTCTCACACACATTCACTCTCTCACACTGTCTCACACACACTCACTCACTGTCACACATTCACTCTCTCACACTGTCTCTCACAGGCACTCACTCTCTCATACTGTCTCACACACATTCACTCTCTCACACTGTCTCACACACATTGACACTCTCACACTGTCTCACACACACTCACTCTCTCACACTGTCTCACACACTCACTCTCTCACACTGTCTCACACACACTCACACTCTCACACTGTCTCACACACATTCACTCTCTCACACTGCCTCACACACACTCACTCTCTCACACTGTCACGCACACATTCACTCTCTCACACTGCCTCACACACACTCACTCTCTCACACTGTCTCACACGGTCACACTCTCACACTGTCTCACACACACTCACACTCTCACACTGCCTCACATACACTCACTCTCTCACACTGTCTCGCACACTCACCTCTCACACACTCACTCTCATGCTGTCGCGCACACTCTCACTCTCTGACACTGTCTCACATACACTCACTCTCTCTCACTGCCTCACACACACTCACTCTCTCACACTGTCTCACACACATTCACTCTCTCACACTGCCTCACACACTCTCCCTCTCTGACACTGTCTCACACACACTCACTCTCTCACACTGCCTCACACACACTCACTCTCTCACACTGTCACACACACACCCACTCTCTCACTGTCTCACACACATTCACTCTCTCACACTGTCTCACACACACTCACTCTCTCACACTGCCTCACACACATTCACTCTCTCACACTGTCTCACACACACTCACTTACTCACACTGCCTCGGACACACTCACTCTCTCACACTGTCTCTCATACACTCGCTCTCTCACACGCACTCCCTCTCTCATAGTGTCTCACACACACTCACTCTCTCACACTGCCTCACACACACTCACTCTCTCACACTCACACACACACACACACACACTCTCACACACACTCACTCTCTCACTGTATCACACACATTCACTCTCTCACACTGCCTCACTCACACTCACACTCTCACACTGTCTCACACACTCTCTCACACTGTCTCACACACACTCACTCTCACACTGTCTCACACACATTCACTCTCTCACACTGTCTCACACACACTCACTCTCTCACACTGCCACAGACACACACTCTCTCACACTGTCTCACACACTCACTCTCTCACACTGTCTCACACACACTCACTCTCTCACACACACTCACTCTCTCATAGTGTCTCACACGCACTCACTCTCTCACACAGCCTCACACACCCTCACTCTCTCACACTGTCTCACACACATACACTCTCTCACACTGTCTCACACACATTCACTCTCTCACACTGTCTCACACAGACTCACTCTCTCACACTGCCTCACACACACTCACTCTCTCACACGCACTCACTCTCTCATACTGTCTCACACACATTCACTCTCTCACACTGTCTCACACACATTCACACTCTCACACTGTCTCACACACACTCACTCTCACACTGTCTCACACACTCACTCTCTCACACTGTCTCACACACACTCACTCTCTCACACTGTCTCACGCACTCACTCTCTCAGACTATCTCACACACACTCACACTCTCACACTGTCTCACACACATTCACTCTCTCACACTGCCTCACACACACTCACTCTCTCACACTGTCTCGCACACATTCACTCTCTCACACTGCCTCACACACACTCACACTCTCACACTGCCTCACACACACTCACTCTCTCACACTGTCTCGCACACTCACCTCTCACACACTCACTCTCATGCTGTCGCACACACTCTCACTCTCTGACAAAGTCTCACACACACTCATTCTCGCTCACTGCCTCACACACATTCACTCTCTCACACTGCCTCACACACTCTCCCTCTCTGACACTGTCTCACACACACTCACTCTCTCACACTGCCTCACACACACTCACTCTCTCACACTGTCTCACACACACCCACTCTCTCACTGTCTCACACACATTCACTCTCTCACACTGTCTCACACACACTCACTCTCTCACACTGCCTCACACACACTCACTCTCACACTGTCTCACACTCTCACTCTCTCACACTGTCTCACACATACTCAGTCTCTCACACTGTCTCACACACATTCACTCTCTCACACTGTCTCACACACACTCACTCTATCACACTGCCTCGGACACACTCACTCTCTCACACTGTCTCTCACACACTCGCTCTCTCACACGCACTCCCTCTCTCATAGTGTCTCACACACACTCACTCTCTCACACTGCCTCACACACACTCACTCTCTCACACTCACACACACACACACACTCTCACACTGTCTCACACACACTCACTCTCTCACTGTATCACACACATTCACTCTCTCACACTGCCTCACTCACACTCACTCTCTCACACTGTCTCACACACTCACTCTCTCACACTGTCTCACACACACTCACTCTCACACTGTCTCACACACATTGACTCTCTCACACTGTCTCACACACTCACTCTCTCACACTGCCACAAACACACACTCTCTCACACTGTCTCACACACTCACTCTCTCACACTGTCTCACACACACTCACTCTCTCATAGTGTCTCACACACACTCACTCTCTCACACTGTCTCACACACACTCACTCTCTCACACTCACACACATTCACTCTCTCAGAGTCTCACACACACTCACTCTCTTACACTGTCTCACACACATTCACTCTCTCACACTGTCTCACAAACACTCACTCTCTCACACTGTCTCATACACTCACTCTCTCATACTGCCTCACACACCCTCACTCTCTCACACTGTCTCACACACATTCACTCTCTCACACTGTCTCACACACTCACTCTCTCTCACACATTCACTCTCTCACACTGTCTCACACAGACTCACTCTCTCACACTGCCTCACACACATTAACTCTCTCACACGCACTCACTCTCTCATACTGTCTCACACATACTCACTCTCTCACACTGTCTCACACACATTCACACTCTCACACTGTCTCACACACACTCACTCTCTCACACTGTCTCACACACTCACTCTCTCACACTGTCTGACACACACTCACTCTCTCACACTGTCTCACACACTCACTCTCTCAGACTATCTCACACACACTCACACTCTCACTCTGTCTCACACACATTCACTCTCTCACACTGCCTCACACACACTCACTCTCTCACACTGTCTCGCACACATTCACTCTCTCACACTGCCTCACACACACTCACTCTCTCACACTGTCTCACACGGTCACTCTCTCACACTGTCTCACACACACTCACTCTCTCACACTGTCTCACACACACTCACTCTCTCTCACACATTCACTCTCTCACACTGTCTAACACAGACTCACTCTCTCAAACTGCCTCACACACACACACTCTCTCACACGCACTCACTCTCTCATACTGTCTCACACACATTCACTCTCTCACACTGTCTCACACACATTCACACTCTCACACTGTCTCACACAAACTCACTCTCTCACACTGTCTCACACATTCACTCTCTCACACTGTCTCACACACATTCACTCTCTCTACACTGTCTCACACACATTCACACTCTCACACTGTCTCACGCACACTCACTCTCTCTCACTGTCTCACACACTCACACTCTCACACTGTCTCACACATACTCACTCTCTCACTGTATCACACACATTCACTCTCTCACACTGTCTCACACACATTCACTCTCTCACACTGCCTCACACACGCTCACTCTCTCACATTGTCTCACACACTCACTCTCTCACACTGCCTCACACACCCTCACTCTCTCACACTGTCTCACACACATTCACTCTCTCACACTGTCTCACACACACTCACTCTCTCTCACACATTCACTCTCTCACACTGTCTCTCACAGGCACTCACTCTCTCATACTGTCTCACACACATTCACTCTCTCACACTGTCTCACACACATTGACACTCTCACACTGTCTCACACACACTCACTCTCTCACACTGTCTCACACACTCACTCTCTCACACTGTCTCACACACACTCACTCTCTCACACTGCCACAAACACACACTCTCTCACACTGTCTCACACACTCACTCTCTCACACTGTCTCACACACACTCACTCTCTCATAGTGTCTCACACACACTCACTCTCTCACACTGTCTCACACACACTCACTCTCTCACACTCACACACATTCACTCTCTCAGAGTCTCACACACACTCACTCTCTTACACTGTCTCACACACATTCACTCTCTCACACTGTCTCACACACACTCACTCTCTCACACTGTCTCACACACTCACTCTCTCACACTGCCTCACACACTCTCACTCTCTCACACTGTCTCACACACATTCACTCTCTCACACTGTCTCACACACACTCACTCTCTCTCACACATTCACTCTCTCACACTGTCTCACACAGACTCACTCTCTCACACTGCCTCACACACATTAACTCTCTCACACGCACTCACTCTCTCATACTGTCTCACACATACTCACTCTCTCACACTGTCTCACACACATTCACACTCTCACACTGTCTCACACACACTCACTCTCTCACACTGTCTCACACACTCACTCTCTCACACTGTCTGACACACACTCACTCTCTCACACTGTCTCACACACTCACTCCCTCAGACTATCTCACACACACTCACACTCTCACTCTGTCTCACACACATTCACTCTCTCACACTGCCTCACACACACTCACTCTCTCACACTGTCTCGCACACATTCACTCTCTCACACTGCGTCACACACACTCACTCTCTCACACTGTCTCACACGGTCACTCTCTCACACTGTCTCACACACACTCACTCTCTCACACTGTCTCACACACACTCACTCTCTCTCACACATTCACTCTCTCACACTGTCTAACACAGACTCACTCTCTCAAACTGCCTCACACACACTCACTCTCTCACACGCACTCACTTTCTCATACTGTCTCACACACATTCACTCTCTCACACTGTCTCACACACATTCACACTCTCACACTGTCTCACACACACTCACTCTCTCACACTGTCTCACACATTCACTCTCTCACACTGTCTCACACACATTCACTCTCTCACACTGTCTCACACACATTCACACTCTCACACTGTCTCACGCACACTCACTCTCTCACACTGTCTCACACACTCACTCTCTCACACTGTCTCACACACACTCACACTCTCACACTGTCTCACACATACTCACTCTCTCACTGTATCACACACATTCACTCTCTCACACTGTCTCACACACATTCACTCTCTCACACTGCCTCACACACGCTCACTCTCTCACATTGTCTCACACACTCACTCTCTCACACTGCCTCACACACCCTCACTCTCTCACACTGTCTCACACACATTCACTCTCTCACACTGTCTCACACACACTCACTCTCTGTCACACATTCACTCTCTCACACTGTCTCTCACAGGCACTCACTCTCTCATACTGTCTCACACACATTCACTCTCTCACACTGTCTCACACACATTGACACTCTCACACTGTCTCACACACACTCACTCTCTCACACTGTCTCACACACTCACTCTCTCACACTGTCTCACATACACTCACACTCTCACACTGTCTCACACACATTCACTCTCTCACACTGCCTCACACACACTCACTCTCTCACACTGTCTCGCACACATTCACTCTCTCACACTGCCTCACACACACTCACTCTCTCACAATGTCTCACACGGTCACTCTCTCACACTGTCTCACACACACTCACACTCTCACACTGCGTCACACACACTCACTCTCTCACACTGTCTCGCACACTCACCTCTCACACACTCACTCTCATGCTGACGCGCACACTCTCACTCTCTGACACTGTCTCACATACACTCACTCTCTCTCACTGTCTCACACACTCACACTCTCACACTGTCTCACACATACTCACTCTCTCACTGTATCACACACATTCACTCTCTCACACTGTCTCACACACATTCACTCTCTCACACTGCCTCACACACGCTCACTCTCTCACATTGTCTCACACACTCACTCTCTCACACTGCCTCACACACCCTCACTCTCTCACACTGTCTCACACACATTCACTCTCTCACACTGTCTCACACACACTCACTCTCTCTCACACATTCACTCTCTCACACTGTCTCTCACAGGCACTCACTCTCTCATACTGTCTCACACACATTCACTCTCTCACACTGTCTCACACACATTGACACTCTCACACTGTCTCACACACACTCACTCTCTCACACTGTCTCACACACTCACTCTCTCACACTGTCTCACACACACTCACTCTCTCACACTGCCACAAACACACACTCTCTCACACTGTCTCACACACTCACTCTCTCACACTGTCTCACACACACTCACTCTCTCATAGTGTCTCACACACACTCACTCTCTCACACTGTCTCACACACACTCACTCTCTCACACTCACACACATTCACTCTCTCAGAGTCTCACACACACTCACTCTCTTACACTGTCTCACACACATTCACTCTCTCACACTGTCTCACACACACTCACTCTCTTACACTGTCTCACACACATTCACTCTCTCACACTGTCTCACAAACACTCACTCTCTCACACTGTCTCATACACTCACTCTCTCACACTGCCTCACACACCCTCACTCTCTCACACTGTCTCACACACATTCACTCTCTCACACTGTCTCACACACTCACTCTCTCTCACACATTCACTCTCTCACACTGTCTCACACAGACTCACTCTCTCACACTGCCTCACACACATTAACTCTCTCACACGCACTCACTCTCTCATACTGTCTCACACATACTCACTCTCTCACACTGTCTCACACACATTCACACTCTCACACTGTCTCACACACACTCACTCTCTCACACTGTCTCACACACTCACTCTCTCACACTGTCTGACACACACTCACTCTCTCACACTGTCTCACACACTCACTCTCTCAGACTATCTCACACACACTCACACTCTCACTCTGTCTCACACACATTCACTCTCTCACACTGCCTCACACACACTCACTCTCTCACACTGTCTCGCACACATTCACTCTCTCACACTGCCTCACACACACTCACTCTCTCACACTGTCTCACACGGTCACTCTCTCACACTGTCTCACACACACTCACTCTCTCACACTGTCTCACACACACTCACTCTCTCTCACACATTCACTCTCTCACACTGTCTAACACAGACTCACTCTCTCAAACTGCCTCACACACACACACTCTCTCACACGCACTCACTCTCTCATACTGTCTCACACACATTCACTCTCTCACACTGTCTCACACACATTCACACTCTCACACTGTCTCACACAAACTCACTCTCTCACACTGTCTCACACATTCACTCTCTCACACTGTCTCACACACATTCACTCTCTCACACTGTCTCACACACATTCACACTCTCACACTGTCTCACGCACACTCACTCTCTCTCACTGTCTCACACACTCACACTCTCACACTGTCTCACACATACTCACTCTCTCACTGTATCACACACATTCACTCTCTCACACTGTCTCACACACATTCACTCTCTCACACTGCCTCACACACGCTCACTCTCTCACATTGTCTCACACACTCACTCTCTCACACTGCCTCACACACCCTCACTCTCTCACACTGTCTCACACACATTCACTCTCTCACACTGTCTCACACACACTCACTCTCTCTCACACATTCACTCTCTCACACTGTCTCTCACAGGCACTCACTCTCTCATACTGTCTCACACACATTCACTCTCTCACACTGTCTCACACACATTGAGACTCTCACACTGTCTCACACACACTCACTCTCTCACACTGTCTCACACACTCACTCTCTCACACTGTCTCACACACACTCACTCTCTCACACTGCCACAAACACACACTCTCTCACACTGTCTCACACACTCACTCTCTCACACTGTCTCACACACACTCACTCTCTCATAGTGTCTCACACACACTCACTCTCTCACACTGTCTCACACACACTCACTCTCTCACACTCACACACATTCACTCTCTCAGAGTCTCACACACACTCACTCTCTTACACTGTCTCACACACATTCACTCTCTCACACTGTCTCACACACACTCACTCTCTCACACTGTCTCACACACTCACTCTCTCACACTGCCTCACACACTCTCACTCTCTCACACTGTCTCACACACATTCACTCTCTCACACTGTCTCACACACACTCACTCTCTCTCACACATTCACTCTCTCACACTGTCTCACACAGACTCACTCTCTCACACTGCCTCACACACATTAACTCTCTCACACGCACTCACTCTCTCATACTGTCTCACACATACTCACTCTCTCACACTGTCTCACACACATTCACACTCTCACACTGTCTCACACACACTCACTCTCTCACACTGTCTCACACACTCACTCTCTCACACTGTCTGACACACACTCACTCTCTCACACTGTCTCACACACTCACTCCCTCAGACTATCTCACACACACTCACACTCTCACTCTGTCTCACACACATTCACTCTCTCACACTGCCTCACACACACTCACTCTCTCACACTGTCTCGCACACATTCACTCTCTCACACTGCGTCACACACACTCACTCTCTCACACTGTCTCACACGGTCACTCTCTCACACTGTCTCACACACACTCACTCTCTCACACTGTCTCACACACACTCACTCTCTCTCACACATTCACTCTCTCACACTGTCTAACACAGACTCACTCTCTCAAACTGCCTCACACACACTCACTCTCTCACACGCACTCACTTTCTCATACTGTCTCACACACATTCACTCTCTCACACTGTCTCACACACATTCACACTCTCACACTGTCTCACACACACTCACTCTCTCACACTGTCTCACACATTCACTCTCTCACACTGTCTCACACACATTCACTCTCTCACACTGTCTCACACACATTCACACTCTCACACTGTCTCACGCACACTCACTCTCTCACACTGTCTCACACACTCACTCTCTCACACTGTCTCACACACACTCACACTCTCACACTGTCTCACACATACTCACTCTCTCACTGTATCACACACATTCACTCTCTCACACTGTCTCACACACATTCACTCTCTCACACTGCCTCACACACGCTCACTCTCTCACATTGTCTCACACACTCACTCTCTCACACTGCCTCACACACCCTCACTCTCTCACACTGTCTCACACACATTCACTCTCTCACACTGTCTCACACACACTCACTCTCTGTCACACATTCACTCTCTCACACTGTCTCTCACAGGCACTCACTCTCTCATACTGTCTCACACACATTCACTCTCTCACACTGTCTCACACACATTGACACTCTCACACTGTCTCACACACACTCACTCTCTCACACTGTCTCACACACTCACTCTCTCACACTGTCTCACACACACTCACACTCTCACACTGTCTCACACACATTCACTCTCTCACACTGCCTCACACACACTCACTCTCTCACACTGTCTCGCACACATTCACTCTCTCACACTGCCTCACACACACTCACTCTCTCACAATGTCTCACACTGTCACTCTCTCACACTGTCTCACACACACTCACACTCTCACACTGCGTCACACACACTCACTCTCTCACACTGTCTCGCACACTCACCTCTCACACACTCACTCTCATGCTGACGCGCACACTCTCACTCTCTGACACTGTCTCACATACACTCACTCTCTCTCACTGTCTCACACACTCACACTCTCACACTGTCTCACACATACTCACTCTCTCACTGTATCACACACATTCACTCTCTCACACTGTCTCACACACATTCACTCTCTCACACTGCCTCACACACGCTCACTCTCTCACATTGTCTCACACACTCACTCTCTCACACTGCCTCACACACCCTCACTCTCTCACACTGTCTCACACACATTCACTCTCTCACACTGTCTCACACACACTCACTCTCTCTCACACATTCACTCTCTCACACTGTCTCTCACAGGCACTCACTCTCTCATACTGTCTCACACACATTCACTCTCTCACACTGTCTCACACACATTGACACTCTCACACTGTCTCACACACACTCACTCTCTCACACTGTCTCACACACTCACTCTCTCACACTGTCTCACACACACTCACTCTCTCACACTGCCACAAACACACACTCTCTCACACTGTCTCACACACTCACTCTCTCACACTGTCTCACACACACTCACTCTCTCATAGTGTCTCACACACACTCACTCTCTCACACTGTCTCACACACACTCACTCTCTCACACTCACACACATTCACTCTCTCAGAGTCTCACACACACTCACTCTCTTACACTGTCTCACACACATTCACTCTCTCACACTGTCTCACACACACTCACTCTCTCACACTGTCTCACACACTCACTCTCTCACACTGCCTCACACACTCTCACTCTCTCACACTGTCTCACACACATTCACTCTCTCACACTGTCTCACACACACTCACTCTCTCTCACACATTCACTCTCTCACACTGTCTCACACAGACTCACTCTCTCACACTGCCTCACACACATTAACTCTCTCACACGCACTCACTCTCTCATACTGTCTCACACATACTCACTCTCTCACACTGTCTCACACACACTCACACTCTCACACTGTCTCACACATACTCACTCTCTCACTGTATCACACACATTCACTCTCTCACACTGTCTCACACACATTCACTCTCTCACACTGCCTCACACACGCTCACTCTCTCACATTGTCTCACACACTCACTCTCTCACACTGCCTCACACACCCTCACTCTCTCACACTGTCTCACACACATTCACTCTCTCACACTGTCTCACACACACTCACTCTCTGTCACACATTCACTCTCTCACACTGTCTCTCACAGGCACTCACTCTCTCATACTGTCTCACACACATTCACTCTCTCACACTGTCTCACACACATTGACACTCTCACACTGTCTCACACACACTCACTCTCTCACACTGTCTCACACACTCACTCTCTCACACTGTCTCACACACACTCACACTCTCACACTGTCTCACACACATTCACTCTCTCACACTGCCTCACACACACTCACTCTCTCACACTGTCTCGCACACATTCACTCTCTCACACTGCCTCACACACACTCACTCTCTCACACTGTCTCACACGGTCACTCTCTCACACTGTCTCACACACACTCACACTCTCACACTGCGTCACACACACTCACTCTCTCACACTGTCTCGCACACTCACCTCTCACACACTCACTCTCATGCTGACGCGCACACTCTCACTCTCTGACACTGTCTCACATACACTCACTCTCTCTCACTGTCTCACACACTCACACTCTCACACTGTCTCACACATACTCACTCTCTCACTGTATCACACACATTCACTCTCTCACACTGTCTCACACACATTCACTCTCTCACACTGCCTCACACACGCTCACTCTCTCACATTGTCTCACACACTCACTCTCTCACACTGCCTCACACACCCTCACTCTCTCACACTGTCTCACACACATTCACTCTCTCACACTGTCTCACACACACTCACTCTCTCTCACACATTCACTCTCTCACACTGTCTCTCACAGGCACTCACTCTCTCATACTGTCTCACACACATTCACTCTCTCACACTGTCTCACACACATTGACACTCTCACACTGTCTCACACACGCTCACTCTCTCACACTGTCTCACACACTCACTCTCTCACACTGTCTCACACACACTCACTCTCTCACACTGCCACAAACAGACACTCTCTCACACTGTCTCACACACTCACTCTCTCACACTGTCTCACACACACTCACTCTCTCATAGTGTCTCACACACACTCACTCTCTCACACTGTCTCACACACACTCACTCTCTCACACTCACACACATTCACTCTCTCAGAGTCTCACACACACTCACTCTCTTACACTGTCTCACACACATTCACTCTCTCACACTGTCTCACACACACTCACTCTCTCACACTGTCTCACACACTCACTCTCTCACACTGCCTCACACACTCTCACTCTCTCACACTGTCTCACACACATTCACTCTCTCACACTGTCTCACACACACTCACTCTCTCTCACACATTCACTCTCTCACACTGTCTCACACAGACTCACTCTCTCACACTGCCTCACACACATTAACTCTCTCACACGCACTCACTCTCTCATACTGTCTCACACATACTCACTCTCTCACACTGTCTCACACACATTCACACTCTCACACTGTCTCACACACACTCACTCTCTCACACTGTCTCACACACTCACTCTCTCACACTGTCTGACACACACTCACTCTCTCACACTGTCTCACACACACACTCCCTCAGACTATCTCACACACACTCACACTCTCACTCTGTCTCACACACATTCACTCTCTCACACTGCCTCACACACACTCACTCTCTCACACTGTCTCGCACACATTCACTCTCTCACACTGCGTCACACACACTCACTCTCTCACACTGTCTCACACGGTCACTCTCTCACACTGTCTCACACACACTCACTCTCTCACACTGTCTCACACACACTCACTCTCTCTCACACATTCACTCTCTCACACTGTCTAACACAGACTCACTCTCTCAAACTGCCTCACACACACTCACTCTCTCACACGCACTCACTTTCTCATACTGTCTCACACACATTCACTCTCTCACACTGTCTCACACACATTCACACTCTCACACTGTCTCACACACACTCACTCTCTCACACTGTCTCACACATTCACTCTCTCACACTGTCTCACACACATTCACTCTCTCACACTGTCTCACACACATTCACACTCTCACACTGTCTCACGCACACTCACTCTCTCACACTGTCTCACACACTCACTCTCTCACACTGTCTCACACACACTCACACTCTCACACTGTCTCACACATACTCACTCTCTCACTGTATCACACACATTCACTCTCTCACACTGTCTCACACACATTCACTCTCTCACACTGCCTCACACACGCTCACTCTCTCACATTGTCTCACACACTCACTCTCTCACACTGCCTCACACACCCTCACTCTCTCACACTGTCTCACACACATTCACTCTCTCACACTGTCTCACACACACTCACTCTCTGTCACACATTCACTCTCTCACACTGTCTCTCACAGGCACTCACTCTCTCATACTGTCTCACACACATTCACTCTCTCACACTGTCTCACACACATTGACACTCTCACACTGTCTCACACACACTCACTCTCTCACACTGTCTCACACACTCACTCTCTCACACTGTCTCACACACACTCACACTCTCACACTGTCTCACACACATTCACTCTCTCACACTGCCTCACACACACTCACTCTCTCACACTGTCTCGCACACATTCACTCTCTCACACTGCCTCACACACACTCACTCTCTCACACTGTCTCACACGGTCACTCTCTCACACTGTCTCACACACACTCACACTCTCACACTGCGTCACACACACTCACTCTCTCACACTGTCTCGCACACTCACCTCTCACACACTCACTCTCATGCTGACGCGCACACTCTCACTCTCTGACACTGTCTCACATACACTCACTCTCTCTCACTGCCTCACACACACTCACTCTCTCACACTGTCTCACACACATTCACTCTCTCACACTGCCTCACACACTCTCCCTCTCTGACACTGTCTCACACACACTCACTCTCTCACACTGCCTCACACACACTCACTCTCTCACACTGTCACACACACACCCACTCTCTCACTGTCTCACACACATTCACTCTCTCACACTGTCTCACACACACTCACTCTCTCACACTGCCTCACACACATTCACTCTCTCACACTGTCTCACACACACTCACTCTCTCACACTGCCTCGGACACACTCACTCTCTCACACTGTCTCTCATACACTCGCTCTCTCACACGCACTCCCTCTCTCATAGTGTCTCACACACACTCACTCTCTCACACTGCCTCACACACACTCACTCTCTCACACTCACACACACACACACACTCTCACACACACTCACTCTCTCACTGTATCACACACATTCACTCTCTCACACTGCCTCACTCACACTCTCACACTGTCTCACACACTCTCTCACACTGTCTCACACACACTCACTCTCACACTGTCTCACACACATTCACTCTCTCACACTGCCTCACACACTCTCCCTCTCTGACACTGTCTCACACACACTCACTCTCTCACACTGCCTCACACACACTCACTCTCTCACACTGTCTCACACACATTCACTCTCTCACACTGTCTCACACACATTCACTCTCTCACACTGTCTCACACACACTCACTCTCTCACACTGCCACAGACACACACTCTCTCACACTGTCTCACACACTCACTCTCTCACACTGTCTCACACACACTCACTCTCTCACACACACTCACTCTCTCCCACTGTCTCACACACACTCACTCTCTCACACACACTCACTCTCTCATAGTGTCTTACACACACTCACTCTCTCACACTGCCTCACACACCCTCACTCTCTCACACTGTCTCACACACATTCACTCTCTCACACTGTCTCACACACATTCACTCTCTCACACTGTCTCACACAGACTCACTCTCTCACACTGCCTCACACACACTCACTCTCTCACACGCACTCACTCTCTCATACTGTCTCACACACATTCACTCTCTCACACTGTCTCACACACATTCACTCTCTCACACTGTCTCACACACACTCACTCTCTCACACTGCCACAGACACACACTCTCTCACACTGTCTCACACACTCACTCTCTCACACTGTCTCACACACACTCACTCTCTCACACACACTCACTCTCTCCCACTGTCTCACACACACTCACTCTCTCACACACACTCACTCTCTCATAGTGTCTTACACACACTCACTCTCTCACACTGCCTCACACACCCTCACTCTCTCACACTGTCTCACACACATTCACTCTCTCACACTGTCTCACACACATTCACTCTCTCACACTGTCTCACACAGACTCACTCTCTCACACTGCCTCACACACACTCACTCTCTCACACGCACTCACTCTCTCATACTGTCTCACACACATTCACTCTCTCACACTGTCTCACACACATTCACACTCTCACACTGTCTCACACACACTCACTCTCACACTGTCTCACACACTCACTCTCTCACACTGTCTCACACACACTCACTCTCTCACACTGTCTCACGCACTCACTCTCTCAGACTATCTCACACACACTCACACTCTCACACTGTCTCACACACATTCACTCTCTCACACTGCCTCCCACACACTCACTCTCTCACACTGTCTCGCACACATTCACTCTCTCACACTGCCTCACACACACTCACACTCTCACACTGCCTCACACACACTCACTCTCTCACACTGTCTCGCACACTCACCTCTCACACACTCACTCTCATGCTGTCGCACACACTCTCACTCTCTGACAAAGTCTCACACACACTCATTCTCGCTCACTGCCTCACACACATTCACTCTCTCACACTGCCTCACACACTCTCCCTCTCTGACACTGTATCACACACACTCACTCTCTCACACTGCCTCACACACATTCACTCTCTCACACTGTCTCACACACACCCACTCTCTCACTGTCTCACACACATTCACTCTCTCACACTGTCTCACACACACTCACTCTCTCACACTGCCTCACACACACTCACTCTCTCACACTGTCTCACACTCTCACTCTCTCACACTGTCTCACACATCCTCAGTCTCTCACACTGTCTCACACACATTCACTCTCTCACACTGTCTCACACACACTCACTCTCTCACACTGCCTCGGACACACTCACTCTCTCACACTGTCTCTCACACACTCGCTCTCTCACACGCACTCCCTCTCTCATAGTGTCTCACACACACTCACTCTCTCACACTGCCTCACACACACTCACTCTCTCACACTCACACACACACACTCTCACACTGTCTCACACACACTCACTCTCTCACTGTATCACACACATTCACTCTCTCACACTGCCTCACTCACACTCACTCTCTCACACTGTCTCACACACTCACTCTCTCACACTGTCTCACACACACTCACTTTCACACTGTCTCACACACATTGACTCTCTCACACTGTCTCACACACACTCACTCTCTCACACTGCCACAAACACACACTCTCTCACACTGTCTCACACACTCACTCTCTCACACTGTCTCACACACACTCACTCTCTCATAGTGTCTCACACACACTCACTCTCTCACACTGTCTCACACACACTCACTCTCTCACACTCACACACATTCACTCTCTCAGAGTCTCACACACACTCACTCTCTTACACTGTCTCACACACATTCACTCTCTCACACTGTCTCACACACACTCACTCTCTCACACTGTCTCACACATCCTCACTCTCTCACACTGCCTCACACACCCTCACTCTCTCACACTGTCTCACACACATTCACTCTCTCACACTGTCTCACACACACTCACTCTCTCTCACACATTCACTCTCTCACACTGTCTCACACAGACTCACTCTCTCACACTGCCTCACACCCATTAACTCTCTCACACGCACTCACTCTCTCATACTGTCTCACACATATTCACTCTCTCACACTGTCTCCCACACATTCACACTCTCACACTGTCTCACACACACTCACTCTCTCACACTGTCTCACACACTCACTCTCTCACACTGTCTGACACACACTCACTCTCTCACACTGTCTCACACACTCACTCTCTCAGACTATCTCACACACACTCACACTCTCACTCTGTCTCACACACATTCACTCTCTCACACTGCCTCACACACACTCACTCTCTCACACTGTCTCGCACACATTCACTCTCTCACACTGCTTCACACACACTCACTCTCTCACACTGTCTCACACGGTCACTCTCTCACACTGTCTCACACACACTCACTCTCTCACACTGTCTCACACACACTCACTCTCTCTCACACATTCACTCTCTCACACTGTCTAACACAGACTCACTCTCTCAAACTGCCTCACACACACTCACTCTCTCACACGCACTCACTCTCTCATACTGTCTCACACACATTCACTCTCTCACACTGTCTCACACACATTCACACTCTCACACTGTCTCACACACACTCACTCTCTCACACTGTCTCACACACTCACTCTCTCACACTGTCTCACACACACTCACACTCTCACACTGTCTCACACACATTCACTCTCTCACACTGCCTCACACACACTCACTCTCTCACACTGTCTCGCACACATTCACTCTCTCACACTGTCTCACACACATTCACTCTCTCACACTGTCTCACACACATTCACACTCTCACACTGTCTCACGCACACTCACTCTCTCACACTGTCTCACACACTCACTCTCTCACACTGTCTCACACACACTCACACTCTCACACTGTCTCACACATACTCACTCTCTCACTGTATCACACACATTCACTCTCTCACACTGTCTCACACACATTCACTCTCTCACACTGCCTCACACACGCTCACTCTCTCACACTGTCTCACACACACTCACTCTCTCACACTGTCTCACACACTCACTCTCTCACACTGTCTCACACACACTCACACTCTCACACTGTCTCACACACATTCACTCTCTCACACTGCCTCACACACACTCACTCTCTCACACTGTCTCGCACACATTCACTCTCTCACACTGTCTCACACACACTCACTCTCTCACACTGTCTCACACACACCAACTCTCTCACTGTCTCACACACATTCACTCTCTCACACTGTCTCACACACACTCACTCTCTCACACTGCCTCACACACACTCACTCTCTCACACTGTCTCACACTCTCACTCTCTCACACTGTCTCACACATCCTCAGTCTCTCACACTGTCTCACACACATTCACTCTCTCACACTGTCTCACACACACTCACTCTCTCACACTGCCTCGGACACACTCACTCTCTCACACTGTCTCTCACACACTCGCTCTCTCACACGCACTCCCTCTCTCATA
Source organism: Heterodontus francisci (assembly GCF_036365525.1). Taxonomy (NCBI): domain Eukaryota; kingdom Metazoa; phylum Chordata; class Chondrichthyes; order Heterodontiformes; family Heterodontidae; genus Heterodontus; species Heterodontus francisci. The sequence continues at coordinate 202,804,505 of NC_090375.1, read as the reverse complement.
GTGTCTCACACACACTCACTCTCTCACACTGCCTCACACACACTCACTCTCTCACACTCACACACACACACTCTCACACTGTCTCACACACACTCACTCTCTCACTGTATCACACACATTCACTCTCTCACACTGCCTCACTCACACTCACTCTCTCACACTGTCTCACACACTCACTCTCTCACACTGTCTCACACACACTCACTTTCACACTGTCACACACACATTGACTCTCTCACACTGTCTCACACACACTCACTCTCTCACACTGCCACAAACACACACTCTCTCACACTGTCTCACACACTCACTCTCTCACACTGTCTCACACACACTCACTCTCTCATAGTGTCTCACACACACTCACTCTCTCACACTGTCTCACACACACTCACTCTCTCACACTCACACACATTCACTCTCTCAGAGTCTCACACACACTCACTCTCTTACACTGTCTCACACACATTCACTCTCTCACACTGTCTCACACACACTCACTCTCTCACACTGTCTCACACACTCACTCTCTCACACTGCCTCACACACCCTCACTCTCTCACACTTTCTCACACACATTCACTCTCTCACACTGTCTCACACACACTCACTCTCTCTCACACCTTCACTCTCTCACACTGTCTCACACAGACTCACTCTCTCACACTGCCTCACACACATTAACTCTCTCACACGCACTCACTCTCTCATACTGTCTCACACATACTCACTCTCTCACACTGTCTCACACACATTCACACTCTCACACTGTCTCACACACACTCACTCTCTCACACTGTCTCACACACTCACTCTCTCACACTGTCTGACACACACTCACTCTCTCACACTGTCTCACACACTCACTCTCTCAGACTATCTCACACACACTCACACTCTCACTCTGTCTCACACACATTCACTCTCTCACACTGCCTCACACACACTCACTCTCTCACACTGTCTCGCACACATTCACTCTCTCACACTGCCTCACACACACTCACTCTCTCACACTGTCTCACACGGTCACTCTCTCACACTGTCTCACACACACTCACTCTCTCACACTGTCTCACACACACTCACTCTCTCTCACACATTCACTCTCTCACACTGTCTAACACAGACTCACTCTCTCAAACTGCCTCACACACACTCACTCTCTCACACGCACTCACTCTCTCATACTGTCTCACACACATTCACTCTCTCACACTGTCTCACACACATTCACACTCTCACACTGTCTCACACACACTCACTCTCTCACACTGTCTCACACACTCACTCTCTCACACTGTCTCACACACACTCACACTCTCACACTGTCTCACACACATTCACTCTCTCACACTGCCTCACACACACTCACTCTCTCACACTGTCTCGCACACATTCACTCTCTCACACTGTCTCACACACATTCACTCTCTCACACTGTCTCACACACATTCACACTCTCACACTGTCTCACGCACACTCACTCTCTCACACTGTCTCACACACTCACTCTCTCACACTGTCTCACACACACTCACACTCTCACACTGTCTCACACATACTCACTCTCTCACTGTATCACACACATTCACTCTCTCACACTGTCTCACACACATTCACTCTCTCACACTGCCTCACACACGCTCACTCTCTCACATTGTCTCACACACTCACTCTCTCACACTGCCTCACACACCCTCACTCTCTCACACTGTCTCACACACATTCACTCTCTCACACTGTCTCACACACACTCACTCTCTCACTGTATCACACACATTCACTCTCTCACACTGCCTCACTCACACTCACTCTCTCACACTGTCTCACACACTCACTCTCTCACACTGTCTCACACACACTCACTTTCACACTGTCTCACACACATTGACTCTCTCACACTGTCTCACACACACTCACTCTCTCACAATGCCACAAACACACACTCTCTCACACTGTCTCACACACTCACTCTCTCACACTGTCTCACACACACTCACTCTCTCATAGTGTCTCACACACACTCACTCTCTCACACTGTCTCACACACACTCACTCTCTCACACTCACACACATTCACTCTCTCAGAGTCTCACACACACTCACTCTCTTACACTGTCTCACACACATTCACTCTCTCACACTGTCTCACACACACTCACTCTCTCACACTGTCTCACACACTCACTCTCTCACACTGCCTCACACACCCTCACTCTCTCACACTGTCTCACACACATTCACTCTCTCACACTGTCTCACACACACTCACTCTCTCTCACACATTCACTCTCTCACACTGTCTCACACAGACTCACTCTCTCACACTGCCTCACACACACTCACTCTCTCACACTGTCTCGCACACATTCACTCTCTCACACTGTCTCACACACACTCACTCTCTCACACTGTCTCACACACACCCACTCTCTCACTGTCTCACACACATTCACTCTCTCACACTGTCTCACACACACTCACTCTCTCACACTGCCTCACACACACTCACTCTCTCACACTGTCTCACACTCTCACTCTCTCACACTGTCTCACACATCCTCAGTCTCTCACACTGTCTCACACACATTCACTCTCTCACACTGTCTCACACACACTCACTCTCTCACACTGCCTCGGACACACTCACTCTCTCACACTGTCTCTCACACACTCGCTCTCTCACACGCACTCCCTCTCTCATAGTGTCTCACACACACTCACTCTCTCACACTGCCTCACACACACTCACTCTCTCACACTCACACACACACACTCTCACACTGTCTCACACACACTCACTCTCTCACTGTATCACACACATTCACTCTCTCACACTGCCTCACTCACACTCACTCTCTCACACTGTCTCACACACTCACTCTCTCACACTGTCTCACACACACTGACTTTCACACTGTCTCACACACATTGACTCTCTCACACTGTCTCACACACACTCACTCTCTCACACTGCCACAAACACACACTCTCTCACACTGTCTCACACACTCACTCTCTCACACTGTCTCACACACACTCACTCTCTCATAGTGTCTCACACACACTCACTCTCTCACACTGTCTCACACACACTCACTCTCTCACACTCACACACATTCACTCTCTCAGAGTCTCACACACACTCACTCTCTTACACTGTCTCACACACATTCACTCTCTCACACTGTGTCACACACACTCACTCTCTCACACTGTCTCACACACTCACTCTCTCACACTGCCTCACACACCCTCACTCTCTCACACTGTCTCACACACATTCACTCTCTCACACTGTCTCACACACACTCACTCTCTCTCACACATTCACTCTCTCACACTGTCTCACACAGACTCACTCTCTCACACTGCCTCACACACATTAACTCTCTCACACGCACTCACTCTCTCATACTGTCTCACACATACTCACTCTCTCACACTGTCTCACACACATTCACACTCTCACACTGTCTCACACACACTCACTCTCTCACACTGTCTCACACACTCACTCTCTCACACTGTCTGACACACACTCACTCTCTCACACTGTCTCACACACTCACTCTCTCAGACTATCTCACACACACTCACACTCTCACTCTGTCTCACACACATTCACTCTCTCACACTGCCTCACACACACTCACTCTCTCACACTGTCTCGCACACATTCACTCTCTCACACTGCCTCACACACACTCACTCTCTCACACTGTCTCACACGGTCACTCTCTCACACTGTCTCACACACACTCACTCTCTCACACTGTCTCACACACACTCACTCTCTCTCACACATTCACTCTCTCACACTGTCTAACACAGACTCACTCTCTCAAACTGCCTCACACACACTCACTCTCTCACACGCACTCACTCTCTCATACTGTCTCACACACATTCACTCTCTCACACTGTCTCACACACATTCACACTCTCACACTGTCTCACACACACTCACTCTCTCACACTGTCTCACACACTCACTCTCTCACACTGTCTCACACACACTCACACTCTCACACTGTCTCACACACATTCACTCTCTCACACTGCCTCACACACACTCACTCTCTCACACTGTCTCGCACACATTCACTCTCTCACACTGTCTCACACACATTCACTCTCTCACACTGTCTCACACACATTCACACTCTCACACTGTCTCACGCACACTCACTCTCTCACACTGTCTCACACACTCACTCTCTCACACTGTCTCACACACACTCACACTCTCACACTGTCTCACACATACTCACTCTCTCACTGTATCACACACATTCACTCTCTCACACTGTCTCACACACATTCACTCTCTCACACTGCCTCACACACGCTCACTCTCTCACATTGTCTCACACACTCACTCTCTCACACTGCCTCACACACCCTCACTCTCTCACACTGTCTCACACACATTCACTCTCTCACACTGTCTCACACACACTCACTCTCTCACTGTATCACACACATTCACTCTCTCACACTGCCTCACTCACACTCACTCTCTCACACTGTCTCACACACTCACTCTCTCACACTGTCTCACACACACTCACTTTCACACTGTCTCACACACATTGACTCTCTCACACTGTCTCACACACACTCACTCTCTCACACTGCCACAAACACACACTCTCTCACACTGTCTCACACACTCACTCTCTCACACTGTCTCACACACACTCACTCTCTCATAGTGTCTCACACACACTCACTCTCTCACACTGTCTCACACACACTCACTCTCTCACACTCACACACATTCACTCTCTCAGAGTCTCACACACACTCACTCTCTTACACTGTCTCACACACATTCACTCTCTCACACTGTCTCACACACACTCACTCTCTCACACTGTCTCACACACTCACTCTCTCACACTGCCTCACACACCCTCACTCTCTCACACTGTCTCACACACATTCACTCTCTCACACTGTCTCACACACACTCACTCTCTCTCACACATTCACTCTCTCACACTGTCTCACACAGACTCACTCTCTCACACTGCCTCACACACATTAACTCTCTCACACGCACTCACTCTCTCATACTGTCTCACACATACTCACTCTCTCACACTGTCTCACACACATTCACACTCTCACACTGTCTCACACACACTCACTCTCTCACACTGTCTCACACACTCACTCTCTCACACTGTCTGACACACACTCACTCTCTCACACTGTCTCACACACTCACTCTCTCAGACTATCTCACACACACTCACACTCTCACTCTGTCTCACACACATTCACTCTCTCACACTGCCTCACACACACTCACTCTCTCACACTGTCTCGCACACATTCACTCTCTCACACTGCCTCACACACACTCACTCTCTCACACTGTCTCACACGGTCACTCTCTCACACTGTCTCACACACACTCACTCTCTCACACTGTCTCACACACACTCACTCTCTCTCACACATTCACTCTCTCACACTGTCTAACACAGACTCACTCTCTCAAACTGCCTCACACACACTCACTCTCTCACACGCACTCACTCTCTCATACTGTCTCACACACATTCACTCTCTCACACTGTCTCACACACATTCACACTCTCACACTGTCTCACACACACTCACTCTCTCACACTGTCTCACACACTCACTCTCTCACACTGTCTCACACACACTCACACTCTCACACTGTCTCACACACATTCACTCTCTCACACTGCCTCACACACACTCACTCTCTCACACTGTCTCGCACACATTCACTCTCTCACACTGTCTCACACACATTCACTCTCTCACACTGTCTCACACACATTCACACTCTCACACTGTCTCACGCACACTCACTCTCTCACACTGTCTCACACACTCACTCTCTCACACTGTCTCACACACACTCACACTCTCACACTGTCTCACACATACTCACTCTCTCACTGTATCACACACATTCACTCTCTCACACTGTCTCACACACATTCACTCTCTCACACTGCCTCACACACGCTCACTCTCTCACATTGTCTCACACACTCACTCTCTCACACTGCCTCACACACCCTCACTCTCTCACACTGTCTCACACACATTCACTCTCTCACACTGTCTCACACACACTCACTCTCTCTCACACATTCACTCTCTCACACTGTCTCTCACAGGCACTCACTCTCTCATACTGTCTCACACACATTCACTCTCTCACACTGTCTCACACACATTGACACTCTCACACTGTCTCACACACACTCACTCTCTCACACTGTCTCACACACTCACTCTCTCACACTGTCTCACACACACTCACACTCTCACACTGTCTCACACACATTCACTCTCTCACACTGCCTCACGCACACTCACTCTCTCACACTGTCTCGCACACATTCACTCTCTCACACTGCCTCACACACACTCACTCTCTCACACTGTCTCACACGGTCACTCTCTCACACTGTCTCACACACACTCACACTCTCACACTGCCTCACACACACTCACTCTCTCACACTGTCTCGCACACTCACCTCTCACACACTCACTCTCATGCTGTCGCGCACACTCTCACTCTCTGACACTGTCTCACATACACTCACTCTCTCTCACTGCCTCACACACACTCACTCTCTCACACTGCCTCACACACACTCACTCTCTCACACTGTCACACACACACCCACTCTCTCACTGTCTCACACACATTCACTCTCTCACACTGTCTCACACACACTCACTCTCTCACACTGCCTCACACACATTCACTCTCTCACACTGTCTCACACACACTCACTCTCTCACACTGCCTCGGACACACTCACTGTCTCACACTGTCTCTCATACACTCGCTCTCTCACACGCACTCCCTCTCTCATAGTGTCTCACACACACTCACTCTCTCACACTGCCTCACACACACTCACTCTCTCACACTCACACACACACACACACACTCTCACACACACTCACTCTCTAACTGTATCACACACATTCACTCTCTCACACTGCCTCACTCACCCTCACACTCTCACACTGTCTCACACACTCTCTCACACTGTCTCACACACACTCACTCTCACACTGTCTCACACACATTCACTCTCTCACACTGTCTCACACACACTCACTCTCTCACACTGCCACAGACACACACTCTCTCACACTGTCTCACACACTCACTCTCTCACACTGTCTCACACACACTCACTCTCTCACACACACTCACTCTCTCATAGTGTCTCACACACACTCACTCTCTCACACTGCCTCACACACCCTCACTCTCTCACACTGTCTCACACACATACACTCTCTCACACTGTCTCACACACATTCACTCTCTCACACTGTCTCACACAGACTCACTCTCTCACACTGCCTCACACACACTCACTCTCTCACACGCACTCACTCTCTCATACTGTCTCACACACATTCACTCTCTCACACTGTCTCACACACATTCACACTCTCACACTGTCTCACACACACTCACTCTCACACTGTCTCACACACTCACTCTCTCACACTGTCTCACACACACTCACTCTCTCACACTGTCTCACGCACTCACTCTCTCAGACTATCTCACACACACTCACACTCTCACACTGTCTCACACACATTCACTCTCTCACACTGCCTCACACACACTCACTCTCTCACACTGTCTCGCACTCATTCACTCTCTCACACTGCCTCACACACACTCACACTCTCACACTGCCTCACACACACTCACTCTCTCACACTGTCTCGCACACTCACCTCTCACACACTCACTCTCATGCTGTCGCACACACTCTCACTCTCTGACAAAGTCTCACACACACTCATTCTCGCTCACTGCCTCACACACATTCACTCTCTCACACTTCCTCACACACTCTCCCTCTCTGACACTGTCTCACACACATTCACTCTCTCACACTGTCTCACACACACTCACTCTCTCACACTGTCTCACACACTCACTCTCTCACACTGCCTCACACACCCTCACTCTCTCACACTGTCTCACACACATTCACTCTCTCACACTGTCTCACACACACTCACTCTCTCTCACACATTCACTCTCTCACACTGTCTCACACAGACTCACTCTCTCACACTGCCTCACACACATTAACTCTCTCACACGCACTCACTCTCTCATACTGTCTCACACATACTCACTCTCTCACACTGTCTCACACACATTCACACTCTCACACTGTCTCACACACACTCACTCTCTCACACTGTCTCACACACTCACTCTCTCACACTGTCTGACACACACTCACTCTCTCACACTGTCTCACACACTCACTCTCTCAGACTATCTCACACACACTCACACTCTCACTCTGTCTCACACACATTCACTCTCTCACACTGCCTCACACACACTCACTCTCTCACACTGTCTCGCACACATTCACTCTCTCACACTGCCTCACACACACTCACTCTCTCACACTGTCTCACACGGTCACTCTCTCACACTGTCTCACACACACTCACTCTCTCACACTGTCTCACACACACTCACTCTCTCTCACACATTCACTCTCTCACACTGTCTAACACAGACTCACTCTCTCAAACTGCCTCACACACACTCACTCTCTCACACGCACTCACTCTCTCATACTGTCTCACACACATTCACTCTCTCACACTGTCTCACACACATTCACACTCTCACACTGTCTCACACACACTCACTCTCTCACACTGTCTCACACACTCACTCTCTCACACTGTCTCACACACACTCACACTCTCACACTGTCTCACACACATTCACTCTCTCACACTGCCTCACACACACTCACTCTCTCACACTGTCTCGCACACATTCACTCTCTCACACTGTCTCACACACATTCACTCTCTCACACTGTCTCACACACATTCACACTCTCACACTGTCTCACGCACACTCACTCTCTCACACTGTCTCACACACTCACTCTCTCACACTGTCTCACACACACTCACACTCTCACACTGTCTCACACATACTCACTCTCTCACTGTATCACACACATTCACTCTCTCACACTGTCTCACACACATTCACTCTCTCACACTGCCTCACACACGCTCACTCTCTCACATTGTCTCACACACTCACTCTCTCACACTGCCTCACACACCCTCACTCTCTCACACTGTCTCACACACATTCACTCTCTCACACTGTCTCACACACACTCACTCTCTCTCACACATTCACTCTCTCACACTGTCTCTCACAGGCACTCACTCTCTCATACTGTCTCACACACATTCACTCTCTCACACTGTCTCACACACATTGACACTCTCACACTGTCTCACACACACTCACTCTCTCACACTGTCTCACACACTCACTCTCTCACACTGTCTCACACACACTCACACTCTCACACTGTCTCACACACATTCACTCTCTCACACTGCCTCACGCACACTCACTCTCTCACACTGTCTCGCACACATTCACTCTCTCACACTGCCTCACACACACTCACTCTCTCACACTGTCTCACACGGTCACTCTCTCACACTGTCTCACACACACTCACACTCTCACACTGCCTCACACACACTCACTCTCTCACACTGTCTCGCACACTCACCTCTCACACACTCACTCTCATGCTGTCGCGCACACTCTCACTCTCTGACACTGTCTCACATACACTCACTCTCTCTCACTGCCTCACACACACTCACTCTCTCACACTGCCTCACACACACTCACTCTCTCACACTGTCACACACACACCCACTCTCTCACTGTCTCACACACATTCACTCTCTCACACTGTCTCACACACACTCACTCTCTCACACTGCCTCACACACATTCACTCTCTCACACTGTCTCACACACACTCACTCTCTCACACTGCCTCGGACACACTCACTGTCTCACACTGTCTCTCATACACTCGCTCTCTCACACGCACTCCCTCTCTCATAGTGTCTCACACACACTCACTCTCTCACACTGCCTCACACACACTCACTCTCTCACACTCACACACACACACACACACTCTCACACACACTCACTCTCTAACTGTATCACACACATTCACTCTCTCACACTGCCTCACTCACCCTCACACTCTCACACTGTCTCACACACTCTCTCACACTGTCTCACACACACTCACTCTCACACTGTCTCACACACATTCACTCTCTCACACTGTCTCACACACACTCACTCTCTCACACTGCCACAGACACACACTCTCTCACACTGTCTCACACACTCACTCTCTCACACTGTCTCACACACACTCACTCTCTCACACACACTCACTCTCTCATAGTGTCTCACACACACTCACTCTCTCACACTGCCTCACACACCCTCACTCTCTCACACTGTCTCACACACATACACTCTCTCACACTGTCTCACACACATTCACTCTCTCACACTGTCTCACACAGACTCACTCTCTCACACTGCCTCACACACACTCACTCTCTCACACGCACTCACTCTCTCATACTGTCTCACACACATTCACTCTCTCACACTGTCTCACACACATTCACACTCTCACACTGTCTCACACACACTCACTCTCACACTGTCTCACACACTCACTCTCTCACACTGTCTCACACACACTCACTCTCTCACACTGTCTCACGCACTCACTCTCTCAGACTATCTCACACACACTCACACTCTCACACTGTCTCACACACATTCACTCTCTCACACTGCCTCACACACACTCACTCTCTCACACTGTCTCGCACTCATTCACTCTCTCACACTGCCTCACACACACTCACACTCTCACACTGCCTCACACACACTCACTCTCTCACACTGTCTCGCACACTCACCTCTCACACACTCACTCTCATGCTGTCGCACACACTCTCACTCTCTGACAAAGTCTCACACACACTCATTCTCGCTCACTGCCTCACACACATTCACTCTCTCACACTTCCTCACACACTCTCCCTCTCTGACACTGTCTCACACACACTCACTCTCTCACACTGCCTCACACACACTCACTCTCTCACACTGTCTCACACACACCCACTCTCTCACTGTCTCACACACATTCACTCTCTCACACTGTCTCACACACATTCACTCTCTCACACTGTCTCACACACACTCTCTCACACTGTCTCACACACTCACTCTCTCACACTGTCTCACACACACTCACTCTCTCACACACACTCACTCTCTCATAGTGTCTCACACACACTCACTCTCTCACACTGCCTCACACACCCTCACTCTCTCACACTGTCTCACACACATACACTCTCTCACACTGTCTCACACACATTCACTCTCTCACACTGTCTCACACAGACTCACTCTCTCACACTGCCTCACACACACTCACTCTCTCACACGCACTCACTCTCTCATACTGTCTCACACACATTCACTCTCTGACACTGTCTCACACACATTCACACTCTCACACTGTCTCACACACACTCACTCTCACACTGTCTCACACACTCACTCTCTCACACTGTCTCACACACACTCACTCTCTCACACTGTCTCACGCACTCACTCTCTCAGACTATCTCACCCACACTCACACTCTCACACTGTCTCACACACATTCACTCTCTCACACTGCCTCACACACACTCACTCTCTCACACTGTCTCGCACACATTCACTCTCTCACACTGCCTCACACACACTCACACTCTTACACTGCCTCACACACACTCACTCTCTCACACTGTCTCGCACACTCACCTCTCACACACTCACTCTCATGCTGTCGCACACACTCTCACTCTCTGACAAAGTCTCACACACACTCATTCTCGCTCACTGCCTCACACACATTCACTCTCTCACACTGCCTCACACACTCTCCCTCTCTGACACTGTCTCACACACCCTCACTCTCTCACACTGTCTCACACACATACACTCTCTCACACTGTCTCACACACATTCACTCTCTCACACTGTCTCACACAGACTCACTCTCTCACACTGCCTCACACACACTCACTCTCTCACACGCACTCACTCTCTCATACTGTCTCACACACATTCACTCTCTCACACTGTCTCACACACATTCACACTCTCACACTGTCTCACACACACTCACTCTCACACTGTCTCACACACTCACTCTCTCACACTGTCTCACACACACTCACTCTCTCACACTGTCTCACGCACTCACTCTCTCAGACTATCTCACACACACTCACACTCTCACACTGTCTCACACACATTCACTCTCTCACACTGCCTCACACACACTCACTCTCTCACACTGTCTCGCACACATTCACTCTCTCACACTGCCTCACACACACTCACACTCTCACACTGCCTCACACACACTCACTCTCTCACACTGTCTCGCACACTCACCTCTCACACACTCACTCTCATGCTGTCGCACACACTCTCACTCTCTGACAAAGTCTCACACACACTCATTCTCGCTCACTGCCTCACACACATTCACTCTCTCACACTGCCTCACACACTCTCCCTCTCTGACACTGTCTCACACACACTCACTCTCTCACACTGCCTCACACACACTCACTCTCTCACACTGTCTCACACACACCCACTCTCTCACTGTCTCACACACATTCACTCTCTCACACTGTCTCACACACACTCACTCTCTCACACTGCCTCACACACACTCACTCTCTCACACTGTCTCACACTCTCACTCTCTCACACTGTCTCACACATACTCAGTCTCTCACACTGTCTCACACACATTCACTCTCTCACACTGTCTCACACACACTCACTCTCTCACACTGCCTCGGACACACTCACTCTCTCACACTGTCTCTCACACACTCGCTCTCTCACACGCACTCCCTCTCTCATAGTGTCTCACACACACTCACTCTCTCACACTGCCTCACACACACTCACTCTCTCACACTCACACACACACACTCTCACACTGTCTCACACACACTCACTCTCTCACTGTATCACACACATTCACTCTCTCACACTGCCTCACTCACACTCACTCTCTCACACTGTCTCACACACTCACTCTCTCACACTGTCTCACACACACTCACTCTCACACTGTCTCACACACATTGACTCTCTCACACTGTCTCACACACACTCACTCTCTCACACTGCCACAGACACACTCACTCTCTCACACTGTCTCACACACTCACTCTCTCACACTGTCTCACACACACTCACTCTCTCATAGTGTCTCACACACACTCACTCTCTCACACTGTCTCACACACACTCACTCTCTCACACTCACACACATTCACTCTCTCACTGTCTCAAACACAGTCACTCTCTCACACTGTCTCACACACATTCACTCTCTCACACTGTCTGACAAACACTCACTCTCTCACACTGCCTCACACACACTCACTCTCTCACACTCACACACATTCACTCTCTCACTGTCTCAAACACACTCACTCTCTCACACTGTCTCACACACATTCACACTCTCACACTGTCTGACACACACTCACTCTCTCACACTGCCACAGACACACTCACTCTCTCACACTGTCTCACACACTCACTCTCTCACACTGTCTCACACACACTCACTCTCTCACACTCACACACACACACTCTCTCACACTGTCTCACACACACTCACTCTCTCACACTGTCTCACACACACTCACTCTCTCACACTGCCTCACACACACTCACTCTCTCACTGTATCACACACATTCACTCTCTCAGAGTCTCACACACACTCACTCTCTCACACTGTCTCACACACATTCACTCTCTCACACTGCCTCACACACACTAACTCTCTCACACTGTCTCACACACTCACTCTCTCACAATGCCTCACACACCCTCACTCTCTCACACTGTCTCACACACATTCACTCTCTCACAGTGTCTCACACACACTCACTCTCTCTCACTCATTCACTCTCTCACAGTGCTCACACAGACTCACTCTCTCACACTGCCTCACACACACTCACTCTCTCACACTGTCGCGCACACATTCACTCTCTCACACTGTCTCACACACACTCACACTCTCACACTGCCTCACACACACTCACTCTCTCACACTGTCTCACACACTCACCTCTCACACACTCACTCTCATGCTGTCGCGCACACTCTCACTCTCTGACACTGTCTCACGCACACTCACTCTCTCTCACTGCCTAACACACACTCACTCTCTCACACTGTCTCACACACATTCACTCTCTCACACTGCCTCACACACTCTCCCTCTCTGACACTGTGTCACACACACTCACTCTCTCACACTGCCTCACACACACTCACTCTCTCACACTGTCTCACACTCTCACTCTCTCACATTGTCTCACACACACTCAGTCTCTCACACTGTCTCACACACATTCACTCTCTCACACTGTCTCACACACACTCGCTCTCTCACACGCACTCCCTCTCTCATAGTGTCTCACCCACACTCACTCTCTCACACTGCCTCACACACACTCACTCTCTCACACTCACACACACACACGCACTCTCACACTGTCTCACACACACTCACTCTCTCACTGTATCACACACATTCACTCTCTCACACTGCCTCAGACACTCACTCTCTCACACTGTCTCACACACACTCACTCTCACACTGTCTCACACACATTCACTCTCTCACACTGTCTCACACACACTCACTCTCTCACACTGCCAGAGACACACTCACTCTCTCACACTGTCTCACACACTCACTCTCTCACACTGTCTCACACACACTCACTCTCTCACACACACTCACTCTCTCATAGTGTCTCACACACACTCACTCTCTCACACTGTCTCACACACACTCACTCTCTCACACTCACACACATTCACTCTCTCACTGTCTCAAACACACTCACTCACTCACACTGTCTCACACACATTCACTCTCTCACACTGTCTCACACACACTCACTCTTTCACACTGCCACAGACACACTCACTCTCTCACACTGTCTCACACACTCACTCTCTCACACTGTCTCACACACACTCACTCTCTCACACTCACACACATTCACTCTCTCACTGTCTCAAACACACTCACTCTCTCACACTGTCTCACACACATTCACTCTCTCACACTGTCTGACACACACTCACTCTCTCACACTGCCTCACACACACTCACTCTCTCACACTCGCACACATTCACTCTCTCACACTGTCTCACACACACTCACTCTCTCACACTGCCACAGACACACTCACTCTCTCACACTGTCTCACACACTCACTCTCTCACACTGCCTCACACACACTCACTCTCTCACACTGTCTCACACACATTCACTCTCTCACACTGTCTCACACACACTCGCTCTCTCACACGCACTCCCTCTCTCATAGTGTCTCACCCACACTCACTCTCTCACACTGCCTCACACACACTCACTCTCTCACACTCACACACACACACGCACTCTCACACTGTCTCACACACACTCACTCTCTCACTGTATCACACACATTCACTCTCTCACACTGCCTCACTCACACTCACTCTCTCACACTGTCTCACACACTCACTCTCTCACACTGTCTCACACACACTCACTCTCACACTGTCTCACACACATTCACTCTCTCACACTGTCTCACACACACTCACTCTCTCACACTGCCAGAGACACACTCACTCTCTCACACTGTCTCACACACTCACTCTCTCACACTGTCTCACACACACTCACTCTCTCACACACACTCACTCTCTCATAGTGTCTCACACACACTCACTCTCTCACACTGTCTCACACACACTCACTCTCTCACACTCACACACATTCACTCTCTCACTGTCTCAAACACACTCACTCACTCACACTGTCTCACACACATTCACTCTCTCACACTGTCTCACACACACTCACTCTTTCACACTGCCACAGACACACTCACTCTCTCACACTGTCTCACACACTCACTCTCTCACACTGTCTCACACACACTCACTCTCTCACACACACTCACTCTCTCATAGTGTCTCACACACACTCACTCTCTCACACTGTCTCACACACACTCACTCTTTCACACTGTCTCACACACACTCACTCTCTCACACACACACATTCACTCTCTCACTGTCTCAAACTCACTCACTCTCTCACACTGTCTCACACACATTCACCCTCTCACACTGTCTGACACACACTCACTCTCTCACCCTGCCTCACACACACTCACTCTCTCACACTCACACACATTCACTCTCTCACTGTCTCAAACACACTCACTCTCTCACACTGTCTCACACACATTCACTCTCTCACACTGTCTGAAACACACTCACTCTCTCACACTGCCTCACACACACTCACTCTCTCACACTCGCACACATTCACTCTCTCACACTGTCTCACACACACTCACTCTCTCACACTGCCACAGACACACTCACTCTGTCACACTGTCTCACACACTCACTCTCTCACACTGTCTCACACACACTCACTCTCTCACACACACTCACTCTCTCATAGTGTCTCACACACACTCACTCTCTCACACTGTCTCAT
Source organism: Heterodontus francisci (assembly GCF_036365525.1). Taxonomy (NCBI): domain Eukaryota; kingdom Metazoa; phylum Chordata; class Chondrichthyes; order Heterodontiformes; family Heterodontidae; genus Heterodontus; species Heterodontus francisci. Next base: position 202,787,944 of record NC_090375.1, on the reverse strand, counting down.
TCACACTCACTCTCTCACACTCACACACACACACACACTCTCTCACACTGTCTCACACACCCTCACTCTCTCACACTGTCTCACACACATTCACTCTCTCACACTGTCTCACACACACTCACTGTCTCTCACACATTCACTCTCTCACACTGTCTCACACAGACTCACTCTCTCACACTGCCTCACACACACACACACTCTCTCACACGCACTCACTCTCTCATACTCTCTCACACACATTCACTCTCTCACACTGTCTCACACACATTCACACTCTCACACTGTCTCACACACACTCACTCTCACACTGTCTCACACACTCACTCTCTCACACTGTCTCACACACACTCACTCTCTCACACTGTCTCACGCACTCACTCTCTCAGACAATCTCACACACACTCACACTCTCACACTGTCTCACACACATTCACTCTCTCACACTGCCTCACACACACTCACTCTCTCACACTGTCTCGCACACATTCACTCTCTCACACTGCCTCACACACACTCACACTCTCACACTGCCTCACACACACTCACTCTCTCACACTGTCTCGCACACTCACCTCTCACACACTCACTCTCATGCTGTCGCACACACTCTCACTCTCTGACAAAGTCACACACACACTCATTCTCGCTCACTGCCTCACACACACTCACTCTCTCACACTGTCTCACACACATTCACTCTCTCACACTGCCTCACACACTCTCCCTCTCTGACACTGTCTCACACACACTCACTCTCTCACACTGCCTCACACACACTCACTCTCTCACACTGCCTCGGACACACTCACTCTCTCACACTGTCTCTCACACACTCGCTCTCTCACACGCACTCCCTCTCTCATAGTGTCTCACACACACTCACTCTCTCACACTGCCTCACACACACTCACTCTCTCACACTCACACACACACACACACTCTCAGACTGTCTCACACACACTCACTCTCTCACTGTATCACACACATTCACTCTCTCACACTGCCTCACTCACACTCACTCTCTCACACTGTCTCACACACTCACTCTCTCACACTGTCTCACACACACTCACTCTCACACTGTCTCACACACATTGACTCTCTCACACTGTCTCACACACACTCACTCTCTCACACTGCCACAGACACACTCACTCTCTCACACTGTCTCACACACTCACTCTCTCACACTGTCTCACACACATTCACTCTCTCATAGTGTCTCACACACACTCACACTCTCACACTGTCTCACACACACTCACTCTCTCACACTCACACACATTCACTCTCTCACTGTCTCAAACACACTCACTCTCTCACACTGTCTCACACACATTCACTCTCTCACACTGTCTGACAAACACTCTCTCTCTCACACTGCCTCACACACACTCACTCTCTCACACTCACACACATTCACTCACTCACTGTCTCAAACACACTCACTCTCTCACACTGTCTCACACACATTCACTCTCTCACACTGTCTGACACACACTCACTCTCTCACACTGCCACAGACACACTCACTCTCTCACACTGTCTCACACACTCACTCTCTCACACTGTCTCACACACACTCACTCTCTCCCACACACTCACTCTCTCATAGTGTCTCACACACACTCACTCTCTCACACTGTCTCACACACACTCACTCTCTCACACTCACACACACACACTCTCTCACACTGTCTCACACACACTCACTCTCTCACACTGTCTCACACACACTCACTCTCTCACACTGCCTCACACACACTCACTCTCTCACTGTATCACACACATTCACTCTCTCAGAGTCTCACACACACTCACTCTCTCACACTGTCTCACACACATTCACTCTCTCACACTGCCTCACACACACTCACTCTCTCACACTGTCTCACACACTCACTCTCTCACACTGCCTCACACACCCTCACTCTCTCACACTGTCTCACACACATTCACTCTCTCACAGTGTCTCACACACACTCACTCTCTCTCACTCATTCACTCTCTCACACTGCTCACACAGACTCACTCTCTCACACTGCCTCACACACACTCACTCTCTCACACTGTCGCGCACACATTCACTCTCTCACACTGTCTCACACACACTCACACTCTCACACTGCCTCACACACACTCACTCTCTCACACTGTCTCGCACACTCACCTCTCACACACTCACTCTCATGCTGTCGCGCACACTCTCACTCTCTGACACTGTCTCACGCACACTCACTCTCTCTCACTGCCTAACACACATTCACTCTCTCACACTGCCTCACACACTCTCCCTCTCTGACACTGTGTCACACACACTCACTCTCTCACACTGCCTCACACACACTCACTCTCTCACACTGTCTCACACTCTCACTCTCTCACATTGTCTCACACACACTCAGTCTCTCACACTGGCTCACACACATTCACTCTCTCACACTGTCTCACACACACTCACTCTCTCACACTGCCTCGGACACACTCACTCTCTCACACTGTCTCTCACACTCTCGCTCTCTCACACGCACTCCCTCTCTCATAGTGTCTCACACACACTCACTCTCTCTCACTGTATCACACACATTCACTCTCTCACACTGCCTCACTCACACTCACTCTCTCACACTGTCTCAGACACTCACTCTCTCACACTGTCTCACACACACTCACTCTCACACTGTCTCACACACATTCACTCTCTCACACTGTCTCACACACACTCACTCTCTCACACTGCCACAGACACACTCACTCTCTCACACTGTCTCACACACTCACTCTCTCACACTGTCTCACACACACTCACTCTCTCACACACACTCACTCTCTCATAGTGTCTCACACACACTCACTCTCTCACACTGTCTCACACACACTCACTCTCTCACACTCACACACATTCACTCTCTCACTGTCTCAAACACACTCACTCACTCACACTGTCTCACACACATTCACTCTCTCACACTGTCTGACACACACTCACTCTCTCACACTGCCTCACACACACTCACTCTCTCACACTCGCACACATTCACTCTCTCACACTGTCTCACACACGCTCACTCTCTCACACTGCCACAGACACACTCACTCTCTCACACTGTCTCACGCACTCACTCTCTCACACTGTCTCACACACACTCACTCTCTCACACACAATCACTCTCTCATAGTGTCTCACACACACTCACTCTCTCACACTGTCTCACACACACTCACTCTCTCACACTCACACACACACTCTCTCACACTGTCTCACACACACTCACTCTCTCACTCTCACACACATTCACTCTCTCACACTGTCTCACACACATTCACTCTCTCACACTGCCTCACACACCCTCACTCTCTCACACTGTCTCACACACTCACTCTCTCACACTGCCTCACACACCCTCACTCTCTCACACTGTCTCACACACATTCACTCTCTCACACTGCCTCACACACATTAACTCTCTCACACGCACTCACTCTCTCATACTGTCTCACACACACTCACTCTCTCACACTGTCTCACACACATTCACACTCTCACACTGTCTCACACACACTCACTCTCTCACACTGTCTCACACACTCACTCTCTCACACTGTCTCACACACACTCACTCTCTCACACTGTCTCACACACTCACTCTCTCAGACTATCTCACACACACTCACACTCTCACACTGTCTCACACACATTCACTCTCTCACACTGCCTCACACACACTCACTCTCTCACACTGTCTCGCACACATTCACTCTCTCACACTGCCTCACACACACTCACTCTCTCACACTGTCTCACACGGTCACTCTCTCACACTGTCTCACACACACTCACTCTCTCACACTGCCTCACACACACTCACTCTCTCACACTGTCTCGCTCACTCACCTCTCACACACTCACTCTCATGCTGTCGCGCACACTCTCACTCTCTGACACTGTCTCACACACGCTCCCTCTCTCTCACTGCCTCACACACACTCACTCTCTCACACTGTCTCACACATTTTCACTCTCTCACACTGCCTCACACACTCTCCCTCTCTGACAATGTCTCACACACACTCACTCTCTCACACTACATGACACACACTCACTCTCTCACACTGTCTCACACACACCCACTCTGTCACTGTCTCACACACATTCACTCTCTCACACTGTCTCACACACACTCACTCTCTCACACTGCCTCACACACACTCACTCTCTCACACTGTCTCACACTCTCACTCTCTCACACTGTCTCACACACACTCAGTCTCTCACACTGTCTCACACACATTCACTCTCTCACACTGTCTCACACACACTCTCTCTCTCACACTGTCTCACACACACTCAGTCTCTCACACTGTCTCTCACACACTCGCTCTCTCACACTCACACACACACACACACTCTCACACTGTCTCACACACACTCACTCTCTCACACTCACACACATTCACTCTCTCACTGTCTCAAACTCACTCACTCTCTCACACTGTCTCACACACATTCACCCTCTCACACTGTCTGACACACACTCACTCTCTCACACTGCCTCACACACACTCACTCTCTCACACTCACACACATTCACTCTCTCACTGTCTCAAACACACTCACTCTCTCACACTGTCTCACACACATTCACTCTCTCACACTGTCTGACACACACTCACTCTCTCACACTGCCTCACACACACTCACTCTCTCACACTCGCACACATTCACTCTCTCACACTGTCTCACACACACTCACTCTCTCACACTGCCACAGACACACTTACTCTCTCACACTGTCTCACACACTCACTCTCTCACACTGTCTCACACACACTCACTCTCTCACACACACTCACTCTCTCATAGTGTCTCACACACACTCACTCTCTCACACTGTCTCATTCACACTCACTCTCTCACACTCACACACACACACACACTCTCTCACACTGTCTCACACACCCTCACTCTCTCACACTGTCTCACACACATTCACTCTCTCACACTGTCTCACACACACTCACTGTCTCTCACACATTCACTCTCTCACACTGTCTCACACAGACTCACTCTCTCACACTGCCTCACACACACACACACTCTCTCACACGCACTCACTCTCTCATACTCTCTCACACACATTGACTCTCTCACACTGTCTCACACACATTCACACTCTCACACTGTCTCACACACACTCACTCTCACACTGTCTCACACACTCACTCTCTCACACTGTCTCACACACACTCACTCTCTCACACTGTCTCACGCACTCACTCTCTCAGACTATCTCACACACACTCACACTCTCACACTGTCTCACACACATTCACTCTCTCACACTGCCTCACACACACTCACTCTCTCACACTGTCTCGCACACATTCACTCTCTCACACTGCCTCACACACACTCACACTCTCACACTGCCTCACACACACTCACTCTCTCACACTGTCTCGCACACTCACCTCTCACACACTCACTCTCATGCTGTCGCACACACTCTCACTCTCTGACAAAGTCTCACACACACTCATTCTCGCTCACTGCCTCACACACACTCACTCTCTCACACTGTCTCACACACATTCACTCTCTCACACTGCCTCACACACTCTCCCTCTCTGACACTGTCTCACACACACTCACTCTCTCACACTGCCTCACACACACTCACTCTCTCACACTGTCTCACACACACCCACTCTCTCACTGTCTCACACACATTCACTCTCTCACACTGTCTCACACACACTCACTCTCTCACACTGCCTCACACACACTCACTCTCTCACACTGTCTCACACTCTCACTCTCTCACACTGTCTCACACATACTCAGTCTCTCACACTGTCTCACACACATTCACTCTCTCACACTGTCTCACACACACTCACTCTCTCACACTGCCTCGGACACACTCACTCTCTCACACTGTCTCTCACACACTCGCTCTCTCACACGCACTCCCTCTCTCATAGTGTCTCACACACACTCACTCTCTCACACTGCCTCACACACACTCACTCTCTCACACTCACACACACACACACACTCTCACACTGTCTCACACACACTCACTCTCTCACTGTATCACACACATTCATTCTCTCACACTGCCTCACTCACACTCACTCTCTCACACTGTCTCACACACTCACTCTCTCACACTGTCTCACACACACTCACTCTCACACTGTCTCACACACATTGACTCTCTCACACTGTCTCACACACACTCACTCTCTCACACTGCCACAGACACACTCACTCTCTCACACTGTCTCACAAACTCACTCTCTCACACTGTCTCACACACATTCACTCTCTCATAGTGTCTCACACACACTCACTCTCTCACACTGTCTCACACACACTCACTCTCTCACACTCACACACATTCACTCTCTCACTGTCTCAAACACACTCACTCTCTCACACTGTCTCACACACATTCACTCTCTCACACTGTCTCACACACACTCACTCTCTCACACTGCCACAGACACACTCACTCTCTCACACTGTCTCACACACTCACTCTCTCACACTGTCTCACACACACTCACTCTCTCCCACACACTCACTCTCTCATAGTGTCTCACACACACTCACTCTCTCACACTGTCTCACACACACTCACTCTCTCACACTCACACACACACACTCTCTCACACTGTCTCACACACACTCACTCTCTCACACTGTCTCACACACACTCACTCTCTCACACTGCCTCACACACACTCACTCTCTCACTGTATCACACACATTCACTCTCTCAGAGTCTCACACACACTCACTCTCTCACACTGTCTCACACACATTCACTCTCTCACACTGCCTCACACACACTCACTCTCTCACACTGTCTCACACACTCACTCTCTCACACTGCCTCACACACCCTCACTCTCTCACACTGTCTCACACACATTCACTCTCTCACAGTGTCTCACACACACTCACTCTCTCTCACTCATTCACTCTCTCTCACTGCTCACACAGACTCACTCTCTCACACTGCCTCACACACACTCACTCTCTCACACTGTCGCGCACACATTCACTCTCTCACACTGTCTCACACACACTCACACTCTCACACTGCCTCACACACACTCACTCTCTCACACTGTCTCGCACACTCACCTCTCACACACTCACTCTCATGCTGTCGCACACACTCTCACTCTCTGACACTGTCACACGCACACTCACTCTCTCTCACTGCCTAACACACATTCACTCTCTCACACTGCCTCACACACTCTCCCTCTCTGACACTGTGACACACACAGTCACTCTCTCACACTGCCTCACACACACTCACTCTCTCACACTGTCTCACACTCTCACTCTCTCACATTGTCTCACACACACTCAGTCTCTCACACTGGCTCACACACATTCACTCTCTCACACTGTCTCACACACACTCACTCTCTCACACTGCCTCGGACACACTCACTCTCTCACACTGTCTCTCACACACTCGCTCTCTCACACGCACTCCCTCTCTCATAGTGTCTCACACACACTCACTCTCTCTCACTGTATCACACACATTCACTCTCTCACACTGCCTCACTCACACTCACTCTCTCACACTGTCTCAGACACTCACTCTCTCACACTGTCTCACACACACTCACTCTCACACTGTCTCACACACATTCACTCTCTCACACTGTCTCACACACACTCACTCTCTCACACTGCCACAGACACACTCACTCTCTCACACTGTCTCACACACTCACTCTCTCACACTGTCTCACACACACTCACTCTCTCACACACACTCACTCTCTCATAGTGTCTCACACACACTCACTCTCTCACACTGTCTCACACACACTCACTCTCTCACACTCACACACATTCACTCTCTCACTGTCTCAAACACACTCACTCTCTCACACTGTCTCACACACATTCACTCTCTCACACTGTCTGACACACACTCACTCTCTCACACTGCCTCACACACACTCACTCTCTCACACTCGCACACATTCACTCTCTCACACTGTCTCACACACGCTCACTCTCTCACACTGCCACAGACACACTCACTCTCTCACACTGTCTCACGCACTCACTCTCTCACACTGTCTCACACACACTCACTCTCTCACACACACTCACTCTCTCATAGTGTCTCACACACACTCACTCTCTCACACTGTCTCACACACACTCACTCTCTCACACTCACACACACACTCTCTCACACTGTCTCATACACACTCACTCTCTCACTCTCACACACATTCACTCTCTCACACTGTCTCACACACACTCACTCTCTCACACTGTCTCACACACTCACTCTCTCACACTGCCTCACACACCCTCACTCTCTCACACTGTCTCACACACATTCACTCTCTCACACTGCCTCACACACATTAACTCTCTCACACGCACTCACTCTCTCATACTGTCTCACACACACTCACTCTCTCACACTGTCTCACACACATTCACACTCTCACACTGTCTCACACACACTCACTCTCTCACACTGTCTCACACACTCACTCTCTCACACTGTCTCACACACACTCACTCTCTCACACTGTCTCACACACTCACTCTCTCAGACTATCTCACACACACTCACACTCTCACACTGTCTCACACACATTCACTCTCTCACACTGCCTCACACACACTCACTCTCTCACACTGTCTCGCACACATTCACTCTCTCACACTGCCTCACACACACTCACTCTCTCACACTGTCTCACACGGTCACTCTCTCACACTGTCGCACACACACTCACTCTCTCACACTGCCTCACACAAACTCACTCTCTCACACTGTCTCGCTCACTCACCTCTCACACACTCACTCTCATGATGTCGCGCACACTCTCACTCTCTGACACTGTCTCACACACGCTCCTCTCTCTCACTGCCTCACACACACTCACTCTCTCACACTGTCTCACACATTTTCACTCTCTCACACTGCCTCACACACTCTCCCTCTCTGACAATGTCTCACACACACTCACTCTCTCACACTACATGACACACACTCACTCTCTCACACTGTCTCACACACACTCACTCTCTCACACTGTCTCACACACACTCACTCTCTCACTGTATCACACACATTCACTCTCTCACACTGCCTCACTCACACTCACTCTCTCACACTGTCTCACACACTCACTCTCTCACACTGTCTCACACACACTCACTCTCACTCTGTCTCACACACATTCACTCTCTCACACTGTATCACACACACTCACTCTCTCACACTGCCACAGACACACTCACTCTCTCACACTGTCTCACACACTCACTCTCTCACACTGTCTCACACACACTCACTCTCTCACACACACTCACTCTCTCATAGTGTCTTACACACACTCTCTCTCTCACACTGTCTCACACACACTCACTCTCTCACACTGTCTCACACACATTCACTCTCTCACACTGCCTCACACACACTCACTCTCTCACACAGTCTCACACACTCACTCTCTCACACTGCCTCACACACCCTCACTCTCTCACACTGTCTCACACACATTCACTCTCTCACACTGTCTCACACACACTCACTCTCTCTCACACATTCACTCTCTCACACTGTCTCACACAGACTCACTCTCTCACACTGCCTCACACACACTCACTCTCTCACACGCACTCACTCTCTCATACTGTCTCACACACACTCACTCTCTCACACTGTCTCACACACATTCACACTCTCACACTGTCTCACACACACTCACTCTCTCACACTGTCTCACACACTCACTTTCTCACACTGTCTCACACACACTCACACTCTCACACTGTCTCACACACATTCACTCTCTCACACTGTCTCACACACACTCACTCTCTCACACTGTCTCGCACACATTCACTCTTTCACACTGTCTCACACACACTCACACTCTCACACTGCCTCACACACACTCACTCTCTCACACTGTCTCGCACACTCACCTCTCACACACTCACTCTCATGCTGTCGCGCACACTCTCACTCTCTGACACTGTCTCGCACACACTCACTCTCTCTCACTGCCTCACACACACTCACTCTCTCACACTGTCTCACACACACTCACTCTCTCACACTGCCTCACACACACTCACTCTCTCACACTGTCTCACACTCTCACCCTCTCACACTGTCTCACACATACTCAGTCTCTCACACTGTCTCACACACATTCACTCTCTCACACTGTCTCACACACACTCACTCTCTCACACTGCCTCGGACACACTCCCTCTCTCACACTGTCTCTCACACACTCGCTCTCTCACACGCACTACCTCTCTCATAGTGTCTCACACACACTCACTCTCTCACACTGCCTCACACACACTCACTCTCTCACACTCACACACACACACTCTCACACTGTCTCACACACACTCACTCTCTCACTGTATCACACACATTCACTCTCTCACACTGCCTCACTCACACTCACTCTCTCACACTGTCTCACACACTCACTCTCTCACACTGTCTCACACACACTCACTCTCACTCTGTCTCACACACATTCACTCTCTCACACTGTCTCACACACAAGCACTCTCTCACACTGCCACAGACACACTCACTCTCTCACACTGTCTCACACACTCACTCTCTCACACTGTCTCACACACACTCACTCTCTCACACACACTCACTCTCTCATAGTGTCTCACACACACTCACTCTCTCACACTGTCTCACACACACTCACTCTCTTACACTCACAGACACACACACTCTCTCACACTGTCTCACACATGCTCACTCTCTCACATTGTCTCACACACACTCACTCTCTCACACTCACAAACATTCACTCTCTCACTGTCTCAAACACACTCACTCTCTCACACTGTCTCACACACATTCACTCTCTCACACTGTCTGACACACACTAACTCTCACACTGCCTCACACACACTCACACTCACACACATTCACTCTCTCACACTGTCTCACACACACTCACTCTCTCACACTGCCACAGACACACTCACTCTCTCACACTGTCTCACACACTCACTCTCTCACACTGTCTCACACACACTCACTGTCTCACACACACTCACTCTCTCATAGTGTCTCACACACACTCACTCTCTCACACTGTCAATACACACACTCACTCTCTCACTGTATCACACACATTCACTCTCTCACACTGCCTCACTCACACTCACTCTCTCACACTGTCTCACACACTCACTCTCTCACACTGTCTCACACACACTCACTCTCACTCTGTCTCACACACATTCACTCTCTCACACTGTATCACACACTCACTCTCTCACACTGCCACAGACACACTCACTCTCTCACATTGTCTCACACACTCACTCTCTCACACTGTCTCACACACACTCACTCTCTCAAACACACTCACTCTCTCATAGTGTCTCACACACTCTCACTCTCTCACACTGTCTCACACACACTCACTCTCTCACACTGTCTCACACACATTCACTCTCTCACACTGCCTCACACACACTCACTCTCTCACACTGTCTCACACACTCACTCTCTCACACTGCCTCACACACCCTCACTCTCTCACACTGTCTCACACACATTCACTCTCTCACACTGTCTCACACACACTCACTCTCTCTCACACATTCACTCTCTCACACTGTCTCACACAGACTCACTCTCTCACACTGCCTCACACACACTCACTCTCTCACACGCACTCACTCATACTGTCTCACACACACTCACTCTCTCACACTGTCTCACACACATTCACACTCTCACACTGTCTCACACACACTCACTCTCTCACACTGTCTCACACACTCACTCTCTCACACTGTCTCACACACACTCACACTCTCACACTGTCTCACACACATTCACTCTCTCACACTGTCTCACACACACTCACTCTCTCACACTGTCTCGCACACATTCACTCTCTCACACTGTCTCACACACACTCACACTCTCACACTGCCTCACACACACTCACTCTCTCACACTGTCTCGCACACTCACCTCACACACTCACTCTCATGCTGTCGCGCACACTCTCACTCTCTGACACTGTCTCGCACACACTCACTCTCTCTCACTGCCTCACACACACTCACTCTCTCACACTGTCTCACACACACTCACTCTCTCACACTGCCTCACACACACTCACTCTCTCACACTGTCTCACACTCTCACTCTCTCACACTGTCTCACACATACTCAGTCTCTCACACTGTCTCACACACATTCACTCTCTCACACTGTCTCACACACACTCACTCTCTCACACTGCCTCGGACACACTCCCTCTCTCACACTGTCTCTCACACACTCGCTCTCTCACACGCACTCCCTCTCTCATAGTGTCTCACACACACTCACTCTCTCACACTGCCTCACACACACTCACTCTCTCACACTCACACACACACACACACTCTCACACTGTCTCACACACACTCACTCTCTCACTGTATCACACACATTCACTCTCTCACACTGCCTCACTCACACTCACTCTCTCACACTGTCTCACACACTCACTCTCTCACACTGTCTCACACACACTCACTCTCACACTGTCTCACACAGATTCACTCTCTCACACTGTCTCACACACACTCACTCTCTCACACTGCCACAGACACACTCACTCTCTCACAACGACTCACACACTCACTCTCTCACACTGTCTCACACACACTCACTCTCTCACACACACTCACTCTCTCATAGTGTCTCACACACACTCACTCTCTCACACTGTCTCACACACACTCACTCTCTCACACTCACACACATTCACTCTCTCACTGTCTCAAACACACTCACTCTCTCACACTGTCTCACACACATTCACTCTCTCACACTGTCTGACAAACACTCACTCTCTCACACTGCCTCACACACACTCACTCTCTCACACTCACACACATTCACTCTCTCACTCTCTCAAACACACTCACTCTCTCACACTGTCTCACACACATTCACTCTCTCACACTGTCTGACACACACTCACTCTCTCACACTGCCTCACACACACTCACTCTCTCAAACTCGCAAACATTCACTCTCTCACACTGCCTCAAACACACTCACTCGCTCTCACTGCCACAGACACACTCACTCTCTCACACTGTCTCACACACTCACTCTCTCACACTGTCTCACACACACTCACTCTCTCCCACACACTCACTCTCTCATAGTGTCTCACACACACTCACTCTCTCACACTGTCTCACACACACTCACTCTCTCACACTCACACACACACACTCTCTCACACTGTCTCACACACACTCACTCTCTCACACTGTCTCACACACACTCACTCTCTCACACTGCCTCACACACACTCACTCTCTCACTTTCACACACATTCACTCTCTCAGAGTCTCACACACACTCACTCTCTCACACTGTCTCACACACATTCACTCTCTCACACTGCCTCACACACACTCACTCTCTCACACTGTCTCACACACCCACTCTCTCACACTACATGACACACACTCACTCTCTCACACTGTCTCACACACACCCACTCTCTCACTGTCTCACACACATTCACTCTCTCACACTGTCTCACACACACTCACTCTCTCACGCTGCCTCACACACACTCACTCTCTCACACTGTCTCACACTCTCACTCTCTCACACTGTCTCACACACACTCAGTCTCTCACACTGTCTCACACACATTCACTCTCTCACACTGTCTCACACACACTCTCTCTCTCACACTGCCTCGGACACACTCAACCTCTCACACTGTCTCTCACACACTCGCTCTCTCACACTCACACACACACACACACACTCTCACACTGTCTCACACACACTCACTCTCACACTGTCTCACACACACTCACTCTCTCACTGTATCACACACATTCACTCTCTCACACTGCCTCACTCACACTCACTCTCTCACATTGTCTCACACACTCACTCTCTCACACTGTCTCACACACACTCACTCTCACTCTGTCTCACACACATTCACTCTCTCACACTGTCTCACACACAAGCACTCTCTCACACTGCCACAGACACACTCACTCTCTCACACTGTCTCACACACTCACTCTCTCACACTGTCTCACACACACTCACTCTCTCACACACACTCACTCTCTCATAGTGTCTCACACACACTCACTCTCTCACACTGTCTCACACACACTCACTCTCACTCTGTCTCACACACATTCACTCTCTCACACTGTTTCACACACACTCACTCTCTCACACTGCCACAGACACACTCACTCTCAGACACTGTCTCACACACTCACTCTCTCACACTGTCTCACACACACTCAATCTCTCACACACACTCACTCTCTCATAGTGTCTCACACACACTCACTCTCTCACACTGTCTCACACACACTCACTCTCTTACACTCACAGACACACACACTCTCTCACACTGTCTCACACATACTCACTCTCTCACACTGTCTCACACACACTCACTCTCTCACACTCACACACATTCACTCTCTCACTGTCTCAAACACACTCACTCTCTCACACTGTCTCACACACATTCACTCTCTCACACTGTCTGACACACACTCACTCTCACACTGCCTCACACACACTCACTCTCTCACACTCACACACATTCACTCTCTCACACTGTCTCACACACACTCACTCTCTCACACTGCCACAAACACACTCACTCTCTCACACTGTCTCACACACTCACTCTCTCACACTGTCTCACACACACTCACTCTCTCACACACACTCACTCCCTCATAGTGTCTCACACACACTCACTCTCTCACACTGTCTCACACACACTCACTCTGTCACACACACTCACTCTCTCATAGTGTCTCACACACAATCACTCTCTCACACTGTCTCACACACACTCACTCTCTCACACTGTTTCACACACATTCACTCTCTCACACTGCCTCACACACACTCACTCTCTCACACTGTCTCACACACTCACTCTCACACACTGTCTCACACACCCTCACTCTCTCACACTGTCTCACACACATTCACTCTCTCACACTGTCTCACACACACTCACTCTCTCTCACACATTCACTCTCTCACACTGTCTCACTCAGACTCACTCTCTCACACTGCCTCACGCACATTCACTCTCTCACACTGTCTCACACACACTCACTCTCTCACACTGCCACAGACACACTCACTCTGTCACACTGTCTCACACACTCACTCTCTCACACTGTCTCACACACACTCACTGTCTCACACACACTCACTCTCTCATAGTGTCTCACACACACTCACTCTCTCACACTGTCTCACACACACTCACTCTCTCACTGTATCACACAGATTCACTCTCTCACACTGCCTCACTCACACTCACTCTCTCACACTGTCTCACACACTCACTCTCTCACACTGTCTCACACACACTCACTCTGTCTCACATACATTCACTCTCTCACACTGTATCACACACACTCACTCTCTCACACTCACTGCCACAGACACACTCACTCTCTCACACTGTCTCACACACTCACTCTCTCACACTGTCTCACACACACTCACTCTCTCACACACACTCACTCTCTCATAGTGTCTCACACACACTCACTCTCTCACACTGTCTCACACACACTCACACTCTCTCACACACTCACTCTCTCACACTGTCTCACACACACTCACTCTCTCTCACACACTCACTCTCTCACACTGCCTCACACACACTCACTCTCTCACACTGTCTCGCACACTCACCTCTCACACACTCACTCTCATGCTGTCGCGCACACTCTCACTCTCTGACACTGTCTCACACACACTCACTCTCTCTCACTGCCTCACACACACTCACTCTCTCACACTGTCTCACACACACTCACTCTCTCACACTGCCTCACACACACTCACTCTCTCACACTGTCTCA
Source organism: Heterodontus francisci (assembly GCF_036365525.1). Taxonomy (NCBI): domain Eukaryota; kingdom Metazoa; phylum Chordata; class Chondrichthyes; order Heterodontiformes; family Heterodontidae; genus Heterodontus; species Heterodontus francisci. The sequence continues at coordinate 202,771,980 of NC_090375.1, read as the reverse complement.
CACTCTCACTCTCTCACACTGTCTCACACATACTCAGTCTCTCACACTGTCTCACACACACTCACTCTCTCACACTGCATCGGACACACTCACTCTCTCACACTGTCTCTCACACACTCGCTCTCTCACACGCACTCCCTCTCTCATAGTGTCTCACACACACTCACTCTCTCACACTGCCTCACACACACTCACTCTCTCACACTCACACACACACACACTCTCTCACACTGTCTCACACACACTCACTCTCTCACTGTATCACACACATTCACTCTCTCACACTGCCTCACTCACACTCACTCTCTCACACTGTCTCACACACTCACTCTCTCACACTGTCTCACACACACTCACTCTCACACTGTCTCACACACATTCACTCTCTCACACTGTCTCACACGCACTCACTCTCTCACACTGCCACAGACACACTCACTCTCTCACACTGTCTCACACACTCACTCTCTCACACTGTCTCACACACACTCACTCTCTCACACACACTCATTCTCTCATAGTGTCTCACACACACTCACTCTCTCACACTGTCTCACACACACTCACTCTCTCACACTCACACACATTCACTCTCTCACTGTCTCAAACACACTCACTCTCTCACAGTGTCTCACACACACTCACTCTCTCTCACTCATTCACTCTCTCACACTGTCTGACACACACTCACTCTCTCACACTGCCTCACACACACTCACTCTCTCACACTCGCACACATTCACTCTCTCACACTGTCTCACGCACACTCACTCTCACACTGTCTCACACACACTCACTCTCTCACTGTATCACACACATTCACTCTCTCACACTGCCTCACTCACACTCACTCTCTCACATTGTCTCACACACTCACTCTCTCACACTGTCTCACACACACTCACTCTCACTCTGTCTCACACACATTCACTCTCTCACACTGTCTCACACACAAGCACTCTCTCACACTGCCACAGACACACTCACTCTCTCACACTGTCTCACACACACTCACTCTCTCACACACACTCACTCTCTCATAGTGTCTCACACACACTCACTCTCTCACACTGTCTCACACACACTCACTCTCACTCTGTCTCACACACATTCACTCTCTCACACTGTTTCACACACACTCACTCTCTCACACTGCCACAGACACACTCACTCTCAGACACTGTCTCACACACTCACTCTCTCACACTGTCTCACACACACTCACTCTCTCACACACACTCACTCTCTCATAGTGTCTCACACACACTCACTCTCTCACACTGTCTCACACACACTCACTCTCTTACACTCACAGACACACACACTCTCTCACACTGTCTCACACATACTCACTCTCTCACACTGTCTCACACACACTCACTCTCTTACACTCACACACATTCACTCTCTCACTGTCTCAAACACACTCACTCTCTCACACTGTCTCACACACATTCACTCTCTCACACTGTCTGACACACACTCACTCTCACACTGCCTCACACACACTCACTCTCTCACACTCACACACATTCACTCTCTCACACTGTCTCACACACACTCACTCTCTCACACTGCCACAGACACACTCACTCTCTCACACTGTCTCACACACTCACTCTCTCACACTGTCTCACACACTCACTCTCTCACACACACTCACTCCCTCATAGTGTCTCACACACACTCACTCTCTCACACTGTCTCACACACACTCACTCTCTCACACACACTCACTCTCTCATAGTGTCTCACACACAATCACTCTCTCACACTGTCTCACACACACTCACTCTCTCACACTGTTTCACACACATTCACTCTCTCACACTGCCTCACACACACTCACTCTCTCACACTGTCTCACACACTCACTCTCACACACTGTCTCACACACCCTCACTCTCTCACACTGTCTCACACACATTCACTCTCTCACACTGTCTCACACACACTCACTCTCTCTCACACATTCACTCTCTCACACTGTCTCACACAGACTCACTCTCTCACACTGCCTCACACACATTCACTCTCTCACACTGTCTCACACACACTCACTCTCTCACACTGCCACAGACACACTCACTCTCTCACACTGTCTCACACACTCACTCTCTCACACTGTCTCACACACACTCACTGTCTCACACACACTCACTCTCTCATAGTGTCTCACACACACTCACTCTCTCACACTGTCTCACACACACTCACTCTCTCACTGTATCACACACATTCACTCTCTCACACTGCCTCACTCACACTCACTCTCTCACACTGTCTCACACACTCACTCTCTCACACTGTCTCACACACACTCACTCTCACTCTGTCTCACATACATTCACTCTCTCACACTGTATCACACACACTCACTCTCTCACACTGCCACAGACACACTCACTCTCTCACACTGTCTCACACACTCACTCTCTCACACTGTCTCACACACACTCACTCTCTCACACACACTCACTCTCTCACACTGTCTCACACACACTCACTCTCTCACACTGTCTCACACACATTCACTCTCTCACACTGCCTCACACACCCTCACTCTCTCACACTGCCTCACACACACTCACTCTCTCACACGCACTCACTATCTCATACTGTCTCACACACACTCACTCTCTCACACTGTCTCACACACATTCACACTCTCACACTGTCTCACACACACTCACTCTCTCACACTGTCTCACACACTCACTCTCTCACACTGTCTCACACACACTCACACTCTCACATTGTCTCACACACACATTCACTCTCTCACACTGCCTCACACACACTCACTCTCTCACACTGTCTCGCACACATTCACTCTCTCACACTGTCTCACACACACTCACACTCTCACACTGCCTCACACACACTCACTCTCTCACACTGTCTCGCACACTCACCTCTCACACACTCACTCTCATGCTGTCGCACACACTCTCACTCTCTGACACTGTCTCACACACACTCACTCTCTCTCACTGCCTCACACACACTCACTCTCTCACACTGTCTCACACACACTCACTCTCTCACACTGCCTCACACACACTCACTCTCTCACACTGTCTCACACTCTCACTCTCTCACACTGTCTCACACATACTCAGTCTCTCACACTGTCTCACACACACTCACTCTCTCACACTGCCTCGGACACACTCACTCTCTCACACTGTCTCTCACACACTCGCTCTCTCACACGCACTCCCTCTCTCATAGTGTCTCACACACACTCACTCTCTCACACTGCCTCACACACACTCACTCTCTCACACTCACACACACACACACTCTCTCACACTGTCTCACACACACTCACTCTCTCACTGTATCACACACATTCACTCTCTCACACTGCCTCACTCACACTCACTCTCTCACACTGTCTCACACACTCACTCTCTCACACTGTCTCACACACACTCACTCTCACACTGTCTCACACACATTCACTCTCTCGCACTGCCTCACACGCACTCACTCTCTCACACTGCCACAGACACACTCACTCTCTCACACTGTCTCACACACTCACTCTCTCACACTGTCTCACACACACTCACTCTCTCACACACACTCACTCTCTCATAGTGTCTCACACACACTCACTCTCTCACACTGTCTCACACACACTCACTCTCTCACACTCACACACATTCACTCTCTCACTGTCTCAAACACACTCACTCTCTCACAGTGTCTCACACACACTCACTCTCTCTCACTCATTCACTCTCTCACACTGTCTGACACACACTCACTCTCTCACACTGCCTCACACACACTCACTCTCTCACACTCGCACACATTCACTCTCTCACACTGTCTCACACACGCTCACTCTCTCACACTGCCACAGACACACTCACTCTCTCACACTGTCTCACACACTCACTCTCCCACACTGTCTCACACACCCTCACTCTCTCACACACACCCACTCTCTCATAGAGTCTCACACACACTCACTCTCTCACACTTTCTCACACACACTCACTCTCTCACACTCACACACACACACACTCTCTCACATTGTCTCACACACACTCACTCTCTCACACTGTCTCACACACACTCACTCTCTCACACTGCCTCAATCACACTCACTCTCTCACTCTCACACACATTCACTCTCTCAGAGTCTCACAAACACTCACTCTCTCACACTGTCTCACACACATTCACTCTCTCACACTGTCTCACACACACTCACTCTCTCACACTGCCTCACACACCCTCACTCTCTCACACTGTCTCACACACATTCACACTCTCACACTGTCTCACACACACTCACTCTCTCACACTGTCTCACACACTCACTCTCTCACACTGTCTCACACACACTCACTCTCTCACACTGCCTCACACACCCTCACTCTCTCACACTGTCTCACACACATTCACACTCTCACACTGTCTCACACACACTCACTCTCTCACACTGTCTCACACACTCACTCTCTCACACTGTCTCACACACACTCACTCTCTCACACTGTCTCACACACACTCACACTCTCACACTGTCTCACACACATTCACTCTCTCACACTGCCTCACACACACTCACTCTCTCACACTGTCTCGCACACATTCACTCTCTCACACTGCCTCACACACACTCACTCTCTCACACTGTCTCACACGGTCACTCTCTCACACTGTCTCACACACACTCACTCTCTCACACTGCCTCACACACACTCACTCTCTCACACTGTCTCGCTCACTCACGTCTCACACACTCACTCTCATGCTGTCGCGCACACTCTCACTCTCTGACACTGTCTCACACACGCTCCCTCTCTCTCACTGCCTCACACACACTCACTCTCTCACACTGTCTCACACATTTTCACTCTCTCACACTGCCTCACACACTCTCCCTCTCTGACAATGTCTCACACACACTCACTCTCTCACACTGTCTCACACACACCCACTCTCTCACTGTCTCACACACATTCACTCTCTCACAATGTCTCACACACACTCACTCTCTCACACTGCCTCACACACACTCACTCTCTCACACTGTCTCACACTCTCACTCTCTCACACTGTCTCACACACACTCAGGCTCTCACACTGTCTCACACACATTCACTCTCTCACACTGTCTCACACACACTCACTCTCTCACACTGCCTCGGACACACTCACTCTCTCACACTGTCTCTCACACACTCGCTCTCTCACACGCACTCCCTCTCTCATAGTGTCTCACACACACTCACTCTCTCACACTGCCTCACACACACTCACTCTCTCACACTCACACACACACACTCTCACACTGTCTCACACACACTCACTCTCTCACTGTATCACACACATTCACTCTCTCACACTGCCTCACTCAAACTCACTCTCTCACACTGTCTCACACACTCACTCTCTCACACTGTCTCACACACATTCACTCTCTCACACTGTCTCACACACACTCACTCTCTCACACTGCCACAGACACACTCACTCTCTCACACTGTCTCACACACTCACTCTCTCACACTGTCTCACACACACTCACTCTCTCATAGTGTCTCACACACACTCACTCTCTCACACTGTCTCACACACACTCACTCTCTCACACTCACACACATTCACTCTCTCGCTGTCTCAAACACACTCACTCTCTCACACTGTCTCACACACATTCACTCTCTCACACTGTCTGACACACACTCACTCTCTCACACTGCCTCACACACACTCACTCTCTCACACTCGCACACATTCACTCTCTCACACTGTCTCACACACGCTCACTCTCTCACACTGCCACAGACACACTCACTCTCTCACACTGTCTCACACACTCACTCTCCCACACTGTCTCACACACCCTCACTCTCTCACACACACCCACTCTCTCATAGTGTCTCACACACACTCACTCTCTCACACTTTCTCACACACACTCACTCTCTCACACTCACACACACACACACTCTCTCACATTGTCTCACACACACTCACTCTCTCACACTGTCTCACACACTCTCACTCTCTCACACTGCCTCAATCACACTCACTCTCTCACTCTCACACACATTCACTCTCTCAGAGTCTCACAAACACTCACTCTCTCACACTGTCTCACACACATTCACTCTCTCACACTGTCTCACACACACTCACTCTCTCACACTGCCACACACACCCTCACTCTCTCACACTGTCTCACACACATTCACACTCTCACACTGTCTCACACACACTCACTCTCTCACACTGTCTCACACACTCACTCTCTCACACTGTCTCACACACACCATCACTCTCTCACACTGTCTCACACACACTCACTCTCTCACACAGTCTCACACACATTCACTCTCTCACACTGCCTCACACACACTCACTCTCTCACACTGTCTCGCACACATTCACTCTCTCACACTGCCTCACACACACTCACTCTCTCACACTGTCTCACACGGTCACTCTCTCACACTGTCTCACACACACTCACTCTCTCACACTGCCTCACACACACTCACTCTCTCACACTGTCTCGCTCACTCACCTCTCACACACTCACTCTCATGCTGTCGCGCACACTCTCACTCTCTGACACTGTCTCGCACACGCTCCCTCTCTCTCACTGCCTCACACACACTCACTCTCTCACACTGTCTCACACATTTTCACTCTCTCACACTGCCTCACACATTCTCCCTCTCTGACAATGTCTCACACACACTCACTCTCTCACACTACCTGACACACACTCACTCTCTCACACTGTCTCACACACACCCACTCTCTCACTGTCTCACACACATTCACTCTCTCACACTGTCTCACACACACTCACTCTCTCACACTGCCTCACACACACTCACTCTCTCACACTGTCTCACACACTCACTCTCTCACAATGTCTCACACACACTCAGTCTCTCACACTGTCTCACACACATTCACTCTCTCACACTGTCTCACACAAACTCTCTCTCTCACACTGCCTCGGACACACTCAACCTCTCACACTGTCTCTCACACACTCGCTCTCTCACACTCACACACACACACACACACTCTCACACTGTCTCACACACACTCACTCTCACACTGTCTCACACACACTCACTCTCTCACTGTATCACACACATTCACTCTCTCACACTGCCTCACTCACACACACTCTCTCACATTGTCTCACACACTCACTCTCTCACACTGTCTCACACACACTCACTCTCACTCTGTCTCACACACATTCACTCTCTCACACTGTCTCACACACAAGCACTCTCTCACACTGCCACAGACACACTCACTCTCTCACACTGTCTCACACACTCACTCTCTCACACTGTCTCACACACTCTCACTCCCTCACACACACTCACTCTCTCATAGTGTCTCACACACACTCACTCTCTCACACTGTCTCACACACACTCACTCTCACTCTGTCTCACACACATTCACTCTCTCACACTGTCTCACACACACTCACTCTCTCACACTGCCACAGACACACTCACTCTCTCACACTGTCTCACACACTCACTCTCTCACACTGTCTCACACACACTCACTCTCTCACACACACTCACTCTCTCATAGTGTCTCACACACACTCACTCTCTCACACTGTCTCACACACACTCACTCTCTTACACTCACAGACACACACACTCTCTCACACTGTCTCACACATACTCACTCTCTCACACTGTCTCACACACACTCACTCTCTCACACTCACACACATTCACTCTCTCACTGTCTCAAACACACTCACTCTCTCACACTGTCTCACACACATTCACTCTCTCACACTGTCTGACACACACTCACTCTCTCACACTGCCACAGACACACTCACTCTCTCACACTGTCTCACACACTCACTCTCTCACACTGTCTCACACACACTCACTCTCTCACACACACTCACTCTCTCATAGTGTCTCACACACACTCACTCTCTCACACTGTCTCACACACACTCACTCTCTCACACACACTCACTCTCTCATAGTGTCTCACACACACTCACTCTCTCACACTGTCTCACACACACTCACTCTCTCACACTGTCTCACACACATTCACTCTCTCACACTGCCTCACACACACTCACTCTCTCACACTGTCTCACACACTCACTCTCACACACTGTCTCACACACCCTCACTCTCTCACACTGTCTCACACACATTCACTCTCTCACACTGTCTCACACACACTCACTCACTCTCACACATTCACTCTCTCACACTGTCTCACACAGACTCACTCTCTCACACTGCCTCACACACACTCACTCTCTCACACGCACTCACTCTCTCATACTGTCTCACACACACTCACTGTCTCACACTGTCTCACACACATTCACACTCTCACACTGTATCACACACACTCACTCTCTCACACTGTCTCACACACTCACTCTCTCACACTGTCTCACACACACTCACACTCTCACACTGTCTCACACACATTCACTCTCTCACACTGCCTCACACACACTCACTCTCTCACACTGTCTCGCACACATTCACTCTCTCACACTGTCTCACACACACTCACACTCTCACACTGCCTCACACACACTCAGTCTCTCACACTGTCTCGCACACTCACCTCTCACACACTCACTCTCATGCTGTCGCGCACACTCTCACTCTCTGACACTGTCTCACACACACTCACTCTCTCTCACTGCCTCACACACACTCACTCTCTCACACTGTCTCACACACATTCACTCTCTCACACTGCCTCACACACACTCACTCTCTCACACTGTCTCACACACACCCACTCTCTCACTGTCTCACACACATTCACTCTCTCACAATGTCTCACACGCACTCACTCTCTCACACTGCCTCACACACACTCACTCTCTCACACTGTCTCACACTCTCACTCTCTCACTCTGTCTCACACACACTCAGTCTCTCACACTGTCTCACACACATTCACTCTCTCACACTGTCTCACACACTCTCACTCTCTCACACTGCCTCGGACACACTCACTCTCTCACACTGTCTCTCACACACTCGCTCTCTCACACGCACTCCCTCTCTCATAGTGTCTCACACACACTCACTCTCTCACACTGCCTCACACACACTCACTCTCTCACACTCACACACACACACTCTCACACTGTCTCACACACACTCACTCTCTCACTGTATCACACACATTCACTCTCTCACACTGCCTCACTCACACTCACTCTCTCACACTGTCTCACACACTCACTCTCTCACACTGTCTCACACACACTCACTCTCACACTGTCTCACACACATTCACTCTCTCACACTGTCTCACACACACTCACTCTCTCACACTGCCACAGACACACTCACTCTCTCACACTGTCTCACACACTCACTCTCTCACACTGTCTCACACACACTCACTCTCTCATAGTGTCTCACACACACTCACTCTCTCACACTGTCTCACACACACTCACTCTCTCACACTCACACACATTCACTCTCTCACTGTCTCAAACACACTCACTCTCTCACACTGTCTCACACACATTCACTCTCTCACACTGTCTGACACACACTCACTCTCTCACACTGCCTCACACACACTCACTCTCTCACACTCGCACACATTCACTCTCTCACACTGTCTCACACACGCTCACTCTCTCACACTGCCACAGACACACTCACTCTCTCACACTGTCTCACACACTCACTCTCCCACACTGTCTCACACACCCTCACTCTCTCACACACACCCACTCTCTCATAGTGTCTCACACACACTCACTCTCTCACACTTTCTCACACACACTCACTCTCTCACACTCACACACACACACACTCTCTCACATTGTCTCACACACACTCACTCTCTCACACTGTGTCACACACACTCACTCTCTCACACTGCCTCAATCACACTCACTCTCTCACTCTCACACACATTCACTCTCTCAGAGTCTCAGAAACACTCACTCTCTCACACTGTCTCACACACATTCACTCTCTCACACTGTCTCACACACACTCACTCTCTCACACTGTCTCACACACTCACTCTCTCACACTGCCTCACACACCCTCACTCTCTCACACTGTCTCACACACATTCACTCTCTCACACTGTCTCACACACACTCACTCTCTCTCACACATTCACTCTCTCACACTGTCTCACACAGACTCACTCTCTCACACTGCCTCACACACATTAACTCTCTCACACGCACTCACTCTCTCATACTGTCTCACACACACTCACTCTCTCACACTGTCTCACACACATTCACACTCTCACACTGTCTCACACACACTCACTCTCTCACACTGTCTCACACACTCACTCTCTCACACAGTCTCACACACACTCACTCTCTCAAACTGCCTCACACACACTCACTCTCTCACACTGTCTCTCTCACTCACCTCTCACACACTCACTCTCATGCTGTCGCGCACACTCTCACTCTCTGACACTGTCTCACACACGCTCACTCTCTCTCACTGCCTCACACACACTCACTCTCTCACACTGTCTCACACACATTCACTCTCTCACACTGCCTCACACACTCTCCCTCTCTGACACTGTCTCACACACACTCACTCTCTCACACTGCCTCACACACACTCACTCTCTCACACTTTCTCACACACACCCACTCTCTCACTGTCTCACACACATTCACTCTCTCACACTGTCTCACACACACTCACTCTCTCACACTGCCTCACACACACTCACTCTATCACACTGTCTCACACTCTCAATCTCTCACACTGTCTCACACACACTCAGTCTCTCACACTGTCTCACACACATTCACTCTCTCACACTGTCTCACACACACTCACTCTCTCACACTGCCTCGGACACACTCACCCTCTCACACTTTCTCTCACACACTCGCTCTCTCACACTCACACACACACACACACTCTCACACTGTCTCACACACACTCACTCTCACACTGTCTCACACACACTCACTCTCTCACTGTATCACACACATTCACTCTCTCACACTGCCTCACTCACACTCACTCTCTCACACTGTCTCACACACTCACTCTCTCACACTGTCTCACACACACTCACTCTCACTCTGTCTCACTCACATTCACTCTCTCACACTGTCTCACACACACTCACTCTCTCACACTGCCACAGACACACTCACTCTCTCACACTATCTCACACACTCACTCTGTCACACTGTCTCACACACACTCACTCTCTCACACACACTCACTCTCTCATATTGTCTCACTCACACTCACTCTCTCACACTGTCTCACACACACTCACTCTCTTACACTCACAGACACACACACTCTCTCACACTGTCTCACACATACTCACTCTCTCACACTGTCTCAGACACACTCACTCTCTCACACTCACACACATTCACTCTCTCACTGTCTCAAACACACTCACTCTCTCACACTGTCTCACACACATTCACTCTCTCACACTGTCTGACACACACTCACTCTCACACTGCCTCACACACACTCACTCTCTCACACTCACACACATTCACTCTCTCACACTGTCTCACACACACTCACTCTCTCACACTGCCACAGACACACTCACTCTCTCACACTGTCTCACACACTCACTCTCTCACACTGTCTCACACACACTCACTCTCTCACACACACTCACTCTCTCATAGTGTCTCACACACATTCACTCTCTCACACTGTCTGACACACACTCACTCTCACACTGCCTCACACACACTCACTCTCTCGCACTCACACACATTCACTCTCTCACACTGTCTCACACACACTCACTCTCTCACACTGCCACAGACACACTCACTCTCTCACACTGTCTCACACACTCACTCTCTCACACTGTCTCACACACACTCACTCTCTCACACACTCACTCTCTCAAAGTGTCTCACACACACTCACTCTCTCACACTGTCTCACACACACTCACTCTCTCACACTCACACACACTCACTGTCTCACTCTCACACACATTCTCTCTCTCACTGTCTCACACACACTCACTCTCTCACACTGTCTCACACACTCTCACTCTCTCACACTGTCTCACACACTCACTCTCTCACACTGCCTCACACACCCTCACTTTCTCACACTGTCTCAGACACATTCACTCTCTCACACTGTCTCACACACACTCACTCTCTCTCACACATTCACTCTCTCGCACTGTCTCACACACATTCACACTCTCACACTGTCTCACACGCACTCACTCTCTCACACTGTCTCACACACTCACTCTCTCACACTGTCTCACACACAGTCACATTCTCACACTGTCTCACACACACTCACTCTCTCACACTGTCTCACACACAATCACTCTCTCACACTGTCTCACACACACTCACTCTCTCACACTGTCTCACACACATTCACACTCTCACACTGCCTCATTATCTCCCACAGATAATCATCGATCTCACACTTCCTCAGACAAACACTGGCTGTCTCTCTCACATGCACACTCCCTCTCACTGTCTCACACAGACCCAGGGCAGGTAAAGCCTGAGTGAGATACAGAAAAAGCTGTCTTTACACTCAAGTATTTGTGTCAGGACAGCCCTAGCAACTACAGTCCAGTTAGTTTGACATCAGTGGTGGGTGAGGTGTTAAAAACAATAATCAGGGTAAATATCAATGGACAATTTAAAAGGTTTGAGGGAATTGAGGATAGCCAACATGGATTTATAAAGGGAAGATCATGCTTGATTAATCTGATTGAATTTTTTGATGAAGTCACAGAGAAGGTTGATGAAGGGAATGTGTGGATGTCGTTTATATGGATTTTGAAGTATGATAAAATACCACATAAAAGGCTGGTTACGATGTTGGGATTTCAGCTCCCTTCCTCCTTAAATTATTCCTGGACCCTGGGATTACAAGAACAAAATACATGTTACAAATAGATTTTGGCTCCACCCAAATTTGTTAGTTTATTACAACAACAAAACCACAGTACAAACTCCTCAATGATTTGACTGAAACTTACAATTACCCACACGGCAGGTCGTTACCGATGTTGATTGTCGGCCTGGATCTGGAGATGACCGGTCACCGTCTGTCTTCACCTGACTGCAGTGCCCACGTTCCAATGTTGTCCTTTCTTATAGTGTTCCCATCACGGTATCCCACACCTGGGCCTCAGCTGTAGTTTCAGTTATCAGACTGCTGAGCCACCTGGTCTTTCACATCTCTTTATCTTGGTCATTCAATCTCCTGAACTATACAGAACAGCAAGGTCAGAGACAACTCCTTATCTCCTCTCCTGTTGTCTACACAACATAAAGATAATGTCATTTCCCTCATGGTGATGGGTGCTCAGCTCATGGTATTGTTCAGGTGTTAATCCATCTCCCATTCTTGTCAGGAACTGACAGTGATTCATAATGTCAGTTAACTTGTGACATTGTCCACTTGTTAATGTTCTCCAAACTGATCATGAATCAGAGTTTCAGTGAACTTATTCTTCCTGTACATTGAGGTTAACTGTTTCATCTCCTTCAATCCTCCCCCTTTAATATCTCTATTACACTCGAGATATTACTTCTCACTATTCTCCTCCACCTTTGAGTGCATTTCTGGTTTCAGCCAAATCTCACATTTCTTTAACCAGACCATACATCTGGTTCCATCATCCCAAATCCCCTTTTAAAAATCTTTCAAGTTCCTCCCCTTTAACCTTTCTTTTCAGCTTCCATTGCAATATCAACAAATACAACACAATAATCAATTTCACAATCACTAACACATGTGATGTGATTCAAATCCAATGAGAGACCTCAATATTGAGTCCAATATCCCACCAAGGAGGGGGAACTATTACTCAAATGTTATCCCTCGTTTTCCTATTTTCCTGCTGGAGTGTATAATAATGTTTTTTGGGAAAGCTCGACTTCCTTTACCAGTTTAGTCAAAGTTTCAGGTGATGATGAGATAACATATCCAAATTAGGATATGTATTCTTGGAGGTTCGGTAAATTACCATTCACTATGAGATTGACTGGGGTGTGATCAGAGATCGGCATTATCCTTTCCTGTGCTACTGGGGTCTGAAGTCACCAATGTTCTTTAGTGAAGGAAATCTGCTGTCCTTACCTGGTCTGGCCTACATGTGACTCCAGACCCACAGCAATGTGGTTAACTCTTACATGCCCTCTGAAATGGCCTAGCAAGCCACTCAATTGTACCTAACCACTACAAAGTCAATAAAATGGAATGAAACCGGACGGACCACCCGGCATCGACCTCGGTACCGGAAACAACAATGGCAAACCCAGCCCTGTCGACCCTGCAAAGTCCTCCTCACTAACATCTGGCCGCTTGTGCCAAAGTTGGGAGAGCTGTCCCACAGACTAGTCAAGCAACAGCCTGACATAGTCATACTGACAGAATCATACCTAACAAACAATGTCCCAGACACTGCCATCACCATCCCTGGGTATGTCCTGTCACAACGGCAGGACAGACCCAGCAGAGGTGGCGGCACAGTGGTATGCAGTAGGGAGGGAGTTGCCCTGGGAGTCTTCAACATCCCCGCTAGACCCCATGAAGTCTCATTGCATCAGGTCAAACATGGGCAAGGAAACCTCCTGCTGATTCCCACCGACCATCCTGCCTCAGATGATGAGTTCGAACACCTCTATATTGAACATCACTTGGAGGAAGCTGTAAGGGTGGCAAGGGCACAGAATGTACTCTGGGTGGGGGACTTCAATGTCCAGCACCAACAGTGACTTAGTAACACCTCTACTGACCGAGCTGGCCGAGTCCTAAAGGACAAAGCTGCTAAACTGGATATGCGGCAGGTGGAGAGGGAACCAACAAGAGGGAAAAATGTACTTGACCTTGTCCTCACCAATCTGCCTGTCACAGATGCCTCTGCCAATGACAGTATTAGTAGAAGTGACAAGTGCACAATCCTTGTGGATACGAAGTCCCATCTTCACATTGAGGATACCCTCCATCATGTTGTGTGGCACTACCACTGTGCTAAATGGGATAGATTTAGAACAGATCTGGCAATGCAAAACTGGGCATCCATGAGGCGCTGTGGGCCACCAGCAGCAGCAGAATTGTACTCAACCACAATCTGTAACATCATGGCCTGGCATATCCCCCACTCTACCATTACCATCATCCCAGGTGATCAACCCTGGTCCAATGAAGAGTGCAGGAGGGCATGCCAGGAGCAGCAACAGTCATACCTCAAAATGAGGTGTCAACCTGGTGAAGCTACAACACAGGACTATCTGCGTGCCAAACTGGGTAAGCAGCATGCGATAGACAGAGCTAAGTGATCCCATAACCAATGGATCAGATCTAAGCTCTGCAGTCCTGCCACATCCAGCTGTGAATGGTGGTGGACAATTAAACAACTAACAGGCGGAGGTGGCTCCACAAATATCCCCATCCTCAATGATGGGGGAGCCCAGCACATCAGTGCGAAAGATAAGGCTGAAGCATTTGCAACAATTTTCAGCCAGAAGTGCCGAGTTGATGATCCATCTCGGCCTCCTCCTGACGTCCCCAGCATCACAGATGCCAGACCTCAGCCGATTCGATTAACTCCACATGATATCTAGAAACGACAGAAGATACTGGACACTGCAAAAGCTATGGGCCCTGACAATATTCCAGCAAAAGTACTGAAGACCTGTGCTCCAGAACTTGCCACGCTCCTAGCCAAGCTGTTCTAGGACAGCTACAACACTGATACCTACCCTGCAATGTGGAAAATCGCCCAGGTATGTACTGTACACAAAAAGCAGGACAAATCCAACCTGGCCAATTACCGCCCCATCAGCCTACTCTCAATCATCAGTAAAGTGATGGAAGGTGTCATCAACAGTGCCATCAAGTGGCACTTGCTTCGCAATGACCTACTCAGTGACGCTCAGTTTTGGTTCCGCCAGGGCCACTCAGCTCCTGACCTCATTACAGCCTTGGTTCAAACATGGACAAAAGAGTTGAACTCAAGAGGTGAGCTGAGAGTGACTGCCCTTGACATCAAGGCAGCATTTGACCGAGTATGGCATCAACAAGCCCTAGCAAAACTAAGGTCAATTGGAATCAGGGGAAAACCCTCTGCTGGCTGGAGTCATACCTCGTGCAAGGGAAGATGGTTGTGGTTGTTGGAGGTCAATCATCTGAGCTCCAGGATATCACTGCAGGAGTTCCTCAGGGTTGTGTATTATGCCCAAACATTTTCAGCTGCTTCATCAATGACCTTCCTTCAATCATAAGGTCAGAAGTGGGGATGTTCGCTGATGATTGCACAATGTTCAGCACCATTCGTGACTCCTCAGATACTGAAGCAGTCCGTGTAGAAATGCAGCAAGACCTGGACAATATCAGGGCTTGGGCTGATAAGTGGCAAGTAACATTCGTGCCACACAAGTGCCAGGCAATGACCATCTCCAACAAGAGAGAATCTAACCATCTCCCCTTGATATTCAATGGCATTACCATTGCTGAATCCCCCACTATCAACATCCTAGGGGTTACCATTGACCAGAAACTGAACTGAAGTAGCCATATAAATACCGTGGCTACAAGAGCAGGTCAGAGGCTAGGAATCCTGAGGCGAGTAACTCACCTCCTGACTCCCCAAAGCCTGTCCATCATCTTTAAGGCACAAGTCAGGAGTGTGATGGAATACTCTCCAGTTGCCTGGATGGGTGCAGCTCCAACGACACTCAAGAAGCTCGACACCATCCAGGACAAAGCAGCCCGCTTGATTGACACCCCATCTACAAACATTCACTCCCTCCACCATTGATGCACAGTGGCAGCAGTGTGTACCATCTACAAGATGCACTGCAGCAACGCACCAAGGGTCCTTAGACAGCACCTTCCAAACCCACAACCTCTACCAACTAGAAGGACAAGGGCAGCAAATACATGGAAACACCACCACCTGGAAGTTCCCCTCCAAGTCACACACCATCCTGACTTGGAACCATATCACCGTTCCTTCACTGTCGCTGGGTCAAAATCCTGGAACTCTGTTCCGAACAGCACTGTGGGTGTACCGACCCATGTGGACTGCAGCGGTTCAAGAAGGCAGCTCACCACCACCTTCTCAAGGGCAATTAGAGATGGACAATAAATGCTGGTCTGGCCAGCGATGCCCTCATCTCATGAATGAATAAAAAAAAAGTAAAAGACAGAGTCTCGAATTGGGCACCAGGTATCATTGTGTAACCTATACAGGATTTCACTAGTGGTGACACAGTAGATTCTGTTACCCTTTATGGACCTGGGGTAGGACATGGCTCTGAGCCATCACCTCCATAGTACAGTTGATCGGCTGTCTGCTTCCAGATTCAAACCACATACCGGACGGGTGAAAAGATTTCGGTGGTATAAACACAACACCACATGTGTACCTCCTCCCTGGCATAACTTCAGATTAGTGCTGGTCATGGAGGTGCCTCTCTGAATTGTACGGAGAGGTCTTATGATGCCTCACATATAAACCAGTTTGAATAACACCAATATTTTCCACCCAGTATCCTTGTACTGGTCATTGTGATTGATCCATCACTGGTATCCTGAGAACTATCCCCATTATAGTTTGGTTATTCTGATCACAGTTGATTGGTACTGGGTATGGTTCAGAGGCCGACTGCAGCTGAATCGCATTCATCAGGTTGTCATAGGCACCGAGAGCCCTTAGCGCCTATTGTCAATCCATGATGGTATGAGGCCTTGTTTCAAATCC
Source organism: Heterodontus francisci (assembly GCF_036365525.1). Taxonomy (NCBI): domain Eukaryota; kingdom Metazoa; phylum Chordata; class Chondrichthyes; order Heterodontiformes; family Heterodontidae; genus Heterodontus; species Heterodontus francisci. The sequence goes on along the minus strand of NC_090375.1, from coordinate 202,754,211 downwards.
TCTAGATTACTATGCCCCTCGTTTAACAACCACTCACCATACATGACACATACGTCATTTTGGTCAACCTGGTCCGATGCATTTCAATCCTCCCTTATTCATTTGTTTACGGTCTGGCCTTGAGTCTCCAACTCAGCTATTATTTCCTTTCGGGCAATTGTCATTACTTAGTCTTCCCACAACTTTTGTCCCTCAATGCTATGACCCTCCCCCAGTATTTTCTTTAGCTGGTCTCACAGGGTCTTTCCCTGTAACTGCAACTGAGCATCATCCATATTATTGACCAGTGATGTTCCAGTATTAAACACCGTGGCCACATCATTAATCAATCCCCTTTTCCGTCTCCTCAAGCCAATGAGACTGTTGTTAACTGGTTTATATAAATCCTCCCGAATTTCATCCCCATAATTCTGCTCATAAAATTACCAGAACATCTCCTTTAGCAGTTTCTCATACAATTTCTCAGTTTCTGGTGAACACCATCTGGGCAGCTGTAACTCCGTTAAGAATGACAGATGTTACCTCATGATGTACATCAGGACACAACACTTTCCCTGTTGGAATAACACCACCACAGGTGTCGTTACGGGGCACTTAGCCCCTTTTTCCCGGGTCTTTGGTCGGAGATTCCTTTCGTGCGTGACCAGTTCGGTAGCATTGACTATATTTGGAGGATCTGAGACCACACAAGAGTCTAAACTCTGAGTCCAATCTGTTCCTGACCCGGAATCTTTCCATTGTCGTTTAAAACAATGACCACCCTTTTTGGCATTTGTGCTCCTTCCCACCGACACACACATAAATCCCTCGCTCTTCCTTCCACCACTTGTCCCAATACAATGTCTCCCCTTCATTAGTTGTGTGAATACCAGATGAGAAAGGGTCTGGGGATTCCTCTCAGCCTTCACTTGGTCTTACCCTAACAGGGTTTAATTGTAAACACACCATGTTTTTAGCTCCCCCCTTGGTGAATTCCTTTTCACCGCTTTCCAATTGTCAGACAAAGAAACCAGCACCAACAGGTTTTCTTAGGTTTAAAGAAGAAAGGTTGAAATTTCTTAAACTTAAACTCAAATTCAGTTGACACCCACGGATCCACAATGCACCCACGCTGGCATGCATACGCAATACACACAGGCAGATAGAGACAGAAAAGAGCAGAAGAAAAATAAAGTGAAGAAGTTTGAGGCAATCTCTGATGAGGGTTTTTGTTACGGATCTTTGAGCTCACTGTAGAGTCCTTGATTGTCGGTAGATCTTACTTTTGGTTGGGGCCCAGTATTCTTCTTAAACTTTCTTTGCTGAAGGAGACTTTTCTGTCTTGGAGTTCCTGTGTCTTCAAACGATTTGGAGTTCCGAGAGAAAAAGATGGGAGCAGACAGGAGAGGCTGTGGTGAGCCAGCCAGGAGAGGTTGTTTCAGTCCAGGAGCAAACAGACACTCCCAATTCAAACCATTTGTACAATTCAGGAAAAAACCCAGGTTGCCAAGTAAGTTAGTCATGTGACTAACTAGTCTCACCACGTCTTGGCTCTGTGGATGGTATCTTCTTAGCAGGGCTGGGAATGCGCTTCCCTGCCTTCAATGTCTGGTGCTTAAAGTCCATTGTGGGTAAAATGGATAAGGGAAGTAACCTCTCTTGTCCCGATTGGTATGTAAATATCTTCCAGCCAAGTGTCTGGCAGCCCTTGTAACAGGCCGTCTCTTCTTCCCAGCAACAATTTGAAATTTCATGTCCAGGACAAAATTAATATGCCTCATTCTTGGCAGGTGGGGGCCAAGCCTGACACCTCCACACCCAGTGGAATGAAATGCAATTTGAGAAAATATAAGCTACAGAAAAATAATCATGCATTTCTCTCATTCATTCACAAATCCTAAAACTGCTTAAAATTGCCTTTATTGGCATCCCAATAAATATGTTGTTTTTGGGGAAGTTTTTTCAGTTCGCCCATTTCCATGACTGCCTTGAGTCTTTGTTCCTGTTGAGGTCAGAAAGATTGGGGGGGGTTGGGCGATGTGTTAGATTTTATTAGCCCTAAGATGGAATTTTGTTTTCCAGCAGGGGAGGCAGTGGCATAGTGGTATTGTCACTGGACTAGTAACCCAGAGACCCAGGGTATTGCTCTGGGGACATGGGTTCAAAACCCACCACAGCAGAAGGTGGAATTTGAATTCAATTAATAAATCTGGAATCAAAGCTAGTCTAATGATGGCCATGAAACCATTGTCGATTGTTGTAAAAACCCATCTGGTTCACGAATGTCCTTTAGGGAAGGAAATCTGCTGTCCTTCCCTGGTCTGGCCTATATGTGACTCCAGACCCACAGCAATGTGGTTGACTCTTACATGCCCTCTGAAATGGCCTAGCAAGCCACTCAGTCAGGGCAATTAGGGATGGGCAATAAATGCTGGCTTGGCCAGTGACGCCCACATCCCATGAATGAATTAAAAAAAAGTAATGGGCGGGTCCATCCCGAACTCTCCTTCAGTGCTTTGTTGAGTCATGCAAAGGTTTGTGGCTTTAGGGGGATGGCCGGTTCCCTTTTTTCTGACTGCAGAGGGAGGATTCTTTGATAATCTCCCCTTTGTCCTCTGGGACACTCCTGCCTGCAGGTATTCGTGCAGACTCTACTGCACTCCAAAGTAGCACCTTGACTAGGTGAGGCACCACCCTCACGGTTTCTGTGCCCAATAGAGGCCTTTCTTTGTTTCTGCAGATTCCTGTAAATGCTGTTAACAAATCTGGTTGGGTGTTTCCAGTGTTTGCATTTACATAGGAGGATGTGGGGTCGAACTTTTCAAATTTCCGGGATTGACTGACCGGACAATATGGGGTTTTCATCTGGGATTTCCCTCGGACTTCCTTTAAACTGCCCTCTTGGTCACTTTTCCCCCTTCCCTGTCTAACCTTTTGCCAGCCTTCTGCCTGCCTGTCCCCTTTTCTTCATGGCGGGGTCCCTTTACAGTTCACCAACCCTCTGCTGGAGGGTCCTCCTAACACTGGTATAGGGCTTAGGGGTGCAGGTTACACTGTAGATTGGGGTTTCCCCTCAACCTGGCATATGTGGCAACATCTTTGTGGAGTTTTGGCCAGTCAAACTGCTGTCTTATGTGGGCTTTGGTCTTTCGTGTACCAGTATGTACAGCCACTGCAATCTCATGGACCATTCTTAATATTTCTCTCTGGTACCTCTGTGGCACCACTGACTGGTGAACTACTATCCACCCCTTGGTCTCAGGTCTGTGAAGAGAACTCCATTTCCTCATCAATACCTCATTCTTTAAATAGTCACAATCAGGGACTCCCTCTGCTTTACTTTCAGACTGGGCAGCCTGTGCTAACTCTCGCATTACTGGGTCGGCTCGCTGAGCCTCACCTGGGGAAAATCCATTTAATTCATTCCCTGGGTCTCCTAACTTTTCAAAGAAAGACTCAGCCAGACAGACCTCATGGTCATCTGCCTGAAGTGCTGTTTCAGTCTCCTCTGGGGGAGCTGGTTTAATCATGGCCTGATCCACTACACATTCAGGGAAACTGCAGGGGACCGTCTTCTGCCACTGTCCTGTCTCTCTGACTTCCTGCGGTCTTTATTTCACTACTGGGCGGGCTACCACCTTCACCCCCGACAGTTCATTACCTAGGAGCAGGTAAACCCTGTTCACAGGCAAACTAGGGACAATCCCTACAGTCACCGGTCCCAAAACTAGGTCGCACTCCAGGTGCACCCGGTGTACAAGTACAGGCATACACTGCCTGCAATAACATTCACCACCATTCTGGTGTTCACTGCACTCTCTGGGGGAAAGGTCAGGCATTTTCCAAGTAAAAGGGATCTAGTGACCCCTGTGACCCTGAGAATCACTGTGGGCTGTTTGCCCCACTCGAGGGGTATGGGGGTGACTCTCCCTTCAGACACAAAACCATGATAACCTTCAGGAATCCTATTAAATTTTCCTGCACTTGCAGTGGTAAGATTCCTGGATCTCACTCTTACATCAGTTAAAGACACAGTTTGCACTGCTGTGCTTTCCATCAGGGTCCTGTCTTCACTGAGCAGGTGTGCGCTGATTAACCCTACAGGTTTTCCCTTTAGTTTCTAGCAGACAGCTTTTAAATGCCCTGCTTTATTACAATGGAAGCACACAGGTCTCCGGGTCACATTCTTGCTCAGAACACCTTCCATTTTGGCGAGAGAAGGGCCCCTGTGTCTCCTGCTTTCCTTTCTCTTCCAAGACTGCTTGGGCTTCGATCACGCTCCCAACCTTTGTCTTTTTCGAATTTGTAGGGGTGATTAGGAAAGGATTTCCCCCGGAAACCGACTTATAGAGGGCGGCACAGTGGCACAGTGGTTAGCACCGCAGCTTCACAGCTCCAGCGACCAGGGTTCAACTCTGGGTACTGCCTGTGTGGAGTTTGCAAGTTCTCCCTGTGTCTGCATGGGTTTTCGTCGGGTACGCTGGTTTCCTCCCACAGCCAAAAAAAAGAATTGCAGGTTGATAGGTAAATTGGCCATTATAAATTGCTCCTAGTATAGGTAGTTGGTAGGGGAATATAGGGACAAGTGGGGATGTGGTAGGAATATGGAATTAGTGTAGGGTTAGTATAAATGGGTGGTTGATGGTCGGCACAGACTCGGTGGGCCGAAGGGCCTGTTTCAGTGCTGTATCTCTAAATAAAATAAAATAAATAAAAATAAATTAAATAAATTAAAGCAAACTCATCGGCCAGAATGGCCACTTCCCGGGCTCTCTGGACCCCTGCTCCTCTACATGTGTCTTTATGGAGAGAGGGACAGAGTGTTTAAATTCCTCTTACAGAATTACTTCTCTGAGATTCTCATAGCTGAGCTGGACTTTAAGAGCCCTCAGCCACTGGTCAAAAGCCAGCTGCTTACTTCTTTCAAACTCCAGATAAGTTTGATTAGCTTGCTTCTTGAGGGTTCTATACTTTTGGCGATAGGCTTCGGGTACTAATTCATATGCCCCGAGGATAGCATTTTTTGTCAGTTTATAATTTAAACAACTGTCATCTGGCAACAGGGAATAAACCTCACGAGCTTTTCCAGTTGGCTTGCTTTGTAGTAAAAGAGGCCAGATCTCAGCTGGCCATTTTAGTTGCCTTGCCTGTTTCTCAAAGGACACAAAAAATGTTTCAACATCTTCCTCATTGAATGTTGGGATTAGTTGAACTAGTTTTAACAATTCTGTACACAGCCCTAATTTACACTCCTCCATATTGGCCATGCTTTCACTGGGGTTACTCTGTCGCCCCCTAGTTAACTCAAACTGCTTCAGCTCTCTTTCTGCACATTCTTTCTGGAATATTCTTTCTCTCTCTCTCCTCTCTCTCTTGTTTCTTCTCCTGTTTTTCTCTCTCTCTCTCTCTCTCTCTCTCTCCTCTCTTTCTTTCTCTTCACATTCCTTCTGGAAGGTTCTCTCTTTCCTCAAATTCAAGTTTCCTCTGTTCCAATTGTATCTTTGCTAACTATACCCCGTCAGAGTCTGCTTCTCACCCTGTTTCTGCTTCTTCAGATTCAAGGAAAAAATGGTTGACCACTAGACTTCGGAGTTGAGACTTCCCAGCCTTGCCACGTACAGTGATCCCACACTCCTCAACCATTTTACTCAACTTCTCCATGGACAGTGCTTTTAACTTATCCCAAGTTTCTTCACCCTGGTTTGGAGAGCTACTCGCTTCAGTTGCAGACATGTTAGTATTCAATCACACACAACCACAAGAAAACCTCGACTGAAAACTTGTTCATTTTGTTTTTGATTGGGAACAATTTGGCTTCCCACTTCCAATTTCTCTCATTTATCTGTGGGTGAAAATCCCGGATGCTAGCATCCAAATTTCTGTTATGACCAGGTGAGAAAGGTGTCTAGGGGTCCCTCTCAGTCTTCACCTGGTCTTACTGTAACAGGGTTTAATTTTGAACACGCTGCGTTTTTAGCTCCCCTTTGGTGAATCCCTCTTCACTGCTTTCCAATTATAAGGAAAAGAAACCAGCACAAACAGGTGTTCTTAGGTTTAAAGGAGAAAGGTTGAAATTTATTAAACTTAAACTGAAACTTTAATTTGGTTAACACCGACAGCTAAACAACCCATCCATGCTAGCATGTACACGCAATACACACAGGCAGCTGGAGACAAAAAGGAGCAGAAGAAAAATAAAGTGGAGAAGTTTGAGGCAATCTCTGATGAGGGTTGTTAGAAATCTTGGACCTCACTGTGGAGGCCTTTATTGTCGATAGATCTTGCTTTTCATTGGGGCCCAGTATTCTTCTTAAACCTTGTTCGCTGTAGGAGACATTTCTTTTTTGGTGTTCCTGTGTCTTCAGTGGATTTGGAGTTCTGTGAAAAAGAGATGGGAGCAGACAGAAAAGGCTGTGGCGAGCCAGCCAGGAGAGTTTTTTCAGTCCAGGAACAAACAGACACTCTCAGTTCAAATCATTTTTACAACTCAGAAAAACCCCAGGTTTGCCAAGTAGGTTAGTCATGTGACTAACTGGTCTGACCACATCTTGGCTCTGAGGATTGTATCATCTTAGCAGGGCCTGGAATGCGCTTCCCTGCCTTCAATGTCTGGTGCTTAAAGTCCATTGTGGGTAAAATGGATAAGGGAAGTAACCTCTCTTGTCCCTATTGGTATGTAAATGTCTTCCAGCCAAGTGTCTGGCAGTCCTTGTAACAGGCCTTCTCTTCTTCCCAGCAACGATTTGAAATTTCATGTCCATGACAAAATTAATGTGCCTCATTCTTGGCAGGTGGGGGCCCAGCATGACACCTTAGTTCCCATAATCTGTCAGTGCGAGTCATTCCCCAATTTTTCTCAGTCAATGAATCTGTCACGTTTACTTTCATCTGTGTTTGTAACCACCACCATCAGCAGCCCACGGAGATGCTCACTCGACATTCAAGGCAAACTCATCTTCCCTCTTTCACCTGTACATTACCGACCGTGATGTTTAATTTTGGGCAGCACACTGATAAACCCTAACATTTGTAACCTGTTTGATTGGGATACTTGGTGAACTTTGACCCTAATCACCCCGGTCAATTTCCATCATGGAAGTACGTAACTATCCCGTTATTATAAAAGCAAAATACTGCGGATGCTGGAAATCTGAAATAAAAACAGGAAATGCTGGAACCACTCAGCACGTCTGGCAGCATCTGTGGAAAGAGAAGCAGAGTTAATGTTTCGGGTCAGTGACCCTTCTTCGGAACTGACAAATATTAGAAATGTCACAGGTTATAAACAAGTGAGGTGGGGGTGGGGCAAAAGATAACAAAGGAGAAGGTACAGATTGGACAAGGCCACATAGCTGACCAAGAGGTCATGGAGCAAAGGCAAACAATATGTTAATGGTGTGTTGAAAGACAAAGCATTAGTACAGATAAGGTGTTTACGGACTGAATATTAAACAGCAGCAAGTGCAAACAAGAAAAAAACAGTGGGTAAGCAAACTGAACAAACTAAGCTGAAATGAAATAAATGCAAAAAAAGGTTGTCAAAATGTAAAAAAGAAAAAAAGAAAAAGAAAAAATAAATAAAAATGAAAGTAAAATGGGGGGGCTGTCATGCTCTGAATTTATTGAACTCAATGTTCAGTCCGGTAGGCTGTAGTGTGCCTAATCGGTAGATGAGATGCTGTTCCTCGAGCTTGCGTTGATGTTCACTGGAACACTGCAGCAATCCCAGGACAGAGATGTGAGCATGAGAGCAGGGGGGAATGTTGAAATGGCAAGCAAACGGAAGCTCAGGGTCCTGCTTGCGGACTGAGCGGAGGTGTTCCGCAAAGCGGTCACCCAGTCTGCGCTTGGTCTCCCCAATGTAGAGGAGACCACATTGTGAGCAGCGAATACAATATACTACATTGAAAGAAGTACAAGTAAATCGCTGCTTCACCCCGTTATTACCCCGTGTTGGGCTACTCGATACACTACCTTGATATCCTTTAATTGTTCCTCTGCCTTTTCGTCTCTCCCTCGATTCCTTACACTTTCCTCGTGATGAGCTTGAGACTGCATCTTACATTCTGTAACCTGACAGTGGAAGTTCACCATCGTATTTCATGCCATTTTTTCCTTCTTTTTCCTTTCCTGTCTTTCATCAGCTAAATCTTTCATCACCTCATTCACTATTGCTTCTCTGTCATTTGCGTCACTCTCCAATTCCCTTTTTTTCTTCTTCTAACTGTTTTACTCTCTTCATGAGAATCTGGATTGGTTTTTGTAAACACAGGAGCTAAATCACTTTTTCTCTTGATCTTTTATGATTGCTCCTACTTGTCCACTCTACTGCTTTCTCCTGTGGATTTTCAGAGTCTATCATGTCTTGTGTCCATGGCTCAGAAATGTTTACCTTACTGCACATATATGAGGATATCCTGTCCCCCATCCAGGGTTTCTTACGTTTGACCTTGTTCGTCATTTTATTCTAGACCTTAGGGTCCCTTCATTATCGTTAAGATCTGTAGGTGTTTCAGTTCCCTTCCTCCTTACAATGATTCTTGGACCCCGGAATTACAAGAACAAAATACACGTGACAAACAGGTTTTGGCTCAACCCAAATTGCTTAGTTTATTAGAACAACAAAACCACAGTACAAACTCCTTTATGATTTGGCTGAAACTGACAATCACCCACGCGGCTGGTTGTCACCATCCATCTTCACCTGACTGCCACATCACAAGGCCTCACACTGCCGGTAATATGGGGCAGGTCCTTGCCAGAATGAAGGCTGTGGTGGGCCTCACCTGGAGGCAATTTCCGGGCACTCCTGCCATGACCCGTGACGTCAAGGGGCTGGTAAAATCCACACCCTCATCTTATTTAAACTTTTTATGATTCTATAATTCTTGGGTTCACTAGATTGGTTCCTGGGGTGAGAGGGTTGGCGAATGATGAGACACTGAGTAAATTGGGTCTGTACTCTCAAATTTAGAAGAATGAGAGGTGATCTCATTGAAACATAAAAGATTGTTAAGGGGTTTGACAGGGTAAACACTGAGAGGTTGGGAAATCTAGAACACAGGGACATAATCTCAGGATGAGGGGCCAATCATTTCGCACTGAGATGAGGAGGAATTTTAACTCAAAGGGTTGTGAATGTTTGGAATTCTCTTCCACAAAAAGTTGTGAATCCTTCATCATTGAAAACAGTTCAGGCTGAGATAGTGAGATTTTTGGTCTCTCAGTGAATGAAGGGACACGGGGAGTGGGCAGGAAAGTGGAGTTGAAGCTGAAGATCAGCAATGATTGTATTGAATGGTGGAACAGGCTCGATGAGCTGTATGGTCTAATCCTGCTTCTATTTATTATGTTCACATGTTCTTCGGATAGTGATAGACATGAAGATGATGTAGACAGACTGGTGAAATGGGTGGACAAGTGACAAAGAACAAAGAACAGTAGAGCACAGGAACAGGCCATTCGGCCCTCCAAGCCTGCGCCGATCTTGATGCCTGCCTAAACTAACACCTTCTGCACTTCCGGGGCACATATCCCTCTATTCCCTTCCGATTCATGCATTTGTCAAGCTGTCTCTTAAACGTCGATATCGTATCTGCTTCTACCACCTCCCCTGGCAGCAAGTTCCAGGCACTCACCACCCTCTGTGTCAAAGACTTGCTTCGCACATCCCCTCGAAACTTTGCCCCTCGCACCTTAAACCTATGTCCCCTAGTAACTGACTCTTCCACCCTGGGAAAAAGCTTCTGACTATCCACTCGGTCCATGCCGCTCATAACTTTGTATCATGTTGCCCCTCCACCTCCATCGTTCCAGTAAAAACAATCCGAGTTTTTCCAACCTCTCCTCATAGCTAATGCCCTCTAGACCAGGCAACATCCTGGTAAACCTCCTCTGTACCCTCTCCAAAGCCTCCACATCCTTCTGGTAGTGTGGCGACCAGAATTGCACGCAATATTCCAAGTGTGGCCTAACTAAGGTTCTGTACAGCCGAAACATGACTTGCCAATTTTTATACTCTATGCCTCGACCGATGAAGGCAAGCATGCCGTATGCCTTCTTGACTACCTTATCCACCTGCGTTGCCACTTTCAGTGACCTGTGGACCTGTACGCCCAGATCTCTCTGCCTGTCAATACTCCTAAGGGTTCTGCCATTTACTGTATACCTCCCACCTGCATTAGACCTTCCAAAATGCATTACCTCACACTTGTCCGAATTAAACTCCATCTGCCATTTCTCCGCTCAAGTCTCCAACCGATCTATATCCTGCTGTATCCTCTGACAATCCTCATCATTATTCGCAACTCCACCAACCTTTGTGTCGTCCGCAAACTTACTAATCAGACCAGCTACAATTTCCTCCAAATCATTTATATATACTACAAACAGCAAAGGTCCCAGCATTGATCCCTGCAGAACACCACTAGTCACATCCCTCCATTCAGAAAAACACCCTTCCACTGATACCCTCTGTCTTCTATGACCGAGCCAGTTCTGTATCCATCTTGCCAGCTCACCTCTGATCCCATGTGACTTCACCTTTTGTACCAGTCTGCCATGCGGGACCTTGTCAAAGGCTTTACTAAAGTCCAAATAGATAACATCCACTGCCCTTCCTTCATCAATCATCTTTGTCACTTCCTCAAAAAACTCAATCAAATTAGTAAGACACGACCTCCCCTTCACAAAACCATGCTGTCTCTCGCTAATAAGTTTGTTTGTTTCCAAATGGGAGTAAATCCTGTCCCAAATAATCCTCTCTAATAGTTTCCCTACCACTGACGTAAGGCTCACCGGCCTATAATTTCCTGGATTATCCTTGCCACCCTTCTTAAACAAAGGAACAACATTGGCTATTCTCCAGTCCTCTGGGACCTCACCTGTAGCCAATGAGGATGCAAAGATTTCTGTCAAGGCCCCAGCAATTTCTTCCCTTGCCTTCCTCAGTATTCTGGGGTAGATCCCATCAGGCCCTGGGGACTTATCGACCTTAATGCTTTGCAGGACACCCAACACCTCCTCCTTATTGATAATGAGATGACTGAGACTATCTGCACTTCCTTCCCTAGGCTCATCATCCAACAAATCCTTCTGTTTGGTGAATACTGATGCAAAGTAGTCATTTAGCACCTCGCCCATTTCCTCTGGCTCCACACATAGATTCCCATCTCTGTCCTTGAGTGGGCCAACCCTTTCCCTGGTTACCCTCTTGCTCTTTATATATGTATGAAAAGCCTTGGGATTTTCCTTAATCCTGTTTGCCAATGACTTTTCATGACCCCTTTTAACCCTCCTGACTCCTTGCTTAAGTTCCTTTCTACCGTCTTTATATTCCTCAAGTGCTTCGTCCGTTCCTTGCTTTCCAGCCCTTACAAATGCTTCCTTTTTCTTTTTTTTAAAATTCTTAATTCAGAGAAGTGTGTAGTGATTCATTTTGGTGGGAAAAACAAGGAGAGTCAATATAAAATAAAAGATACAATTCCAAAGGGAGTGCAGGAACAGAGACCTGGGAGTAAAAGTACACAAACCATTGAAGGTGGCAGGGCAAGTTGAGAAAGTGGATAATAAGGCAGACGGGTTCCCGGGTTTTATAAAAAGAGGCAGAGAGTACAAAAACAAAGAAGTTATAGTGAATCTTTATAAAACACTGGTTCACCCTCAACTGGAGTATTGTGTCCAGTACCAGGCACTGAACTTCAGGAAGGATGTGAAGGCGTTAGAGATGGTTCAGAAAAGATTTCCAAGAATGGTTTCAAGGATGAGGGACTTCAGTTCTGTGGATAGATTGATGAAGCTGGGGTTGTTCTCATCAGAGAAGAGAAGGTTGAGAGGAGATTTAATAGAGGGGGCAAAATCATGACGGGTCTGGATGGTGTAGACAGAGAGAAACTGTTCCCATTGGGGGAAGGGTCAAGAACCAAAGGACACAGATTTAAAGAGAATGGTAAAAGAATCAAAAGCAATATGAGGAAATACTTTGTTGCACAGTGAGTTTTTTGGATCTGGAATGCACTGCCTGAGAGTGTGGTGGAGGCCGATTCAATCCTGGATTTCAAACAGGAATTGGAGAATTATCTGAAGAGAACAAACTTGCAGGGTTACCGGGAAAAGACGGTGGGATGGGACCAACTCAGTTCCTCTTGCAGAGAGTCAGCACAGAGTCAATGGGCTGAATGGCCTCCTTCTGTGCAGTAACCATTCTATGAATCTATGACTCTATTATCTTGTAGATGGTAAACACTGCAGCCACGATGTGCCGGTGGTGGAAAGAATGAATGTTTAAGGTGGTGACTGAGGTGCCGATCAAGCGGATCGCTTTGTCCTGGATGGTGCCGAGCTTCTTGATGGGTGTTGGAGCTGCACCCATCCAGGCAAGTGGAGAGTATTCCATCACATTCCTGACTTGTGCCTTATAGATGCTGGACAGGCTTTGTGGAGTTGGGAGGTGAGTTACTCACCGCAGATTTTCCAGCCTCTGACCCACTCTTGTAGCCACAGAATTTATGTGACTGGTCCAGTTAGGTTTCTGTTCAATGGTAATCCCTAGAATGTTGATAGTGGGGGATTCAGCGATGGTAATGCCATTGAATGTCAACAGGAGATAGTTAGATTCTTTCTTGTTGTAGATGGTCATTGCCTGGCATTTGTGTGGCACGAATGTCACTTGCCACTTATCAGCCTCGATGTTATCCAGGTCTTGCTGCAAGTGGACACGGACTGTCTCAGTATCTGAAGATAATGCCTGCCATTATTTGTATGTTTCAGCAAGCTGCTTTTATAATTCCTGTCCACAGCTTAAATATGGAATAAGTTTTACATTCAAACCTGAGTTTTATCCTCCCTGTCACCCAGAAGAGACAAACTGTTAAAGACAGCTATCAGTAGTGAAATCAGCCTGATGCCTGTTCCTGATTTGCTAAACAATCATTAAGCATCCATGGGAAGATCAGACTTGGTCGTGAGTCATCAGCTCTGCCTATTTGTCGTACAGCCTGCCAGCACTCAATGAGGAGGCTCTCCAAATTAAAGAGTGGAAACCTTGGTGAGGTAGCAGCATCCCTGAATCGAACTACATTAAACATGTCACCACATTCAGGAAAAGAAAGGAGGGGAACTGCTAATAGATGGACTGCCATTGTTGTACCATTTTTTTCAAAGGGAGAAAGGGATTGACTGAATAATTACAGGCCAGGCAGCCTAACCTCCGTGCTGGGAAAATTAGTGGAAAAAAATCTAACAAGAGGGTATAAATCATCATTTAAAAAACATGGATTAATCAAGGACAGTCAGCATGGATTTGTTCGGATAAGATCGTGTTTGACTAACTTGATTGAATTTTTTGAGCAAGTAACAAGTCGATGAGGGTAGTGCATTTGGTGCCATCTACCAGTATTTTAGCAAGGCTTTTGACAAGGCCCTGCAGAGCAGACTGGTCAGTAAATTAAAAACTCATGTGATCCAAGGGAAAGTGGCAAGTTGGATCCAAAATTGGTTCAGTGACAGGAAGCAAAGCGTAATGGTTGATGGGTGTTTGTATGGCTGGAAGACTGTTTCCAGTGGAGTTCTGCAGGGTTCAGTTCTGGGTCCCTTACTGTTTGTCGTCTATATCAATGATTTAAACTTGTGTCGGGGGCCTGAATAAGAAGTTTGTGTGTGATACAAAAATTGGCTGAGAGTGAGAAAGAAAGCTGGAGACTGTAGGAACAGTGACAAATGAAGATCCAATTGGAGAAATGTGAGGTAACACATTCAAGAGGGACAAACAAAGCAAGTGAATACACAATAAATGGTAGGAATCTGAGAAATGTAGATGAACAGAGGGACCTTGGAGTGTATATTCCTTGTAAATATGGACTGAAATGACGATGTAACTGATCAATTTTCAGCTGCATACCATGACTACAGTTATGCCTGTGATGATATAAGAATGTACATAAGGCATGATATATGAAGTCTAATTGGCCACTGTTGAATTTGTTAGCTTGATCTTTGTGGGAACACAAGGGTTAAGGGAGTGAAAATAGTAAAGAAAACCTGGGAAATTCACTGTGCTGCATTCCTAAGACAAGATATGAACAGTAAATGACCAAAGGCTTGTAATTATAAGAAGGCAGGATATGGACAATAAAATTATCAAAATACTGTAATTATAAGAAATCAGGTATGGGATCTGTTCTTCTGTTCTTATCACAATCATTCCAATGGTACAAATACCTATGATTATCAAAATACTGGCAGGATGAATCTCATTAAGGGAATCTTGTAACATCTACTGGTTCCATGGTCATCACTATGGTCAGGGGAATGAGGAACCTTGAAACAGTGTGAAGGAAGCCACCTGGGTGATTGAGAAAGGGACAGACATTCACAGCATGGTTGGTAACAGAGGCCGTCTACTTTGTCCTTATCACTAGCATCTGCTAGGGACTCTGTCCATGAGAGGTAACATCCACCCCTGACCACTCACAGAGCTGACATTGCAGGGAGTAACCAATCCCTGATCACCACAGGTTCTGAACACATGTACAGAGGGTTATAAGAAAGGTGAACCTTCCTTTATTCTTCACTGTGCAGCCAGACTGTTGGCTGACCTGTCAGAATTAAATCTTTTCCTCTGGATGGCTGATCATTGCTCCAGGTATGAACAGAGACTTGCGGGGACCAACCGGGCTGGGTAAGAGAAAAGCGTGGGTGTATCATTCTGGGAACGTGTAACCCTTTAGTCTCCTGGTTGAGTTCATGCGGAAAGTTGGAGGGGGAAATGCCATTTCTCTGTGGTTGAATTAAAGAGATTGAAGGGCAAGGCCGGGGACTGTGTGGAAGATTCAGCTTTGTGGATATCAACAAGACAACTGGATGTATAAACCTTTGATCTCATAGGTAAAAGTAAGACAAGCCAATAGATTGGGAAGATTCAGCTTCTGTGGGGTATTTATAAAATGAGGACTCAACTGAATTGAAAGAGGTCAATTAGGTTAAGGGACAGGTCAATAGAGATGCAGTGGCAGACATTTAAGGGGATATTTCAAAGTGCACAGAATAGATACATTCCAATGAGAAAGAAAAATTCCAAGCGGAGGACACACTCTCTGCAGTTAACTAAAAAAGTTAAAGATAGTTTCAAACTTAAGGAAAAAGCATATAATAGCACAAAGATTGGTGACAGGTCAGAAGATTGGACAGAATATAAAAAAAACAAGAAAGAATGACTAAACTATTAATAAGGAGGGAAAAAATAATGTGCGAGAGAAAGCGAGCAATAAATATAAAAAGAGACAGTAAGAGTTCGTACAGATATTTAAAAAAAGAGTTAACAAAGTGAGCGTTGTTCCTATAGAAAGTGAGTCTGGAGAATTAATAAGGGAAAATAAGGAGAGTGCAGATGAACTGAACAGGTATTTTGCATCAGTCTTCACAATAGAGGATACAAGAAACATCCCAGAAATATCTGTAAATCAGGAAATGGAAGGGAGGGAGGAAATGAAGAAAATTACAATCACCAGGGAAGTGGTACTGAGCAAGTTGTTGGAGCTAGGGGCTGATAATTCCCCGGGTCCTGATGGACTTCATCCTCGGGTCTTAAAAGAAGTGGCTAGAGAGATAGTTGGTCCGTTGGTTATAATTTTCCAAAATTCCCTAGATTCGGAGAAGGTTCAATTAGATTGGAAAATAGCAAATGTAACTCCTTTATTCAAAAAGGGAGGGAGAGGGAAAGCAGGAAACTACAGGCCAGTTAGCTTAACATCTGTGATAGGGAAAATGTTAGAAGCTATTATTAAAGAGATTGGGCTGGATTTTACGAAGCCCCCAACGTCGGGCTCTGTGGAAGGGGAGGAGCCATAAGATCATTCCGGCAGAGGCTCACCACGGAGCCTGACACCATGAGGGCCCGGCCAATCCTCCCTGAGGCAGCGAGGATCTGTGATGGTCCCCCCACCTCTCGGTGACAGAATCTGAATTTAAAAATGTTAATCAATAAAATTAATTCATTAACATTCATTTAGTTTTAATCTTACCGGCCCGTTGTGATCTTCAGAGTGACAGCCGGCAATCCAGCACATTCACTTCCCCGTCTGGGGAAAGCAGGCGTGACACTGGTGGGGAAGGTGGGGGAGGGGGAGATGTTGGGACGGGGTTAAGTAATCATCATGAGTGAAGGGGATGGTGGAAAGGAGTGAAGTTTAACTTTGTCGAGTCTTAGTGGGGGAAGGTCGTATTTCAAAGGTAACTGTTTTTGGGCGGGAAGGGCAAATACATATTGTCATTGGTCATGGGGCAAGCTGGGAAAGGGGCAATAGAATTTTTATTACAACAATTAGGGGATAGCTCTGAAAAGATTTAAGTTCACCGGCAGGGTTGGCTGCCCTTGAAAATTGGCGCCAGTGCCTGCGCACAGGCAGCTGATGCCATTGCCGGCGTCGGACAACCCGCCCCCTCCACGTAATTGGTGATGCATGGCCCGCATGTGCAGACTTCCATTTTGTCACCTGCCGACAGGAGCAGCATCAGGCTTTTAAAATTCAGCCCATTATAGCAGGGCACTTCGAAAAATGCAAAGTAATCAGGCAGAGTCAACATGGTTTTTTGAAAGGGAAATCATGTTTAACCACTTTATTGGACTTCTTTGAAGAAGTAACATGTGCTGTGGATAAAGGGGAACCAGTGGATGTACTGTACCTAGGTTTTCAGAAGGCATTCGATAAGGTCACACATCAAAGATTACTGCAGAAAATTAAAGCTCAAAAGTTCATGGTATAGGGGGTAACATATTGGCATGGATAGATGATTAGCTAGCGAACAGGAAACAGAGATTAGGCATAAATAGGTCATTTTCTGGTTGGCAAGATGTAATGAGTGATATCCTTTTTCTATTCATTCATTTATTGCCCATCCCTAATTGCCCACAAAAAGGTGGTGGTGAGCTGCCTTCTTGAACCACTGCAGTCTATGAAGGGTAGGTACACTCACAGTGCTGTTAGGGAGGGAATTCCAGGATTTTGACCCAGCGACAGTGAAGGACCAGTGATATAGTTGCAAGTCAGGATGGTGTGTGACTTGGGGAGGAACTTGCAGGTGGTGGTGGTGTTCCCACGCATTTGCTGCCCTTGTCCTTTCGGTTGGTAGAGGTCACGGGTTTGGAAGGTGCTGTCGAAGGAGCCTTGGTGCATTGCTGCAGTGCATCTTGTAGATGGTACACACTGCTGCCACTGTTTCAGTGGTAGATGGAATGAATGTTTGTGAATGGGGTGCCAATCAAGAGGGCTGCTTTGTCCTAGATGGTGTGAAGCTTCTCGAATGTTGTTGGAGCTGCACCCATCCAGCCAAGTGGAGAGTATTTCATCACACTGCTGACTTGTGCTTTGTAGATGGTGGACAGGCTTTCGGGAGTCAAGAGCTAAGTTACTCGCTGTAGGATTCCTAGCCTCTGACCTGCTGTTGCAGCCAGGGTATTTATATGGCTACTCCAGTTCAGTTTCTGGTCAATGGGAACACTCAGGATGTTGATCGTGGGAGATTCAGTGATGGCAATGCCATTGAATGTCAAGGGGAGATGGTTAGATTCTCTCTTGTTGGAGATGGTCATTGCCTGGCACTTGTGTGGCGCGAATGTTACTTGCCACTTATCAGCCCCAGCCTGGATATTGTCCAGGTCTTGCTGAATTTCTATACAGACTGCTTCAGTATCTGAGGAGGCGTGAATGGTGTTGAGCATTGTGCAATCATCAGCGAACATCTTCACTTCTGACCTGATGATTAAAGGAAGGCCATTGATGAAGCAACTGAAGATGGTTGGACCTAAGATACTACCCTGAGGAACTCCTGCAGTGATGTCTGGGAGCTCAGATGATTGACCTCCAACAACCATCTTCCTTTGTGCTAGGTATGACTCCAACCCGAGGAGAGTTTTCCCTCCAATTCCCATTGACTCCAGTTTTGCTAGAGCTCCTTGATGCCATACTCGGTCAAATACTGCCTCACCTCACCACTTGCATTCAGCTCTTTTGTCCATGTTTTAACCAAGGCTGTAATGAGGTCAGGGGCTGAATGGCCCTGGTAAAACCCAAACTGAGCTTCACTGAGCAGGTAGTTGTGAAGCAAGTGCCGCTTGTTGGCACTGTCGATGACATCTTCTATCACTTTACTGATGATTGAGAGTGGACTGATGGGGCGGTAATTGACCAGGGTGAACTTGTCCTGCTTTCTGTGTGCAAGGACATATCTGGGTAATTTTCCACATTGCTAGTAGATGCCAGTGTTGTAGCTGTACTGGAACAGCTTGGCAAGGGGCACGGTAAGTTCTGGAGCGAAAGTCTTCAGTACTATTGCTGGAATACTGTCAGGGCCCATAGCCTTTGCAGTATCCAGTGCCTTCATTTATTCATTGATATCACATGGAATGAATCGAATTGGCTGAAGTCTGGCATCTGTGATACTGGGGACTTCAGGAGGAGGCTGAGATGGATCATCAACTCGGCATTTCTGGCTGAAGATTGTTGCAAATGCTTTCACCTTATCTTTTGCACTGATGTGCTGGGCTCCCCCATCTTTGAGCTTCGGAATATTTGTGGAGCCACCTCCTCCAGTTCATTGTTTAATTGTCCACCACCATTCATGACTGAATGTGGCACGACTACAGAGCTTAGATCTGATCCATTGGTTGTGGGTTCACTTAGCTCTGTCTATTGCATGTTGCTTATGCTGTTTGGCACGCAAGTAGTCCTGGGTTGTAGCTTCACCAGGTTGACACCTCATTTTAAGATATGTCTGGTGCTGCTCCTGGCATGCCCTCCTGCACTCTTAATTGAACCAGGGTTGGTCTCCCGCCTTGATGGTAACAGTAGAGTGGGGGATATGCCAGGCCATGAAGTTACAGATAGTGGTTGAGTACAATTCTGCTGCTGATGATGGCCCACAATGCCTCATGGATGCCCAGTTTTGCATTGCTTGATCTGTTCAAATGCTATCCCATTTAGCACGGTGGTAGTGCCACACAACATGATGGAGGGTATCTTCAATGTGAGGATGGGTCTTTGTCTCCACAAGGACTGTGCGGTGGTCACTCCTACCAATACTGTCATGGACAGATGCATCTGTGGCAGACAGATTGGTGAGGACAAGGTCAAGTATGTTTTTCCCTCTTGTTGGTTCCCTCACTGCCTGCGACTGATCCAGTCTAGCAGCCGTGTCCTTTAGGACTCGGCTAGCTTGGTCAGTAGTGGTGCTACTGAGCCACTCTTGGTGATGAACATTGAAGTCCCTAACCCAGAGTACATTCTGCACCCTTGCCACACTCAGTGCTTCCTCCAAGTGCTGTTCAACATGGAGGAGTACTGACTCATCAGTTGAGGGAGGGCAGTAGGTGGTAATCAGCAGGAGGTTCCCTTGCCCATGTTTGACCTAATGCCATGAGACTTCATGGAGTCTGGAGTCGATGTTGAGGACTCCCAGAGCAAATCCCTCCTGACTGTGTACCACTGTGCTGCTCCCTCTACTGGATCTGTCCTGCAGGTGGGACAGGACATACCCACAGATGGTGATGGTGGTGTCTGGGACATTGTCTGTTAGGTATGTTTCTCTGAGTATGACTATGTCAAGCTGTTGCTTGACTCATCTGTGGGACAGCTCTCTCATCTTTGGCACAAGCTCCCAGAAGTTAGTAAGGAGGACTTTGCAGGTTTGACAGGGCTGGGTTTGCTGTTGTCGTTTCCGATGCCGAGGTCGATGCCGGGTGGTTCATCCAGTTTCAATCCTTATTGACTTTTTCACGGTTAGATACAACTGAGTGACTTGCTCGGCCAATTCAGAGAGCATTTTAAGAAACATATTTCTGTGGGTCTGGAATCACATGTAGACCAGTCCAGTTAAGGAGAGCAGATTTCTTTCCCTAAAGGGCATTAGTGAACCAGATGGGTTTTTATAACAATCGACAATGGTTTCATGGCCATCATTAGACAAGCTTTTAATTCCAGATTTATTAATTGAATTCAAATTCCACCTTCGGCCATGGTGGGATTCGAACCCATGTCTCCAGAGCAATACCCTGGGGCTCTGAGTTATTTATCCAGTGACAATACCACAACACCACCGCCTCCCATCAGGGATCAGTGCTGCGGCCTCAATGTTTTACGTAAATGACTTAGATAAAGGAACGATAGGTCTTGTTGCTGAATTTGCTGATGACACCAAGATAGGTAAGAAAGTAAATTGTGAAAAGGACATAAGGAGGCTACAAAGGGATACAAATAGGTTAAGTGACTGGGCAAAGATTTGGCAAATGGAGTACAATATGGGAAAAAGTGAAATTGCGTATTTTGGCTGGAAGAATAAAAAATAAGCATATTATCTAAATGGTGAGATTGCAGAGCACTGAGATGCAGAGGGATCTGGGTGTCCTGGTGAGTGTGTGTGAGACAGTGTGAGAGAGTGTGTGTGTGTGTGTGAGAGTGAGAGAGTGAGTGAGTGTGAGATGTGAGCGAGTGAGTGTGTGTGTGTGAGTGTGAGAGAGTGAGTGAGTGTGAGACAGTGTGAGAGTGAGCGTGTGTGTGAGTGTGAGAGAGTGAGTGTGTGTGAGACAGTGTGAGAGAGTGAGTGAGTGTGAGACAGTGTGATTGTGAGTGTGTGTGAGACAGTGTGAGAGAGTGAGTGTGTGTGAGACAGTGTGAGAGTGAATGTGTGTGAGACAGTGTGAGAGAGTGAGTGTGTGTGAGATGTGAGCGAGTGAGTGTGTGTGTGTGAGTGTGAGAGAGTGAGTGAGTGTGAGACAGTGTGAGAGTGAGCGCGTGTGTGAGTGTGAGAGAGTGAGTGTGTGTGAGACAGTGTGAGAGAGTGAGTGAGTGTGAGACAGTGTGATTGTGAGTGTGTGTGAGACAGTGTGAGAGAGTGTGTGTGTGAGACAGTGTGAGAGTGAATGTGTGTGAGACAGTGTGAGAGAGTGAGTGTGTGTGAGACAGTGTGTGAGTGAGTGTGTGTGTGAGAGTGAGTGTGTGTGAGACAGTGTGAGAGTGAGTGTGTGTGAGACAGTGTGAGAGAGTGAGTGAGTGTGAGACAGTGTGATTGTGAGTGTGTGTGAGACAGTGTGAGAGAGTGAGTGTGTGTGAGACAGTGTGAGAGTGAATGTGTGTGAGACAGTGTGAGAGAGTGAGTGTGTGTGAGATGTGAGCGAGTGAGTGTGTGTGTGTGAGTGTGAGAGAGTGAGTGAGTGTGAGACAGTGTGAGAGTGAGCGCGTGTGTGAGTGTGAGAGTGAGTGTGTGTGAGACAGTGTGAGAGAGTGAGTGAGTGTGAGACAGTGTGATTGTGAGTGTGTGTGAGACAGTGTGAGAGAGTGTGTGTGTGAGACAGTGTGAGAGTGTGAGTGAGTGTGAGACAGTGTGATTGTGAGTGTGTGTGAGACAGTGTGAGAGAGTGTGTGTGTGAGACAGTGTGAGAGAGTGAGTGAGTGTGAGACAGTGTGATTGTGAGTGTGTGTGAGACAGTGTGAGAGAGTGAGTGTGTGTGAGACAGTGTGAGAGTGAATGTGTGTGAGACAGTGTGAGAGAGTGAGTGTGTGTGAGATGTGAGCGAGTGAGTGTGTGTGTGTGAGTGTGAGAGAGTGAGTGAGTGTGAGACAGTGTGAGAGTGAGCGCGTGTGTGAGTGTGAGAGAGTGAGTGTGTGTGAGACAGTGTGAGAGAGTGAGTGAGTGTGAGACAGTGTGATTGTGAGTGTGTGTGAGACAGTGTGAGAGAGTGTGTGTGTGAGACAGTGTGAGAGTGAATGTGTGTGAGACAGTGTGAGAGAGTGAGTGTGTGTGAGACAGTGTGTGAGTGAGTGTGTGTGTGAGAGTGAGTGTGTGTGAGACAGTGTGAGAGTGAGTGTGTGTGAGACAGTGTGAGAGTGAGTGTCTGTGAGAGAGTGTGTGTGTGTGACAGTGTGAGAGAGTGAGTGTGTGTGAGACAGTGTGAGAGTGAGTGTGTGTGAGACAGTGTGAGAGAGTGAGTGTGTGTGAGACAGTGTGAGAGTGAGTGTGTGTGAGACAGTGTGAGAGTGAGTGAGTGAGTGTGAGACTGTGAGAGAGTGAGTGTGTGTGTGATAGTGTGAGAGAGTGAGTGAGTGTCAGACAGTGTGAAAGAGTGAGTGTGTGTGAGACAGTGTGGGAGTGAGTGTGTGTGAGACAGTGTGAGAGAGACTATTGATATAGATTGTGAGAGAGAGATAGTCTAATAGAGAGAGTATGTAATACAGCCCCTAAACCATAGCCCAGCTCAGTCTGACCACTCTATTGACACGGGAAGCTGCAAATGAATTACTGCACTAAATAGCTGAAGTCACTCTTTCCAGATGGATTGAAACAAAATAGTGGATCAGTCTAGAAAGAAATTAGAATAAATTTTAATCTAAAATAGAGCCATGTACTAAACACAGGAACTGTATCCTAAACACAGTGGCTGCTCTCACTGCTGGGAGCATTTTCAGATCCCCAATGATTTCTGGTGTCATTCAGTTCATGGAAGTCTGTGGATAAATATTACATTCATGGACTGGAAACACTGGGTCCCACCTCTCGTCCGCTCTCAGTTGTTTTGTTTATTAATTAATTGACTAATTGATATAACCGGATATTTCACCGCACTCTTTACCTGCTCTCTGAACTTGGACTGAGTAGCTCCATAAATAAATGTGTTTGTGCAGCAACTTAAATTGAGCAGCACAGTTCCAACATGTCCAAAGTAATATACAAAATCTCTGGAATTGTTGGGATCACTTCCTGCGATGTTATAATATAAGAAATATAGAACATATACTGACCACAGAAGTATGAAGATGGCGGATATAGTGAATAGTAAAATCATTGACTTCCTTCTGCTCTCCATCTCTGGGTCACTGCGATTCTCTCCCTTGTTTTGACCCCTCAGTCCCTTACGGACTCGACTAGCCACTAAAATGTGTCTGATTGTCAGAGCGTTGAGCAACAGAATTAAAGCAAATGGGAGCAATGGAGTTAAAACTGTATGAAACCATTTAAAACCCACCCATCTGGGATCAGTATAATAGACTGGCTTTGTAATACAGAGATAAGGTACATTGTCGATTCTCCCATAAGATTCATATCTAAAGTAGGAGGGGACATTTGTTAAACAGAGCAGAATGCAGGTTGTTGCTAGAACCACAACCGCAGTTTTCTCGGTGCAATATTTAGTTTTTAGCTTCTGGCAACAAATGGCCACAAATCGATCAAAGGTGAAGGTGACGGTGAACCAGACAGAACACTCTGTAGCTGCACAACTCAGGACATAGATAATACTACACACAGGGGTGATGTGCAGAAAACACAATGGGAAATAATAATTACTGATCTGTCTCAGTATGATATCAGTGATAATGACCAGTAGATCTGCCGTTGCCATGGCCACCAGGTAACGAGTGGTGCAGGTGGAGAGTCCACAGTGTCCACGGGACAGGATCACAATCGTCACTAAATTAACTGTAAGGGAAAAGAGACTGGAAATTACTGATCAAACATTCTCCATGTCTGAGAAGAGACAATAAGTATTTGAGTAAAAATAAAATAATGAGACTGTGATAATGTTGAAAACACTCAGCAGGTCAGGCAGTATCTGTGGAGAGAGAAACTGAGTTAATGTTTTAGGCTGACAGTCTTTGAACAGAACTGGAAGATATTAGAGATTAACAGTTTTAAGGCAATGACAGAGCCAGTGAAAAGTGAGCTGCAGGGGGAGGAAAGAACAAAGGGGAAGGTCTGTGATCGGGTGGACGGCAGGAGGGATTCAATGACAAAAGGGATGATGGTGTAAAGAGAATGGGACAATTAAAGAAACAGAAGATGGGACCAGAGGAGGTGTAAATGGTTCCAGCAGAATAACAGAGGGAGAGGGAAGCATGGAAAATCTTCCCAAGAGCAGGAGGCTCCAGTGGTCTGGGAATATGATGGACCCCAAAGATGTGGACCAACTGATTGGCCATGGGGGATCCCCAGCCCAAGAACCAGCCCACACCTCCTCCACCCCAGGGGCATTGGTGTAGCCGTCCTCCGTTACCAGAACAGGCCGTCCCAGAAAA
This sequence comes from Heterodontus francisci, assembly GCF_036365525.1. Taxonomy (NCBI): domain Eukaryota; kingdom Metazoa; phylum Chordata; class Chondrichthyes; order Heterodontiformes; family Heterodontidae; genus Heterodontus; species Heterodontus francisci. Next base: position 202,730,173 of record NC_090375.1, on the reverse strand, counting down.
TGAGAAATGTGGTTTTTTTCCGGTGCTTTTGACCCCAGAATTAAATTCAGAACGAAGGTGAACTGGATCATGGAAATGCACTGGGGCTCATTTCTAGAGGTAGAGAAATAAAACCAGAGAGGTGATATTAAATTTAGATAGGGGAGGCAATATTTTAGTGGCATTGTCACTGGGCTAGTAACCCAGAGAGCCAGGGTATTGCTCTGGGGACATGGATACGAATCCTAGTACGGCAGAAGGTGGAATTTGAATTCAATTAATAAATCTGGAATGAACAGCTGGTCGAATGATGGCCATGCAACCATTGTTGATTGTCGTAAAAACCCATCTGGTTCATGAATGCCCTTTAGATAAGGAAATCTGCTGTCCTGGTCTGGCCTATATGTAACTCCAGACCCACAGCAATGTGGTTGAGTCTTATTGCTCTATGAGATGGCCTAACAAGACCATTCAATTGTTTCAAACTGCTACAAAGTCAAGGAGTCATAAAACAGGACGGACCACCCGGCATCGGAAATGACAACGGCAAATCTGACCCTGCAAAGTCCTCCATACTAACATCTGGGGGCTTGTGCCCAAGTTGGAAGAGCTGTCCCATAGACTAGTCATTGTAACAGGCTGACATAGTCATACTCACAGAATCATACCTTAAAATGTCCCAGACACTGCCATCACCATATGTCCAACACATCTGCAGAACAGACAGACAGAGGTGGTGACACAGTGGGATACAGTCGCGAGGGAGTTTTCTTTTCTTTCATTTAGAGATGCAGCACTGAACAGACCCTTCAGCCCACCGAGTCTGTGCTGACCAACAACCACCCATTTATACTAATCCGACATTCATCCCATATTCCCTCGCACATCCCCACCAATCTCCTACCACCTACCTACACGAGGGGCAATTTACAATGGCCAATATACCGACCAACCTGCAAGTCTTTGGCTGTGGGAGGAAACCGGAGCACCCGGCGGAAACCCACATGGTCACAGGGAGATCTTGCAAACTCCGCACAGGCAGTACCCAGAACTGAACCCTGGTCGCTGGAGCTGTGAGGCTGCGGTGCTAAGCACTGCGCCACTGTACCACCCAGTGTTGCCCTGGGTGTCCGCGACATCGACTTCAGACCCCATGAAACCTCACAGCATCAGGTCAAGCATGTTTTTCGTCTCTTTTGAAAAGCGTGCAAGACAGCTGAAGTGGCCAGCAGAGAGCTGGACACTGTTATTGCAAAGCAAGCAAACAGGAAAAACCCATGAGGTTGATTCACTGTTGTCTGATGCGAGCTCAGAATCAAGACGATGAGATGTTATCCTTGCGATACAAAATCCGGGTAACTCCAAGGCATTTGTTGTGCTTTTCTGCACTCACGTCAATAGCTCTGTTGGGTCTTACTACCACAGTTAAAGTCACAGGCTGGTCTGCTGTGCTTTCCATTAGGACCCCTTTTCTTGCACTGGTCTGGTGTGCCCTGATTAATCCTCCGGGTTTCCCCTGTAACTTCCAGCAGTCAGCTCGAAGTTGACCTGCCTTGTTGCAATGGAGACACACAGGGTTCAGGCATCACTCCTGTTCTCAGCGCCATCCTTTCTAGCCTGAGGAGGGCCCCCTGTGTGTCCAGCTTTCTCATCTCACAAATAGCTGTTCAAGCTCCTATCACCCTCCCACCTTCTATCCTTTTTGGGTTTGCGGGGCAACTAGGGAAGGGTTTTCCTTGGGGTAAGGAATTATGGACAAGTGTACATTCATCAGCCAGGATTGCATCCTGCCTGGATCTTGGAACCTTTTGTTCCTCTTATGTGGGTTTTAATGGAAAGGAGGAGTGTGTTTTTGAACTCCTCGAGAAGGATCACTTCTCTCAGGTCTTCATATGTGGGCTGTATCTTGAGTGCTCATATCCATTGGTCAAAAATGAGCTGCTTAACTCTTTCAAACTCAAGGTAAGCTTGTTCTCACTGCTTTTGGAGGGTTCAGAATTTTTAGCAGTACGCCATTGTAACAAGGCTGGTCACCTTCGAGCTGACTGCTGGAAGTTATGGGGAAAACCCATAGGATTAATCAGAGTAAACAAGACCAGTGCAAGAAAAGGGGCCCTGATGGAAAGTACAGCAGACCAGGCTGTGGCTGTAACTGCGGCAGTGAGACCCCCTAAAACTACCACTAAACTAAAGGGAGCCCCAGAGTGCCAGAAGGAGGTGCTGATGAGGAAGTGGAGACCCTATTCATAGACCTGCAGATGAAGAGTGGACAGTGGTTCACCAGATAGTGGTGCTACCGCGGTACTGCAAGGTGTGAGTGCAGGAAAATGTAACAGAATGCCTGACAGTTAACAGAATTTTGTGCCCTCAGGAAAAGTGATTCAATAACCTTCGAGTGAGGCAAGCAAGCCCACTGTCATACTTAGGAATACAGGGGCCACCTCATCCCTTCTACTGGGAAAAGGCATGACCTTTCCCCCAGAGAGTTCACTGAATGCATATTTGTAAATGGTAATGGAGGAAAGTATATGCCCAAACCTTTATATCGGGTGCACCTGGAGTGTGACCTTGTTTCAGGACATTGAGCTGTGGGAATTGTCCCTACTTTACCTGTGGACAGAGTCGAACTGCTCCTGGGTTATGATCTGGCCGGGGTAAAGGTGGTAGCTTCCCCAGTGGTTTTAGACAGACTGAAAGAGATTAAGGAGACAGAGAAGTTGCAGGAGAAGGTCCCTGGCATTGTCTCTGATTGTGTGGTGACTCTGTCCACAAGTTCCGACACAGGAGGCTGAAATGACACTGCAGACAGATGAACCTACTGTCTACTTATCTGGAACCTTCTTTGGGAACTTAGAAGACCCAGAGGATGTTTCAAACAGGTCTTCCTTGGTCGAGGCTCAGCAAGCTGTCCCAGTATTCAAAACGTTAGTACAGACTGTCCAAGCTGAAGCTAAACTAAAGGGAGTCCCAGAGTGTCAGAAGGAGGTGCTGATGAGAAAGTGGAGACCTCCTCATAGACCTACAGATGAAGGGTGGACATTGGTTAACCAGATAGTGGTGCCACCGATGTACCATAAGGAAATACTAAGAATAACCCACGAAATTCCAATGACTGGACATGTCAATATACGAAAAACCCAAGCCCGCATAAAACGTCATTCTGCATGGTGGGGAGGTATCAGGAAAACATGCTATGCTGAATGAGGATTTTTAATTCATTGGTTAGAAACCTACATTAAACTTTAAAAAGGAAAGCTGGTATCCTACATGCAACTTTAATAAAACTGGCAGCTAAGATGGCCACCACAATTTGTGTTGAAATACCTCACATTCCAAGACATGGAAGTGGAGACGTGTGTCTAAAAACCTCCTATCCAGGAGAGTGGCTTGAACAGTTGAATAACTTATCTAGTATCGCCCTCGTTAGCAAGACATTCAAAGCCATCTTGCAACATTCACTGTGGAGACATACCTCTGGGGGGTAAAATTGAAACAATAAGATTTTTTTTTAGATTTAGGTTTAGATTTGGAGATACAGCACTGAAACAGGCCCTTCGGCCCACCGAGTCTGTGCCGACTATTAACCAAACATTTAAACTAATCCTACGCTAATCCCATATTCCTACCACATCCTCACCTGTCCCTATATTCCCCTACCACCCACCTATACTTGGGGCAATTTATAATGGCCAATTTACCTATCAACCTGCAAGTCTTTTGGCTGTGGGAGGAAACCGGAGCACCCGGAGGAAACCCATGCAGACACTGGGAGAACTTGCAATCTCCACACAGGCAGTACCCAGAATTGAACCCAGGTCACTGGAGCTGTGAGGCTGCGGTGCTAACCACTGCGCCACTGTGAGAGAAAGTTGAGATTCTTAGACTTTGCACCGCAGTAAAGTAAAAAAACACTGAGAGAACCATGTGACAGTCCCACCAGGCTGTGTGAACTTGGAATTTTTGTTACACATAGCAGACAAGCTTTGAGAGCCAACAAGTGCAAGACACCAGTGGGGCTATCCCTCTCTCTCTCCCTCTCTCCAGGTATACTGCAAGCTTCGAATCCTGTCCAAGCTTGTCATCATTACAGACAGAGATCCCAGGGGGAGAAATCCATCTACATCACTGTCTCCAAGAAAACTTTAAACCAGGTGGACCAGCTGCAAGTACACTCGACCAGCCAGAGATTTCAGAAACATGAATTCGTCCGGAAGACAATTAAATTACTAGCCTCACAGACTATATATTATTTTTATTTGTTCTGGACTCTAATCCAAACAAATTATTTTTCATCAATCTGCAATCTAGCTGTGTGTGTGATTCTCATGTGTGTGTGTGTGCATGTGTGTGTTTGTGTGTACATGTGTGTGTGTGAAAGTTGGAGTGTAGTTTATTATTTTCCCTTCGATCGAGTTTTGATTTGAAGTACAATTAACTAACCGCTTTCTTGTTAAAACTCAAGAAAAGCTGTCAGATAGCACACAAAGGGTTAAACACCCACTGACTTGGTCAGCACATCCACTGTTTCAAAATAAATAAGCCCTGTTGCGGTCAAACAAGGAGAGGGGCAAAAGGCAATCCCTTCGACTCCTCCTCACCTGAACTTAATATCTACATATGATATTCCACTAAAAGCAGTAACTGGATAATTTAGAGAGCCTGTGAGTTACAAACAGAGATTTATTTTCAGTTCAGGCAATGAAATAAAACCACAGAGATAATTCCGGCCATTTAGCTTCAGGAAATGATATCACTGATCTGGTCTCTGTATAACAGTGAGCACCAGATCAGCAATGTAACATTAGCAGTCACAGAGAATAGAGACATGGATTCACACAATCTCGATGGTTAGAGTCACTTACCAGGAACACCAATTACTGCAAGGATCAGGTAATATATCTTAATGACACTCCAAAATGTTTCATACATTTTCTGTGAAGTGATCTGTCCCTTCGTCCTGCAGACAATCTCTCTCTGTATTAAACTCTGAGTCAGTACATTCCCTGATCCTTTAATTTATACCCTGTGGGATCTCCCTGGGGGATATTGAGGTTGCAACATTGTTCAAATTGTTTTCTTGAATTTGAACAAACCGATTTCGACATCGAGTTCAGTCTGTGTTGTGATCGAATATATTTAGTGCTGAGAATATTTGGAAAACCTCAAAGACTGAACAATTCTGATTACATTAATTAACTTGTGAAAATTAGAAACTCTATTCTCCCAGCAATGAGTTTGTTCTCTCAAACACCATCAGTCCCATCTCTAGATCTCACATTGTTTCAGTGATCTCCTTCACTCGACTGTGACCATTCAGATATTAAATTCCAACTGTTCGAGTGTCTCTCTCAGGACTGTTCCACTGCACTCTGGGATGTGGCCACCCTCTTTAACTGTGGACAATCAGTTAAGTGATTAAAGTGGGTTATTTGTGACTATACATTGCAGAATTCAACTGATACATAATCTGAAACTAATTCAACACCGTAAACTGATACGGCAACTCAATCTAATACAGCACCTCAAACTAATACAATGCTTTAAACCAACAGAAAACCACATTCTTTTTAATTTTGTTGATGGGATGTGAGCATTGCTGAGAAGATCAGCATTTATTGCCCATCCCATATTGCCCTTGAGAAGGTGGTGGTGAACCGCTGCCTGAAACCGCTGTGGTCTGTGTGGTGTAGGTTACACCCACAGTGCTGTTTGAAAGAGTGTTGTCGATTTTGACTCAGTGTCAGTGAAGGAACGGTGATATATTTACAAGTCAGGATGTTGTGTGATTTGGAGGGGAACTTGCAGCTGATGGTGTTGCCATGTGTCTGCTGTCCTTGTCCTTCCAGGTGGTCGAGGTTGCGGGTTTGGAAGGTGCTGTTGAAGGAGCCTTGGTGAGTTTCTGCAGTGCATCTTGTACATGGTACACACTGCTGCCACTACATTGGTTCTGAATTGAATGAATGTTGAAGATGGTAGGTGGGGTGCCAATCAAACGACTGCTTTGTCTTGGATGATGTCGAGCTTCCTGAGTGTTGCTGGAGCTGGACTCATCAAGTGCAGAGTATTCCATCACACTCCTGACTTGTGCCCTGCAGATGGTGGACAGGCTTTGATGAGACAGGTGGTGAATTACTCGCTGAAGAATTCCCAGCCTCTGACCTGCTCTTGCAGACACAGCATTTATGTGGCTGTTCCAGTTCAGTTTCTGGTCAATGGTAACCTCCAGGATGTTGATAGTGGGGGATTCAGCGATGGCAATGCCATTGAACATCAAGGGGAGATAGCTAGATTCTCTCTTATTGGAGATGATCATTGCCTGGCACTTGTGTGGCATGAATGTTACTTGCCACTTATCAGCCCAAGCCTGGATGTTGTCCAGGTCTCACTGCATCTGGACACGGGCTGCTTCAGTATCTGATGAGTTGCAAATGGTGCTGAACATTGTGCAATCATCAACGAACATCCCCACTTCTGACCTTATGATGGAGGGAAGGTCATTGATGAAGCAACTGAAGATGGTTGGGCCCAGGACACTACCCTTAGGAACTCCTGCAGTGATGTCCTGGGACTGAGATGATTGACCTCCAACAACGACAACCATCCTCTTTTGTGTTATGTATAACTCCAACCAGCGGAGAGTGTTCCCTCTGATTCCCATTGACTGCAGTTTTGCTAGGGCTCCTTGATGCCACACTGGTCAAATGATGACTTGATGTCAAGCGCAGTCACTCACACCTCACCTCTTGAGTTCAGCTCTTTTGTCCATGTTTGGACCAAGGCTGTAATGAGATCAGGAGCTGAGTGGCTCTGGCTGAACCCAAATTGAGCATCACTGAGCAGGTTATTGCTGAGCAAGTGCCATTTGATAGCACTGTCGAGGATCCCTTCCACAACTTTGCTGATGATCAAGAGACGACTGATGGGGCAGGAATTGACAGGGTTGAATTTGTGCTGCTTTTTCTGCACAGGACATACTTCGGCAATTTTTCACATTTCACGGGGAGATGCCAGCGTTGCAGCAGCACTGGAACAGCTTGGCTAGGGGCACGATAATTTCTGGAGCACTTGTCTTCATAAGTAGGGAATAGGCAATTTTTGATCCAATGCAATGAAAAAGGGCTAATTAATAATCTTGTTGTAAAGCAGCCTTTCGGAAAGAGTGACCATAATATATAGGAATTTACATTAAATTTGAAAGTGATGTAGTTCAATCAGAAACGTGTGTCTTAAATCTAAGCAAAGGAAACTATGAAGGTATGAGGGGGAAATTGGCAATGGTGCATTGGGAAACTACATTAATTGGTCTGACAGTAAACAGGCAATGGCTAACATTTAAAGAACAAATACATAGTTTACAAAAATATATATTTTAACGCACAATAACCCAGCAAGAAAAGTGTTTGATCTGTGGCTAACGAAAGAAATTAAGGATTGTATGAGATCAAAGGAAGAGGCATATAAAGTTGCCAAAAAATGGTAAGCCTGAGGATTGGGAGCATTTTAGAATTCTGTAACGGAGGACTAAGAAAATGATTAACAAAGGGAAAGTAGAATAAAAGAGTAAATTAGAAACATCAAAAATGGACTTTCAAAGCTGCTATAGGTATGTAAAAAGCAAAAGATTAGCAAAACAAAATGTGGGTCCATCACAAGCAGAGTCAGGAGAATTTATAATGGGGAATAATGAAATGGCAGAGAAATTAAACAAATACATTGGGCTGAATTTTACCGGCCCCTCGATGACGTGGATCGGGGTGCAGGGGCTGGTAAAATGCAATGGGGAGAGGCCTGCCCTGACCCGCGGTGTCAAGATGGGTCCACCACAAATTACCGATGGCAGGGTGACCTCGGTGTGACCCCCACGCCGTACGGCAGCGGCACCCCAATTAGAATATGTAAAACCAGACTTACCTCTGCAGATCATAAAGCCCGTCTTTCCTGAACAATTCCGGATTATAATTTGAACGGGCAGCCATCACGTGCCATCCCATTCACGAATCGAAAATCCGATGGGACATCAGAGGCAGAGGTTTCACAATGGAAGATAAGTTCCGTTTTCAGGGATCTCACTCTGCATTCTGGAAGGGAGGAGGGAGGGGGGATATTCAGGGATCTTACTCTGCTTTCTGGAAGGGAGGAGGGAGGGGGATATTCAGGGATCTCACTCTGCTTTCTGGAAGGGAGGGGGGAGGGGGATATTCAGGGATCTCACTCTGCATTCTGGAAGGGAGGAGGGAGGGGGATATTCAGGGATCTTACTCTGCTTTCTGGAAGGGAGGATGGAGGTGGATATTCAGGGATCTCACTCTGCTTTCTGGAAGGGAGGAGGAAGGGGGATATTCAGGGATCTCACTCTGCATTCTGGAAGGGAGGAGGGAGGGGAATATTCAGGGATCTCAATCTGCATTCTGGAAGGGAGGAGGAAGGGGAATATTCAGGGATCTCAATCTGCATTCTGGAAGTGAGGAGGGAGGGGAATATTCAGGGATCTCAATCTGCATTCTGGAAGGGAGGAGGGAGGGGGATATTCAGGGATCTCACTCTGAATTTTGGAAGGGAGGGGGGATATTCAAGGATCTCACTCTACTTTCTGGAAGGGAGGAGGGAGGGGTGATATTCAAGGATCTCACTCTGCTTTCTGGAAGGGAGGTGGGAGGGGGCATATTCAGGGGTCTCACTCTGCATTCTGGAAGGGAGAAACTGTGTCCCCTCCCTCCATAAACACTGTACCCTCTGCATTTATTTGTGTCTGTGCTGGAGAAATGACACTCGAGTTACCCAGTGTTTGGGGTGGGTGCCAGACAGGGTAGGAGTATAAAGGTTATAAGGATGGTGGGGGCAATCGATGTAGCTGGTAGGATCTTGATGTGGTCATGCTGTGTCTCTTAGTGTTGGCCAAGTTGGGCAATACCATGGCACGCCACATAGTTGATCCATGTTAGCACCTGATGTACCCGTCAACACCAATCCCTACCCTGTTCAGAACCTTCAAATAAATGAAGGATACAACTTCATTTATCACATGGAAATATTCTGGCTCATCCTACAGCAAGCAATCTGCTTCTCCTGAAGATACGTACACACTGGAGGCAAGATCAACAGGTAGATGCGGTCCATGTAGAGGCCCCCAGTCGTGACCAGCAGCCCCCGAGGGGAGCTCGCCATTGTGGTTGCCGTGCATCTACAGGCTCCAGAGCACCAGTTTCAGAGGTGATTGTGCAGGTAAAGGGGGTGATGACACGTCTCACTGCCCTACTCAACGATGACCTGCAGCCCATGGGGTTCAGTCGACATCCTATGCCTGCGGTCCTCATAATGCCAGCGGTTCTGAAGCTTGATGTCAATGGAGCATTTCAGGGGCCCACCAGAGACCTTTGTGGGGTCACACAGTCAGCAGTGCACCGCTGCATCAGGGAGGACACCGTTGCCCTGCACCGGAGGGCCAGTGAGTATGTCCACTTCAGGACAGACCCTCATAGCCAGGCCCAGAGGACCATCGGTCTCAGCACCATTGCCAGAGAGCCATAGTCCTCAGGGTTCATAGTCTGCACCCATGTGGCCATCAGGCCTCTCACCGGGCTACCACCGACAATTAAAGGAATCATCTTAATTTAGGTGCAGCTGGTATTTCATCACTGGAGATGCTTCATGCAAATCTGTGACCGCTTCTCAGGCAGCTGCCATGACACCTGTGCCAGTCCCAGCTGCCACTGCTGTTCACTGAACTGGCTCAGATGGAGGGGTGGCTTCTTGGAGATAAGGGATATCCCTTGCAGACATGGCTCCTGACACCAGTGAGAGACCCCACCACTGCTGCAGAGGAGAGATACAACACCATGCACTGGGTTGAAAGATCTGCCATTGAGCGGGCGATCTGCATGTTCTAAATGTGTTCCCGATGCCTGGATAGATCGGGTGGTGTCCTGTACTATGGGCCAAAAAGGGCATGACCTTTCTTTCCTGCTCGCTGTGCTCTGCACAAATACGCACCCAATAGGGGGCAGGCCTGGAATTATGAGGAGAGACGTCAACTGAGTTCATGAAATAAAAACAAGAAATGCTGGAACCACTCAGCAGGTCTGGCAGCATCTGTGGAAAGAGAAGCAGAGTTAACGTTTCGGGTCAGTGACCCTTCATCGGAACTGAATTCATCCTCGGTCTATGAGGTCAATGAGGTCTGACAACAGGAAGGTGCATGGGAGGGCTGATACCACCCAGGTTCCACATGCAGGGCTAGTAGGGATCTAGGGATGAATGGCAGTGCCTTATCAGACAAAGGCTCTCTGCTCCATCGGAACTGACATGAGCTCTGGAAGTCACACATCACCCTCACTCACCTGCTGTTCACCAGTCTACATCCACAGCATCTCAGTGTAAACCATTAGAGGCAGCAGCTGACTGAGCTAATTTCCACGTCACTGCATCCATTGGGAGGCTCATGAGTTATTGTGACATGGCAATGATTCGATTGCAGACATTAGCTTTCCTGGAGGGCCATCGGAGCGAGGGATGTGACACTGGTGATCAATGCTGGCACACATCATTCACACAGGAAAACATTTTGTGGTGGTCGTCCTCTGTGTGCACGAGGCCTGGACGACCCCGGCTGTCTGGGGGAAGCCTGCGTCATCACAGAACACTCCTCAGCTACTGGAGCTTCACTCACAGGTGGAGAGGTGGAGGGGCCAGCATCCACATTGGAATCGCCTGGAGGGGGGACCCCAGATATGGTGTGCTGGCTCACCTCCTCCATCTAAGGGTTCATTGGAACCCCTCAGCCGTCCGGGAGGGAGCTGGGGCAGGGGCATTCTCCAGGCCCCTGGTCCCTCTCACGCCTAACCACTGATCAATGAATGTGACGGTAGCGGCAAGGGATAGCAGGTAGGAGTGTATTATTTGATTCCGGGTCACCACGAGGGCCGCCGCCACCTCAATGGATAATGCCAGGTGCTCACATACCTGTGACATGGCAGCAGTCATGACATGGATAGACTCCCTTATCATCCACTCAAGGCAGTGCATGGCCTGTGGCATCTCTGAAGGTAAGCAAGCAGGTCCAACAGGCAATAAAAGGGCAAATGGTATATTGGTCTTCATAGCGAGAGGATTTGAGTACAGGAGCAGGGATGGCTTGCTGCAATTATACAGGGCCTCGGTGAGGCCACACCTGGAATATTGTGTGCAATTTTGGTCTCCTTATCTGAGGAAGGATGTTCTTGCTATAGAGGCAGTGCAGCGAAGGTTTACCAGACTGATTCCTGGGATGGCGGGACTGATGTATGAGGAGAGATTGAGTCAGTTAGGATTATATTTGCTGGAGTTCAGAACAGTGAGGGGGGGGGATCTCATAGAAACCTATAAAATTCTAACAGGACTTGACAGGGTAGATGCAGGAAGGATGTTCCCAATGGAGGGGGAGTCCAGAACCAGGGGTCATAGTCTAAGGATACGGGGTTAACCTTTCAGGACTAAGATGAGAAATTTCTTCACCCAGAGAGTGGTGAGAATGTGGAATTTGCTACTACATAAAGCAGTTGAGGCCAAAACATTGTATGTTTTCAAGAAGGAGTTAGATATAGCTCTTGGGTCTAAAGGGATCAAAGGATATGGCGCGAAAGCGGGAACCGGTTACTGAGTTGGATGATCAGCCATGATCATAATGAATGGTGTTGTAGGCTTGAAGGGCCGAATGGCCTACTCCTGCTCCTATTTTCTATGTTTTTCTATTTCTATCTCCGCCGGCAGTTGCCATAACATTTCCAACAGCTCCAGCCTGCCCTGATCTGTCAACAGAAAAAGTGGAGAATCAAGGTGCCAGTTTAAACGAGGAATTGCAAGTTAGTAACATTGGTAAAAAAAAGTACGAGAGAAATTAATGGGACTTCAAGTGGATCTGATATCTCCATCCCAGAGTGTTGAAAGAGGTGACTGTAGAGCTGGTGGATGTATTGGGGTCATCTTTCTAAATTTTATAGACTCTCGAATGGTTCCTGAAGATTGAAAGGTGACAATTGTAATCCCACTATTTAAGAAAGGAGGGAGAGAGAAAATGGTGAACTTCAGACCTGTTAGTCTAACATCATAGAGAATCTGCGAGAATCTATAATAAAGGATGTGATAACAGGGTATTTAGAAAATAATGAAAGGATTGGGCAGAGTCAACAGGGATTCATGAAATTGAAATCATGTTTAACAAATCTGTTGGAGTTTTTTGAGGAGGTAACTAGAGAATAGATAAGGGGGAAGCAGTGGATGTGGTATATTTAGATTTGAAGAAAGCTTTTGAGAACATCCCACACAAGTGGTTGGTAAACAAAATTAGAACACATGGGATTGGGGGGAATGTACTGACACGGACTGAGAGCTGGCTAATGGACAGAAAACATAGAGTAGGAATAATTGGGTCATTTTCAGTCTGGCAGGCTGTAACTAGTACAAGGATTAGTGCTTGGACACCAGCTATTCACAATCTAGATCAATGATTTGGATGTGGGGATTAAATGTAATATTTCCAAGTTTGCAGATGACACAAAATTAGGTGGATGTGTGTGTTGTGAAGAGGATGCAAAGACGTTTCAAGAGGATTTGGAGAGGCGAAACGAGTGAACAAAAATTTGGTGGATGGAATACAATGTGGAGAAATGTGAGGTTATCCACACTGGTATGAAAAACAGAAATACAGAGTACTTCTTAAATATTAAGAGGCTGGGAGGTGTTGAATTTCAAAGGGACTTGGGTGTCCTTGTTCGTGAGTGTCTGATCGCGAACATAAAGATCCAGCAAGCAATTAGGAATCCAAATAGTACGTTGGCCTTTATTACGAGAGGATTTGAGCATAGGAATAAAGATGCCTTACTGCAATTATATCGCACCTTGGTGAGACCACAACTGGCGTATTGTGTACGGTTCTGGTCTCCTTACCGAAGGAAAGATAGACTTGCCATAGAAGGAGTGCAACGAATGTTCACCAAACTAATTCCTAGGATGGAGGGATTGTCCCATGAGAAAAGATTAAATAGACTGGGCCTTTATTCTCTGGAGTTAGAAAAATGAGAGGTGATCTCATTCAAACAGACAACATACAGGATTCGACGGGGTTGATTCAGGAAGGATGTTTCCCCCAGCTGTGGAGTCTAGAACCAGGGGACACAGTCTCAGAATAAAGGACAGGCCATTTAGGACAGAGATGAGGAGAAGTTTCTTCACTCAGAGGGTAGTGAATAGGGCTGAATGGCCTACTCCTGCTCCAAGACCTAATGTTCTTATGTTAATTGTTATGTTGGGTGTGATAGCAATTCACAGGAGAATAAATTTACAGTTAATTGTTAAATTGGACAGGATAACAAATATACATGTATAAGGTAACAGCTGAATGTTAATTTGGGTTTGATAACCATTACTGAGGGTATAGAATTACAGTTGATGTTAAATTGGATCAGATAACCAATATGCAGGGAAATAAAATTAGAGTTAAGAACACAGGAACACAAGAAATAGGGGCAGGAATAGACCACACAGCCCATCGCGACTCCTCCACCATATAAAACAATCATGGCTGATCTTAGGATTCAACTCCACTTTCCCACCCACTCCCCATATCCATTGATTCCCTGAGAGACCAAAAATCTGTTTATCTGTTTTTAGGAGGTTAAGAGGGGATTTGAGGTCAATTTTTTTCACCCAGAGGGTGGTTGGAATCTGGAACACACTACCTGAATGGGTGGTAGAGGCAGGAACCCTCACAACATTGAAGAAGTTTTTCGATGAGCACTTGAAATGTCGTAGCATACAAGGCTATGGGCCAAGTGCTGGAAAATGGGATTGGGATAGATAGGTCGGCACAGATACGATAGGCCGAAGGGCCTGTTTCTGTGCTGTATGACTCTATCCCAGCCTTAAATTTATTCAATGATGGAGCATCCACAACCCTCTGGGGTAGAGAATTCCAAAGATTCACAACCATTTGAGTGAAGTACTTTCTCCTCATCTCAGTCCGAAATGATCAGCCCCTTATCCTGAGACCATGACCACATGTTTTAGATTCCCCGACCAGTGGAAATAATGCCACAGTGTCTATCCTATTTAGTCCCTTCAGAATCTTATATGTTTCTATGAGATCACCTCTCATTCTTCTAAACTCCACAGAATAAAGACTGAATTTACTGAGCCTCTCATCATAGGAAAACTGCCTCATCCAAGGGACCAATCGAGTGAACCTTTGCTGTACCAACTCCAATGCAAGCGTGTCCTTTCTTAAATGTGGAGACCAAAACTGCACACAGTATTCCAGATGTGGTCTCACCAAAACCCTGTACAATTGTAGCAATACTTCCTTATTCCTGTTCTCCAATCCCCTTGCAATAAAGACCAACATGTCATTTGCCTTCCAAATTGTTGCTGTACCTGCATGTTAACTTTCTGCATTCCTTGTACAAGCACACCAAAATCTCTTTGAACATTGACACTTAGAAGTTTCACACCTTTTAAAAAATATTCTACTTTTCTATTCTTACGACCGAAGTGAATATCTTTACATTTCCTTACATTATCCTCCATCTGTCATCTTGTTGCCCACTCACTTAACCTGTCTAAATCTCTTTGTAGCTTCTCTGTGTCCTCCCCACAGTTTACCTTTCCACCTAGCTTTGTATCATCAGCAAACTTAGATACATTACTCTTTGTCCCATTATCTAAGTTAATAATATAGAGTGTAAATAGCTGAGACCCAGCACTGATCCTTGCGACACTCCACTATTCACTGCCTGCCAACTTGAAAATGCCTCATTTATGCCCACTCATAGCTTCCTGTCCATTAACCAATCATCTATCCATGCTCATATATTACCCCCAACCCCATGAGTCCTTATCTTGCCTAATTAACCTTTTGTGTGGCACCTTATCAAATGCCTTTTGGAAATCCCGGTGTGCTACATCTTGAGAATTGCTGAAAATAGAGACGTGTTGTTGAAGTTTTTCATCCTGCACTCATCAGGGCAATACACAAGAATAAGCAATATCAGGGAAAACAACAACTTCGACCGCCTGAGAAGAGAGTGCTGATTGGCCGGCAAGTGAACTCTGATTGGTAGAGCCATTGCCATGGAGAATGCATCAGTTTACGGTGATTTTTAACTGCCAAGCTTTGTTTGAAGTTTAAACTAGGCAGCTTGACTCTGATTGGTTAAAGCATTGCCCTGAGGAATGAACCAGCGAATGGCTGTAACTTATTTTGTTCAGCTGAAAGAGGCGCAATGTGTGTACATGGTCTTTCTGTCTGCAATGAACAGGGCCCTGTATGTTAATATATGTAGTTTCCAGTACATGCTGCGAGCCCTACTGATAATCTTAAATTGGTTGTCAGCGTAATTCCTAACACACAGCAGATTATTTAGGAAATATTGTCCAATTGTGGAATCACATCTAATGTTAGACACTGTGTTTTGAGTTTTGGAAGCAAGGGCTGGTTGGGTACCGCCTGTACCTTGCCTACTGTGAGCAGCAGAAGGGACATGTTGTCTGATATGATCCACCAGTCTTTGGGACGTATCTAGCATCACACTGGCATTGAAATTCATATTATATATTACTTATTTGTGTGAAAGGCAAGACGTCTTTCTGGCTTGACAGCAGCATCCTGTTAGAGGTGAACACCATACGTGTTGCTACTGCATAGTAGCAGAGTGAAACAGCGAGCTTTAGCTGTTCAAAGTTTTGGGATACATTACCCTTCCAGGGTAATTTGAGGTAGACTGGGCACTTTTCAGGGCTGAAAATGACGGCCTTTGGCCCGTTCATAAGTTTGTGCAATATACAGTGAGAAATGATGTGATCAGGGTAGCCATTGTAACCCAGGATCAGTGTCCTGTTGAGTGCAAGACGAAAAGCTTCAAAAACATGTCTCTATTTTCAGCAATTCTCAAGTTCAGTACAACCAAACGACTATTTGTATACTACATCTACTGGTTCTCCTTATCTACCCTATTAGTTACATCATCAGAAAACTCGAATAAATTTGTCAAAAAGGATCTCCCTTTTGTAAAACTATGTTAACATGTTCTCATCATACTGTGCTTTTCTAAGTGAATAGTTAAAACTTCCTTAATAATAGATTCCAGCATTTTCCCAATAATTGATGTTACGCTAACTGGGATGGAGTTCCCTGTTTTCTCTCCCTCCTTTCTTGAAAAGCGTTGTAACATTTTCCAACTTCCAATCTGATGGTACCGTTCCAGGATCTAAGGATGTTTGGAAAATCATAGCTGGTGCATCCACTATCTCTGCAGTTATCTCTTTTAGAACACCAGGGTGTAGGCCAACATGTCCTGGAAATTTGTCAGATTTTAGTCCCTTAAATTTCTCCAATACATTGGGCTGCATTTTACATTCCCACCGTCAAAATCGGCACTGGATGTAAACAATGGCGGTCCGTCCACACAGACCACACATTGCGGAGTCACCACTATTTTAAATGGCTGGGGCGGATCGCCCCAAACCCCAATGATGTGGAGGGGGCAGGAGGTCTGTCCCCAGAATTGGCACTGATGCCATTTTTAAAGGGCTTTGAGCCCTCTCATTACATTTAAATATTTAAAGGAGAGTGGATATAAAAAACAAAGTAATTTATCTGCCCCTCTCCCAACCCCCAACAGCCATAGACTGAATTCCTTGCCTTTTCCCCCACCCCCCAAAATACTTACCTTGTGCACCTGACCTTTCCACCTCAAAGATCATAAACTTTAAACTTTACCCCTTCCCTCCATTCCCTACACCGATGAAATGACTCTGACTCCACTCCCCCCCCCTCCCATACTGAAAATCCTACCTGCTCCCCCTTCCCAACAAGTGTTCCACCCCAGACGGGGATCTGAAGGTGCAGGAGTGCTGGCCACTGTCACCAATATTGTTCCGGGACAGACGACCGGAGCGTGACTCTAATCAATTCATTTATTTACATTAATTCACATATTTAAATTGGGCGCCCGTCACCGAGCAGTGGGGGAGCCACCACAAGGCCTCGTCACTGCCGATACTATGGGACCGGGCCTTCCCGACTTCGAGGTCTGTGATGGGCCTCTCCTAGAAGCATTTTCCACCATCAGCCCCAACAAGACCCCCGATGTCAGGGGCTCTGTAAAATTCAGCCCTTTTTCTCTGTTGATATGAATTTCCTTAATTTCCTCACTTTTTAGCCCCTAGGTTACTGTTTATTTCTGGTTTGGAACTTGTGTCTTCTACTGTGAAGACAGACATAAAATATTTGTTCAATTCCTCTGCCATTTCCTCATTCCCCATGATAATTTATTCTGTCTCTGCTTCTAAGGGACCAACGTTCTTTTAGCTTCTCTCTTACTTTTGATATACCTATGAAATCTTTTACAATCTCTTTTTATATTGCTGGTTGGTTTACTCTCATTCTATTTTTTTTTCTTTTTTATCAACTTTTTGGTGGCCCTTTACTGGTTTCTGAAACACTCCTGATCCTCAGACTTGCTGCTTTTTTTGACAACATTGTAAGCTTCTTCTTTTCATCTAATATTATCCTTAACATCCTGAGTGAGCCACGAATGGGTCTTTCTTGCTGAATTTTTGTTTTCAAAGGAATGTATGTTTGTTGAACATTTTGAATTGTTTCTGTAAAGGTTTTCCACTGTTGATTTACTGCCATACTTTTTAGTCTATTTACCCAATTAACCTTAGCCAGTTCTCCCCTCATGCCTACATAATTGGCTATGTTTAACTTTAAGATTCTTGTTTGTGATTGGAGCATGTCTCTTTGAAACATAATATGGAATTTAATGGTATTATGATCACTGTTTCCCAGTGGATCTTTTCCTATGACATTGCTTATTAACTCTGCTGCATTACACAACACTAGATCTAAGATAGCTTTATCCCTGGTTGGCTCCACAACGTATTGCTCCAAGAAACGATCCCAAAAACATTCTATATACTCATCTTCTAGACCACTCCTGCCAATTTCATTGTCCCAGTCTATATGAAGATTAACATCCCCACAATTATTAGATTGCCTTTGTTACAAGCTCCAACAATTTCTTGTTTAATGCTCTGTCCAACGGTATAACTACTGTTAGGGCTTTATAAATTACTCCCACCAGTGTTTTCTGATTGTTGCTATTCCTTATTTCCACCCATACTGATTCAAATTCATGACCTTCTGAGGCCAGATGCTTTCTCACTAATGCCCTTATGTCATCCTTTACCATCAGTGCTGCCCCTCTCCATTTGCTATTCTGTCTGTCTTTCCGAAATATTGTGTACCCTGGAATATTTATTTCCCGAACGTGATCACCATGTAACCATGTGATGTTTGTGATCGCGTCTTCAGGATCCTTAAAGGGGAGGGGGAGCAGCCAGAGGTCGTGGTGCACATTGGCACCAACGACGTAGGAAGGAAGGGTGGCACAGATGTTAGAAGTGAGTTTAGGGAGTTAGGCTGGAAGCTGAAAGCTCGGACGGACAGAGTTGTTATCTCTGGTTTGTTGCCGGCGCCACGTGATAGTGAGGCTAGGAATAGGGAGAGAGCACAGCTGAACACGTGGCTGCAGGAATGGTGTAGGAGGGAGGGCTTCCAGTTCTTGGATAATTGGACTGCATTCTGGGGAAGATGGGACCTGTTCAAACAGGACGGGCTGCATCTGAACCAGAGGGGCACCAATATCCTGGGAGGGAGGTTTGCTAGTACTGTTCGGGAGGGTTTAAACTAGTTTGGGAGGGGGATGGGAACCGGACTTGTAGTCCAGGGACCAGTGGGTCCACTCAGAAAGACAAAGAGTGTAGTGAGGTATTGGGGAAGGTAGCACTGTCGCAGAGGACAGATGGGCACGGAGAAGGGTTAAAGTGCGTATACTTCAACGCAAGAAGCATCAGGAATAAGGTGAGTGAATTGAAGGCGTGGATGGGCACTTGGGACTACGATGTTGTGGCCATCACTGAAACGTGGATAGGTGAGGGGGAGGAATGGTTCTTGGAGGTACCTGGTTATAGATGTTTTCATAAGATTAGGAATGGTGGTAAAAGAGGTGGGGGGGTGGCATTGTTAGTTAGAAATAGTGTAACAACTGCTGAAAGAATTTTCGAGGAGGATCTGCCGACTGAGGCACTGTGGGTTGAGGTCAGGAACAGGAAAGGAGCAGTCACCTTGATGGGAGTTTTCTATCGGCCCCCCAATAGCAGCAGGGAGGTGGAAGAGCAGATTGGGAAACAGATTTTGGAAAGGAGCAGAAGTCACAGGGTAGTAATTATGGGGGATTTCAACTTCCCAAATATTGATTGGCAACTCTTTAGATCGAATAGTTTGGATGGGGTAGTGTTTGTGCAGTATGTCCAGGAAGCTTTTCTGACTCAGTATGTAGACTGCCCGACCAGAGGGGAGGCAATATTGGATTTGGTACTAGGTAATGAACCAGGGCAAGTGATAGAGCTGTTGGTGGGCGAGCACTTTGGAGGTAGTGATCACAATTCTGTAGCATTCACTGTGGTAATGGAGAGGGATAGGTATGTGCAACAGGGCAAGGTTTACAATTGGGGGAAGGGTAGATATGATGCTGTCAGGCAGGAACTGAGGAGCATAAGTTGGGAGCATATGCTGGCAGGGAAGGGCACGGTCGAAATGTGGAACTTTTTCAAGGAGCAGATAGTAGGGGCCATTGATAAGCATGTCCCTGTCAGACAGGGAAGGGATGGTCATGTGAGGGAACCGTGGTTGACAAGAGAGGTTGAGAGTCTTGTTAGGAAGAAGAAGGATGCGTATATAAGGTTGAGGAAAAAGGGCACAGGCATAGCTCTGGAGGGATACAAGATGGCCAGGAAGGATCTGAAGAAAGGGATTAGGAGAGCTAAGAGAGGGCATGAAAAATGCTTGGCGGGTAGGATAAAAGAAAACCCCAAGGCCTTTTACGCGTATGTCAGAAATATGAGGATGACTAGGGGGACCGTAGGTCCGGTCAAGGACAATAGCGGGAGACTGTGTGTTGAGCCGGAAGAGATAAGTGAGGTTTTGAATGAGTACTTCTCTTCGGTATTTACGAATGAGAAGGGGTGTATTACTGAAGAGGACGGTGTGAAACAGACTGGTAAGCTCGAGGAAGTGCTCGTTAGGAGGGAAGATGTGTTGGGGTTTTTGAATAACTTGAAGATAGACAAGTCTCCCGGGCCTGACGGGGTATATCCAAGGATGTTATGGGAAGCAAGGGATGAAATTGCAGAGCCGCTGGCAATGATCTTTTCATCTTCTCTGTTGACGGGGGTGGTACCAGGTGATTGGAGGGTGGCAAATGTTGTGCCCCTGTTCAAGAAAGGGAATAGGAACAACCCTGGGAATTACAGGCCAGTTAGTCTTACTTCGGTGGTAGGCAAGTTGATGGAAAAGGTGCTGAGGGATAGGATTTCTGAGCATCTGGAAAGACACTGCTTGATTCGGGACAGTCAGCACGGTTTTGTGAGGGGTAGGTCTTGCCTCACAAGCCTGATTGAATTCTTTGAGCAGGTGACCAAGCAAGTGGATGAGGGTAAACCAGTGGATGTGGTGTACATGGATTTTAGTAAGGCATTTGATAAGGTCCCCCATGGTAGACTTATGGAGAAAGTCAGGAGGCATGGGATAGTGGGGAATGTGGCCAGTTGGATTAAGAATTGGCTAACTGATAGAAGGCAGAGAGTGGTCTTAGATGGTAAATACTCAGCCTGGAGCCCAGTTACCAGTGGCGTGCCACAGGGATCAGTTCTGGGTCCTCTCCTGTTTGTGATTTTTATTAACGACTTGGATGAGGAAGTCGAAGGGTGGGTCAGTAAATTTGCAGATGATACAAAGGTTGGTGGAGTTGTGGATACCGAGGAGGGCTATTGTCGTCTGCAAAGGGACTTGGATAGGTTGCAGTGCTGGGCTGAAAAGTGGCAGATGGAGTTTAACCCTGAAAAGTGTGAGGTCGTCCATTTTGGAAGGACAAACACGAATGCAAAATACTGGGTTAACGGTAGGGTTCTTGGGCATGTGGAGGAGCAGAGAGACCTTGGGGTCTATGTGCATAGATCGTTGAAAGTTGCAACTCAAGTGGATAGGGCTGTGAAGAAGGCATATGGGGTGTTAGCGTTCATTAGCAGAGGGATTGAATTTAAGAGCCGTGAGGTGATGATGCAGCTGTACAGGACCTTGGTGAGGCCTCATTTGGAGTACTGTGTGCAGTTCTGGTCGCCTCATTTTAGGAAGGATGTGGAAGCCTTGGAGAGGGTGCAGAGGAGATTTACCAGGATGTTGCCTGGAATGGAGAATAAGTCTTACGAGGAAAGGCTGAACATTCTAGGCCTCTTCTCATTAGAACGGAGAAGGATGAGGGGTGACATGATAGAGGTTTATAAGATGATCAGGGGAATAGATAGGGTAGACAGTCAGAAACTTTTTCCCCGGGTGGAGCAAAGCGTTACAAGGGGTCATAAATTTAAGGTGAAGGGTGGGAGATATAAGGGGGATGTCAGGGGAAGGTTCTTTACCCAGAGAGTGGTCGGGGCATGGAATGCCTTGCCTGGGGAAGTTGTTGAGTCAGAAACTTTAGGGACTTTCAAACGGCTTTTAGATAGGTATATGGATAAAGGAGAATGATGGGGTATAGATTAAATTGTCCTTGACAGAGGACAAAGGATCGGCACAACATCGTGGGCCGAAGGGCCTGTTCTGTGCTGTATTTTCTATGTTCTATATTCTATGTTCTATGTAACCATGTCTCTGTAATGGTGATTGGATCTAAATCATGTACCTCTATTTATGCTACGAGTTCATCAATCTTATTGCAGATTGTTCACTCATTCAGATCAAGAAAACGTAATTTCATTTTTTTGCTTCTATTCCCTTCAATGATCCTATTCACTGATGCACAATTTTTGTTAAACTCTCTGTCCCTTCCTGCTTGTCTTTACCCACAATGCTATACAGTTCCAATGTCTTGGCCTTTCTCTTTGGATTTTTAAATCTCACCTCTCCCGAACCCTCCCCCCACTCTGCTCATTCACAGCCTCTAGTCCTATCTGCTGGCTCACTCTTGAGTTTGTACGCACTGTCCCTTCCCACCACACCCTGAATATCATTACCCTTATTGCTATCT
Organism: Heterodontus francisci; assembly: GCF_036365525.1. NCBI lineage: Eukaryota > Metazoa > Chordata > Chondrichthyes > Heterodontiformes > Heterodontidae > Heterodontus > Heterodontus francisci. Next base: position 202,708,079 of record NC_090375.1, on the reverse strand, counting down.
TGCTCTCTTGCCTTCTCTCTCTTTAAATTATCACAACTTCCCTCACTTGATCCCTCACCCCCACTATTTAGTTTAAAGCCGTAGATAATTGTTAAATTGTGCCTGCTATCCAATACACAGAGTTAAATTAATTCTTATGTTGTGGTTGATAATTAATACAATGATTATAATATTAAATCAAGGAGAACCCAAAGATGTTTTATCAATACATTAAGAGTAAGAGGATAATGAAGGGAAGAGTAAAGCCGAGAAAAGACCAAAAAAGTTCCCCATGTATGGAGGTGGAAGATGACGGGTAGATGCAGACAATGCAGTTCAGCTGGAGGCAGAATGTGAGGTATTGGATGCGATAAACATCAGGAGAAAGGAAGTATTAAGGGGATTAGCATTCTTGAAAGTGAATAAATCACCAGGGCCAGATGAAATGTACTGCAGGCTGTGAAAAGAAGCCAGGGAGGAAGTAGTGGAAGGTCTGACCATCATTTTCCAGTCCTCACTGGATACAGATGTAGTGCTGGAGGATTGGAGCTCTGCTAATGTTGTAGCTTTGTTTAAAAAGGGAGTGAGGGATAGACTGAATAATTACAGGCCAGACAGCCTAACCTCAGTCGTGGGCAAATTACAGGAATCAATTCTGAGAGACAGGATAAACTGTCACTTAGAAAGACACAGATAATCAAGGATAGTCAGCATGGATTTGTTCAGGGAAAGTCGTGTCTGACTAACTTGATCGAATTTTTTGAGGAAGTAACAAGAAGGATTGATGACGGTCACAGAATCACAGAATAATACAGTGCAGAAAAGGCCCTTCGGCCCATCGAGTCTGCACCGATGCATTAAAGACACCTGACCTGTCTACCTAATCCCATTTGCCAGCATTTGGCCCATAGCCTTGAATGTTATGACGTGCCAAGTGCTCATCCAGGTACTTTTTAAAGGATGTGAAGCAACCCGCCTCTACCACCCTCCCAGGCAGGGCATTCCAGACCGTCACCACCCTCTGGGTAAAAAAGATCTTCCTCAAATCCCCCTTAAACCTCCCGCCCCTAACCTTAAATGTGTGTCCCCTCGTAACTGACCCTTCAAATAAGGGGAACAGCTGCTCCCTATCCACCCTGTCCATGCCCCTCATAATCTTGTACACCTCGATCAGGTCACCCCTCAATCTTCTCTGCTCCAGCGAAAACAACCCAAGCCTATCCAACCTCTCTTCATAGCTTAAATGTTCCATCCCAGACAACATCCTGGTGAACCGCCTCTGCACCCCCTCCAGTGCAATCACATCCTTCCTATAATGTGGCGACCAGAATTGCACACAGTACTCCAGCTGTGGCCTTACCAAAGTTCGATACAACTCCAACATGACCTCCCTGCTTTTGTAATCTATGCCTCGATTGAAAAAGTAGTGTCCCATGTGCCTTTTTCACCACCCTATTAACATGCCCTTCTGCCTTCAGACATCGATGGACAAACACGTCAAGGTCCCTTTGTTCCTCGGAACTTCCCAGTGTCAGGCCATCTATTGAATATTTCCATGTCACATTACTCCTTCCAAAGTGTATCACCTCACACTTTTCAGCGTTAAATTCCATCTGCCACTTTTCTGCCCATTTGACCATCCCGTCTATATCTTCGTGAAACCCTAGACACTCAACCTCACTGTTAACCACTCGGCCAATCTTTGTGTCTTCCAGGTCGTGCAGTTGATGTGGTCTACAAGGATTTTAACAAGGATTTTGACAAGGTCCCACATGACAGACTGATTAAAAAAAAATAAAAGCACATGCGATCCAGAGGAAGCTGGCTACAAATTAGCTCAGTGGCAGGAAACAAAGGGGAATTGTTGATGGATATCTTTGCGATTGGAAAGCTGTTTCCTGTCCGGTTCTACAGGGCTCAGTACTCGGTCCCGTGCTTTTTGCGGTATATATTAACAATTTGGACGTAAATGATGGGGGCATGACAAAGAATTTTGCAAGCCACACAAATTTGTCTGCATGGTTGACAGCAAGAAGGATAGGTGTCGACTGCAGGAAGATATCAATGGACTGGTCAGGTGGGCAGAAAAGTGCAAATGGAATTTAACCCAGAGAAGTGTGAGGTGATGCATTTGGGGAGGTCAAACAAGGCAAAGGATATACGATAAATGGGAGAATACTGAGAGGTGTCGAGGAAATCAGGGACCTTGGACTGAATGTTCACAGATCCCTGAAGGTAGCAGGACAAGTTGATAAGGTGGTTAAGAGGCATGTGGAATCCTTCCCTTTATTAGCTGAGGTATAGAATATAAGAGCAGGGAGGTTATGCTGGAACTGTATAAAACATTAGCTAGGACACAACTTGAGCTCTGTGTGAAGTTCTGGTCAGCTCATTACAGAAAAGATGTAATTGCACAAGAAAGGGCACAGAAGAGATTTACCAGGACTGGAAAAATGCAGCTAAGAGGAAAGATTGGATAGGCTGGGGGTTTTCTCCTTGGAACAGAGAAGGCGGAGCGGAGATTTGATTGGGATGGACTGCAGGGGTTTCAGTTCCCTTCCTCCTTACAATGAATCTAAGACCTCAGAATTACAAAAACAAAATACACGCGACAAACAGGTTTTTGCTCAAACCAAATTTGTTGGTTTATTAGAACAACAAACCCACAGTACAAACTCCGCTATGATTTGACAGAAACTTACAATCACCCACGCGGTTGGTCATTACCGATATTGATTATAGGCCTGGATCTAGAGATGACCGGTCCCCGTCTGTCTTCACCTGACTGCAGTGCCCATGTTTCAATGTTGTCCTTTCTTATAGTGTTCCCATCACGCTATCCCACACCTGGGCCTCAGCTGTAGTTTCAGTTATCAGACTGCTGAGCCGCCCGGTCTTTCACACCTCTTTATCTTGGTCTTTCAGTCTCCTGAGCTATACAGAACAGCAAGGTCAGAGACAACTCCTTATCTCCTCTCCTGCTGTCTACACAGCATAAAGATAATGTCATTTCCCTCACGGTAATGGGTCCTTGCACCACCTTCCCCCTGCCACCCCTTCCCCCCTCCCCCTTATACCCCTTCCCCCCGCATCCCCTTCCGCCTGCACCCCCTTCCCCCCTCGCACCCCCTTCCCCCTGCACACCCCCTTCCCCCTGCACCCCCTCCCATCTCGCACCCCCTTCCCCCTCACATCCCCTTCCACCCACCGCCTCCCCCCTCGCAGCAACCTCCCCCTACCCCTACCCCTCCCCCTCGCTCCCCCTTCCCCTTCCCCCCTCACACCTCCCCCTTCCTCACACCCCCTCCCTCCTTCCCTCTCCCTCCATGAAATCGCACAGTTTACTTGTTAGGGCCCCTGCTCAGGGATAGGACATAACAACCCCACTGCCTTGAGGGAGTCTCGGGAGAGACCAAGGCTAAGGGAGAAAACCCAAACAAAAAATCCAGAGCGGAACCCCTAAGGCGGTCATGTGTCACCTTTGGCACATTTCCGGCAGTTCCTGTAGCCATACCAGTGCCAAAAGTTGTGCTCTGCACTCCTTTGGACCCCACTAGGAAGGCCTAGAGGGAGGTTTTGACGCTTGGGCAACTCACAACCTCCATACAGTCCGCCCAGGCATGCGCCATGGAGAGGTCACTCCATAGTTGCCTCACAGCGATCAAATCAACACGGAAGGCAGCAGTTATGGGTTATAAGTCCAGCTCAATTAGCGGAGAGATTGGGCGTCACGGGTTGCCTTTGTCGGTGGGAGAGGTCATCGCATCTCACTGGACAACTACCGCCTGCCTCAAACCAGGCAGCCGCCGGTCAGTAAAGTTCTGTTCCGCCACAGTCCACCTGCTTCAATGGGTATGTGGAGCTCGGGGTCATTGCCCGACAAGTGGACTGTAATACCACACAATGGGTATGTGGAGCACGACAAAAAGGGAAAGAAGGTACCAGTCCTTCGTTTTGCCAGCAGGAGCATCAGAACTATGTGTCCTGGCCTGTTGGAAGACCTTACACAAATCGACGACTCTAAGAAGACCGCCATCATGAACAACGAGCCCAGTAGACTCAATGTGGACATTGCAGCACTTCAGGAGACACGCCTCCCTACGAGCGGATCTCTAAGAGAGCAAGACTGCACCTTCTACTGACAGAGTAGGAATCCTGAAGAACCAAGACAGCATGGAGTGGTCTTCGCCATCAGAAACTTCTTGCTCAGCATGATAGAGCCATCTTCAAATGGCTCGGAACGCATACTGTCCATCCGACTGCTCACCGCCTCTGGTCCAGTACACCTACTCAGCATCTATGCTCCAACACACTGCTCCCACCTGCAGTTAAAGATTAACTCTACGAGGAACTCCAGAATATCATTAGTAGCATTTCTAATACCAAACATTTGTTCCTGCTGGGGGACTTTAATGCCCGGGTTGGGGCTGACCTTGACTCATGACCCTCCTGCCTTGGACGATATGGCATTGGAAGGATGAATGAGAATGGACAAAGACTGCTGGAGTTGCGTACCGGTCACAACCTCTGCATCACCAACTCGTTCTTTCATACTAAACCCTGTTACCAGGTTTCATGGAGACACCCAAGATCATGTCGTTGGCACCAGCTGGACCTCATCGTCACAAGACGAGCCTCTATAAACAGTGTCCAAATCACACACAGCTTCCACAGTGCGGACTGTGACACCAACCAATCTCTGGGGTGGAGCAAAGTTAGACTCAAACCAAAGAAGCTACATCACTCCAAGCAGAAGAGCCACCCGCGCATCAACACTAACAGAATTTCTCATCCACAGCTGTTACACACGTTTCTAAATTCACTTAGAAAAGCCCTTCAAAACACTCCTGCAGGGGATGCAGAGACGAAGTGGGCCCACATCAGAGACACCATCTGTGAGTCAGCAATGACCACCTTTGGCAAACGTGTGAAGTAGAATGCAGACTGGTTTCAATCTCACTTTGAAGAGCTGGAACCTGTCATAGCCGCTAAGCGCATTGCACTGTTGAACTACAAGAAACCCCCAGCGAGTTAACATCCATAGCACTTAAAGTAGCCCGAAGCGCTGCACAAAGAACAGCCAGGTGCTGTGCAAATGACTACTGGGAACACCTATATAGTCGTATTCAGCTGGCCTCAGATGCAGGAAACATCAGAGGAATGTATGATGATATTAAGAGAGCGTTTGGGCCAACTATCAAGAAGATCAAGGGACACGATCACTGACCAACGCAAGCAAATAGACCGCTGCATGGAACACTACCTGGAACTGTACTCCAGGGAAAATGTTGTCACTGAGAACCCCCTCAATGCAGCCCAGTCTCTGACAGTCATGGATGAGCTGGACGAACAGCCAACAAATTCGGAACTCAGTGATGCCATTGATTCTCTAGCCAGTCGAAAAGCCCCTGGAAAGGACGGCATTACCTCCGAAATAATCAAGAGTGCCAAGCCTGCTATACTTTCAGCACTCCATGAACTGCTTTGCCTGTGCTGGGATGAGGGAGCAGTACCACAGGACATGCACGATGCCAATATCATCACCTTCTATAAGAACAAGGGTGACCGCGGTGACTGCAACAACTACCGTGGAATATCCCTGCTCAGCATACTGGGGAAAGTCTTCGCTCAAGTAGTTTTAAACAGACTCCAGAAGCTGGGTGAGCGTGTCTGCCCTGAGGCACAGTGTGGCTTTCGAGCAGAGAGATTCACCATTGACATGCTGTTCTCCCTTCGCCAGCTAGAGGAGAAATGACGCCCACAACAGATGCCCCTCTACGTTGCTTTCCTAGATCTCACCAAAGCCTTTGACCTCGTCAGAAGACGTGGTCTCTTAAGACTACCAGCAAAGATCGGATATCCAGCAAAGCTACTAAGTATCATCACCTCATTCTATGACAATATGAAAGGCACAATTCAACATGGTGGCTCCTCATCAGACCCCTTTCCAATCCTGAGTGGTGTGAAACAGGGCTGTGTTCTCGCACCTACACTGTTTGGGATCTTCTTCTCCCTGCTGCTCTCACATGCGTTCAAGTCTTCAGAAGAAGGAATTTTCCTCCACACAAGATCAGATGGCAGGTGGTTCAACCTTGCCCGTCTTAGAGCGAAGACCAAAGTATGGAAGGTCCTCATCAGGGAACTCCTCTTTGCTGACAATGCTGCATTAACATCCCACACAGAAGAGTGTCTGCAGAAACTCATCGACAGGATTGCGGCTGCCTGCAATGAATTTGGCCTAACCATCGGCCTCAAGAAAACGAACATCATGGGACAGGACATCAGAAATGCGCCAGCCATCAATATCGGTGACCATGCTCTGGATCTGGTTCAAGAGTTCACCTACCTAGGCTCAACTATCACCAGTAACCTGTCTCTCGATGCAGAAAACAACAAGCGCACGGGAAAGGTGTCTGCTGCTATGTCCAGACTGGCCAAGAGGGTGTGGGAAAATGGCCCACTGACAGGGAACACAAAAGTCCAAGTGTATCAGGCCTGTGTCCTCAGTACTTTGCTCTACAGCAGCGAGGCCTGGACAATGTATGTCAGCCAAGAGCGACGTCTCAACTCATTCCATCTTCGCTGCCTCCGGAGAATCCTTGGTATCAGGTGGCAGGACCGTATCTCCAACGCAGAGGCCCTCGAGGTGGCCAACATCCCCAGCATATACACCCTATTGAGCCAGCGGTGCTTGAGATGTCTTGGCCATGTGAGCCGCATGGAAGATGGCAGGATCCCCAAGGACACATTGTACAGCGAGCTCGTCACTGGTATCAGACCTATCGGCCGTCCATGTCTCCGCTTTAAAGACGTCTGCAAACATGACATGAAGTCCTGTGTCATTGACCACAATTCGTGGGAGTCAGTTGCCAGCGATCGCCAGAGCTGGCGGGCAGCCATAAAGGCAGGGCTAAAGAGTGGAGAGTCGTAGAGACTTCGCAGTTGGCAGGAAAATAGACAGAAGTGCAAGGAGAGAGACAACGATGTAACAGCCCCGACAACCAATTTTATCTGCAGCGCCTGTGGAAGAGTCTGTCACTATAGAATTGGCCTTTATAGCCACTCCATGCACTGCTCGATAAACTACTGACCACCTCTAGGTGCTTACCCATTGTCTCTCGAGACAAGGAGGCCAAAGAAGAAGAGAAGAAGAATGGGTGCTTAGTTCATGATATTGTTCAGGTGTTAATGCATGTGTCATTCTTGTCAGGAACTGACAGTGATTCATAATGTCAGTTAACTTGTGGCATTGCCCAGTTGTTAATGTCCTCCAAACTGATCATGAGTCAGAGTTTCAGTTAACTTATTCCTCTTGTACATCAAGGATAACTGCTTGATGTTCTTCAGTACAAAATTGAGAGGGCTCTGGATAGACTGGATGGGAAGTGGCTGTTTAATTTAGCAGAGTGGTCTGTGACTAGGGGGCAGAGATTTAAAGAGATTGGTAGAGAGATTAGAGGGGAGATGAGGAAAAACATTTTCAGTCAGAGGGTGGTGGGGGTCTGACATTGTGAATCACAATCAGTTCCTGGCAATGGGTGGTAGAGCAGAAAACCTGGGCTGAAATTTTTAACAAAGTGATTCCTGACAACGCTGGCCACCGCTGACGTCATCAGGCTGCGCCGCAGTGCGCACATGCGCAGACGGTCTCCTGTTGTTTGCGCATGCGTTGCGTTCTGGCTTGCCAGGACCGGTTAGCGCATGCGCCAATGACGTCATTGCATGGCGTATGCATCTTCGGGCAACACGCCTGGTCGGCCTCTGCGCATGCACTTTATGCAACACCAACGGGTATTCACACATGCGTCAACTTTCAGATATTCACACATGCATCAAGCTTCGGCGCGAGTTTCTGAAAGTGGAAGGAGGAGAGGTATTGTCGGGCATTTTCTCACAATTATTTAGTCGTTCTGAAGATTTCAGTCTGCTTCATTTTTATCAGAAAGAGTAGATTGCTCCAAGGTGAGTTGCTCTGAAAACATTTCCATTGTCTGGGGCACTACATGTGCTCCAGTCCACTGCACTGCACTAAAACCCTTTCCATTGCCTGGGGCTGTGTGCAGGCAGTAAATGTGCTCCAGTCCCTGTTGTAATTGGGTCTGAAAACATTTCCCTTGTCTGGGGCACTGCATGTGCTCCAGTCCCTGTTACAAGTTGCACTGAAAACATTTCCATTGTCTGGGGCACTGCATGTGCTCCAGTCCCTGTTGTAAGTTGCTCTGAAAACATTTCCATTGTCTGGGGCACTGCATGTGCTCCAGTCCCTGTTGTAAGTTGCTCTGAAAACATTTCCATTGTCTGGGGCACTGCATGTGCTCCAGTCCCTGTTGTAATTGGGTCTGAAAACATTTCCCTTGTCTGGGGCACTGCATGTGCTCCAGTCCCTGTTGTAATTGGGTCTGAAAACATTTCCCTTGTCTGGGGCACTGCATGTGCTCCAGTCCCTGTTGTACGTTGCTCTGAAAACATTTCCATTGTCTGGGGCACTGCATGTGCTCCAGTCCCTGTTGTAAGTTGCTCAGAAAACATTTCCATTGTCTGGGGCACTGCATGTGCTCCAGTCCCTGTTGTAAGTTGCTCTGAAAACATTTCCATTGTCTGGGGCACTGCATGTGCTCCAGTCCCTGTTGCAAGTTGCTCAGAAAACATTTCCATTGTCTGGGGCACTGCATGTGCTCCAGTCCCTGTTGCAAGTTGCTCAGAAAACATTTCCATTGTCTGGGGCACTGCATGTGCTCCAGTCCCTGTTGTAATTGGGTCTGAAAACATTTCCCTTGTCTGGGGCACTGCATGTGCTCCAGTCCCTGTTGTAATTGGGTCTGAAAACATTTCCCTTGTCTGGGGCACTGCATGTGCTCCAGTCCCTGTTGTAATTGGGTCTGAAAACATTTCCCTTGTCTGGGGCACTGCATGTGCTCCAGTCCCTGTTATAATTGGGTCTGAAAACATTTCCCTTGTCTGGGGCACTGCATGTGCTCCAGTCCCTGTTATAATTGGGTCTGAAAACATTTCCCTTGTCTGGGGCACTGCATGTGCTCCAGTCCCTGTTGTAAGTTGCTCTGAAAACATTTCCATTGTCTGGGGCACTGCATGTGCTCCAGTCCCTGTTGTAATTGGGTCTGAAAACATTTCCCTTGTCTGGGGCACTGCATGTGCTCCAGTCCCTGTTGTAATTGGGTCTGAAAACATTTCCCTTGTCTGGGGCACTGCATGTGCTCCAGTCCCTGTTGTAATTGGGTCTGAAAACATTTCCCTTGTCTGGGGCACTGCATGTGCTCCAGTCCCTGTTATAATTGGGTCTGAAAACATTTCCCTTGTCTGGGGCACTGCATGTGCTCCAGTCCCTGTTGCAAGTTGCACTGAAAATATTTCCATTGTCTGGGGCACTACATGTGCTCCAGTCCCTGTTGTAAATTGCTCTGAAAACATTTCCATTGTCTGGGGCACTGCATGTGCTCCAGTCCCTGTTGTAAGTTGCTCTGAAAACATTTCCCTTGTCTGGGGCACTGCATTTTCTCCAGTCCCTGTTGTAATTGGGTCTGAAAACATTTCCATTGTCTGGGGCACTGCATGTGCTCCAGTCCCTGTTGCAAGTTGCACTGAAAATATTTCCATTGTCCTGGGCACTGCATGTGCTCCAGTCCCTGTTGCAAGTTGCACTGAAAATATTTCCATTGTCTGGGGCACTGCATGTGCTCCAGTCCCTGTTGTAAGTTGCTCTGAAAACATTTCCCTTGTCTGGGGCACTGCATGTGCTCCAGTCCCTGTTGTAAGTTGCTCTGAAAACATTTCCACTGTCTGGGGCTGTGTGCAGGCAGTACATATGCTTCAGTCCCTGTTGTACGTTGCTCTGAAAACATTTCCACTGTCTGGGGCTGTGTGCAGGCAGTACATATGCTTCAGTCCCTGTTGTAAGTTGCTCTGTTCCTGCATCCATCAGAGCAGTGCACATGGACACACAGCCACATGTTTCCCCATCCGCCCTTGAAACAACCATGCAGAGCCTTGTGAGACTCCGCAATTGCCAGCTGCTGCCTGTCAAGCAGAGAGTGCGTCCAAAGGGGTCAAGCACTTGGGGAACATTCAGAAAGAAGAGACTGAGCACTGAAAGAAACAAGCATGCCATGTTCAGTGGTAGCACAAATGTGAATGCTCTTGCTGCGTACACAACTGGTGAGGTGGGAGTGCAGCCACACCGTTCTCCATCCTCAATGTTGCTTGAAGGCAAAGGTAGATAAGAGCGAAAGAAATGGAAGGTGATGCTGATAGTAATCGGCAGGATTAAATGGTAGTGGATGGGAAGGCACAAGAGTAGCATAACCACTAGCAGGGAACAGCTGGGCTAAATGGCCTGCTTTATGTTCATAGTCCAAAAGAAATGTGCTTCTTTTTCCAGCACCCTCACATCGTTCATGTTTTCCCTGAGAGCAGCATTGAACCATCACGAGATAGGGGCAGTAACATCATCCTGACTCCTACAGCTGAGGTGGGTACTAGGTGATTCATTGGCGGTGTTTTCAGTACATGCCTTTACTGCAGAACCTAAAGCATGTTCAACAGTAATTTCATTGGAGGGAGGGAAGCTCTGATACTGATGTTCTTTCCTTATTTCTTTTCATGTAAAACATGCCCTTGAGAAAACGATCCTTGAGAATTAAGGTCAGTGTTCAAGCAACGAAGGCAACTGGATCATGCTGCGGAGCTTGTCACGATGTGGAAAGGTACCTTGCATTTATGGATGAATTGGGAATGCACATTGGGATGTGTTTGGGGAACATTCACCAAGAATAGACTGAGCTCAGACTCTTGTGACTTTGCCTTCTTCACATGGACAATACAGTAGTGGAATAGAGAGCCAAGCGTTCATTCACCACAAAGCTCTCCGGGAACAATCTCTTTAGTTCTGCATAGTAGAGACTTGGCCTGTCTGTCTCACGGGGATACTGGCGACACAGTGGCGCAGTGGTTAGCACCGCAGCCTCACAGCACCAGCGATCTGGGTTCGATTCTGGGTACTGCCTGTGTGGAGTTTGCAAGTTCTCCCTGTGTCTGCATGGGTTTCCTCCCACATGCCAAAAGACTTGCAGGGTGATAGGTTAATTGACCATTATAAATTGCCCCGAGGGAAATATAGGGACAGGTGGGGATGTGGGAGGAATATGGAATTAGTGTGGGATTAGTATAAATGGGTGGTTGATGGTCGGCACAGACTCAGTGGGCCGAAGGGCCTGTTTCAGTGCTGTATCCCTAAAAAAAAACAACGCTCATGTATTCATGCACAGCAGTGCCTCAAATGTTTCATTTACTTAACAAAATTTCTCAATAATTAAACCTGGAATTGTTGAGATTTTTGATGCTATTTTCCCGACTTTGTAACTGCACTTCAGATATTCAACTGTGGTGTGGTCCTTGGGAGAGGGTGGGGGGGTAGAGGGGTGGAGGGGGAGAGGGGAGAGGTGGGGGGAGAGGGGGATGGGGGTGGGGGAGAGGGGGAGAGGTAGAGGGGGCAGAGGTAGAGGGGGCAGAGGTAGGGGTGGTGGGAGGAGAGTTAGAAAGGGGATGGGGGAGAGGGGGTGTGGGTGTGTAGTGGGTAGGAGTTAAATTCAGAAGTTCCTGAAGATGGGGATGCAAAGGACAGGGAGAAGGCAGCTGCAATGTCTGAAGTACAGTTGAGAAGTCGGGGAGAAAGCGGCTGGATGGGGGATGGGGAGGGCCAGAAGTGAGAGGCCGTAGAGAGCCGCGGGGAGTGAGCGGCCGAAGACCTTGGTGTCACCGAGTGTGGGGACCGGCCGCTAAGTCTTTTGCTGTTGCAAGTTTATGGCGTATGAGCAGAAAAACGCACTCCTCCTCCCTCCTCCCCCCTCCCCCGCTGCTGTCTCTGACCGCGCTGCTCCCCTCCGTCACCGGCCCGTTCGCTTGCCCACTCGCCAGCCGCTCCGCTCCCCCCAGGCCCCCTCCGCTCCCTTCCGTCACCGGCCCGTTCACTTGCCCACTAGCCGGCCACTCTGCTCCTACCAGGCCCGCTCTGCTCCCCCACTCCCCGGCCCCCTCCCCTCCCTGGCCCCGGCCCGCTTGTTCGCTCTCTCACTCCGCCATTGTGTGCTGCCATGTGTTTAGGTTGCCTCAGTGTTATTATTTGAGCAGCGCCATCTTTAGTCCTGGCAGCTGCCTAAAGTTGATGTCTGTGACGTTTTAGTGGCACATGCTGCATTTGCACATGTGCTACAGCAGCGCCACCTAGTGGTAGCGTTGTCAGCAAATGCAGCCAATTTTTAAAGCTCGTAACCGATCTCTACGGTGAGCTTCAAAAATGGTGGGGCACGCATACGGGGGTTTCCCCGTGGAGCTGCCATGATATTTAGCACAGTGGCTCATTTCCATGAAGGGGGCAGAACGCCTGCCCCCGATGACATAGAGGGGTGGGTGCTTTGTCCCAAACAACGGCGTCAGGTGCCACCGCGCTGGCATGTTTTTAAAAGGTTCAGGCCCTTCCGCTCATTTCAATAACTCAAGAGAAAGGGGAGAAAAAAATTAAACATAAAAATTTATTCATAGTTTCAATCCCCAATCCCACTCCGCCAATGACTGATCACTTTATTAATTGCCCTCTGCCCCCCCAAAAGACTTTTCTTCTGATCCCGAACTTTCCCCCTCGAACATTATTCACTTTAACCCTCAACCCCTTCCCATCATCCCCTGAACCAATAGCAAGAGTTTTCCCCGCTGCCCCCTTCCCACCCTCAAAACTTCACTCTTCCTCCCTCCACAACAGTGTTCCGCCTCAGATCCGAAGGAGCAGGAGTTCCGGCAACTGGCCGGAATATTGGAGCAGGGCAGCAGTCGCAATGAGGTAAGTATTTATTGACTCATTAACATTTATTTAAATATTTAAATTAAGTTTCCATCGCCGAGCGGCAGGGACGCGATCACGAGGCCTCCTGCTGCCGGTAATATGGGGAGGGTCCTTGTCGGCGTGAAGTCTTGTGGCAGGCCGATACCGGAGGCAGAGACCTGGGAGTAAAAGAGCACAAACCATTGAAGGTGGCAGGGCAAGTTGAGAAAGTGGATAATGAGGCAGACGGGTTCCTGGGTTTTATAAAAAGAGGCAGAGAGTACAAAAACAAAGAAGTTATAGTGAATCTTTATAAAACACTGGTTCACCCTCAACTGGAGTATTGTGTCCAGTACCGGGCACTGAACTTCAGGAAGGATGTGACGGCGTTAGAGATGGTTCAGAAAAGATTTACGAGAATGGTTTTAGGGATGAAGGATTTCGGTTCTGTGGATAGATTGATGAAGCTGGGGTTGTTCTTCTTAGAGAAGAGAAGGTTGAGAGGAGATTTAATAGAGGGGGCAAAATCATGACGGGTCTGGATGGAGTAGATGGAGAGAAACTGTTCCCATTGGGGGAAGGGTCGAGAACCAGAGGACACAGATTTAAAGAGAATGGTAAAAGAATCAAAAGCAATATGAGGAAATACTTTGTTACACAGTGAGTTCTTCAGATCTGGAATGAACTGCCTGAGAGTGTGGTGGAGGCTGATTCAATCCTGGATTTCAAACAGGAATTGGAGAATTATCTGAAGAGAACAAATTTGCAGGTTTACTGGGAAAAGACGGTGGAGTGGGACCAACTCAGTTCCTCTTGCAGAGAGCCAGCACAGAGTCAATGGGCTGAATGGTCTCCTCCTGTGCAGTAACTATTCTATGAATCTATGACTCTATTATCTTGTAGATGGTAAACACTGCAGCCACGATGTGCCGGTGGTGGAAAGAATGAATGTTTAAGGTGGGGACTAAGGTGCCGAGCAAGCGGATCACTTTGTCCTGGATGTTGTTGAGCTTCTTGAGTGTTGTTGGAGCTGCACCCATCCAGGCAAGTGGAGAGTATTCCATCACATTCCTGACTTGTGCCTTATTGATGCTGGACAGGCTTTGTGGAGTTGGGAGGTGAGTTACTCGCTGCAGAATTCCCAGCCTCTGACCCGCGCTTGTAGCCAAAGAATTTATGTGACTGGTCCAGTTTGGTTTCTGTTCAATGGTAATCCCTAGAATGTTGATAGTGGGGGATTCAGCGATGGTAATGCCATTCATTGTCAACAGGAGATGGTTAGATTCTCTCTTGTTGCAGATGGTCATTGCCTGGCATTTGTGTGGCACGAATGTCACTTGCCACTTATCAGCCTCGATGTTATCCAGGTCTTGCTACAAGTGGACACGGACTGTCTCAGTATCTGAAGATAATGCCTGCCATTATTTTTATGTTTCAGCAAGCTGCTTTTATAATTCCTGTCTTTAGCTTAAATATGGAATAAGTTTTACATTCAAACCTGAGTTTTATCCTCCCTGCCACCCAGAAGAGACAAACTGTTAAAGACAGCTATCAGTAGTGAAATCAGCCTGATGCCTGTTCCTGATTTGCTAAACAATCATTAAGCATCCATGGGAAGATCAGACTTGGTTGTGAGTCATCAGCTCTGCCTATTTGTCGTACAGACTGCCAGCACTCAATGAGGAGGCTCTCCAAATTAAAGAGTGGAAACCTTGGTGAGGTAGCAGCATCCCTGAATCGAACTACATTAAACATGTCACCACTTTCAGGAAAAGAAAGGAGGGGAACTGCTAATAGATGGACTGCCATTGTTGTACCATTGTTTTCAAAGGGAGAAAGGGATTGACTGAATAATTACAGGCCAGGCAGCCGAACCTCCGTGCTGGGAAAATTATTGGAGTGGATAGTCAGAAGCTTTTTCCCAGGGCGGAAGAGTCAGTTACTGGGGGAGGTAGGTCTAAGGTGCGAGGGGCAAAGTTTAGGGGGGATATGCGAGACAAGTTCTTGACACAGAGGGTGGTGAGTGCCTGGAACTTGCTGCCGGGGGAGGTGGTGGAAGCAGGTATGATAACAACATTTAAGAGGCATCTTGACAAATACATGAATAGGATGGGAATAGAGGGATACGGTCCCAGGAAGTGCAGAAGGTTTTAGTTTAGACAGGCATCAAGATCGGCGCAGGCTTGGAGGGCCGAATGGCCTGTTCCTGTGCTGTACTGTTCTTTGTCCTTTGTACCTGAGAGAGCAACGAGAGAGGAGGTAAAGCCAAGTGTGTTAATCAGATCAATCCAAATATTGGAAGATCACGGAAACACTGTACAAAACAGCAAAGTGTTAATTATTGCAGAGAAAGAAGTCAGAGAGGAGACATCCAAGCAAGATCTGATTTCAGTCTGTCAGTGAGTGAACAAAGATAGTCTCTAATTCATCATTAGTTATAGAATTATTTAGTTCAAACTTTTATTCAAAGTATTAGAATTTACAGTACAAAAGGACAGCTTCAGAGCGAGATGTAATATTCTCGAATACGGAAAGGAATAATTCTAAACTTCGAGTGAGATGTGTAAAGACTGTTAAAATGGACCTCACCATGGATTCATTCTCAGCTGTCCTCGAGAAGATGATTGCTGAGAAAGATGAAAATTCTTAACAGACAATATCAAACATCCTCCTGACACTGGGGTATCAGCACCTAGAGCTAGTTCCAATGGTGTTGTCCAGAAGTGGTCAGAGTATAGATAGGTTATAACATTTACCAGTAACTGTGCCTATCAAAGATTATCATTGATCTGGTAAACATTTATACTGTTCTGATTTCAATGATTATTCATCAAAAATCATTTCATCCTGATCCATAACACAAAAAAACACTGGGGGAAAATCAGTACATCCGATATGTGTAAGTAAATACCTGTTTTCATAATAGAATTATTAAAATATTCCATGTTTAAATCCAGCACTTTCATATCGTGAGTATTGTACAGTATTAAAACTTAACTGGGAGACCCGGGATTGCTAATCCAATCTAAATAATTTAAGTAACCTAAGAAGGGTTCTTCAGACAATAAATGACATCACAAATTTTAACGTTAACTGTTATGAAAATAATTCAATTTATGAGTTTGTCCCTCCCCAAAATTTGTTAAGGGTCTCTCCAGCCCAAATAATTGTCCACGCCTGGTTTCACAGGACAATGAAAGTAATTATTAGCAAATATCGGCAGTGTGTAATTCTGTGGTGGATACAGGACAGGGAGATGGGAACAGGACAGAAACCTGGGATTAGGATGAATGCTCATGTGAGGATAAACTCCAGTAATCTCTCAGAGAATCAGAACACACCAGGGAGACTCACAATGTAAAACTTGAGTTGAATGTGTGAGCCTTGCTTTGTGGAATATTTTAGTGTTCGCTGAGAATGTTGAACCAGTGAAATTTTGCAGCTGTGGGATGACAATTTTCTGAATAGATATTATAACATTTATAGCAACATTAAGGTACTGTGTGTACTGAGTGTAACGTTTGCAGCATTGTATCAATACAGCTGTGAAATTAGACAAATTTTACTGGTTATTTTGTGACAGACACAGGAAAGGGATTATTTCTGTGAAATTTAAGTGGAACAGGAGTTACTGATCTGTGAGTGGAGAGGTACAGTCCGATATCTGAATCTTCTTCTTCTTCTTCTTCTTCTTCTACATCTTTGGCCTCCTTGTCTCAAGAGACAATGGGTAAGTGCCTGAATGGGAGATGTGTTATTGATCAGTGTGTGGAGAGGTACAGTCCTCTATCTGAATCGGTGCCACATAATGGGACATGTGTTATTGATTAGTGAGTGAAGAGGTACAGTCCTCTATCTGAATAGGTGCCACATAATGGGACATGTGTTATTGATCAGTGAGTGGAGAGGTACAGTCCTCTATTTGAATAGGTGCCACATAATGGGACATGTGTTATTGATAAGTGAGTGAAGAGGTACAGTCCTCTATTTGAATAGGTGCCACATAATGGGACATGTGTTATTGATCAGTGTGTGGAGAGGTACAGTCCTCTATCTGAATCGGTGCTACATAATGGGAGATGTGTTATTGATCAGTGAGTGGAGAGATACAGTCCTCTATCTGAATAGGTGCCACATAATGGGACATGTGTTATTGATCAGTGAGTGGAGAGATACAGTCCTCTATCTGAATAGGTGCCACATAATGGGACATGTGTTATTGATCAGTGAGTGGTGAGATACAGTCCTCTATCTGAATAGGTGCGACATAATGGGAGATGTGTTATTGATCAGTGAGTGGAGAGATACAGTCCTCTATCTGAATAGGTGCCACATAATGGGGCATGTGTTATTGATTAGTGAGTGAATAGGTACAGTCCTCTATCTGAATCGGTGCCACTTAAGGGGACATGTGGTATTGATTAGTGAGTGAAGAGGTACAGTTCTCTATCTGAATAGGTGTGTCAGAAACGTAGCCCACTTAATAATAAGTTACACCAAGTCAAACTCTGAAGAAGTAAGTTTATTTAACGTTCTTGCAAGATCGGGTGTCCTACAAGCAGGCACACCCATCAACATATTCAGTTCATGTTTATACAATACAAATCCATTTTTCCATGCCTTTAGTTTACATTATTGGTTATAACATATTATGACACTAACCTATCCTATAGTTGCTACAGTCTCCTCCTCTGTTTACTTCTCCCCCTACTCTAACTTTCTAGCCCCTAACTCTTGTTGTTGTTTTACCTTATTTGGCTCTCCATTGTGTGTTTTAACTTGCAGCTGTCAGCCTTTATCTTAGTGGGGCAGTTTCATATTCACTACATCCTTTGTTCTAACTCTTGCTGTTTCTCTTTTCTCTGCCTAAGCACAATTTTTAACTGCTGTACTGTCTCAAGGTCTTTACTTACATACCCTTATCAGTTCTCTTTTTTCAGTGATTTCATTATGTTGTGTAGAAATGACTTCTTGGTAATTTTCCACAAGCTGTAGAAACAACATTTCAGTATTTCTTATTCTCACAATTCCCCCTTTTCTTTTACTTAATCCTTGTTGTTTTCTACATACTGCGGAGGGTTCTCATATGTCCTCTCAAATTCTCTGAGCATTATTTCAGCCGCCTTTTCAATGTCTGTATTTCCGTTGATACTATCCACTTTGTCATTACCTAACAGGTACATACTCTCTTCCTGGCCTCTTTGTATTGACATCTGCTTCGTCAAAGCTGTCTCAATCAATCGCTGTGTCAGCCCTCTTACACAAGGAATAATACAACACCCGATGGCTATTAGTATTCCGACAACCGTGAT
Organism: Heterodontus francisci; assembly: GCF_036365525.1. Classification (NCBI taxonomy): domain Eukaryota; kingdom Metazoa; phylum Chordata; class Chondrichthyes; order Heterodontiformes; family Heterodontidae; genus Heterodontus; species Heterodontus francisci. The sequence continues at coordinate 202,689,956 of NC_090375.1, read as the reverse complement.
CAGGGAGGTAAAAACCGAGATTATCATGCCTTTCCATTTTCCAAACCAGGATTCAAGCCACCCCGTCAGGGAAGTGTCTGCTCCTGAATTTTCGGCCATCTCTTCTGCTGAAGTTGTTAACCCTTGCAGTGCTCGGGTGATTGAACCATCGGGTGCTGTGTTATTTGGGATAAATGTGCAACATTTCCCTCCTAACATTATACATACGCCTCCTTTTTCTGCGAAGATCATATCTAGAGCTGGTCGATTTTCCCAAGCCATTCTACTAGTGGCATCTAATTGTTCAGCTATACCTTTTACCGCATCTCTAGTATAATTTATAAATCTTTGTTGGTTGTAATAAATATAATTTATCCAATCTACATTTTTGTTAATCGTGACCCACCAAAACAAAGACTCGAAACCGGCGGTGAGAGTTCGCTATCGCTTCCCTTTTACCCTTTCCCTCGTTATTATCTTTTGTTTCTCAAATGCCAAGGTGAATGGTATTGCCAATTGAACAATTGCGCACGTCCCCTTCCACTGGGAGGGTAGGGTCTGTCTCAGGATTTTTCCTCCGCAATACCACCATAAATCCGCTCTGGGGACATTCAATGATGAGTAGTTCCCTCCCGTGACTCTTCCAGTTACGTCCTCAGTCTCTATGCATGACTTCAACTCTCCCATATTTCTGGTTAGCTCCGCACCGTGTCGACTTACGCATGATGTGTGATTCACACTGGTGGCTAAAAATGAAGGGGGAGTCCTTGAATCTTCTTTCTCTAGGGGAGGGAACATTATTGACAAGGATATGCAAGTTTGAATACCCCAAGCCGTCTTATCCTGATATAGGGCTAACATGCATTCCATGCCCTTTCGGTCACGCTCCCACCCCAGCGGGAAAGGTACTACTTGAGCTATCGGTCTACCAGATGCACAAGCATAGCAATTGTTTTTGTTCAAACTTTTTACAGTATATTTTATCCATTCTACCCAGGCATTTGTGTCCCCATAACCGGTTTCTATCTCAATTGTCTTTCTCAAGTCTTTTACCTCTATTATTTTTACTATGTTAGGATCGTTATGAGAGGTCCCTTTTAGTTTGTTAGATGGTTTACCAGTCTTATCTATTGTTACCTGAAAACAACATTTTAATTCACCTTTCTTTTTCCCTTCTCGAACTGTTACTCCAAACACCTTGTTGTCTAATTGGAAGTGGGTATTTTTGATTTGTCGTTCTTCTGTTATTGAGCCATTCCGCTGGCGTTGGATGGATATTCCACCAGGCGTTTCTGTCCACTCGGTTCTTTTTATCGTCAAATAGGGTTGCATTCCTTATCTGGACAATCTGGGCCTGGTTTTATGGGGCTCTGGTGAATGGATATAATCGGTGGGAGTGGGTCTCCTGTTAGTAGTCCATCCCCATAATAATGGAGGGACTTCACATGATAATTTCTTTGGTTATGTATGCCCCCACATGGGGTTAGGAAACATGAGCCTACTTCTACCACCTGAGGGTCCTGGCTCTTGGGGATTTCAATTCGTGTACCGTTGTCCCCGTCAGTTCCGTCCCACATTGTTATTTTTCCCATTACTGGGATGACTAATACTGCATACAAAAACATCCAACCCATTTTATTTCCTGGCTACTTTTGAAAAGAAAGCGAGAGAGAAAAGGCACACAATATTACAGACAGTATTTCCGCGCTCGCGCCGCTATATAAAAAAAAGTTTGTTACTCAAAGTCTTTTTAGCTTTATTTTCAATGGTTCTTCTGTTAATACGGTTGTCCAAGTTCCTTCCTCGGCCGGGGGGGTTGTACCGGCCCCTTGATTCTTGTGTATTGGGTCCAACCTCTTTCTGCCGTTCTTATGGCTGTTTCAGTGGTTAGGAGAGTCTGGTATGGTCCTTCCCAGTTCGGTTGTAGTTTAGTCTCTTTCCACGATTTCACCAGAACCCAATCTCCTGGTTGGATCTTGTGTACTGCAAATTCGAGAGGTGGGGTCTGTGCTAACAGGCCTTGCTTCCTGAGGAATGACAATGAGGAAGACAACGCCAGTATATAGTTCTTTAGAAACGAATCTTTAGTTTCTAAGGTTGGCATCTCGCCCCTGGTTCCCAAATAGGGTAATCCGAATATCATTTCATAGGGGGACAGTCCCACATCTTTTCTAGGGGCTGTCCGAATTCTGAGTATCGCTATAGGTAAACATTTTGTCCAGGGTAACCTTGTTTCAAGTACCAGTGCCATGCCTTTCTGCTCACTTCCACATTCCCCCCTTTTATCATTCTATGATAACCTTTTCTCTACTGATCAACTTATATATGATTATATATATTCACTAGGATTATGTGGATCTATTTACTCAAATAACATTTAAACAGTATGATATAAAAGCAAATATAAAAAACTCAGCAACTGCTGAATCAGAAGGGTAGGCTGAGCCACTCTCTAACAAGGGGGTGTGTATTAGCCTGGTCGGTATGTTTTTCATTCTAACTTTTCCCTAGGATTGTCATGTCTGGGTGATAAGAAGAGTGCTGTTGAAGTACAATGTCTCTCTCTCTCTCTCTCGCTGTACCAGCTGCAAGGCCAAGTTGCCTCTGCAGCCCTGAAGTTATGAAGTCATTTCTGATAAGCTGTCCCTCCCTTGCAGCACTGAAGCTAGCTTGTTAGCAACACATGACTGATTAATTGTTTCATCTTAAATGTTCCCATGTAATTCTGTTCTTAAAAATTCTAAAATCTAAATTCTGTTCTTACAGTCCCCCCTTTTGATTCTTCAAAACATTTTTTAAAAATCAATCCTTTGATCCCACCTAGGTGCCTTTAATGGTCTCTATTTGTCTAGAAACAGCCTTCAACACCAAGAGGGGTCTCACTCAATACGCCGCCTGCTTGTGCCATAAGTGGGGCCTGCGGTAACTCTGTAAAGGCATAAGTTTTGCAGGGGCTTCAACTACTTGTTTACAACATAAAAGGGTGGAACACTTGTACAATTACCATCTCATTTAAGCTTCACTGTTTTTCTCTGGCTTCATCTCTATTAACGAAAACTTTCTGCGCTTCTCTGAGCAGTTCGTCCAATTATTTTTCACTCCATCCATCTATCTTTTGAATTTTCTTTTGGATGTCTGGCCATGATTTTGTGACAAAATGGACTCGAAGGAGTCCTTGGGCAACCGGGTCTTCTGGATCTAAACCTGAATATTTCCTCATTGTGTCCCGTAATCTCTGTAAGAAATTTGAGGGAGTCTCATCCTTTTCCTGTCTTACTTCGAAGGCCTTATTCAAATTTTGTGATTTCGGGACAGATTCCCTAATGCCTTTTACTATCAGATTTCTAAGGTCTTTCATCTGGCCCCTATGGCCGACGTTATTGTTCTGCACTGCGGGTCTTGATTAGGGTATTTTTGTTCGGCTGGTTCGTTTCCCCCTACCCCGGGAGGTTTTTCTCTTTCCCAAATTTTCAGGGGTCTTCTACGAGGACTTTCATTTCCTTTTTAAACGCTCTTACCTCTCCTGACGTTAATGGTGCACTAACAAATCCAATTTCATTATTTCCTATTGGTACCTCTCTCAAGGGCATCATTGTCTGAGGAGACTCTCTGTCTCTATCGTCGTCGTTATCGTCGGGTTTAGGGGTGGTCCTTCTTGCTGTCCTTAGATCATATTTGGGTCTTTTTCTCCTTGGTTTTTGACTCTAAATCCCAATACTCCAACATCCATCCCAATGGACTTTCTGGAGGGATGTTGCCGGCAGACTTTCCTTGTCTCCCATCGTCTTCCTTTTTAGACGATTTATTTCCCATGGTAAACTGAAGGGTCTTGTACCCTACGGTATTCACCTCCTAGCTGAAGGGTCTTATACCTTACGGTATTCACCTCCGAACTGAAGGGTCTTATACCCGACAGTATTCACCTCCTAACTGAAGGGTCTTGTACCCTACGGTATTCACCTCCTAGCTGAAGGGTCTTATACCTTACGGTATTCACCTCCTAACTGAAGTGTCTTATACTTTACGGTATTCACCTCCTAACTGAAGGGTCTTATACCATACAGTACTCACCTCCTAGCTGAAGGGTCTTATACCTTACGGTATTCACCTCCTAGCTGAAGGGTCTTATACTGCCCCACAGTATTCACCTCCTAACTGAAGGGTCTTATACATTACGGTATTCACCTCCTAACTGAAGGGTCTTATACCACACAGTACTCACCTCCTAGCTGAAGGGTCTTATACTGCAGGACTGTAAAATTCACTCCTCAAGGACTTTTAGTACTTAGAAGGTCTTATCCTACAGTTAACCATAAGTCACGAAGATAATACTTAAAAGTCGTTTTTCTTACCTTGGTCCGTGCACGGAGTTGCCTGACTTCACGTGTGTACCTGCCGCACTGAATACTCGTTCAGAGTGACTTCCCTAGGATCGTTTTCAGTCGATTACTCGGGTCCGCTACCAACGAGAGAAACGAGACCGTTTTTAAATTAACGGGACGCGTCTTCTCGTCTGTCGTCGGCCGCGGTCCCGGCAATGATGAAGAAATCCCGGACGAGCCCCCAATTGTGAGAAACGTAGCCCACTTAATAATAATTTACACCAAGTCAAACTTTGAAGAAGTAAGTTTATTTAACGTTCTTGCAAGATCAGGTGTCCAACAAGCAGGCACACCGATCAACATATTCAGTTCATGTTTACACAATACAAATCCATTTTTCCACGCCTTTAGTTTACATTATTAGTTATAACATATTATGACACTAACCTATCCTATAGTTGCTACAGGTTCCTCCGCTGTTTACTTCTCCCCCTACTCTAACTTTCTAGCCCCTAACTCTTGTTGTTGTTTTACCTTATTTGGCTCTCCATTGTGTGTTTTAACTTGCAGCTGTCAGCCTTTATCTTAGTGGTGCAGTTTCTTATTCACTACATCCTTTGTTCTACCTCTTGCTGTTTCTCTTTTCTCTGCCTAAGCACAATTTTTAACTGCTGTACTGTCTCAAGGTCTTTACTTACATACCCTTATCAGTACTCTTTTTCAGTGATTTCATTATGTTGTGTAGAAATGACTTCTCGGTAATTTTCCACAAGCTGTAGAAACAACATTTTAGTATTTCTTATTCTCACATTCACTAACTTCCTTTAGGGAAGTAAATCTGCCATCCTTACCTGGTCTGGCCTACATGTGACTCCAGACCCACAGCAATGTGGTTGACTCTTAAATGCCCTCTGAAATGGCCTAGCAAGCCACCCAGTTCAAGGGCAATTAGAGATGGACAATAAATGCTGGCCTAGCTAGCAACGCCCTCATCCCATGAACAAACAAAAAAAAACTGTTTTTCCAGATCTGCAGTTTCATCTTGGAAAGAAAGAACATAAGAACTAGGAGCAGCAATAGGCCATTTGGACCCTTGAGCCTGCTCCACCATTTAATAAGATAATGGCTGATCTGATTGTGGCCTTAACTACACTTTCCTGCCTGCATCCCCATATCTCTTTTTCAGTCATTTCATTATGTTGTGCAAAAATGACTTCTTGGTAATTTTCCACAAGCTGTAGAAACAACATTTCAGTATTTCTTATTCTCACAGGTGCTACATAGTGGGACATGTGTTATTGATCAGTGAGTGAAGAGGTACAGTCCTCTATCTGAATAGGTGCTACATAATGGGACATGTGTTATTGATTAGTGAGTGAAGAGGTACAGTTCTCTATCTGAATCGGTGCCACATAATGGGACATGTGTTATTGATCAGTGAGTGGAGAGGTACAGTCCTCTATCTGAATAGGTGCTACATAATGGGACATGTGTTATTGATCAGTGAGTGAAGAGGTACAGTTCTCTATCTGAATCGGTGCCACATAATGGGACATGTGTTATTGATCAGTGAGTGGAGAGGTACAGTCCTCTATCTGAATAGGTGCTACATAATGGGACATGTGTTATTGATCAGTGTGTGGAGAGGTACAGTCCTCTATCTGAATAGGTGCCACATAATGGGACATGTGTTATTGATCAGTGAGTGGAGAGGTACAATCCTCTATCTGAATAGGTGCCACATAATGGGACATGTGTTATTGATCAGTGAGTGGAGAGGTACAGTCCTCTATCTGAATAGGTGCTACATAATGGGAGATGTGTTATTGATCAGTGAGTGGAGAGGTACAGTCCTCTATCTGAATAGGTGCTACATAATGGGAGATGTGTTATTGATCAGTGAGTGGAGAGGTACAGTCCTCTATCTGAATAGGTGCGACATAATGGGACATGTGTTATTGATCAGTGTGTGGAGATGTACAGTCCTCTATCTGAATAGGTGCTACATAATGGGAGATGTGTTATTGATCAGTGAGTGGAGAGGTACAGTCCTCTATCTGAATAGGTGCTACATAATGGGAGATGTGTTATTGATCAGTGAGTGGAGAGGTACAGTCCTCTATCTGAATAGGTGCTACATAATGGGAGATGTGTTATTGATCAGTGAGTGGAGAGGTACAGTCCTCTATCTGAATAGGTGCTACATAATGGGACATGTGTTATTGATCAGTGTGTGGAGAAGTACGGTCCTCTATCTGAATAGGTGCCCCATAATGGGAGATGTGTTATTGATCAGTGAGTGGAGAGGTACAGTCCTCTATCTGAATAGGTGCTACATAATGGGACATGTGTTATTGATCAGTGAGTGAAGAGGTACAGTCCTCTATCTGAATAGGTGCGACATAATGGGACATGTGTTATTGATCAGTGTGTGGAGATGTACAGTCCTCTATCTGAATAGGTGCCACATAATGGGAGATGTGTTATTGATCAGTGAGTGGAGAGGTACAGTCCTCTATCAGAATAGGTGCGACATAATGGGACATGTGTTATTGATCAGTGTGTGGAGATGTACAGTCCTCTATCTGAATAGGTGCTACAGAATGGGACATGTGTTATTGATCAGTGAGTGGAGAGATACAGTCCTCTATCTGAATATGTGTTACATAATGGGACATGTGTTATTGATCAGTGTGTGGAGATGTACAGTCCTCTATCTGAATAGGTGTTACATAATGGGACATGTGTTATTGATCAGTGAGTGGAAAGATACAGTTCTCTATCTGAATAGGTGCTACATAATGGGAGATGTGTTATTGATCAGTGCGTGAAGAGGTATAGTCCTCTATCTGAATAGGTGCCACATAATGGGACATGTGATATTGATCAGTGAGTGAAGAAGTACGGTCCTCTATCTGAATAGGTGCCACATAATGGGACATGTGTTATTGATCAGTGAGTGGAGAGGTACAGTCCTCTATCTGAATATGTGCTACATAATGGGACATGTGTTATTGATCAGTGAGTGGAGAGATACTGTCCTCTATCTGAATAGGTGCCACATAATGGGACATGTGTTATTGATCAGTGAGTGGAGAGATACTGTCCTCTATCTGAATATGTGCTACATAATGGGACATGTGTTATTGATCAGTGAGTGGAGAGGTACAGTTCTCTATCTGAATAGGTGCCACATAATGGGACATGTGTTATTGATCAGTGAGTGGAGAGGTACAGTTCTCTATCTGAATAGGTGCCACATAATGGGACATGTGTTATTGATCAGTGAGTGGAGAGATACAGTTCTCTATCTGAATAGGTGCCACATAATGGGACATGTGTTGTTGATCAGTGAGTGAAGAGGTACAGTCCTCTATCTGAATATGTGCTACATAATGGGACATGTGTTATTGATCAGTGAGTGGAGAGATACTGTCCTCTATCTGAATAGGTGCCACATAATGGGACATGTGTTATTGATCAGTGAGTGGAGAGGTACGGTCCTCTATCTGAATAGGTGCTACATAATGGAACATGAGTTATTGATCAGTGAGTGGAGAGATACTGTCCTCTATCTGAATAGGTGCCACATAATGGGACATGTGTGATTGATCAGTGAGTGAAGAAGTACGGTCCTCTATCTGAATAGGTGCTACATAATGGGACATGTGTTATTGATCAGTGAGTGGAGAGGTACAGTCCTCTATCTGAATAGGTGCTACATAATGGGACATGTGTTATTGATCAGTGAGTGAAGAAGTACGGTCCTCTATCTGAATATGTGCTACATAATGGGACATGTGTTATTGATCAGTGAGTGGAGAGGTACAGTCCTCTATCTGAATAGGTGCTACATAATGGGACATGTGTTATTGATCAGTGAGTGGAGAGATACTGTCCTCTATCTGAATATGTGCTACATAATGGGACATGTGTTATTGATCAGTGAGTGGAGAGATACTGTCCTCTATCTGAATAGGTGCTACATAATGGGACATGTGTTATTGATCAGTGAGTGGAGAGATACTGTCCTCTATCTGAATATGTGCTACATAATGGGACATGTGTTATTGATCAGTGAGTGGAGAGATACTGTCCTCTATCTGAATAGGTGCCACATAATGGGACATGTGTGATTGATCAGTGAGTGAAGAAGTACGGTCCTCTATCTGAATAGGTGCCACATAATGGGACATGTGTGATTGATCAGTGAGTGGAGAGATACTGTCCTCTATCTGAATAGTTGCGATATAATGGGACATGTGTTATTGATCAGTGAGTGGAGAGGTACAGTTCTCTTTCTGAATAGGTGCGACATAATGGGAGATGTGTTATTGATCAGTGCGTGAAGAGGTATAGTCCTCTATCTGAAAAGGTGCCACATAATGGGACATGTGATATTGATCAGTGAGTGAAGAAGTACGGTCCTCTATCTGAATAGGTGCTACATAATGGGACATGTGTTATTGATCAGTGAGTGGAGAGGTACAGTCCTCTATCTGAATAGGTGCTACATAATGGGACATGTGTTATTGATCAGTGAGTGGAGAGATACTGTCCTCTATCTGAATATGTGCTACATAATGGGACATGTGTTATTGATCAGTGAGTGGAGAGATACTGTCCTCTATCTGAATAGGTGCCACATAATGGGACATGTGTTATTGATCAGTGAGTGGAGAGATACAGTCCTCTATCTGAATATGTGCTACATAATGGGACATGTGTTATTGATCAGTGAGTGGAGATATACTGTCCTCTATCTGAATAGGTGCCACATAATGGGACATGTGTTATTGATCAGTGAGTGGAGAGGTACTGTCCTCTATCTGAATAGGTGCCACATAATGGGACATGTGATATTGATCAGTGAGTGGAGAGGTACATTCCTCCATCTGAATAGTTGCGATATAATGGGACACGTGTTATTGATCAGTGAGTGGAGGGATACAGTCCTCTATCTGAATAGGTGTTACATAATGGGACATGTGTTATTGATCAGTGAGTGGAGAGGTACATTCCTCCATCTGAATAGTTGCGATATAATGGGACATGTGTTATTGATCAGTGAGTGGAGAGATACAGTCCTCTATCTGAATAGGTGTTACATAATGGGACATGTATTATTGATCAGTGAGTGGAGAGGTACTGTCCTCTATCTGAATAGGTGCCACATAATGGGACATGTGATATTGATCAGTGAGTGGAGAGGTACATTCCTCCATCTGAATAGTTGCGATATAATGGGACACGTGTTATTGATCAGTGAGTGGAGGGATACAGTCCTCTATCTGAATAGGTGTTACATAATGGGACATGTGTTATTGATCAGTGAGTGGAGAGGTACAGTCCTCCATCTGAATAGTTGCGATATAATGGGACACGTGTTATTGATCAGTGAGTGGAGGGATACAGTCCTCTATCTGAATAGGTGTTACATAATGAGACATGTGTTATTGATCAGTGAGTGGAGAGGTACATTCCTCCATCTGAATAGTTGCGATATAATGGGACATGTGTTATTGATCAGTGAGTGGAGAGGTACAGTCCTCTATCTGAATCGGTGCCACATAATGGGAGATGCGTTATTGATTAGTGAGTGAAGAGGTACAGTCCTCTATCTGAATATGTGCTACATAAAGGAGCATGTGTTATTGATCAGTGAGTGAAGAGGTACAGTCCTGTATCTGAATAGGTGCTACATAAAGGAACATGTGTTATTGATCAGTCAGTGGAGAGGGACAGTCCTCTATCTGAATAGGTGCTACATAATAGGACATGTGTTATTGATCAGTGAGTGGAGAGGTGCAGTCCTGTATCTGAATAGGTGCTACATAAAGGAACATGTGTTATTGATCAGTCAGTGGAGAGGGACAGTCCTCTATCTGAATAGGTGCTACATAATGGGACATTTGTTATTGATCAGTGAGTGGAGAGGTACAGTCCTCTATCTGAATAGGTGCCACATAATGGGACATGTGTTATTGATCAGTGAGTGGAGAGGTGCAGTCCTGTATCTGAATAGGTGCTACATAAAGGAACATGTGTTATTGATCATTCAGTGGAGAGGTATAGTCCTCTATCTGAATCGGTGCCACATAATGGAACATGTGTTATTGATCAGTGTGTGGAGAGGTACAGTCCTCTATCTGAATAGGTGACACACAATGGGACATGTGTTATTGATCAGTGTGTGGAGAGGTACAGTCCTCTATCTGAATAGGTGACACATAATGGGACATGTGTTATTGATCAGTGAGTGGAGAGATACAGTCCTCTATCTGAATAGGTGCTACATAAAGGAACATGTGTTATTGATCAGTCAGTGGAGAGGGACAGTCCTCTATCTGAATAGGTGCCACATAATGGAACATGTGTTATTGATCAGTGTGTGGAGAGGTACAGTCCTCTATCTGAATCGGTGCCACATAATGGGACATGTGTTATTGATCAGTGAGTGGAGAGATACAGTCCTCTATCTGAATAGGTGCCACACAATGGGCCATGTGTTATTGATCAGTGAGTGGAGAGGTGCAGTCCTTTATCTGAATAGGTGCTACATAAAGGAACATGTGTTATTGATCAGTCAGTGGAGAGGGACAGTCCTCTATCTGAATAGGTGCTACCTATTTTTTTTTTCAGTGCAGCAGCTTTTTCGGGAGCAGCGTGTGAGCGAGTGAGCAGCTGGGAAAGTCCGTTTGAAAGTAAATTTAATTTCCTTTTGTTTTTCGGCGGAGGCCAGGGGGCTGCTGGGTAAGTAAAACACTATATATTTGGGCGGTTTAAAATAACTTTCCTTTCAGTGCAGCAGCTTTTTCGGGAGCAGCGTGTGAGCGAGTGAGCAGCTGGGAAAGTCCGTTTGAAAGTAAATTTAATTTCCTTTTGTTTTTCGGCGGAGGCCAGGGGGCTGCTGGGTAAGTAAAACACTATATATTTGGGCGGTTTAAAATAACTTTCCTTTCAGTGCAGCAGCTTTTTCGGGAGCAGCGTGTGAGCGAGTGAGCAGCTGGGAAAGTCCGTATGAAAGTAAATTTAATTTCCTTTTGTTTTTCGGCGGAGGCCATGGGGCTGCTGGGTAAGTAAAACACTATATATTTGGGCGGTTTAAAATAACTTTCCTTTCAGTGCAGCAGCTTTTTCGGGAGCAGCGTGTGAGCGAGTGAGCAGCTGGGAAAGTCCGTTTGAAAGTAAATTTAATTTCCTTTTGTTTTTCGGCGGAGGCCATGGGGCTGCTGGGTAAGTAAAACACTATATATTTGGGCGGTTTAAAATAACTTTCCTTTCAGTGCAGCAGCTTTTTCGGGAGCAGCGTGTGAGCGAGTGAGCAGCTGGGAAAGTCCGTTTGAAAGTAAATTTAATTTCCTTTTGTTTTTCGGCGGAGGCCAGGGGGCTGCTGGGTAAGTAAAACACTATATATTTGGGCGGTTTAAAATAACTTTCCTTTCAGTGCAGCAGCTTTTTCGGGAGCAGCGTGTGAGCGAGTGAGCAGCTGGGAAAGTCCGTTTGAAAGTAAATTTAATTTCCTTTTGTTTTTCGGCGGAGGCCAGGGGGCTGCTGGGTAAGTAAAACACTATATATTTGGGCGGTTTCTGAACCCGAGACACCACACTTGTAGTGTCTCCCACCCGCCCTCCTCCTCTAACCAAAAAAAAGGACTCGGTGGGGTGTTTATAAGGTAAGGCTTTTTCGATTTCTCTGGTTTTATTGTGATTGGTAAAAACTTTTCGTTCCTTTTTCATTTAACTACGTTTAAACTTAAGATTAAAAATGGCAGGAGATCTCAGACCCGTATCATGCTCCTCTTGCTCAATGTGGGAGCTCAGGGACATGGCTGATGACCCTGACTCCTTCACGTGCAGGAAGTGTGTCCAGCTGCAGCTCTTGTTAGACCGCATGACGGCTCTCGAGCTGCGGATGGACTCACTTTGGAGCATGCGCGATGCTGAGGAGGTCGTGGATAGCACGTTTAGTGAATTGGTCACACCGCAGATTAGGATTGCTGAGGGAGAAAGGGAATGGGTGACCAAAAGGCAGAGAAAGAGCAGGAAGGCAGCGCAGGAGTCCTCTGCGGTCATCTCCCTCCAAAACAAGTATACCGTTTTGGATACTGTTGAGGGAGATGGCTCACCAGGGGAAGGCAGCAGTAGCCAGGTCCATGGCACCGTGGCTGGCTCTGCTGTTCCGAAGGGCGGGAAAAAGAGTGGAAGGGCTATAGTCGTAGGGGATTCGATTGTAAGGGGAGTAGATAGGCGGTTCTGTGGTCGAAAACGAGGCTCCCGAATGGTATGTTGCCTCCCAGGTGCACGGGTCAGGGACGTTTCAGATCGGCTGCAGAACATTCTAAAGGGGGAGGGTGAACAGCCAGTTGTCATTGTGCACATAGGCACTAATGATATAGGTAAAAAACGGGATGAGGTCCTGCAAGCAGAGTTTAGGGAGTTAGGAGCCAAGTTAAAAAGTAGGACCTCAAAGGTAGTAATCTCAGGATTACTACCAGTGCCACGTGATAGTCAGAGTAAAAATGAAAGAATAGTCAGGATGAATGCGTGGCTTGAGAGATGGTGCAGGAAGGAGGGGTTCAGATTTTTGGGACATTGGGACCGGTTCTGGGGGAGGTGGGACTATTACAAATTGGACGGTCTACACCTGGGCCGGACTGGAACCAATGTCCTTGGAGGTGCTTTTGCTAACGCTGTTGGGGAGGGTTTAAACTAATGTGGCAGGGGGATGGGAACCAATTGAGGTCAGTTGACAGTAAGGAGGTAGTAACAAAAGCCTGTAAGGAACTAGATAATGAAGTCAGTGTGACTAAGGGGAAGAGCAGGCAGGGAGCAGATGATGAATATAAAGGGACTGGTGGTCTGAGGTGCATTTGTTTTAATGCAAGAAGTGTAGTAGGTAAGGCAGATGAACTTAGGGCTTGGATTAGTACCTGGGAGTATGATGTTATTGCTATTACTGAGACTTGGTTGAGGGAAGGGCATGATTGGCAACTAAATATCCCAGGATATCGATGCTTCAGGCGGGATAGAGAGGGAGGTAAAAGGGGTGGAGGAGTTGCATTACTGGTCAAAGAGGATATCACAGCTGTGCTGAAGGAGGGCACTATGGAGGACTCGAGCAGTGAAGCAATATGGATAGAACTCAGAAATAGGAAGGGTGCGGTAACAATGTTGGGGCTGTACTACAGGCCTCCCAACAGCGAGCGTGAGATAGAGGTACAAATATGTAAACAGATTATGGAAAGATGTAGGAGCAACAGGGTGGTGGTGATAGGAGATTTTAATTTTCCCAACATTGACTGGGATTCGCTTAGTGTTAGAGGTCCAGATGGAGCAGAATTTGTAAGGAGCATCCAGGAGGGTTTTCTAGAGCAGTATGTAAATAGTCCAACTCGGGAAGGGGCCATACTGGACCTGGTGTTGGGGAATGAGCCCGGCCAGGTTGTTGAAGTTTCAGTAGGGGACTACTTTGGGAATAGTGATCACAATTCCGTAAGCTTTAAAATACTCATGGACAAAGACGAGAGTGGTCCAAAAGGGAGAGTGCTAAATTGGGGGAAGGCCAACTACACCAAAATTCGGCAGGAGCTGGGAAATGTAGATTGGGAGCAGCTGTTTGAAGGTAAATCCACATGTGATATGTGGGAGGCTTTTAAAGAGAGGTTGATTAGCGTGCAGGAGAGACATGTTCCTGTGAAAATGAGGGATAGAAATGGCAAGATTAGGGAACCATGGATGACAGGTGAAATTGTGAGACTAGCTAAGAGGAAAAAGGAAGCATACATAAGGTCTAGGCGGCTGATGAAAGACGAAGCTTTGAAAGAATATCGGGAATGTAGGACCAATCTGAAACGAGGAATTAAGAGGGCTAAAAGGGGTCATGAAATATCTTTAGCAAACAGGGTTAAGGAAAATCCCAAAGCCTTTTATTCATATATAAGGAGAAAGAGGGTAACTAGAGAAAGGATTGGCCCACTAAAGGACAAAGGAGGAATGTTATGCTTGGACTCAGAGAAAATGGGTGAGATTCTAAACGAGTACTTTGCATCGGTATTCACCGAGGAGAGGGACATGACAGATGTTGAGGTTAGGAACAGATGTTTGATTACTCTAGGTCAAGTCGGCATAAGGAGGGAGGAAGTGTTGGGTATTCTAAAGGGCATTAAGGTGTACAAGTCCCCAGGTCCGGATGGGATCTATCCCAGGTTACTGAGGGAAGCGAGAGAGGAAATAGCTGGGGCCTTAACAGATATCTTTGCAGCATCCTTAAACACGGGTGAGGTCCCGGAGGACTGGAGAATTGCTAATGTTGTCCCCTTGTTTAAGAAGGGTAGCAGGGATAATCCAGGTAATTATAGACCGGTGAGCCTGACGTCAGTGGTAGGGAAGCTGCTGGAGAAGATACTGAGGGATAGGATCTATTCCCATTTGGAAGAAAATGGGTGATAGGCAACATGGTTTTGTGCAGGGAAGGTCATGTCTTACCAACTTAATAGAATTCTTTGAGGAAGTGACAAAGTTGATTGATGAGGGAAGGGCTGTCGATGTCATATACATGGACTTCAGTAAGGCGTTTGATAAGGTTCCCCATGGCAGGCTGATGGAGAAAGTGAAGGCGCTTGGGGTCCAAGGTGTACCAGCTAGATGGATAAAGAACTGGCTGGGCAACAGGAGAAAGAGAGTAGCAGTAGAAGGGAGTTTTTCAAAATGGAGACGTGTGACCAGTGGTGTTCCACAGGGATCCGTGCTGGGACCACTGTTGTTTGTGATATACATTAATGATTTGGAGGAAAGTATAGGTGGACTGATTAGCAAATTTGCAGACGACACTAAGATTGGTGGAGTAGCAGATAGTGAAGGGGACTGTCAGAGAATACAGCAGAATATAGATAGATTGGAGAGTTGGGCAGAGAAATGGCAGATGGAGTTCAATCAGGGCAAATGCGAGGTGATGCATTTTGGAAGATCCAATTCAAAAGTGAACTATACAGTAAATGGAAAAGTCCTGGGGAAAATTGATGTCCAGAGAGATTTGGGTGTTCAGGTCCACTGTTCCCTGAAGGTGGCAACGCAGGTCAATAGAGTGGTCAAGAAGGCATACGGCATGCTTTCCTTCATCGGACGGGGCATTGAGTACAAGAGTTGGCAGGTCATGTTACAGTTGTATAGGACTTTGGTTCGGCCACATTTGGAATACTGCGTACAGTTCTGGTCGCCACATTATCAAAAGGATGTGGATGCTTTGGAGAGGGTGCAGAGGAGGTTCACCAGGATGTTGCCTGGTATGGAGGGCGCTAGCTATGAAGAGAAGTTGAGCAGATTAGGATTATTTTCATTAGAAAGACGGAGGTTGAGGGGGGACCTGATTGAGGTGTACAAAATCATGAGAGGTACAGACAGGGTGGATAGCAAGAGGCTTTTTCCCAGAGTGGGGGTTTCAATTACTAGAGGACACGAGTTCAAAGTGAAAGGGGAAAAGTTTAGGGGGGATATGCGTGGAAAGTTCTTTACGCAGAGGGTGGTGGGCACCTGGAACGCATTGCCAGCGGAGGTGGTAGATGCGGGCACGATGGAGTCTTTTAAGATGTATCTAGACAGATACATAAATGGGCAGGAAGAAAAGAGATACAGAACCTTAGAAAATAGGCGACATGTTTAGAGAGAGGATCTGGATCGGCGCAGGCTTGGAGGGCCGAAGGGCCTGTTCCTGTGCTGTAATTATATTTGTTCTCTTTGTTTTTGTATAATGGGACATGTGTTATTGATTAGTGAGTGAAGAGGTACAGTCCTCTATCTGAATAGGTGCTACATAATGGGACATGTGTTATTGATCAGTGAGTGGAGAGGTACAGTCCTCTATCTGAATAGGTGCCACATAATGGGAGATGTGTTATTGATTAGTGGGTGAAAAGATACAGTCCTCTATCTGAATAGGTGCGACATAATGGGAGATGTGTTATTGATCAGTGCGTGAAGAGGTATAGTCCTCTATCTGAATAGGTGTTACATAATTTGACATGAGTTATTGATCAGTGTGTGGAGAGGTACAGTCCTCTATCTGAATAGTTGCGATATAATGGGACATGTGTTATTGATCAGTGAGTGGAGAGATACAGTCCTCTATCTGAATAGGTGCTACATAATGGGACATGTGTTATTGATCAGTGTGTGGAGAGGGACAGTCCTCTATCTGAATAGTTGCCACATAATGGGACATGTGTTATTGATCAGTGAGTGGAGAGGTACAGTTCTCTATCTGAATAGGTGCCACATAATGGGACATGTGTTATTGATCAGTGAGTGGAGAGGTACAGTCCTCTATCTGAATAGGTGCTACATAATGGGACATGTATTATTGATCAGTGAGTGAAGAGGTACAGTCCTCTATCTGAATAGGTGCTACATAATGGGACATGTATTATTGATCAGTGAGTGAAGAGGTACAGTCCTCTATCTGAATAGGTGCTACATAATGGGACATGTGTTATTGATCAGTGTGTGGAGAGGGACAGTCCTCTATCTGAATAGGTGCTACATAATGGGACATGTGTTATTGATCAGTGAGTGAAGAGGTACAGTCCTCTATCTGAATAGGTGCTACATAATGGGACATGTATTATTGATCAGTGAGTGAAGAGGTACAGTCCTCTATCTGAATAGGTGCTACATAATGGGACATGTATTATTGATCAGTGAGTGAAGAGGTACAGTCCTCTATCTGAATAGGTGCTACATAATGGGACATGTGTTATTGATCAGTGAGTGAAGAGGTACAGTCCTCTATCTGAATAGGTGCCACATAATGGGACATGTGTTATTGATCAGTGTGTGGAGAGGTACAGTCCTCTATCTGAATAGGTGCCACATAATGGGACATGTGTTATTGATCAGTGTGTGGAGAGGTACAGTCCTCTATCTGAATAGGTGCAACATAATGGGACATGCGTTATTGATCACTGAGTGGAGAGGTACAATCCTCTATCTGAATAGGTGCTACATAATGGGATATGTTTTTTTGTTCAGTGAGTGGAGAGGTACAGTCCTCTATCTGAATCAGTGCCACATAATGGGACATGCGTTATTGATTCGTGAGTGAAGAGGTACAGTCCTCTATCTGAATATGTGCTACATAATGGGACATGTGTTATTTATCAGTGAGTGGAGAGGTACAGTCCTCTATCTGAATAGGTGCTACATAATGGGACATGTGTTTTTGATCAGTGAGTGGAGAGGTACAGTCCTCTATCTGAATAGGTGCTACATAATGGGACATGTGTTCTTGATCAGTGTTTGGAGAGATACAGTCCTCTATCTGAATAGGTGCTACATAATGGGACATGTGTTATTGATCAGTGAGTGGAGAGATACAGTCCTCTATCTGAATAGGTGCCACATAATGGGACATGTGCTATTGATCAGTGAGTGAAGAGGTACAGTCCTCTATCTGAATAGGTGCCACATAATGGGACATGTGTTCTTGATCAGTGTTTGGAGAGATACAGTCCTCTATCTGAATAGGTGCCACATAATGGGACATGTGATATTGATTAGTGAGTGAAGAGGTACAGTCCTCTATCTGAATAGGTGCTACATAATGGGAGATGTGTTATTGATCAGTGAGTGGAGAGGGACAGTCCTCTATCTGAATAGGTGCTACATAATGGGACATGTGATATTGATTCGTGAGTGAAGAGGTACAGTCCTCTATCTGAATAGGTGCCACATAATGGGACATGTGATATTGATTAGTGAGTGAAGAGGTACAGTCCTCTATCTGAATAGGTGCCACATAATGGGACATGTGTTATTGATCAGTGTGTGGAGAGCTACAGTCCTCTATCTGAATAGTTGCCACATCATGGGACATGTGTTATTGATCAGTGAGTGGAGAGATACAGTCCTCTATCTGAATATGTGCTACATAATGGGACATGAGTTATTGATCAGTGAGTGGAGAGATACAGTCCTCTATCAGAATAGGTGCCACATAATGGGACATGTGTTATTGATCAGTGTGTGGAGAGCTACAGTCCTCTATCTGAATAGTTGCCACATCATGGGACATGTGTTATTGATCAGTGAGTGGAGAGATACAGTCCTCTATCTGAATAGGTGCCACATAATGGGACATGTGTTATTGATCAGTGTGTGGAGAGCTACAGTCCTCTATCTGAATAGTTGCCACATCATGGGACATGTGTTATTGATCAGTGAGTGGAGAGATACAGTCCTCTATCTGAATATGTGCTACATAATGGGACATGAGTTATTGATCAGTGAGTGGAGAGGTACAGTCCTCTATCTGAATAGGTACCACATAATGCGACATGTGTTATTGATCAGAGAGTGGAGAGGTACAGTCCTCTATCTGAATAGTTGCCACATAAAGGGACACGTGTTATTGATTACTGAGTAGAGATGTACAGTCCTCTATCTTAATAGGTGCCACATAATGGGACATGTGTTATTGATTAGTGAGTCAAGAGTTGCAGTCCTCTATCTGAATAGGTGCCACATAATTGGAGATGTGTTATTGATCAGTGAGTGGAGAGGTACAGTCCTCTATCTGAATAGTTGCCACATAAAGGGACACGTGTTATTGATTACTGAGTAGAGATGTACAGTCCTCTATCTGAATAGTTGCCACATCATGGGACATGTGTTATTGATTACTGAGTAGAGATGTACAGTCCTCTATCTGAATAGGTGCCA
Organism: Heterodontus francisci; assembly: GCF_036365525.1. Classification (NCBI taxonomy): domain Eukaryota; kingdom Metazoa; phylum Chordata; class Chondrichthyes; order Heterodontiformes; family Heterodontidae; genus Heterodontus; species Heterodontus francisci. The sequence goes on along the minus strand of NC_090375.1, from coordinate 202,670,941 downwards.
CATAATGGGACATGTGTTATTGATCAGTGAGTGGAGAGGTACAGTCCTCTATCTGAATAGGTGCCACATCATGGGAGATGTGTTATTGATTCCTGAGTTGAGAGGTACAGTCCTCTATCTGAATAGTTGCCACATCATGGGACATGTGTTATTGATTACTGAGTAGAGATGTACAGTCCTCTATCTGAATAGGTGCCACATAATGGGACATGTGTTATTGATCAGTGAGTGGAGAGATACAGTCCTCTATCTGAATAGGTGCCACATAATGGGACATGTGTTATTGATCAGTGAGTGGAGAGGAACAGTCCTCTATCTGAATAGGTGCTACATAATGGGACATGTGTTATTGATCAGTGAGTGGAGAGGTACAGTCCTCTGTCTGAGTGGGTGCTAAATAAGGAGGAAAACCCTAGCTTCGCCAACATAACCTTGTAGCTAAATTGCCTCATCCTGGAACCATTCTGGTAAATCTCCTCTGCACCCTGTCAAGGACCCTCACATCCTTCTGACACAAACTCCACACAATCCCTGAGTTGTGGCCTAACCAAAGCATTCCAAAGGTTTTGCATAACTTCCCTGCTTTTGTTCTCAATACCTTTATTTATTAAACCCAAGATCCCATCTGCTTTACGAGCCCCTCTCTCAATATGTCCTGCCAACTTCAAAGATCGATGCACATGCAGTCCCAGTTCTCTCTGTCCCTGTACACTCTTTAGAACTTTGCCTTTAAGTATATATATTGCCTCTCCCTATCTCTTCTGCCTAATGCATCATCTCACACTTCCCTATATAAAATTCCATTTGCCACTTGTCTTCCCATTGTGTAGCCTATTTATGTCCTGTTGCACTTGATTGCTCTCATCCTCACTGTTTGCCACACTTCCAAGTTTGGTATCGTTGGCAAATTTTGAAATTCTGCTCTGTCTTCCAATTTTCAAGTCATTTATATATAGCAAAAAAACAGTGGCTCTCGCACTGAACCTTGGAGAACACCACTGTCTACCATCCTCCAGTCTGAAAAAACAACCATTTACCACGACTCCCTATTTTCTATACTTCAGCAAATTTTTATCCAAGCTGACACTGACCCCCCTTTTCCATCAGCCTCCATTTTGTTGACCTGCTTTTTATATGGTACTTTGTCAAACACTTTCATATCAACTTTCTCTGTTACTTCATCAAAAATGAAATTAGTACTTTTCCTTATCTTGGGGTGTCTCTTTAAGACACATGGTGATGTCCACTCTGTCCATCCAGTCTTCTCAATGAGAATTTGGGTAGGAGTCTGCCTTCACTACTGCAGTGACTTGTCTATAGTCTATGCAAATTTGGGCCACCCACCAGGTTTAAGCATCAAGACCACCGGTGAATTCCAGCTGTCCTGACTAGGTTCAACTAAGCTGCCCTCCGGCCTGCATTGGCTCTCCGCTTTCACTTGGGCCTGTCTGTCTGGACCTAAATGGCAAGGATGTTGTTTTAAAGGAATGTTTCCTCCTATACCCACATCATGTGTGGCTAAGGTTGTACATCCTGACTTATCCCTACAAACTCTGTTCAGTGTTGTGAAAGGCCTGGTTAGGTCTTCAAGTTGTTTTGCCTCTATGTGCAAAAGCATGTTGACCAATTTTTCTAAACATTCTTGGTTCGGTAATCTGATAGTTGAAGGTTCAATCTGAGAATTTTCCAGACCTGCTTCTACCTCATCCTCACTATTCCTTTCCTTCTCAACAGTCCCGATTACCTAACATACCTGTACTGGCTTATCCTCCGCCCTACGATAATATTGCTTTAACATATTGATGTGACACAACCAGTTCTTCCTCCAGCAATCAGGGGTGTCAATCAAGTAATCTACCTTACCCACTCTTTTGATCACTCGATATGGGCCACTGTACCGTGCTTTTAATGGTTCTCCCTGTCATGGTAACACACTAATACTTCATCCCCTGGTTGAAAATCGCATTCTTGTCTGCCCAGATTTCCATATTGGCTTGGGATGCTTTAAGGTTTTCCTGAGCCACACCACAAGCTTTCCTGAGACTTTCCCAGAATACAGATACATAGTCCAGTATCAAAGATTCACTCTTTTGTTCCAAGATACTGTCTTTTATCAGTTTTAGAGGACCTCTTACTTCATGTCTGTAAACCAATTTGAAAGGACTGAAGCCGAGAGACTTATTTGGTGGCAAATAAAAGAAAGTCTCGTCCTTTCTCCCAGTCATGTGGATATTCATGACAGCATGTTCTAATCATTGTTTTGGGAGTTTGGGGTTATTTCTCTAAAGCTCCCTGTGACTGTGGGTGAGATGCTGAAGATTTCAACTGTCTAATCCCCAAATTGCCCATGAATTTTTGAAATACCTTGGACATGAAATTAGAACCTTAATCCAATTGAACTTCAAGTAGTAACCCATATCTCGTAAAGAACTTGGTTAATTGTTTTACTACTCTTCTATCAGTAATTGTCCTCAAAGGAATGGTCTCTGGAAATCGAGTAGCCACATCCATGATAGTAAGTATGTATTAATGTCCCGCTTTTGTTTTTGGCCAGAATCTTACACAATCTCTGCAAAAGCATTTACCTTGTCCTGATGGCCGTCCCATGCTGATATTCCGGCCGGTGGGATGGTGGGAAGGGCTTGAGGGTCAAAGGTAATTAAGTTCGGAAGGGAAGTTCAGAAGCGACAAATAAAGATTTTTCGGGGTAAGTGGACCATTTATATATTTATTACTCATTGTGATGAGGGGCAGGGAATTGAAAATGTGAATAAATGTACATCTTCATTTTTGAGCATTCTGTCACTTTAAAACTTTAAATGAGACTGAAGGGCCTGAACCCTTTAAAAATAGCAGCAGCGCCTGCACGGTGGCGCCGGACGCCATTGACGGGGATGGAACGGCCGCCCTTCTACTTCATCGGGAGCGGTCATTCCGTCCCCTCCATGTAAATGAGCTGCCACACGAAATGCACGGAGGCTCAGTGATCCACAAGTCGCAAATACACCGTGCCCTTTTCTCAAAACTCAGCTCACAGAGGAAGATATAAAAACATCCCAGAAATACTAAAGAACCAAGAGACTAGTGAGAATGAAGAACTGAAATAAATTAGTATTAGTGAAAAAGTAGTATTGGAGAAATGAATTGGACTGAAAGTTAATAAATCCCCTGCTCTGATAATCTACATCCCAGAGTGTTGAAAGAGTTGGATGTAGAGATGGTGGATACATTGGTGACCATCTTACAACATTTTATAGATTCTAGAAGGTTCCTGAAGACTAGAAGGTAGCAATTGTAGCCCGTTATTTAGAAAGGAGGGAGAGAGAAAACGGGGAATTACAGACCTCTGAAATCAGTGGTAAGGAAATTGCTAGAATCTATTATAAAGGATGTCATAATGGGCACTTAGAAAATAATGGTAGGATTGGGCAGAGTCAACACGGATTTATGAAAGAGAAATCATATTTGCCAAACCAGTTTTGAGGATGTAACTGGCAGAATAGATAAGGGGGAACCAGTGGATGTGATGTATTTGGATTTTCAGAAGGCTTTCGATAAGGTCCCACACGGGAGGTTAGTGAGCAAAATTAAAATGCATGGGATTGGGAGTAATATATTGGCATGGATTGAGAATTGGTTCGATTCATAGAGTTATACAGCATAGAAACAGGCCCTTCGGCCCATCGTGTCTGTGCCAGCACGTAACTATTCTATTCCATTTTCCAGCACTTGGTCCGTAACCTTGTATGCAATGGTGTGTCAAGTGCTCATCTAAATACTTCATAAATGTTGTGAGGGTTCCTGTCTCTACCACTTCTTCAGGCAGTGCGTTCCAGATTCTGACCACCCTCTGGGTGAAAAAAGTTTTCCTCAGATTGTCTCTAAACCTCCTGCCCCTTACCTTAATTCTATGCCCCCTGGTTATTGAACTCTCCACTAAGGGAAAAAGTTTCTTCCTATCTAACCTATTAATGCTGCTCATAATTTTGCATACCTCAATCATGTGCCCCGTCAGCCTTCCCTGCTGGAAGGAAAACAACCCTAGCCTTTTCAGTCTCTCTTTATAGCTGAAATGCTCCAGCCCAGGCAACATCCTGGTGAATCTCCTCTGCACTCTCTCCAGTGCAATCACATCCTTCCTATAGTACGGTACCCAGAATGTACACAGTACTCCAGCTGTGGCCTAACTAGTGTTTTATACAGCTCCATCATAACCTCCCTGCTCTAATATTCTATGCCTCGGATAATAAAGTCAAGTATCCCATATGCCTTCCTAAACACCTTATATGTCTGTGCTGCTGCCTTCAGTGATCTATGGGCAAATAAACCAAAGTCCCTCTGACCTTCTGTACTTCAGAGGGTCCTACCATCTATTGTATATTCCCTTGCATGGTTAGTCCTCCCAAAATGCATCACCTCACTCTTCTCAGGATGAAATTCCATTTGCCACTGCTCCACCCATCTTACCAGCCCATCTATATCATCCTGTAATCTAAGGCTTTCCTCCTCACTATTTACGAGACCACCAATTTTTGTGTCATCTGTGAACTTACTGATCAGACCTCCGATATTCATGTCTAAATCATTAATATACACTATATTATACACTATACACTATAGACAGGCCAACCAGGGGCGATGCCACATTGGATTTGGTACTGGGAAATGAACCCGGCCAGGTGTTAGATTTAGATGTAGGTGAGCACTTTGGTGATAGTGATCACAATTCGGTTAGGTTTACCTTAGCGATGGGCAGGGACAGGTATATACCGCAGGGCAAGAATTATAACTGGGGGAAAGGAAATTATGATGCGATTAGGCAAGATTTAGGATGCGTAGGATGGGGAAGGAAACTGCAGGGGATGGGAACAATCGAAATGTGGAGCTTATTCAAGGAGCAGCTACTGCGTGTCCTTGATAAGTATGTACCTGTGAGGCAGGGAGGAAGTTGTCGTGCGAGGGAGCCGTGGTTTACGAAAGAAGTTGAAGCGCTTGTCAAGAGGAAGAAGAAGGCTTATGTTAGGATGAGACGTGAAGGCTCAGTTAGGGCGCTTGAGAGCTACAAGCTAGCCAGGAAGGATCTAAAGGGAGAGCTAAGAAGAGCAAGGAGAGGACACGAGAAGTCATTGGTGGATCGGATCAGGGAAAACCCTAAGGCTTTCTATAGGTATATCAGGAATAAAAGAATGACTAGAGTTAGATTAGGGCCAATCAAGGATAGTAGTGGGAAGTTGTGTGTGGAATCAGAGGAGATAGGGGAAGTGTTAAATGAATATTTTGCATCAGTATTTACAGTAGAGAAAGAAAATGTTGTTGAGAATACTGAGATTCAGGCTACGAGGCTAGATGGGATTGAGATTCACAAGGAGGAGGTGTTAGCAATTTTGGAAAGTGTGAAAATAGATAAGTCCCCTGGGCCAGATGGGATTTATCCTAGGATTCTCTGGGAAGCTAGGGAGGAGATTGCAGAGCCTTTGTCCTTGATCTTTATGTCGTCATTGTCGACAGGAATAGTGCCGGAAGACTGGAGGATTGCAAATGTTGTCCCCTTGTTCAAGAAGGGGAGTAGAGACAGCCCTGGTAATTATAGACCTGTGAGCCTTACTTCGGTTGTGGGTAAAATGTTGGAAAAGGTTATAAGAGACAGGATTTATAATCATCTTGAAAAGAATAAGTACATTAGAGATAGTCAGCACGGTTTTGTGACGGGTAGGTCGTGCCTCACAAACCTTATTGAGTTTTTCGAGAAGGTGACCAAACAGGTGGATGAGGGTAAAGCAGTGGATGTGGTGTATATGGATTTCAGTAAGGCGTTTGATAAGGTTCCCCACGGTAGGCTATTGCAGAAAATACGGAAGTATGGGGTTGAAGGTGATTTAGAGCTTTGGATCAGAAATTGGCTAGCTGAAAGAAGACAGAGGGTGGTGGTTGATGGCAAATGTTCATCCTGGAGTTTAGTTACTAGTGGTGTACCGCAAGGATCTGTTTTGGGGCCACTGCTGTTTGTCATTTTTATAAATGACCTGGAAGAGGGTGTAGAAGGGTGGGTTAGTAAATTTGCAGATGACACTAAGGTCGGTGGAGTTGTGGATAGTGCCGAAGGATGTTGTCGGGTACAGAGAGACATAGATAGGCTGCAGAGCTGGGCTGAGAGATGGCAAATGGAGTTTAATGCGGAAAAGTGTGAGGTGATTCACTTTGGAAGGAGTAACAGGAATGCAGAGTACTGGGCTAATGGGAAGATTCTTGGTAGTGTAGATGAACAGAGAGATCTTGGTGTCCAGGTGCATAAATCCCTGAAGGTTGCTAACCAGGTTAATAGGGCTGTTAAGAAGGCAGATGGTGTGTTAGCTTTTATTAGTAGGGGGGTCGAGTTTCGGAGCCACGAGGTCATGCTGCAGCTGTACAAAACTCTGGTGAGACCGCACCTGGAGTATTGCGTGCAGTTCTGGTCACCGCATTATAGGAAGGATGTGGAAGCTATGGAAAGGGTGCAGAGGAGATTTACTAGGATGTTGCCTGGTATGGAGGGAAGGTCTTACGAGGAAAGGCTGAGGGACTTGAGGTTGTTTTCGTTGGAGAGAAGGAGGAGGAGAGGTGACTTAATAGAGACATATAAGATAATCAGAGGGTTAGATAGGGTGGATAGTGAACGTCTTTTTCCTCGGATGGTGATGGCAAACACGAGGGGACATAGCTTCAAGTTGAGGGGTGATAGATATAGGACAGATGTGAGAGGTAGTTTCTTTACTCAGAGAGTAGTAAGGGCGTGGAACGCCCTGCCTGCAGCAGTAGTAGATTCGCCAACTTTAAGGGCATTTAAGTGGACATTGGATAGACACATGGATGAAAATGGAATAGTGTAGGTCAGATGGTTTCACAGGTCGGCGCAACATCGAGGGCCAAAGGGCCTGTACTGCGCTGTAATGTTCTAATTCTAATTCTAATTCTAAACAGCAAGGGTCCCAGCATTAATCCCTGTGGTACATCACTGGTCACAGGCTTCCACTCGCAAAAACCATGACCATTACCCTCTGCCTCCTGCCACTAAGCCAATTTTGGATCCAATTTGCCAAATTGCCCTGGATCCCATGGGCTCTTACTTTCTTAACCAATCTCCCATGCGGGACCTTGTCAAAAGCCTTACTGAAGTCCATGTAGATTACATCAACTGCTTTATCCTCATCTACACATTTAGTTACTGCCTCGAAAAATTTAATCAAGTTAGTTAGACATGATCTCCCCCTGACAAAGCCCTGCTGACTATCCCTAATTAATCCCTGCCTCTCCAAGTTGAGATTAATCCTGTACCTCAGAATTTTTCCAATAGTTTCCCAACCACTGATGTGAGACTCACCGGCCTGTAATTACCTTGCTTGAATAATGGCACCACATTCGCTGTTCTCCAGTCCTCTGGTACCTCTCCTGTGGCCAGAGAGGATTTGAAAATTTGTGTCAGAGCCCCCTGCTATCTCCTCCATTGCTTCACATAACAGCCTGGGATAAATCTCATCTGGACCTGGGGATTGATCCACAGAATGTGGACAGAAAACAGAGATTAGAAATAAACGCGTCATTCTCAGGTTGACAGGCTGTGACTAGTGGGGTTCCACAATGATCCTTGCTTCAGCTCCAGCTATTCACAATCTATAGCAATGATTTCGATATGAGTAACAATTGTAACATTTCCCAGTTTGCTGATGACACAAAACTATGTGGGTATGTAAGTTGTGAGGAGTATGCAAAGAGGTTTCAAGGGGATTTAGACAGGCTAATTGAGTGGGCAAGAACATGGCAGATGGAAAATAATGTGAAAAATGTGAAGTCATCCAATTTGGTAGGAAAAACAGAAATGTAGAGTATTAAACGATGAGGGATTGGGAAGTGTTGATGTCCAAAGGGACCTGGGTTTCCTTGTTCATAAGCCTTGTTCACTGAAAGCTAACATGCAGGTGTGGAAAGCAATTATGAAGAGAAATGGTATGTTGGCCTTTATTGCAAAAGGATTTGAGTAGAGGAGTAAAGAATTCCTTGCTGCAATTGGACCACATACTGGAGTATTGTGTACATTTTTGGTCTCCTTATCTGAGGACGGATATATTTGCTAAAGAGGGAGTGCAACAAAGGTTCATCAGACTGATTACTGGGATGGCGATATAGTCCTATGAGGAGAGATTGAGGAGACAGGACCTATATTCTCCAGCGTTTAGAAGAATGAAACATGATCTTTTTGAGGCAGACAGAATTCTTACAGGGCTCGACAGGGTAGATGCAGGAAAGATATTTCCCCTGGTTGCGGGTCTAGAACCAGGGGACACAGTCTCAGAATAAGGGGTCGGCCATTTAGGACTGAGATGAGGAGGAATTTCTTCACTTAGAGGGTGGTGAATCTTTGGAATTGTCTGCCTCAGAGGGCTGCGAAAGCTCAGAGATTGATAGATTTCGACAGATTAAAGCTATCAAGGGATATGGGGATCGTGTGGGAAAATGGGATTGAAGTAGAAGATCAGCCATGATCTAGCTGATTGGCGGAGCAGGCTCGAGGGGCCGAACGGCCTCCTCAGCTCCTATTTCCTATGTTCCTATGTTCCATTGAGCAACCTTCATGTTACTTCATCAAAAAATTCAATTAGATTGGTCAAGCATGATCTGCCTTTTACAAATCCATGCTGGTGTTTTTTGCGAATGCATGATGGGCTGGTAACATGGCGGACAAATTAATGACACAAATAGAGATAAATGGGTTTGATCTATTTGTCATTACAGAGACACAGTTACAGAGATGTGGTTGTATGGTGACCAAGGTTGGGAACTAACTATTCCAAGGTACTTGATATTTCACAATGATGGAAAAATGGAACAGTAGGCTGAAGGGCCCAGCACTGTGAATAATGTACGCCATTTCTTCACTCAAACGTTTATGAATCTTTGGAATTCTCTACTCCTGAGGGCTGTGGATGCTCAGTCGCTGAGTATATTCAAAGAATGAGATCAACAGATTTTCTGGACTGTTTGGGAATCCAGGGATATGGAGATCGGGTGTGAAAGTGGAGTTGAGTTTGAAGATCAGCCATGATCCTCTTCAATGGTGGAGCAGGTTTGTGGGTTTGTGTGTCTTACTTCTACTCCTATTTGTTATGTTCATATGACAAGTGACATTTGACTGTTTAATCATCTCATCTCTATCCCTTTCAGAAAACTTGTGATAAGGTCCCACACAGGAGGTTAGTAAACAAGATGAGAGCACATGGGATTGGGGGGAATATACTGACATGGATTGAGAACTGGTTCACAGACAGAAAACAGAGAGTAGGAATAAATGGGTGATTTTCAGATGGGCAGGTTGTGACTGGTGGGGTATTGCAAGGATCAGTGGCACGGGCTCCAGTTATTAACAACCTATATCAATGATTTGGATGTGGAGATTAAATGTAATATTTCCAAGTTTGCAGATGACACAAAACTTGGTGGAAGTGTGGGTTGTGAGGAGAATGAAAAGATGCTTCAAGGGGATTTGGAGAAGTTAAGCGAGTGGACAAAAAGTTGACAAATAGAATACAATGCAGAGAAATGTGAGGTTATCCACTTTGGTCGGAGAAACAGAAATACAGGGCTGGATTTTAACAGGCCACTGCCTCTCCCAGTGACAGGTGACAAAAATGGCTGTCTGCATGTGAGGACCACAAGTCACAGAGCTGCCACGATCTCCCTACTGTACCTCATTTAAATAACCGGGGCGGCCCGTCTCCCCAATCACGTGGAGGGGGCGGGCTGTCTGACACTGGCAATGGCCTCAGCTGCCTGTGCGCAGGTACTGGAGCCCTTTTTAAAGGACAGTCGGCCCTGTCGGTGAATTTAAATTTATAAAGAAACACTCCTCCCCAAAATATACAGAATAAAATTCTAATGACCCTTTCCCATCCCCCCAATAACAACTAAATTAAGTATCTGCCGCTTTCTCCCTGACAAAACAGTTACATATGAAATATGACCTTCCCCACCCAGACTGTACCAAGTTTAAAGTTCCCACTTCCCACCATTCCCGACACTCATTAGGAATATTTGACCCCATTCCCCCTCCCCACCACCGCACAAAATATCTAAACTCCCTCCCCCTCCCCGCCAGTATCACACCTGCTTTTCCCAGACAGAGAAGTGAAAGCCCGGGAGTGATGGCCACTGCACTGAGGTTCATTTAAATGTATTAATTTTATTAATTTAAATATTCAAATTCAGGTTCTGTCACCTAGCGACGGGGCGGAATGCTATGGAGCCTTACCGCCACCAGGAGGATCGGGCTGGGGTCTCCTGGTGTTGGAGTCGGTGTCGGGCCTCGACCAGCAGCATCTTCCAGCAACCCCACCATGGAGCCCAATATCGGGGTCCTGGTAAAATCCAGACCACGGAGCAGTCGTAAATGGTGAGAGGCTGGCAAGTGTTCAACGTCAAAAGGACTTGGGTCCTTGTTCACGAGTCACAGAAAGCTAACATACAGGTGCAGAAAGCAATGAAGAAGGCAAGTGGTCTGTTGGCCTTTATTAACAGAGGATTTGAGTCGAGCAGTAAAGATGTCTTACTGCAATTATATAGAGCCTTGGTGAGACCACACCTGGAGTATTGTGTACAGTTTTCATCACCTTACCTCAGGAAAGATATAATTGCCAAAGATGGATTGTAACAAAAGTTCACCAAAATACTTCCTGGGATTAATTGATTTTCCGATGAGGAAGGATTTCCACTGTCTGGGGCTGTGTGCAGGCAGTACATGTGCTCCAGTCCCTTTTGCAAGTTGCTCTGTTCCTGCACCCATCAGAGCAGTGCACATGGATACACAGCCACCTGTTCCTGCACCCATCAGAGCAGTGCAAATGGATACATAGCCACCTGTTCCTGCACCCATCAGAGCAGTGAACGTGGACACACAGCCACCTGTTCCTGCAACCATCAGAGCCGTGCACATGGACACACAGTTACCTGTTCCTGCAACCATCAGAGGCGTGCACATGGACACACAGTCACCTGTTCCTGCACCCATCAGAGCCGTGCACATGGACACACAGCCACCTGTTCCTGCACCCATCAGAGCAGTGCACATGGATACAAAGTCACCTGTTCCTGCACCCATCAGAGCAGTGCACATGGACACACAGTCACCTGTTCCTGCACCAATCAGAGCAGTGCAAATGAACACACAGCCACCTGTTCCTGCACCCATCAGAGCAGTGCAAATGGACACACAGTCACCTGTTCCTGCACCCATCAGAGCAGTGCACATGGATACAAAGTCACCTGTTCCTGCACCCATCAGAGCACTGCACATGGACACACAGTCACCTGTTCCTGCACCCATCAGAGCAGTGCACATGGATACAAAGTCACCTGTTCCTGCACCCATCAGAGGAGTGCACATGGACACACAGTCACCTGTTCCTGCACCCATCAGAGCAGTGCAAATGAACACATAGCCACCTGTTCCTGCACCCATCAGAGCAGTGAACGTGGACACACAGTCAACTGTTCCTGCACCCATCAGAGCAGTGCACATGGACACACAGCCACCTGTTCCTGCAACCATCAGAGCCGTGCACATGGACACACAGTTACCTGTTCCTGCAACCATCAGAGGCGTGCACATGGACACACAGTCACCTGTTCCTGCAACCATCAGAGGTGTGCACATGGACACACAGTCACCTGTTCCTGCACCCATCAGAGCCGTGCACATGGACACACAGCCACCTGTTCCTGCACCCATCAGAGCACTGCACATGGACACACAGTCACCTGTTCCTGCACCCATCAGAGCAGTGCACATGGATACAAAGTCACCTGTTCCTGCACCCATCAGAGCAGTGCACATGGACACACAGTCACCTGTTCCTGCACCCATCAGAGCAGTGCACATGGACACACAGTCACCTGCTCCTGCACCCATCAGAGCAGTGCACATGGACACACAGTCACCTTTTCCTACACCCATCAGAGCAGTGCACATGGACACACAGTCACCTGTTCCTGCACCCATCAGAGCAGTGCAAATGGATACATAGCCACCTGTTCCTGCACCCATCAGAGCAGTGAACGTGGACACACAGTCACCTGTTCCTGCACCCATCAGAGCAGTGCACATGGATACATAGCCACCTGTTCCTGCACCCATCAGAGCAGTGAACGTGGACACACAGCCACCTGTTCCTGCAACCATCAGAGCCGTGCACATGGACACACAGTTACCTGTTCCTGCAACCATCAGAGGCGTGCACATGGACACACAGTCACCTGTTCCTGCACCCATCAGAGCCGTGCACATGGACACACAGCCACCTGTTCCTGCACCCATCAGAGCAGTGCACATGGATACAAAGTCACCTGTTCCTGCACCCATCAGAGCAGTGCACATGGACACACAGTCACCTGTTCCTGCACCAATCAGAGCAGTGCAAATGAACACACAGCCACCTGTTCCTGCACCCATCAGAGCAGTGCAAATGGACACACAGTCACCTGTTCCTGCACCCATCAGAGCAGTGCACATGGATACAAAGTCACCTGTTCCTGCACCCATCAGAGCAGTGCACATGGACACACAGCCACCTGTTCCTGCAAACATCAGAGCCGTGCACATGGACACACAGTTACCTGTTCCTGCAACCACCAGAGGCGTGCACATGGACACACAGTCACCTGTTCCGGCAACCATCAGAGGCGTGCACATGGACACACAGTCACCTGTTCCTGCACCCATCAGAGCCGTGCACATGGACACACAGCCACCTGTTCCTGCACCCATCAGAGCACTGCACATGGACACACAGTCACCTGTTCCTGCACCCATCAGAGCAGTGCACATGGATACAAAGTCACCTGTTCCTGCACCCATCAGAGCAGTGCACATGGACACACAGTCACCTGTTCCTGCACCCATCAGAAAAGTGCACATGAACACACAGCGACCTGCTCCTGCACCCATCAGAGCAGTGCACATGGACACACAGTCACCTTTTCCTACACCCATCAGAGCAGTGCACATGGACACACAGTCACCTGTTCCTGCACCGATCAGATCAGTGCACATAGACACACAGTTACCTGCTCCTGCACCCATCAGAGCAGTGCACATGGACACACAGTCACCTGTTCCTGCACCCATCAGAGCAGTGCACATGGACACACAGTCACCTGTTCCTGCACCCATCAGAACAGTGCACATGGACACACAGTCACCTGTTCCTGCACCCATCAGAACAGTGCACATGGACACACAGTCACCTGTTCCTGCACCCATCAGAGCAGTGCACATGGACACAGAGTCACCTGTTCCTGCACCCATCAGAGCAGTGCACATGGACACACAGTCACCTGTTCCTGCACCCATCAGAACAGTGCACATGGACACACAGTCACCTGTTCCTGCACCCATCAGAACAGTGCACATGGACACACAGCCACCTGTTCCTGCACCCATCAGAGCAGTGCACATGGACACACAGCCACCTGTTCCTGCACCCATCAGAGCAGTGCACATGGACACACAGTCACCTGTTCCTGCACCCATCAGAGCAGTGCACATGGACAGACAGTCACCTGCTCCTACAAGCATCAGAGCGGTGCACATGGACACACAGCCGCCTGTTCCTGCACCCATCAGAGCAGTGCACATGGGCACACAGCCACCTGTTCCTGCACCCATCAGAGCAGTGATCGTGGACAGAAAGTCACCTGTTCCTGCACCCAACAGAGCAGGGAACGTGGACACAAAGTCACCTGTTCCTGCACCCATCAGAGCAGTGCACATGGACACACAGCCACCTGTTCCTGCACCGATCAGAGCAGTGCACATGGACACACAGCCACCTGTTTCTGCACCCAACAGAGCAGTGCACATGGACACACAGTCACCTGTTCCTGCACCGATCAGAACAGTGCACATAGACACACAGTTACCTGCTCCTGCACCCATCAGAGCAGTGCACATGGACACACAGTCACCTGTTCCTGCACCCATCAGAGCAGTGCACATGGACACACAGTCACCTTTTCCTACACCCATCAGAGCAGTGCACATGGACACACAGTCACCTGTTCCTGCACCCATCAGAACAGTGCACATGGACACACAGTCACCTGTTCCTGCACCCATCAGAACAGTGCACATGGACACACAGTCACCTGGTCCTGCACCCATCAGAACAGTGCACATGGACACAGAGTCACCTGTTCCTGCACCCATCAGAGCAGTGCACATGGACACACAGTCACCTGTTCCTGCACCCATCAGAACAGTGCACATGGACACACAGTCACCTGTACCTGCACCCATCAGAACAGTGCACATGGACACACAGCCACCTGTTCCTGCACCCATCAGAGCAGTGCACATGGACACACAGCCACCTGTTCCTGCACCCATCAGAGCAGTGCACATGGACACACAGTCACCTGTTCCTGCACCCATCAGAGCAGTGCACATGGACAGACAGTCACCTGCTCCTACACGCATCAGAGCGGTGCACATGGACACACAGCCACCTGTTCCTGCACCCATCAGAGCAGTGCACATGGGCACACAGCCACCTGTTCCTGCACCCATCAGAGCAGTGATCGTGGACAGAAAGTCACCTGTTCCTGCACCCTTCAGAGCAGTGAACGTGGACACAAAGTCACCTGTTCCTGCACCCATCAGAGCAGTGCACATGGACACACAGCCACCTGTTCCTGCACCGATCAGAGCAGTGCACATGGACACACAGCCACCTGTTTCTGCACCCATCAGAGCAGTGCACATGGACACACAGTCGCCCGTTCCTGCTCCCATCAGAGCAGTGCGCATGGACTCACAGCCAACTGTTCCTGCACCCATCAGAGCAGTGCACATGGACAAACAGTCACCTGTTCCTGCACCCATCAGAGCCGTGCACATGGACACACAGTCACCTGTTCCTGCAGCCATCAGAGCCGTGCACATGGACACACAGCCACATGTTCCTGCACCCATCACAGCTGTGCACTTGAACACACAGCCACCTGTTCCTGCACCCATCAGAGCAGTGCACATGGTCATTCAGCCAACTGTTCCTGCACCCATCAGAGCAGTGCACATGGACACACAACCATCTGCTCCTGCACCCAACAGAGCAGTGCACATGGACACACAGACACCTGTTCCTGCACCCATCAGAGCAGTGCACATGGACACACAGTCACCTGTTCCTGCACCCATCAGAGCAGTGCCCATGGACACACAGTCACCTGTTCCTGCACCCATCAGAGCAGTGCACATGGACACACAGCCACCTGTTCCTGCACCCATCAGAGCAGTGCACATGGACACACAGCCACCTGTTCCTGCACCCATCAGAGCAGTGCACATGGACACACAGTCACCTGTTCCTGCACCCATCAGAGCAGTGCACATGGAAACACAGTCACCTGTTCCTGTACACATCATAGCAGTGCACAAGGACACACAGCCACCTGTTCTTGCACCCATCAGAGCACTGCACATGGACACACAGTCACCTTTTCCTACACGCATCAGAGCAGTGCACATGGACACACAGCCACCTGTTCCTGCACCCATCAGAGCAGTGCACATGTTCACACAGTCACCTGTTCCTGCACCCATCAGAGCAGTGCACATAGACACACAGCCACCTGTTCCTGCACCCACCTGAGCAGTGCACAAGGACATACAGCCACCCGTTCCTGCACCCATCAGAGCCGTACACATGGACATACAGCTACCTGTTCCTGCACCCATCAGAACAGTGCACATGGACACACAGTCACCTGTTCCTGAACTCATCAGAACAGTGCACAGGATTGCACAGTCGCCCGTTCCTGCTCCCATCAGAGCAGTGCACATGGACTCACAGCCAACTGTTCCTGCACCCATCAGAGCAGTGCACATGGACGCTCAGCCAAATGTTCCTGCACCCATCAGAGCGGTGCACATGGACACACAGCCACCTGTTCCTGCACCCATCAGAACAGTGCACATGGACACACAGTCGCCTGTTCCTGAACTCATCAGAGCACTGCACATGGGCACACAGACACCTGTTCCTGCACCCATCAGAGCAGTGCACATGGAAACACAGTCACCTGTTCCTGCACCCATCAGAGCAGTGCACATGGACACACAGTCACCTGTTCCTGCACCCATCAGAGCAGTGCACATGGACACACAGTCACCTGTTCCTGCACCCATCAGAGCAGTGCACATGGACACACAGCCACCTGTTCCTGCACCCATCAGAGCAGTGCACATGGACACACAGTCACCTGTTCCTGCACCCATCAGAGCAGTGCACATGGACACAGAGCCACCTGTTCTTGCACCCATCAGAGCAGTGCACATGGACACACAGCCACCTGTTCCTGCACCCATCAGAGCCGTGCACATGGACACATAGTCACCTGTTCCTGCAGCCATCAGAGCGGTGCACATGGACATACAGCCACCCGTTCCTGCACCCATCAGAGCCGGACACATGGACACACAGCCACCTGTTCCTGCACCCATCAGAGCAGTGCACATGGACACACAGTCACCTGTTCCTGCACCCATCAGAGCAGTGCACATGGACACACTTTCACCTGTTCCTGCACCCATCAGAGCAGTGCACATGGACATCCAGCCAACTGTTCCTGCACCCATCAGAGCAGTGCCCATGGACACACAGTCACCTGTTCCTGCACCCATCAGAGCAGTGCAGATGGACACACAGTCACCTGTTCCTGCACCCATCAGAGCAGTGCAGATGGAAACACAGTCACCTGTTCCTGCACCCATCAGAGCAGTGCACATGGACACACAGCCACCTGTTCCTGCACCCATCAGAGCAGTGCACATGGACACACAGCCACCTGTTCCTGCACCCATTAGAGCAGTGCACATGGACACACAGCCACCTGTTCCTGCACCCATCAGAGCAGTGCAGATGGACACACAGCCACCTGTTCCTGCACCGATCAGAGCAGTGCACATGGACACACAGTCACCTGTTCCTGCACCCATCAGAGCAGTGCACATGGACACACAGTCACCTGTTCCTGCACCCATCAGAGCAGTGCACATGGACACACAGTCACCTGTTCCTGCACCCATCAGAGCAGTGCACATGGACACTCAGCCATCTGTTCCTGCACCCATCAGAGCAGTGCAGATGGACACACAGTCACCTGTTCCTGCAGCCATCAGAGCAGTGCACATGGACACACAGTTACCTGTTCCTGCAACCATCAGAGGCGTGCACATGGACACACAGTCACCTGTTCCTGCAACCATCAGAGGCGTGCACATGGACACACAGTCACCTGTTCCTGCACCCATCAGAGCCGTGCACATGGACACACAGCTACCTGTTCCTGCACCCATCAGAGCACTGCACATGGACACACAGTCACCTGTTCCTGCACCCATCAGAGCAGTGCACATGGATACAAAGTCACCTGTTCCTGCACCCATCAGAGCAGTGCACATGGACACACAGTCACCTGTTCCTGCACCCATCAGAAAAGTGCACATGAACACACAGCGACCTGCTCCTGCACCCATCAGAGCAGTGCACATGGACACACAGTCACCTGTTCCTGCACCCATCAGAGCAGTGCACATGGACACACAGTCACCTTTTCCTACACCCATCAGAGCAGTGCACATGGACACACAGTCACCTGTTCCTGCACCCATCAGAACAGTGCACATGGACACACAGTCACCTGTTCCTGCACCCATCAGAACAGTGCACATGGACACACAGTCACCTGTTCCTGCACCCATCAGAACAGTGCACATGGACACAGAGTCACCTGTTCCTGCACCCATCAGAGCAGTGCACATGGACACACAGTCACCTGTTCCTGCACCCATCAGAGCAGTGCACATGGACACACAGCCACCTGTTCCTGCACCGATCAGAGCAGTGCACATGGACACACAGCCACCTGTTTCTGCACCCATCAGAGCAGTGCACATGGACACACAGTCGCCCGTTCCTGCTCCCATCAGAGCAGTGCGCATGGACTCACAGCCAACTGTTCCTGCACCCATCAGAGCAGTGCACATGGACAAACAGTCACCTGTTCCTGCACCCATCAGAGCCGTGCACATGGACACACAGCCACATGTTCCTGCACCCATCACAGCTGTGCACTTGAACACACAGCCACCTGTTCCTGCACCCATCAGAGCAGTGCACATGGTCATTCAGCCAACTGTTCCTGCACCCATCAGAGCAGTGCACATGGACACACAACCATCTGCTCCTGCACCCAACAGAGCAGTGCACATGGACACACAGACACCTGTTCCTGCACCCATCAGAGCAGTGCACATGGACACACAGTCACCTGTTCCTGCACCCATCAGAGCAGTGCCCATGGACACACAGTCACCTGTTCCTGCACCCATCAGAGCAGTGCACATGGACACACAGCCACCTGTTCCTGCACCCATCAGAGCAGTGCACATGGACACACAGCCACCTGTTCCTGCACCCATCAGAGCAGTGCACATGGACACACAGTCACCTGTTCCTGCACCCATCAGAGCAGTGCACATGGAAACACAGTCACCTGTTCCTGTACGCATCATAGCAGTGCACAAGGACACACAGCCACCTGTTCTTGCACCCATCAGAGCACTGCACATGGACACACAGTCACCTTTTCCTACACGCATCAGAGCAGTGCACATGGACACACAGCCACCTGTTCCTGCACCCATCAGAGCAGTGCACATGGTCACACAGTCACCTGTTCCTGCACCCATCAGAGCAGTGCACATAGACACACAGCCACCTGTTCCTGCACCCATCAGAGCAGTGCACATGGACACACAGTCACCTTTTCCTACACCCATCAGAGCAGTGCACATGGACACACAGTCACCTGTTCCTGCAGCGATCCGAGCAGTGCACATGGACATACAACCACCCGTTCCTGCACCCATCAGAGCAGTGCACATGGACACACAGTCACCTGTTCCTGAACCCATCAGAGCAGTGCACATGGACACACAGTCACCTGTTCCTGCAGCGATCCGAGCAGTGCACATGGACACACAGCCACCTGTTCCTGCACCCATCAGAGCAGTGCATGTGGACACACAGCCAGCTGATCCTGCACCCACCCAAGCAGTGCACATGGACACACAGCCATCCGTTCCTGCACCCATCAGAGCAGTGCACATGGACACACAGCCACCTGTTCCTTCACCCATCAGAGCAGTGCACATGGACACACAGCCAGCTGTTCCTGCACTCATCAGAGCAGTGCATGTGGACACACAGCCATCCGTTCCTGCACCCATCAGAGCCGTACACATGGACATACAGCCACCTGTTTCTGCACCCACCTGAGCAGTGCACAAGGACATACAGCCACCCGTTCCTGCACCCATCAGAGCCGTACACATGGACATACAGCTACCTGTTCCTGCACCCATCAGAACAGTGCACATGGACACACAGTCACCTGTTCCTGAACTCATCAGAACAGTGCACAGGATTGCACAGTCGCCCGTTCCTGCTCCCATCAGAGCAGTGCACATGGACTCACAGCCAACTGTTCCTGCACCCATCAGAGCAGTGCACATGGACGCTCAGCCAAATGTTCCTGCACCCATCAGAGCGGTGCACATGGACACACAGCCACCTGTTCCTGCACCCATCAGAACAGTGCACATGGACACACAGTCGCCTGTTCCTGAACTCATCAGAGCAGTGCACATGGGCACACAGACACCTGTTCCTGCACCCATCAGAGCAGTGCACATGGACACACAGTCACCTGTTCCTGCACCCATCAGAGCAGTGCACATGGACACACAGTCACCTGTTCCTGCACCCATCAGAGCAGTGCACATGGACACACAGTCACCTGTTCCTGCACCCATCAGAGCAGTGCACATGGACACACAGCCACCTGTTCCTGCACCCATCAGAGCAGTGCACATGGACACACAGTCACCTGTTCCTGCACCCATCAGAGCAGTGCACATGGACACAGAGCCACCTGTTCTTGCACCCATCAGAGCAGTGCACATGGACACACAGCCACCTGTTCCTGCACCCATCAGAGCCGTGCACATGGACACATAGTCACCTGTTCCTGCAGCCATCAGAGCGGTGCACATGGACATACAGCCACCCGTTCCTGCACCCATCAGAGCCGTACACATGGACACACAGGCACCTGTTCCTGCACCCATCAGAGCAGTGCACATGGACACACAGTCACCTGTTCCTGCACCCATCAGAGCAGTGCACATGGACACACCTTCACCTGTTCCTGCACCCATCAGAGCAGTGCACATGGACATCCAGCCAACTGTTCCTGCACCCATCAGAGCAGTGCACATGGACACACAGTCACCTGTTCCTGCACCCATCAGAGCAGTGCAGATGGACACACAGTCACCTGTTCCTGCACCCATCAGAGCAGTGCAGATGGAAACACAGTCACCTGTTCCTGCACCCATCAGAGCAGTGCACATGGACACACAGCCACCTGTTCCTGCACCCATCAGAGCAGTGCACATGGACACACAGCCACCTGTTCCTGCACCCATTAGAGCAGTGCACATGGACACACAGCCACCTGTTCCTGCACCCATCAGAGCAGTGCAGATGGACACACAGCCACCTGTTCCTGCACCGATCAGAGCAGTGCACATGGACACACAGTCACCTGTTCCTGCACCCATCAGAGCAGTGCACATGGACACACAGTCACCTGTTCCTGCACCCATCAGAGCAGTGCACATGGACACACAGTCACCTGTTCCTGCACCCATCAGAGCAGTGCACATGGACACTCAGCCATCTGTTCCTGCACCCATCAGAGCAGTGCAGATGGACACACAGTCACCTGTTCCTGCAGCCATCAGAGCAGTGCACATGGACACACAGTTACCTGTTCCTGCAACCATCAGAGGCGTGCACATGGACACACAGTCACCTGTTCCTGCAACCATCAGAGGCGTGCACATGGACACACAGTCACCTGTTCCTGCACCCATCAGAGCCGTGCACATGGACACACAGCCACCTGTTCCTGCACCCATCAGAGCACTGCACATGGACACACAGTCACCTGTTCCTGCACCCATCAGAGCAGTGCACATGGATACAAAGTCACCTGTTCCTGCACCCATCAGAGCAGTGCACATGGACACACAGTCACCTGTTCCTGCACCCATCAGAAAAGTGCACATGAACACACAGCGACCTGCTCCTGCACCCATCAGAGCAGTGCACATGGACACACAGTCACCTGTTCCTGCACCCATCAGGGCAGTGCACATGGACACACAGTCACCTTTTCCTACACCCATCAGAGCAGTGCACATGGACACACAGTCACCTGTTCCTGCACCCATCAGAACAGTGCACATGGACACACAGTCACCTGTTCCTGCACCCATCAGAACAGTGCACATGGACACACAGTTACCTGTTCCTGCACCCATCAGAGCAGTGCACATGGACACACAGTCACCTGTTCCTGCACCCATCAGAACAGCGCACATGGACACACAGTCACCTGTTCCTGCACCCATCAGAACGGTGCACATGGACACACAGCCACCTGTTCCTGCACCCATCAGAGCAGTGCACATGGACACACAGTCACCTGTTCCTGCACCCATCAGAGCAGTGCACATGGACACACAGACACCTGTTCCTGTACCCATCAGAGCAGTGCACATGGACAGACAGTCACCTGCTCCTACACGCATCAGAGTGGTGCACATGGACCCACAGCCACCTGTTCCTGCACCCATCAGAGCAGTGCACATGGGCACACAGCCACCTGTTCCTGCACCCATCAGAGCAGTGATCGTGGACAGAAAGTCACCTGTTCCTGCACCCATCAGAGCAGTGAACGTGGACACAAAGTCACCTGTTCCTGCACCCATCAGAGCAGTGCACATGGACACACAGCCACCTGTTCCTGCACCCATCAGAGCAGTGCACATGGACACACAGCCACCTGTTTCTGCACCCATCAGAGCAGTGCACATGGACACACAGTCGCCCGTTCCTGCTCCCATCAGAGCAGTGCGCATGGACTCACAGCCAACTGTTCCTGCACCCATCAGAGCAGTGCACATGGACACACAGTCGCCCGTTCCTGCTCCCATCAGTGCAGTGCGCATGGACTCACAGCCAAATGTTCCTGCACCCATCAGAGCAGTGCACATGGACAAACAGTCACCTGTTCCTGCACCCATCAGAGCCTTGCACATGGACACACAGTCACCTGTTCCTGCAGCCATCAGAGCCGTGCACATGGACACACAGCCACAAGTTCCTGCACCCATCACAGCTGTGCACTTGAACACACAGCCACCTGTTCCTGCACGCATCAGAGCAGTGCACATGGGCATTCAGCCAACTGTTCCTGCACCCATCAGAGCAGTGCACATGGACACACAACCATCTGCTCCTGCACCCAACAGAGCAGTGCACATGGACACACAGACACCTGTTCCTGCACCCATCAGAGCAGTGCACATGGACACACAACCATCCGCTCCTGCACCCAACAGAGCAGTGCACATGGACACACAGTCACCTGTTCCTGCACCCATCAGAGCAGTGCACATGGACACACAGACACCTGTTTCTGCACCCATCAGAGCAGTGCACATGGACACACAACCATCTGCTCCTGCACCCAACAGAGCAGTGCACATGGACACACAGCCACCTGTTCCTGCACCCATCAGAGCAGTGCACATGGACACACAACCATCTGCTCCTGCACCCAACAGAGCAGTGCACATGGAAACACAGTCACCTGTTCCTGCACGCATCATAGCAGTGCACAAGGACACACAGCCACCTGTTCTCGCACCCATCAGAGCACTGCACATGGACACACAGTCACCTTTTCCTACACGCATCAGAGCAGTGCACATGGACACACAGCCACCTGTTCCTGCACCCATCAGAGCAGTGCACATGGTCACACAGTCACCTGTTCCTGCACCCATCAGAGCAGTGCACATAGACACACAGCCACCTGTTCCTGCACCCATCAGAGCAGTGCACATGGACACACAGTCACCTTTTCCTACACCCATCAGAGCAGTGCACATGGACACACAGTCACCTGTTCCTGCAGCGATCCGAGCAGTGCACATGGACATACAGCCACCCGTTCCTGCACCCATCAGAGCACTGCACATGGACACACAGTCACCTTTTCCTACACGCATCAGAGCAGTGCACATGGACACACAGCCACCTGTTCCTGCACCCATCAGAGCAGTGCACATGGTCACACAGTCACCTGTTCCTGCACCCATCAGAGCAGTGCACATAGACACACAGCCACCTGTTCCTGCACCCATCAGAGCAGTGCACATGGACACACAGTCACCTTTTCCTACACCCATCAGAGCAGTGCACATGGACACACAGTCACCTGTTCCTGCAGCGATCCGAGCATTGCACATGGACATACAGCCACCCGTTCCTGCACCCATCAGAGCAGTGCACATGGACACACAGTCACCTGTTCCTGCACCCATCAGAGCAGTGCAGATGGACACACAGCCACCTGTTCCTGCACCGATCAGAGCAGTGCACATGGACACACAGTCACATGTTCCTGCACCCATCAGAGCAGTGCACATGGACACAGAGTCACCTGTTCCTGCACCCATCAGAGCAGTGCAAATGGACACACAGTCACCTGTTCCTGCACCCATCAGAGCAGTGCACATGGACACTCAGCCATCTGTTCCTGCACCCATCAGAGCAGTGCAGATGGACACACAGTCACCTGTTCCTGCAGCCATCAGAGCAGTGCTCATGGACACACAGTTACCTGTTCCTGCAACCATCAGAGGCGTGCACATGGACACACAGTCACCTGTTCCTGCAACCATCAGAGCAGTGCACATGGACACACAGCCACCTGTTCCTGCACCCATCAGAGCAGTGCACATGGACACACAGCCACCTGTTTCTGCACCCATCAGAGGCGTGCACATGGACACACATCGCCCGTTCCTGCTCCCATCAGAGCAGTGCGCATGGACTCACAGCCAACTGTTCCTGCACCCATCAGAGCAGTGCACATGGACACACAGTCGCCCGTTCCTGCTCCCATCAGTGCAGTGCGCATGGACTCACAGCCAAATGTTCCTGCACCCATCAGAGCAGTGCACATGGACAAACAGTCACCTGTTCCTGCACCCATCAGAGCCGTGCACATGGACACACAGTCACCTGTTCCTGCAGCCATCAGAGCCGTGCACATGGACACACAGCCACAAGTTCCTGCACCCATCACAGCTGTGCACTTGAACACACAGCCACCTGTTCCTGCACCCATCAGAGCAGTGCACATGGGCATTCAGCCAACTGTTACTGCACCCATCAGAGCAGTGCACATGGACACACAACCATCTGCTCCTGCACCCAACAGAACAGTGCACATGGACACACAGACACCTGTTCCTGCACCCATCAGAGCAGTGCACATGGACACACAACCATCTGCTCCTGCACCCAACAGAGCAGTGCACATGGACACACAGTCACCTGTTCCTGCACCCATCAGAGCAGTGCACATGGACACACAGACACCTGTTTCTGCACCCATCAGAGCAGTGCACATGGACACACAACCATCTGCTCCTGCACCCAACAGAGCAGTGCACATGGACACACAGCCACCTGTTCCTGCACCCATCAGAGCAGTGCACATGGACACACAACCATCTGCTCCTGCACCCAACAGAGCAGTGCACATGGAAACACAGTCACCTGTTCCTGCACGCATCATAGCAGTGCACAAGGACACACAGCCACCTGTTCTCGCACCCATCAGAGCACTGCACATGGACACACAGTCACCTTTTCCTACACGCATCAGAGCAGTGCACATGGACACACAGCCACCTGTTCCTGCACCCATCAGAGCAGTGCACATGGTCACACAGTCACCTGTTCCTGCACCCATCAGAGCAGTGCACATAGACACACAGCCACCTGTTCCTGCACCCATCAGAGCAGTGCACATGGACACACAGTCACCATTTCCTACACCCATCAGAGCAGTGCACATGGACACACAGTCACCTGTTCCTGCAGCGATCCGAGCAGTGCACATGGACATACAGCCACCCGTTCCTGCACCCATCAGAGCACTGCACATGGACACACAGTCACCTTTTCCTACACGCATCAGAGCAGTGCACATGGACACACAGCCACCTGTTCCTGCACCCTTCAGAGCAGTGCACATGGTCACACAGTCACCTGTTCCTGCACCCATCAGAGCAGTGCACATAGACACACAGCCATCTGTTCCTGCACCCATCAGAGCAGTGCACATGGACACACAGTCACCTTTTCCTACACCCATCAGAGCAGTGCACATGGACACACAGTCACCTGTTCCTGCAGCGATCCGAGCATTGCACATGGACATACAGCCACCCGTTCCTGCACCCATCAGAGCAGTGCACATGGACACACAGTCACCTGTTCCTGCACCCATCAGAGCAGTGCAGATGGACACACAGCCACCTGTTCCTGCACCGATCAGAGCAGTGCACATGGACACACAGTCACCTGTTCCTGCACCCATCAGAGCAGTGCACATGGACACAGAGTCACCTGTTCCTGCACCCATCAGAGCAGTGCAAATGGACACACAGTCACCTGTTCCTGCACCCATCAGAGCAGTGCACATGGACACTCAGCCATCTGTTCCTGCACCCATCAGAGCAGTGCAGATGGACACACAGTCACCTGTTCCTGCAGCCATCAGAGCAGTGCTCATGGACACACAGTTACCTGTTCCTGCAACCATCAGAGGCGTGCACATGGACACACAGTCACCTGTTCCTGCAACCATCAGAGGCGTGCACATGGACACACAGTCACCAGTTCCTGCACCCATCAGAGCCGTACACATGGACACACTGCCACCTGTTCCTGCACCCATCAGAGCACTGCACATGGATACACAGTCACCTGTTCCTGCACCCATCAGAGCAGTGCACATGGATACAAAGTCACCTGTTCCTGCACCCATCAGAGCAGTGCACATGGACACACAGTCACCTGTTCCTGCACCCATCAGAGCAGTGCACATGGACACACAGCCACCTGTTCCTGCACCCATCAGAACAGTGAACATGGACACACAGTCACCTGTTCCTGCACCCATCAGAGCAGTGCACATGGACACACAGTCACCTTTTCCTACACCCATCAGAGCAGTGCACATGGACACACAGTCACCTGTTCCTGCACCCATCAGAACAGTGCACATGGACACACAGTCACCTGTTCCTGCAACCATCAGAACAGTGCACATGGACACACAGTTACCTGTTCCTGCACCCATCAGAGCAGTGCACATGGACACACAGTCACCTGTTCCTGCACCCATCAGAACAGCGCATATGGACACACAGTCACCTGTTCCTGCACCCATCAGAAAGGTGCACATGGACACACAGCCACCTGTTCCTGCACCCATCAGAGCAGTGCACATTGGCACACAGCCACCTGTTCCTGCACCCATCAGAGCAGTGATCGTGGACAGAAAGTCACCTGTTCCTGCACCCATCAGAGCAGTGAACGTGGACACAAAGTCACCTGTTCCTGCACCCATCAGAGCAGTGCACATGGACACACAGCCACCTGTTCCTGCACCCATCAGAGCAGTGCACATGGACACACAGCCACCTGTTTCTGCACCCATCAGAGCAGTGCACATGGACACACAGTCGCCCGTTCCTGCTCCCATCAGAGCAGTGCGCATGGACTCACAGCCAACTGTTCCTGCACCCATCAGAGCAGTGCACATGGACACACAGTCGCCCGTTCCTGCTCCCATCAGTGCAGTGCGCATGGACTCACAGCCAAATGTTCCTGCACCCATCAGAGCAGTGCACATGGACAAACAGTCACCTGTTCCTGCACCCATCAGAGCCGTGCACATGGACACACAGTCACCTGTTCCTGCAGCCATCAGAGCCGTGCACATGGACACACAGCCACAAGTTCCTGCACCCATCACAGCTGTGCACTTGAACACACAGCCACCTGTTCCTGCACCCATCAGAGCAGTGCACATGGGCATTCAGCCAACTGTTCCTGCACCCATCAGAGCAGTGCACATGGACACACAACCATCTGCTCCTGCACCCAACAGAGCAGTGCACATGGACACACAGACACCTGTTCCTGCACCCATCAGAGCAGTGCACATGGACACACAACCATCTGCTCCTGCACCCAACAGAGCAGTGCACATGGACACACAGTCACCTGTTCCTGCACCCATCAGAGCAGTGCACATGGACACACAGACACCTGTTCCTGCACCCATCAGAGCAATGCACATGGACACACAAACATCTGCTCCTGCACCCAACAGAGCAGTGCACATGGACACACAGCCACCTGTTCCTGCACCCATCAGAGCAGTGCACATGGACACACAACCATCTGCTCCTGCACCCAACAGAGCAGTGCACATGGAAACACAGTCACCTGTTCCTGCACGCATCATAGCAGTGCACAAGGACACACAGCCACCTGTTCTCGCACCCATCAGAGCACTGCACATGGACACACAGTCACCTTTTCCTACACGCATCAGAGCAGTGCACATGGACACACAGCCACCTGTTCCTGCACCCATCAGAGCAGTGCACATGGACACACAACCATCTGCTCCTGCACCCAACAGAGCAGTGCACATGGACACACAGACACCTGTTCCTGCACCCATCAGAGCAATGCACATGGACACACAAACATCTGCTCCTGCACCCAACAGAGCAGTGCACATGGACACACAGCCACCTGTTCCTGCACCCATCAGAGCAGTGCACATGGACACACAACCATCTGCTCCTGCACCCAACAGAGCAGTGCACATGGACACACAGACACCTGTTCCTGCACCCATCAGAGCAGTGCACATGGACACACAACCATCTGCTCCTGCACCCAACAGAGCAGTGCACATGGACACACAGTCACCTGTTCCTGCAGCCATCAGAGCAATGCACATGGACACACAGACACCTGTTCCTGCACCCATCAGAGCAATGCACATGGACACACAAACATCTGCTCCTGCACCCAACAGAGCAGTGCACATGGACACACAGCCACCTGTTCCTGCACCCATCAGAGCAGTGCACATGGACACACAACCATCTGCTCCTGCACCCAACAGAGCAGTGCACATGGAAACACAGTCACCTGTTCCTGCACGCATCATAGCAGTGCACAAGGACACACAGCCACCTGTTCTCGCACCCATCAGAGCACTGCACATGGACACACAGTCACCTTTTCCTACACGCATCAGAGCAGTGCACATGGACACACAGCCACCTGTTCCTGCACCCATCAGAGCAGTGCACATGGTCACACAGTCACCTGTTCCTGCACCCATCAGAGCAGTGCACATAGACACACAGCCACCTGTTCCTGCACCCATCAGAGCAGTGCACATGGACACACAGTCACCTTTTCCTACACCCATCAGAGCAGTGCACATGGACACACAGTCACCTGTTCCTGCAGCGATCCGAGCAGTGCACATGGACATACAGCCACCCGTTCCTGCACCCATCAGAGCAGTGCACATGGACACACAGTCACCTGTTCCTGAACCCATCAGAGCAGTGCACATGGACACACAGTCACCTGTTCCTGCAGCGATCCGAGCAATGCACATGGACACACAGCCACCTGTTCCTGCACCCATCAGAGCAGTGCATGTGGACACACAGCCAGCTGTTCCTGCACCCACCCAAGCAGTGCACATGGACACACAGCCATCCATTCCTGCACCCATCAGAGCAGTGCACATGGACACACAGCCACCTGTTCCTTCACCCATCAGAGCAGTGCACATGGACACACAGCCAGCTGTTCCTGCACTCATCAGAGCAGTGCATGTGGACACACAGCCATCCGTTCCTGCACCCATCAGAGCCGTACACATGGACATACAGCCACCTGTTTCTGCACCCACCTGAGCAGTGCACAAGGACATACAGCCACCCGTTCCTGCACCCATCAGAGCCGTACACATGGACATACAGCTACCTGTTCCTGCACCCATCAGAACAGTGCACATGGACACACAGTCACCTGTTCCTGAACTCATCAGAACAGTGCACAGGATTGCACAGTCGCCCGTTCCTGCTCCCATCAGAACAGTGCACATGGACTCACAGCCATCTGTTCCTGCACCCATCAGAGCAGTGCACATGGACACACAGCCACCTGTTCCTGCACCCATCAGAACAGTGCACATGGACACACAGTCGCCTGTTCCTGAACTCATCAGAGCAGTGCACATGGGCACACAGACACCTGTTCCTGCACCCATCAGAGCAGTGCACATGGACACACAGTCACCTGTTCCTGCACCCATCAGAGCAGTGCACATGGACACACAGTCACCTGTTCCTGCACCCATCAGAGCAGTGCACATGGACACACAGTCACCTGTTCCTGCACCCATCAGAGCAGTGCACATGGACACACAGCCACCTGTTCCTGCACCCATCAGAGCAGTGCACATGGACACACAGTCACCTGTTCCTGCACCCATCAGAGCAGTGCACATGGAAACACAGTCACCTGTTCCTGCACGCATCATAGCAGTGCACAAGGACACACAGCCACCTGTTCTCGCACCCATCAGAGCACTGCACATGGACACACAGTGACCTTTTCCTACACGCATCAGAGCAGTGCACATGGACACACAGCCACCTGTTCCTGCACCCATCAGAGCAGTGCACATGGTCACACAGTCACCTGTTCCTGCACCCATCAGAGCAGTGCACATAGACACATATCCACCTGTTCCTGCACCCATCAGAGCAGTGCACATGGACACACAGTCACCTTTTCCTACACCCATCAGTGCAGTGCACATGGACACACAGTCACCTGTTCCTGCAGCGATCCGAGCAGTGCACATGGACATACAGCCACCCGTTCCTGCACCCATCAGAGCAGTGCACATGGACACGCAGTCACCTGTTCCTGAACCCATCAGAGCAGTGCACATGGACACACAGTCACCTGTTCCTGCAGCGATCCGAGCAGTGCACATGGACACACAGCCACCTGTTCCTGCACCCATCAGAGCAGTGCATGTGGACACACAGCCAGCTGTACCTGCACCCACCCAAGCAGTGCACATGGACACACAGCCATCCGTTCCTGCACCCATCAGAGCAGTGCACATGGACACACAGCCACCTGTTCCTTCACCCATCAGAGCAGTGCACATGGACACACAGCCAGCTGTTCCTGCACTCATCAGAGCAGTGCATGTGGACACACAGCCATCTGTTCCTGCACCCATCAGAGCCGTACACATGGACATACAGACACCTGTTTCTGCACCCACCTGAGCAGTGCACAAGGACATACAGCCACCCGTTCCTGCACCCATCAGAGCCGTACACATGGACATACAGCTACCTGTTCCTGCACCCATCAGAACAGTGCACATGGAAACACAGTCACCTGTTCCTGAACTCATCAGAACAGTGCACAGGATTGCACAGTCGCCCGTTCCTGCTCCCATCAGAGCAGTGCACATGGACTCACAGCCAACTGTTCCTGCACCCATCAGAGCAGTGCACATGGACGCTCAGCCAAATGTTCCTGCACCCATCAGAGCGGTGCACATGGACACACAGCCACCTGTTCCTGCACCCATCAGAAGAGTGCACATGGACACACAGTCGCCTGTTCCTGAACTCATCAGAGCAGTGCACATGGGCACACAGACACCTGTTCCTGCACCCATCAGAGCAGTGCACATGGACACACAGTCACCTGTTCCTGCACCCATCAGAGCAGTGCACATGGACACACAGTCACCTGTTACTGCACCCATCAGAGCAGTGCACATGGACACACAGTCACCTGTTCCGGCACCCATCAGAGCAGTGCACATGGACACACAGCCAC
The DNA here is from genome assembly GCF_036365525.1 of Heterodontus francisci. NCBI lineage: Eukaryota > Metazoa > Chordata > Chondrichthyes > Heterodontiformes > Heterodontidae > Heterodontus > Heterodontus francisci. The sequence goes on along the minus strand of NC_090375.1, from coordinate 202,639,943 downwards.
CTGTTCCTGCACCCATCAGAGTAGTGCACATGGACACACAGTCAGCTGTTCCTGCACCCATCAGAGCAGTGCACATGGACACACAGCCACCTGTTCTTGCACCCATCAGAGCAGTGCACATGGACACACAGCCACCTGTTCCTGCACCCATCAGAGCCGTGCACATGGACACATAGTCACCTGTTCCTGCAGCCATCAGAGCGGTGCACATGGACATCCAGCCATGCGTTCCTGCACCCATCAGAGCCGTACACATGGACATACAGCTACCTGTTCCTTCACCCATCAGAGCAGTGCACATGGACACACAGCCACCCGTTCCTGCACCAATCCGAGCAGTGCACATGGACACACAGTCACCTGTTCCTTCACGTATCAGAGCAGTGCACATGGACACACAGTCACCTGTTCCTTCACATATCAGAGCAGTGCACATGGACACACAGTCACCTGTTCCTGCACCCATCAGAGCCGTACACATGGATAAACAGCTACCTGTTCCTTCACGTATCAGAGCAGTGCACATGGACACACAGCCACCAGTTCCTGCACCCATCAGAGCAGTGCATATGGACACACCGTCACCTGTTCCTGCACCCATCAGAACAGTGCACATGGACACGCAGCCACCTGTTCCTGCACCCATCAGAACAGTGCACATGGACACACAGCCACCTGTTCCTACACCCATCAGAGCAGTGCACATGGACACACAGTCACCTGTTCCTGCACCCATCAGAGCAGTGCACATGGACATCCAGCCAACTGTTCCTGCACCCATCAGAGCAGTGCACATGGACACACCGTCACCTGTTCCTGCACCCATCAGAGCAGTGCTCATGGACACACAGTCACCTTTTCCTGCACCCGTCAGAGCAGTGCACATGGACACACAGTCACCTGTTCCTGCAACCATCAGAACAGTGCACATGGACACAGAGTCACCTGTTCCTGCACCCATCAGAGCAGTGCACATGGACACACAGCCACCTGTTCCTGCACCCATCAGAGCAGTGCAAATGAACACATAGCCACCTGTTCCTGCACCCATCAGAGCAGTGAACGTGGACACACAGTCACCTGTTCCTGCACCCATCAGAGCAGTGCACATGGATACATAGCCACCTGTTCCTGCATCCATCAGAGCAGTGAACGTGGACACACAGCCACCTGTTCCTGCAACCATCAGAGCCGTGCACATGGACACACAGTTACCTGTTCCTGCAACCATCAGAGGCGTGCACATGGACACACAGTCACCTGTTCCTGCACCCATCAGAGCCGTGCACATGGACACACAGCCACCTGTTCCTGCACCCATCAGAGCAGTGCACATGGATACAAAGTCACCTGTTCCTGCACCCATCAGAGCAGTGCACATGGACACACAGTCACCTGTTCCTGCACCAATCAGAGCAGTGCAAATGAACACACAGCCACCTGTTCCTGCACCCATCAGAGCAGTGCAAATGGACACACAGTCACCTGTTCCTGCACCCATCAGAGCAGTGCACATGGATACAAAGTCACCTGTTCCTGCACCCATCAGAGCACTGCACATGGACACACAGTCACCTGTTCCTGCACCCATCAGAGCAGTGCACATGGATACAAAGTCACCTGTTCCTGCACCCATCAGAGGAGTGCACATGGACAGTCACCTGTTCCTGCACCCATCAGAGCAGTGCAAATGAACACACAGCGACCTGCTCCTGCACCCATCAGAGCAGTGCAAATGAACACATAGCCACCTGTTCCTGCACCCATCAGAGCAGTGAACGTGGACACACAGTCACCTGTTCCTGCACCGATCAGAACAGTGCACATAGACACACAGTTACCTGCTCCTGCACCCATCAGAGCAGTGCACATGGACACACAGTCACCTGTTCCTGCACCCATCAGAGCAGTGCAAATGGATACATAGCCACCTGTTCCTGCACCCATCAGAGCAGTGAACGTGGACACACAGTCACCTGTTCCTGCACCCATCAGAGCAGTGCACATGGATACATAGCCACCTGTTCCTGCACCCATCAGATCAGTGAACGTGGACACACAGCCACCTGTTCCTGCAACCATCAGAGCCGTGCACATGGACACACAGTTACCTGTTCCTGCAACCATCAGAGGCGTGCACATGGACACACAGTCACCTGTTCCTGCACCCATCAGAGCCGTGCACATGGACACACAGCCACCTGTTCCTGCACCCATCAGAGCAGTGCACATGGATACAAAGTCACCTGTTCCTGCACCCATCAGAGCAGTGCACATGGACATACAGTCACCTGTTCCTGCACCAATCAGAGCAGTGCAAATGAACACACAGCCACCTGTTCCTGCACCCATCAGAGCAGTGCAAATGGACACACAGTCACCTGTTCCTGCACCCATCAGAGCAGTGCACATGGATACAAAGTCACCTGTTCCTGCACCCATCAGAGCACTGCACATGGACACACAGTCACCTGTTCCTGCACCCATCAGAGCAGTGCACATGGATACAAAGTCACCTGTTCCTGCACCCATCAGAGGAGTGCACATGGACACACAGTCACCTGTTCCTGCACCCATCAGAGCAGTGCAAATGAACACACAGCCACCTGTTCCTGCAATCATCAGAGCAGTGCAAATGAACACATAGCCACCTGTTCCTGCACCCATCAGAGCAGTGAACGTGGACACACAGTCAACTGTTCCCGCACCCATCAGAGCAGTGCACATGGACACACAGCCACCTGTTCCTGCAACCATCAGAGCCGTGCACATGGACACACAGTTACCTCTTCCTGCAACCACCAGAGGCGTGCACATGGACACACAGTCACCTGTTCCTGCACCCATCAGAGCAGTGCACATGGACACACAGTCACCTGTTCCTGCACCCATCAGAAAGGTGCACATGAACACACAGCGACCTGCTCCTGCACCCATCAGAGCAGTGCACATGGACACACAGTCACCTTTTCCTACACCCATCAGAGCAGTGCACATGGACACACAGTCACCTGTTCCTGCACCGATCAGAACAGTGCACATAGACACACAGTTACCTGCTCCTGCACCCATCAGAGCAGTGCACATGGACACACAGTCACCTGTTCCTGCACCCATCAGAGCAGTGCACATGGACACACAGTCACCTGTTCCTGCACCCATCAGAACAGTGCACATGGACACACAGTCACCTGTTCCTGCACCCATCAGAACAGTGCACATGGACACACAGTCACCTGTTCCTGCACCCATCAGAGCAGTGCACATGGACACAGAGTCACCTGTTCCTGCACCCATCGGAGCAGTGCACATGGACACACAGTCACCTGTTCCTGCACCCATCAGAACAGTGCACATGGACACACAGTCACCTGTTCCTGCACCCATCAGAACAGTGCACATGGACACACAGCCACCTGTTCCTGCACCCATCAGAGCAGTGCACATGGACACACAGCCACCTGTTCCTGCACCCATCAGAGCAGTGCACATGGACACACAGTCACCTGTTCCTGCACCCATCAGAGCAGTGCACATGGACAGACAGTCACCTGCTCCTACAAGCATCAGAGTGGTGCACATGGACACACAGCCGCCTGTTCCTGCACCCATCAGAGCAGTGCACATGGGCACACAGCCACCTGTTCCTGCACCCATCAGAGCAGTGATCGTGGACAGAAAGTCACCTGTTCCTGCACCCATCAGAGCAGGGAACGTGGACACAAAGTCACCTGTTCCTGCACCCATCAGAGCAGTGCACATGGACACACAGCCACCTGTTCCTGCACCGATCAGAGCAGTGCACATGGACACACAGCCACCTGTTTCTGCACCCATCAGAGCAGTGCACATGGACACACAGTCACCTGTTCCTGCACCGATCAGAACAGTGCACATAGACACACAGTTACCTGCTCCTGCACCCATCAGAGCAGTGCACATGGACACACAGTCACCTGTTCCTGCACCCATCAGAGCAGTGCACATGGACACACAGTCACCTTTTCCTACACCCATCAGAGCAGTGCACATGGACACACAGTCACCTGTTCCTGCACCCATCTGAACAGTGCACATGGACACACAGTCACCTGTTCCTGCACCCATCAGAACAGTGCACATGGACACACAGTCACCTGTTCCTGCACCCATCAGAACAGTGCACATGGACACAGAGTCACCTGTTCCTGCACCCATCAGAGCAGTGCACATGGACACACAGTCACCTGTTCCTGCACCCATCAGAACAGTGCACATGGACACACAGTCACCTGTACCTGCACCCATCAGAACAGTGCACATGGACACACAGCCACCTGTTCCTGCACCCATCAGAGCAGTGCACATGGACACACAGCCACCTGTTCCTGCACCCATCAGAGCAGTGCACATGGACACACAGTCACCTGTTCCTGCACCCATCAGAGCAGTGCACATGGACAGACAGTCACCTGCTCCTACACGCATCAGAGCGGTGCACATGGACACACAGCCACCTGTTCCTGCACTCATCAGAGCAGTGAACGTGGACACAAAGTCACCTGTTCCTGCACCCATCAGAGCAGTGCACATGGACACACAGCCACCTGTTCCTGCACCGATCAGAGCAGTGCACATGGACACACAGCCACCTGTTTCTGCACCCATCAGAGCAGTGCACATGGACACACAGTCGCCCGTTCCTGCTCCCATCAGAGCAGTGCGCATGGACTCACAGCCAACTGTTCCTGCACCCATCAGAGCAGTGCACATGGACAAACAGTCACCTGTTCCTGCACCCATCAGAGCCGTGCACATGGACACACAGTCACCTGTTCCTGCAGCCATCAGAGCCGTGCACATGGACACACAGCCACTTGCTCCTGCACCCATCACAGCTGTGCACTTGAACACACAGCCACCTGTTCCTGCACCCATCAGAGCAGTGCACATGGTCATTCAGCCAACTGTTCCTGCACCCATCAGAGCAGTGCACATGGACACACAACCATCTGCTCCTGCACCCAACAGAGCAGTGCACATGGACACACAGACACCTGTTCCTGCACCCATCAGAGCAGTGCACATGGACACACAGTCACCTGTTCCTGCACCCATCAGAGCAGTGCCCATGGACACACAGTCACCTGTTCCTGCACCCATCAGAGCAGTGCACATGGACACACAGCCACCTGTTCCTGCACCCATCAGAGCAGTGCACATGGACACACAGCCACCTGTTCCTGCACCCATCAGAGCAGTGCACATGGACACACAGTCACCTGTTCCTGCACCCATCAGAGCAGTGCACATGGAAACACAGTCACCTGTTCCTGTACGCATCATAGCAGTGCACAAGGACACACAGCCACCTGTTCTTGCACCCATCAGAGCACTGCACATGGACACACAGTCACCTTTTCCTACACGCATCAGAGCAGTGCACATGGACACACAGTCACCTGTTCCTGAACTCATCAGAACAGTGCACAGGATTGCACAGTCGCCCGTTCCTGCTCCCATCAGAGCAGTGCACATGGACTCACAGCCAACTGTTCCTGCACCCATCAGAGCCGTGCACATGGACACATAGTCACCTGTTCCTGCAGCCATCAGAGCGGTGCACATGGACATACAGCCACCCGTTCCTGCACCCATCAGAGCCGTACACATGGACACACAGCCACCTGTTCCTGCACCCATCAGAGCAGTGCACATGGACACACAGTCACCTGTTCCTGCACCCATCAGAGCAGTGCACATGGACACACCTTCACCTGTTCCTGCACCCATCAGAGCAGTGCACATGGACATCCAGCCAACTGTTCCTGCACCCATCAGAGCAGTGCACATGGACACACAGTCACCTGTTCCTGCACCCATCAGAGCAGTGCAGATGGACACACAGTCACCTGTTCCTGCACCCATCAGAGCAGTGCAGATGGAAACACAGTCACCTGTTCCTGCACCCATCAGAGCAGTGCATATGGACACACAGCCACCTGTTCCTGCACCCATCAGAGCAGTGCACATGGACACACAGCCACCTGTTCCTGCACCCATTAGAGCAGTGCACATGGACACACAGCCACCTGTTCCAGCACCCATCAGAGCAGTGCAGATGGACACACAGCCACCTGTTCCTGCACCGATCAGAGCAGTGCACATGGACACACAGTCACCTGTTCCTGCACCCATCAGAGCAGTGCACATGGACACACAGTCACCTGTTCCTGCACCCATCAGAGCAGTGCACATGGACACACAGTCACCTGTTCCTGCACCCATCAGAGCAGTGCACATGGACACTCAGCCATCTGTTCCTGCACCCATCAGAGCAGTGCAGATGGACACACAGTCACCTGTTCCTGCAGCCATCAGAGCAGTGCACATGGACACACAGTTACCTGTTCCTGCAACCATCAGAGGCGTGCACATGGACACAGAGTCACCTGTTCCTGCAACCATCAGAGGCGTGCACATGGACACACAGTCACCTGTTCCTGCACCCATCAGAGCCGTGCACATGGACACACAGCCACCTGTTCCTGCACCCATCAGAGCACTGCACATGGACACACAGTCACCTGTTCCTGCACCCATCAGAGCAGTGCACATGGATACAAAGTCACCTGTTCCTGCACCCATCAGAGCAGTGCACATGGACACACAGTCACCTGTTCCTGCACCCATCAGAAAAGTGCACATGAACACACAGCGACCTGCTCCTGCACCCATCAGAGCAGTGCACATGGACACACAGTCACCTGTTCCTGCACCCATCAGAGCAGTGCACATGGACACACAGTCACCTTTTCCTACACCCATCAGAGCAGTGCACATGGACACACAGTCACCTGTTCCTGCACCCATCAGAACAGTGCACATGGACACACATTCACCTGTTCCTGCACCCATCAGAACAGTGCACATGGACACACAGTCACCTGTTCCTGCACCCATCAGAACAGTGCACATGGACACAGAGTCACCTGTTCCTGCACCCATCAGAGCAGTGCACATGGACACACTGTCACCTGTTCCTGCACCCATCAGAGCAGTGCACATGGACACACAGCCACCTGTTCCTGCACCGATCAGAGCAGTGCACATGGACACACAGCCACCTGTTTCTGCACCCATCAGAGCAGTGCACATGGACACACAGTCGCCCGTTCCTGCTCCCATCAGAGCAGTGCGCATGGACTCACAGCCAACTGTTCCTGCACCCATCAGAGCAGTGCACATGGACAAACAGTCACCTGTTCCTGCACCCATCAGAGCCGTGCACATGGACACACAGTCACCTGTTCCTGCAGCCATCAGAGCCGTGCACATGGACACACAGCCACATGTTCCTGCACCCATCACAGCTGTGCACTTGAACACACAGCCACCTGTTCCTGCACCCATCAGAGCAGTGCACATGGTCATTCAGCCAACTGTTCCTGCACCCATCAGAGCAGTGCACATGGACACACAACCATCTGCTCCTGCACCCAACAGAGCAGTGCACATGGACACACAGACTCCTGTTCCTGCACCCATCAGAGCAGTGCACATGGACACACAGTCACCTGTTCCTGCACCCATCAGAGCAGTGCCCATGGACACACAGTCACCTGTTCCTGCACCCATCAGAGCAGTGCACATGGACACACAGCCACCTGTTCCTGCACCCATCAGAGCAGTGCACATGGACACACAGCCACCTGTTCCTGCACCCATCAGAGCAGTGCACATGGACACACAGTCACCTGTTCCTGCACCCATCAGAGCAGTGCACATGGAAACACAGTCACCTGTTCCTGTACGCATCATAGCAGTGCACAAGGACACACAGCCACCTGTTCTTGCACCCATCAGAGCACTGCACATGGACACACAGTCACCTTTTCCTACACGCATCAGAGCAGTGCACATGGACACACAGCCACCTGTTCCTGCACCCATCAGAGCAGTGCACATGGTCACACAGTCACCTGTTCCTGCACCCATCAGAGCAGTGCACATAGACACACAGCCACCTGTTCCTGCACCCATCAGAGCAGTGGACATGGACACACAGTCACCTTTTCCTACACCCATCAGAGCAGTGCACATGGACACACAGTCACCTGTTCCTGCAGCGATCCGAGCAGTGCACATGGACATACAACCATCCGTTCCTGCACCCATCAGAGCAGTGCACATGGACACACAGTCACCTGTTCCTGAACCCATCAGAGCAGTGCACATGGACACACAGTCACCTGTTCCTGCAGCGATCCGAGCAGTGCACATGGACACACAGCCACCTGTTCCTGCACCCATCAGAGCAGTGCATGTGGACACACAGCCAGCTGTTCCTGCACCCACCCAAGCAGTGCACATGGACACTCAGCCATCCGTTCCTGCACCCATCAGAGCAGTGCACATGGACACACAGCCACCTGTTCCTTCACCCATCAGAGCAGTGCACATGGACACACAGCCAGCTGTTCCTGCACTCATCAGAGCAGTGCATGTGGACACACAGCCATCCGTTCCTGCACCCATCAGAGCCGTACACATGGACATACAGCCACCTGTTTCTGCACCCACCTGAGCAGTGCACAAGGACATACAGCCACCCGTTCCTGCACCCATCAGAGCCGTACACATGGACATACAGCTACCTGTTCCTGCACCCATCAGAACAGTGCACATGGACACACAGTCACCTGTTCCTGAACTCATCAGAACAGTGCACAGGATTGCACAGTCGCCCGTTCCTGCTCCCATCAGAGCAGTGCACATGGACTCACAGCCAACTGTTCCTGCACCCATCAGAGCAGTGCACATGGACGCTCAGCCAAATGTTCCTGCACCCATCAGAGCGGTGCACATGGACACACAGCCACCTGTTCCTGCACCCATCAGAACAGTGCACATGGACACACAGTCGCCTGTTCCTGAACTCATCAGAGCAGTGCACATGGGCACACAGACACCTGTTCCTGCACCCATCAGAGCAGTGCACATGGACACACAGTCACCTGTTCCTGCACCCATCAGAGCAGTGCACATGGACACACAGTCACCTGTTCCTGCACCCATCAGAGCAGTGCACATGGACACACAGTCACCTGTTCCTGCACCCATCAGAGCAGTGCACATGGACACACAGCCACCTGTTCCTGCACCCATCAGAGCAGTGCACATGGACACACAGTCACCTGTTCCTGCACCCATCAGAGCAGTGCACATGGACACAGAGCCACCTGTTCTTGCACCCATCAGAGCAGTGCACATGGACACACAGCCACCTGTTCCTGCACCCATCAGAGCCGTGCACATGGACACATAGTCACCTGTTCCTGCAGCCATCAGAGCGGTGCACATGGACATACAGCCACCCGTTCCTGCACCCATCAGAGCCGTACACATGGACACACAGCCACCTGTTTCTGCACCCATCAGAGCAGTGCACATGGACACTCAGCCATCTGTTCCTGCACCCATCAGAGCAGTGCAGATGGACACACAGTCACCTGTTCCTGCAGCCATCAGAGCAGTGCACATGGACACACAGTTACCTGTTCCTGCAACCATCAGAGGCGTGCACATGGACACAGAGTCACCTGTTCCTGCAACCATCAGAGGCGTGCACATGGACACACAGTCACCTGTTCCTGCACCCATCAGAGCCGTGCACATGGACACACAGCCACCTGTTCCTGCACCCATCAGAGCACTGCACATGGACACACAGTCACCTGTTCCTGCACCCATCAGAGCAGTGCACATGGATACAAAGTCACCTGTTCCTGCACCCATCAGAGCAGTGCACATGGACACACAGTCACCTGTTCCTGCACCCATCAGAAAAGTGCACATGAACACACAGCGACCTGCTCCTGCAACCATCAGAGCAGTGCACATGGACACACAGTCACCTGTTCCTGCACCCATCAGAGCAGTGCACATGGACACACAGTCACCTTTTCCTACACCCATCAGAGCAGTGCACATGGACACACAGTCACCTGTTCCTGCACCCATCAGAACAGTGCACATGGACACACATTCACCTGTTCCTGCACCCATCAGAACAGTGCACATGGACACACAGTCACCTGTTCCTGCACCCATCAGAACAGTGCACATGGACACAGAGTCACCTGTTCCTGCACCCATCAGAGCAGTGCACATGGACACACTGTCACCTGTTCCTGCACCCATCAGAGCAGTGCACATGGACACACAGCCACCTGTTCCTGCACCGATCAGAGCAGTGCACATGGACACACAGCCACCTGTTTCTGCACCCATCAGAGCAGTGCACATGGACACACAGTCGCCCGTTCCTGCTCCCATCAGAGCAGTGCGCATGGACTCACAGCCAACTGTTCCTGCACCCATCAGAGCAGTGCACATGGACAAACAGTCACCTGTTCCTGCACCCATCAGAGCCGTGCACATGGACACACAGTCACCTGTTCCTGCAGCCATCAGAGCCGTGCACATGGACACACAGCCACATGTTCCTGCACCCATCACAGCTGTGCACTTGAACACACAGCCACCTGTTCCTGCACCCATCAGAGCAGTGCACATGGTCATTCAGCCAACTGTTCCTGCACCCATCAGAGCAGTGCACATGGACACACAACCATCTGCTCCTGCACCCAACAGAGCAGTGCACATGGACACACAGACTCCTGTTCCTGCACCCATCAGAGCAGTGCACATGGACACACAGTCACCTGTTCCTGCACCCATCAGAGCAGTGCCCATGGACACACAGTCACCTGTTCCTGCACCCATCAGAGCAGTGCACATGGACACACAGCCACCTGTTCCTGCACCCATCAGAGCAGTGCACATGGACACACAGCCACCTGTTCCTGCACCCATCAGAGCAGTGCACATGGACACACAGTCACCTGTTCCTGCACCCATCAGAGCAGTGCACATGGAAACACAGTCACCTGTTCCTGTACGCATCATAGCAGTGCACAAGGACACACAGCCACCTGTTCTTGCACCCATCAGAGCACTGCACATGGACACACAGTCACCTTTTCCTACACGCATCAGAGCAGTGCACATGGACACACAGCCACCTGTTCCTGCACCCATCAGAGCAGTGCACATGGTCACACAGTCACCTGTTCCTGCACCCATCAGAGCAGTGCACATAGACACACAGCCACCTGTTCCTGCACCCATCAGAGCAGTGGACATGGACACACAGTCACCTTTTCCTACACCCATCAGAGCAGTGCACATGGACACACAGTCACCTGTTCCTGCAGCGATCCGAGCAGTGCACATGGACATACAACCATCCGTTCCTGCACCCATCAGAGCAGTGCACATGGACACACAGTCACCTGTTCCTGAACCCATCAGAGCAGTGCACATGGACACACAGTCACCTGTTCCTGCAGCGATCCGAGCAGTGCACATGGACACACAGCCACCTGTTCCTGCACCCATCAGAGCAGTGCATGTGGACACACAGCCAGCTGTTCCTGCACCCACCCAAGCAGTGCACATGGACACTCAGCCATCCGTTCCTGCACCCATCAGAGCAGTGCACATGGACACACAGCCACCTGTTCCTTCACCCATCAGAGCAGTGCACATGGACACACAGCCAGCTGTTCCTGCACTCATCAGAGCAGTGCATGTGGACACACAGCCATCCGTTCCTGCACCCATCAGAGCCGTACACATGGACATACAGCCACCTGTTTCTGCACCCACCTGAGCAGTGCACAAGGACATACAGCCACCCGTTCCTGCACCCATCAGAGCCGTACACATGGACATACAGCTACCTGTTCCTGCACCCATCAGAACAGTGCACATGGACACACAGTCACCTGTTCCTGAACTCATCAGAACAGTGCACAGGATTGCACAGTCGCCCGTTCCTGCTCCCATCAGAGCAGTGCACATGGACTCACAGCCAACTGTTCCTGCACCCATCAGAGCAGTGCACATGGACGCTCAGCCAAATGTTCCTGCACCCATCAGAGCGGTGCACATGGACACACAGCCACCTGTTCCTGCACCCATCAGAACAGTGCACATGGACACACAGTCGCCTGTTCCTGAACTCATCAGAGCAGTGCACATGGGCACACAGACACCTGTTCCTGCACCCATCAGAGCAGTGCACATGGACACACAGTCACCTGTTCCTGCACCCATCAGAGCAATGCACATGGACACACAGTCACCTGTTCCTGCACCCATCAGAGCAGTGCACATGGACACACAGTCACCTGTTCCTGCACCCATCAGAGCAGTGCACATGGACACACAGCCACCTGTTCCTGCACCCATCAGAGCAGTGCACATGGACACACAGTCACCTGTTCCTGCACCCATCAGAGCAGTGCACATGGACACAGAGCCACCTGTTCTTGCACCCATCAGAGCAGTGCACATGGACACACAGCCACCTGTTCCTGCACCCATCAGAGCCGTGCACATGGACACATAGTCACCTGTTCCTGCAGCCATCAGAGCGGTGCACATGGACATACAGCCACCCGTTCCTGCACCCATCAGAGCCGTACACATGGACACACAGCCACCTGTTTCTGCACCCATCAGAGCAGTGCACATGGACACACAGTCACCTGTTCCTGCACCCATCAGAACAGTGCACATAGACACACAGTTACCTGCTCCTGCACCCATCAGAGCAGTGCACATGGACACACAGTCACCTGTTCCTGCACCCATCAGAGCAGTGCACATGGACACACAGTCACCTTTTCCTACACCCATCAGAGCAGTGCACATGGACACACAGTCACCTGTTCCTGCACCCATCTGAACAGTGCACATGGACACACAGTCACCTGTTCCTGCACCCATCAGAACAGTGCACATGGACACACAGTCACCTGTTCCTGCACCCATCAGAACAGTGCACATGGACACAGAGTCACCTGTTCCTGCACCCATCAGAGCAGTGCACATGGACACACAGTCACCTGTTCCTGCACCCATCAGAACAGTGCACATGGACACACAGTCACCTGTACCTGCACCCATCAGAACAGTGCACATGGACACACAGCCACCTGTTCCTGCACCCATCAGAGCAGTGCACATGGACACACAGCCACCTGTTCCTGCACCCATCAGAGCAGTGCACATGGACACACAGTCACCTGTTCCTGCACCCATCAGAGCAGTGCACATGGACAGACAGTCACCTGCTCCTACACGCATCAGAGCGGTGCACATGGACACACAGCCACCTGTTCCTGCACCCATCAGAGCAGTGAACGTGGACACAAAGTCACCTGTTCCTGCACCCATCAGAGCAGTGCACATGGACACACAGCCACCTGTTCCTGCACCGATCAGAGCAGTGCACATGGACACACAGCCACCTGTTTCTGCACCCATCAGAGCAGTGCACATGGACACACAGTCGCCCGTTCCTGCTCCCATCAGAGCAGTGCGCATGGACTCACAGCCAACTGTTCCTGCACCCATCAGAGCAGTGCACATGGACAAACAGTCACCTGTTCCTGCACCCATCAGAGCCGTGCACATGGACACACAGTCACCTGTTCCTGCAGCCATCAGAGCCGTGCACATGGACACACAGCCACTTGCTCCTGCACCCATCACAGCTGTGCACTTGAACACACAGCCACCTGTTCCTGCACCCATCAGAGCAGTGCACATGGTCATTCAGCCAACTGTTCCTGCACCCATCAGAGCAGTGCACATGGACACACAACCATCTGCTCCTGCACCCAACAGAGCAGTGCACATGGACACACAGACACCTGTTCCTGCACCCATCAGAGCAGTGCACATGGACACACAGTCACCTGTTCCTGCACCCATCAGAGCAGTGCCCATGGACACACAGTCACCTGTTCCTGCACCCATCAGAGCAGTGCACATGGACACACAGCCACCTGTTCCTGCACCCATCAGAGCAGTGCACATGGACACACAGCCACCTGTTCCTGCACCCATCAGAGCAGTGCACATGGACACACAGTCACCTGTTCCTGCACCCATCAGAGCAGTGCACATGGAAACACAGTCACCTGTTCCTGTACGCATCATAGCAGTGCACAAGGACACACAGCCACCTGTTCTTGCACCCATCAGAGCACTGCACATGGACACACAGTCACCTTTTCCTACACGCATCAGAGCAGTGCACATGGACACACAGCCACCTGTTCCTGCACCCATCAGAGCAGTGCACATGGTCACACAGTCACCTGTTCCTGCACCCATCAGAGCAGTGCACATAGACACACAGCCACCTGTTCCTGCACCCATCAGAGCAGTGCACATGGACACACAGTCACCTTTTCCTACACCCATCAGAGCAGTGCACATGGACACACAGTCACCTGTTCCTGCAGCGATCCGAGCAGTGCACATGGACATACAACCACCCGTTCCTGCACCCATCAGAGCAGTGCACATGGACACACAGTCACCTGTTCCTGAACCCATCAGAGCAGTGCACATGGACACACAGTCACCTGTTCCTGCAGCGATCCGAGCAGTGCACATGGACACACAGCCACCTGTTCCTGCACCCATCAGAGCAGTGCATGTGGACACACAGCCAGCTGTTCCTGCACCCACCCAAGCAGTGCACATGGACACACAGCCATCCGTTCCTGCACCCATCAGAGCAGTGCACATGGACACACAGCCACCTGTTCCTTCACCCATCAGAGCAGTGCACATGGACACACAGCCAGCTGTTCCTGCACTCATCAGAGCAGTGCATGTGGACACACAGCCATCCGTTCCTGCACCCATCAGAGCCGTACACATGGACATACAGCCACCTGTTTCTGCACACACCTGAGCAGTGCACAAGGACATACAGCCACCCGTTCCTGCACCCATCAGAGCCGTACACATGGACATACAGCTACCTGTTCCTGCACCCATCAGAACAGTGCACATGGACACACAGTCACCTGTTCCTGAACTCATCAGAACAGTGCACAGGATTGCACAGTCGCCCGTTCCTGCTCCCATCAGAGCAGTGCACATGGACTCACAGCCAACTGTTCCTGCACCCATCAGAGCAGTGCACATGGACGCTCAGCCAAATGTTCCTGCACCCATCAGAGCGGTGCACATGGACACACAGCCACCTGTTCCTGCACCCATCAGAACAGTGCACATGGACACACAGTCGCCTGTTCCTGAACTCATCAGAGCAGTGCACATGGGCACACAGACACCTGTTCCTGCACCCATCAGAGCAGTGCACATGGACACACAGTCACCTGTTCCTGCACCCATCAGAGCAGTGCACATGGACACACAGTCACCTGTTCCTGCACCCATCAGAGCAGTGCACATGGACACACAGTCACCTGTTCCTGCACCCATCAGAGCAGTGCACATGGACACACAGCCACCTGTTCCTGCACCCATCAGAGCAGTGCACATGGACACACAGTCACCTGTTCCTGCACCCATCAGAGCAGTGCACATGGACACAGAGCCACCTGTTCTTGCACCCATCAGAGCAGTGCACATGGACACACAGCCACCTGTTCCTGCACCCATCAGAGCCGTGCACATGGACACATAGTCACCTGTTCCTGCAGCCATCAGAGCGGTGCACATGGACATACAGCCACCCGTTCCTGCACCCATCAGAGCCGTACACATGGACACACAGCCACCTGTTCCTGCACCCATCAGAGCAGTGCACATGGACACACAGTCACCTGTTCCTGCACCCATCAGAGCAGTGCACATGGACACACCTTCACCTGTTCCTGCACCCATCAGAGCAGTGCACATGGACATCCAGCCAACTGTTCCTGCACCCATCAGAGCAGTGCACATGGACACACAGTCACCTGTTCCTGCACCCATCAGAGCAGTGCAGATGGACACACAGTCACCTGTTCCTGCACCCATCAGAGCAGTGCAGATGGAAACACAGTCACCTGTTCCTGCACCCATCAGAGCAGTGCATATGGACACACAGCCACCTGTTCCTGCACCCATCAGAGCAGTGCACATGGACACACAGCCACCCGTTCCTGCACCCATTAGAGCAGTGCACATGGACACACAGCCACCTGTTCCTGCACCCATCAGAGCAGTGCAGATGGACACACAGCCACCTGTTCCTGCACCGATCAGAGCAGTGCACATGGACA
This sequence comes from Heterodontus francisci, assembly GCF_036365525.1. Taxonomy (NCBI): domain Eukaryota; kingdom Metazoa; phylum Chordata; class Chondrichthyes; order Heterodontiformes; family Heterodontidae; genus Heterodontus; species Heterodontus francisci. The sequence goes on along the minus strand of NC_090375.1, from coordinate 202,623,801 downwards.
CACAGTCACCTGTTCCTGCACCCATCAGAGCAGTGCACATGGACACACAGTCACCTGTTCCTGCACCCATCAGAGCAGTGCACATGGACACACAGTCACCTGTTCCTGCACCCATCAGAGCAGTGCACATGGACACTCAGCCATCTGTTCCTGCACCCATCAGAGCAGTGCAGATGGACACACAGTCACCTGTTCCTGCAGCCATCAGAGCAGTGCACATGGACACACAGTTACCTGTTCCTGCAACCATCAGAGGCGTGCACATGGACACAGAGTCACCTGTTCCTGCAACCATCAGAGGCGTGCACATGGACACACAGTCACCTGTTCCTGCACCCATCAGAGCCGTGCACATGGACACACAGCCACCTGTTCCTGCACCCATCAGAGCACTGCACATGGACACACAGTCACCTGTTCCTGCACCCATCAGAGCAGTGCACATGGATACAAAGTCACCTGTTCCTGCACCCATCAGAGCAGTGCACATGGACACACAGTCACCTGTTCCTGCACCCATCAGAAAAGTGCACATGAACACACAGCGACCTGCTCCTGCACCCATCAGAGCAGTGCACATGGACACACAGTCACCTGTTCCTGCACCCATCAGAGCAGTGCACATGGACACACAGTCACCTTTTCCTACACCCATCAGAGCAGTGCACATGGACACACAGTCACCTGTTCCTGCACCCATCAGAACAGTGCACATGGACACACATTCACCTGTTCCTGCACCCATCAGAACAGTGCACATGGACACACAGTCACCTGTTCCTGCACCCATCAGAACAGTGCACATGGACACAGAGTCACCTGTTCCTGCACCCATCAGAGCAGTGCACATGGACACACTGTCACCTGTTCCTGCACCCATCAGAGCAGTGCACATGGACACACAGCCACCTGTTCCTGCACCGATCAGAGCAGTGCACATGGACACACAGCCACCTGTTTCTGCACCCATCAGAGCAGTGCACATGGACACACAGTCGCCCTTTCCTGCTCCCATCAGAGCAGTGCGCATGGACTCACAGCCAACTGTTCCTGCACCCATCAGAGCAGTGCACATGGACAAACAGTCACCTGTTCCTGCACCCATCAGAGCCGTGCACATGGACACACAGTCACCTGTTCCTGCAGCCATCAGAGCCGTGCACATGGACACACAGCCACATGTTCCTGCACCCATCACAGCTGTGCACTTGAACACACAGCCACCTGTTCCTGCACCCATCAGAGCAGTGCACATGGTCATTCAGCCAACTGTTCCTGCACCCATCAGAGCAGTGCACATGGACACACAACCATCTGCTCCTGCACCCAACAGAGCAGTGCACATGGACACACAGACACCTGTTCCTGCACCCATCAGAGCAGTGCACATGGACACACAGTCACCTGTTCCTGCACCCATCAGAGCAGTGCCCATGGACACACAGTCACCTGTTCCTGCACCCATCAGAGCAGTGCACATGGACACACAGCCACCTGTTCCTGCACCCATCAGAGCAGTGCACATGGACACACAGCCACCTGTTCCTGCACCCATCAGAGCAGTGCACATGGACACACAGTCACCTGTTCCTGCACCCATCAGAGCAGTGCACATGGAAACACAGTCACCTGTTCCTGTACGCATCATAGCAGTGCACAAGGACACACAGCCACCTGTTCTTGCACCCATCAGAGCACTGCACATGGACACACAGTCACCTTTTCCTACACGCATCAGAGCAGTGCACATGGACACACAGCCACCTGTTCCTGCACCCATCAGAGCAGTGCACATGGTCACACAGTCACCTGTTCCTGCACCCATCAGAGCAGTGCACATAGACACACAGCCACCTGTTCCTGCACCCATCAGAGCAGTGGACATGGACACACAGTCACCTTTTCCTACACCCATCAGAGCAGTGCACATGGACACACAGTCACCTGTTCCTGCAGCGATCCGAGCAGTGCACATGGACATACAACCATCCGTTCCTGCAGCCATCAGAGCCGTGCACATAGACACACAGCCACATGTTCCTGCACCCATCACAGCTGTGCACTTGAACACACAGCCACCTGTTCCTGCACCCATCAGAGCAGTGCACATGGTCATTCAGCCAACTGTTCCTGCACCCATCAGAGCAGTGCACATGGACACACAACCATCTGCTCCTGCACCCAACAGAGCAGTGCACATGGACACACAGACACCTGTTCCTGCACCCATCAGAGCAGTGCACATGGACACACAGTCACCTGTTCCTGCACCCATCAGAGCAGTGCCCATGGACACACAGTCACCTGTTCCTGCACCCATCAGAGCAGTGCACATGGACACACAGCCACCTGTTCCTGCACCCATCAGAGCAGTGCACATGGACACACAGCCACCTGTTCCTGCACCCATCAGAGCAGTGCACATGGACACACAGTCACCTGTTCCTGCACCCATCAGAGCAGTGCACATGGAAACACAGTCACCTGTTCCTGTACGCATCATAGCAGTGCACAAGGACACACAGCCACCTGTTCTTGCACCCATCAGAGCACTGCACATGGACACACAGTCACCTTTTCCTACACGCATCAGAGCAGTGCACATGGACACACAGCCACCTGTTCCTGCACCCATCAGAGCAGTGCACATGGACACACTGTCACCTGTTCCTGCACCCATCAGAGCAGTGCACATGGACACACAGCCACCTGTTCCTGCACCGATCAGAGCAGTGCACATGGACACACAGCCACCTGTTTCTGCACCCATCAGAGCAGTGCACATGGACACACAGTCGCCCTTTCCTGCTCCCATCAGAGCAGTGCGCATGGACTCACAGCCAACTGTTCCTGCACCCATCAGAGCAGTGCACATGGACAAACAGTCACCTGTTCCTGCACCCATCAGAGCCGTGCACATGGACACACAGTCACCTGTTCCTGCAGCCATCAGAGCCGTGCACATGGACACACAGCCACATGTTCCTGCACCCATCACAGCTGTGCACTTGAACACACAGCCACCTGTTCCTGCACCCATCAGAGCAGTGCACATGGTCATTCAGCCAACTGTTCCTGCACCCATCAGAGCAGTGCACATGGACACACAACCATCTGCTCCTGCACCCAACAGAGCAGTGCACATGGACACACAGACACCTGTTCCTGCACCCATCAGAGCAGTGCACATGGACACACAGTCACCTGTTCCTGCACCCATCAGAGCAGTGCCCATGGACACACAGTCACCTGTTCCTGCACCCATCAGAGCAGTGCACATGGACACACAGCCACCTGTTCCTGCACCCATCAGAGCAGTGCACATGGACACACAGCCACCTGTTCCTGCACCCATCAGAGCAGTGCACATGGACACACAGTCACCTGTTCCTGCACCCATCAGAGCAGTGCACATGGAAACACAGTCACCTGTTCCTGTACGCATCATAGCAGTGCACAAGGACACACAGCCACCTGTTCTTGCACCCATCAGAGCACTGCACATGGACACACAGTCACCTTTTCCTACACGCATCAGAGCAGTGCACATGGACACACAGCCACCTGTTCCTGCACCCATCAGAGCAGTGCACATGGTCACACAGTCACCTGTTCCTGCACCCATCAGAGCAGTGCACATAGACACACAGCCACCTGTTCCTGCACCCATCAGAGCAGTGGACATGGACACACAGTCACCTTTTCCTACACCCATCAGAGCAGTGCACATGGACACACAGTCACCTGTTCCTGCAGCGATCCGAGCAGTGCACATGGACATACAACCATCCGTTCCTGCACCCATCAGAGCAGTGCACATGGACACACAGTCACCTGTTCCTGAACCCATCAGAGCAGTGCACATGGACACACAGTCACCTGTTCCTGCAGCGATCCGAGCAGTGCACATGGACACACAGCCACCTGTTCCTGCACCCATCAGAGCAGTGCATGTGGACACACAGCCAGCTGTTCCTGCACCCACCCAAGCAGTGCACATGGACACTCAGCCATCCGTTCCTGCACCCATCAGAGCAGTGCACATGGACACACAGCCACCTGTTCCTTCACCCATCAGAGCAGTGCACATGGACACACAGCCAGCTGTTCCTGCACTCATCAGAGCAGTGCATGTGGACACACAGCCATCCGTTCCTGCACCCATCAGAGCCGTACACATGGACATACAGCCACCTGTTTCTGCACCCACCTGAGCAGTGCACAAGGACATACAGCCACCCGTTCCTGCACCCATCAGAGCCGTACACATGGACATACAGCTACCTGTTCCTGCACCCATCAGAACAGTGCACATGGACACACAGTCACCTGTTCCTGAACTCATCAGAACAGTGCACAGGATTGCACAGTCGCCCGTTCCTGCTCCCATCAGAGCAGTGCACATGGACTCACAGCCAACTGTTCCTGCACCCATCAGAGCAGTGCACATGGACGCTCAGCCAAATGTTCCTGCACCCATCAGAGCGGTGCACATGGACACACAGCCACCTGTTCCTGCACCCATCAGAACAGTGCACATGGACACACAGTCGCCTGTTCCTGAACTCATCAGAGCAGTGCACATGGGCACACAGACACCTGTTCCTGCACCCATCAGAGCAGTGCACATGGACACACAGTCACCTGTTCCTGCACCCATCAGAGCAGTGCACATGGACACACAGTCACCTGTTCCTGCACCCATCAGAGCAGTGCACATGGACACACAGTCACCTGTTCCTGCACCCATCAGAGCAGTGCACATGGACACACAGCCACCTGTTCCTGCACCCATCAGAGCAGTGCACATGGACACACAGTCACCTGTTCCTGCACCCATCAGAGCAGTGCACATGGACACAGAGCCACCTGTTCTTGCACCCATCAGAGCAGTGCACATGGACACACAGCCACCTGTTCCTGCACCCATCAGAGCCGTGCACATGGACACATAGTCACCTGTTCCTGCAGCCATCAGAGCGGTGCACATGGACATACAGCCACCCGTTCCTGCACCCATCAGAGCCGTACACATGGACACACAGCCACCTGTTCCTGCACCCATCAGAGCAGTGCACATGGACACACAGTCACCTGTTCCTGCACCCATCAGAGCAGTGCACATGGACATCCAGCCAACTGTTCCTGCACCCATCAGAGCAGTGCACATGGACACACCTTCACCTGTTCCTGCACCCATCAGAGCAGTGCACATGGACATCCAGCCAACTGTTCCTGCACCCATCAGAGCAGTGCACATGGACACACAGTCACCTGTTCCTGCACCCATCAGAGCAGTGCAGATGGACACACAGTCACCTGTTCCTGCACCCATCAGAGCAGTGCAGATGGAAACACAGTCACCTGTTCCTGCACCCATCAGAGCAGTGCACATGGACACACAGCCACCTGTTCCTGCACCCATCAGAGCAGTGCACATGGACACACAGCCACCTGTTCCTGCACCCATTAGAGCAGTGCACATGGACACACAGCCACCTGTTCCTGCACCCATCAGAGCAGTGCAGATGGACACACAGCCACCTGTTCCTGCACCGATCAGAGCAGTGCACATGGACACACAGTCACCTGTTCCTGCACCCATCAGAGCAGTGCACATGGACACACAGTCACCTGTTCCTGCACCCATCAGAGCAGTGCACATGGACACACAGTCACCTGTTCCTGCACCCATCAGAGCAGTGCACATGGACACTCAGCCATCTGTTCCTGCACCCATCAGAGCAGTGCAGATGGACACACAGTCACCTGTTCCTGCAGCCATCAGAGCAGTGCACATGGACACACAGTTACCTGTTCCTGCAACCATCAGAGGCGTGCACATGGACACACAGTCACCTGTTCCTGCAACCATCAGAGGCGTGCACATGGACACACAGTCACCTGTTCCTGCACCCATCAGAACAGTGCACATGGACACACAGCCACCTGTTCCTGCACCCATCAGAGCACTGCACATGGACACACAGTCACCTGTTCCTGCACCCATCAGAGCAGTGCACATGGATACAAAGTCACCTGTTCCTGCACCCATCAGAGCAGTGCACATGGACACACAGTCACCTGTTCCTGCACCCATCAGAAAAGTGCACATGAAAACACAGCGACCTGCTCCTGCACCCATCAGAGCAGTGCACATGGACACACAGTCACCTGTTCCTGCACCCATCAGAGCAGTGCACATGGACACACAGTCACCTTTTCCTACACCCATCAGAGCAGTGCACATGGACACACAGTCACCTGTTCCTGCACCCATCAGAACAGTGCACATGGACACACAGTCACCTGTTCCTGCACCCATCAGAACAGTGCACATGGACACACAGTTACCTGTTCCTGCACCCATCAGAGCAGTGCACATGGACACACAGTCACCTGTTCCTGCACCCATCAGAACAGCGCATATGGACACACAGTCACCTGTTCCTGCACCCAACAGAACGGTGCACATGGACACACAGCCACCTGTTCCTGCACCCATCAGAGCAGTGCACATGGACACACAGTCACCTGTTCCTGCACCCATCAGAGCAGTGCACATGGACACACAGACACCTGTTCCTGCACCCATCAGAGCAGTGCACATGGACAGACAGTCACCTGCTCCTACACGCATCAGTGTGGTGCACATGGACACACAGCCACCTGTTCCTGCACCCATCAGAGCAGTGCACATGGGCACACAGCCACCTGTTCCTGCACCCATCAGAGCAGTGATCGTGGACAGAAAGTCACCTGTTCCTGCACCCATCAGAGCAGTGAACGTGGACACAAAGTCACCTGTTCCTGCACCCATCAGAGCAGTGCACATGGACACACAGCCACCTGTTCCTGCACCCATCAGAGCAGTGCACATGGACACACAGCCACCTGTTTCTGCACCCATCAGAGCAGTGCACATGGACACACAGTCGCCCGTTCCTGCTCCCATCAGAGCAGTGCGCATGGACTCACAGCCAACTGTTCCTGCACCCATCAGAGCAGTGCACATGGACACACAGTCGCCCGTTCCTGCTCCCATCAGTGCAGTGCGCATGGACTCACAGCCAAATGTTCCTGCACCCATCAGAGCAGTGCACATGGACAAACAGTCACCTGTTCCTGCACCCATTAGAGCCGTGCACATGGACACACAGTCACCTGTTCCTGCAGCCATCAGAGCCGTGCACATGGACACACAGCCACAAGTTCCTGCACCCATCACAGCTGTGCACTTGAACACACAGCCACCTGTTCCTGCACCCATCAGAGCAGTGCACATGGGCATTCAGCCAACTGTTCCTGCACCCATCAGAGCAGTGCACATGGACACACAACCATCTGCTCCTGCACCCAACAGAGCAGTGCACATGGACACACAGACACCTGTTCCTGCACCCATCAGAGCAGTGCACATGGACACACAACCATCTGCTCCTGCACCCAACAGAGCAGTGCACATGGACACACAGTCACCTGTTCCTGCACCCATCAGAGCAGTGCACATGGGCATTCAGCCAACTGTTCCTGCACCCATCAGAGCAGTGCACATGGACACACAACCATCTGCTCCTGCACCCAACAGAGCAGTGCACATGGACACACAGACACCTGTTCCTGCACCCATCAGAGCAGTGCACATGGACACACAACCATCTGCTCCTGCACCCAACAGAGCAGTGCACATGGACACACAGTCACCTGTTCCTGCACCCATCAGAGCAGCGCACATGGACACACAGACACCTGTTTCTGCGCCCATCAGAGCAGTGCACATGGACACACAACCATCTGCTCCTGCACCCAACAGAGCAGTGCACATGGACACACAGCCACCTGTTCCTGCACCCATCAGAGCAGTGCACATGGACACACAACCATCTGCTCCTGCACCCAACAGAGCAGTGCACATGGAAACACAGTCACCTGTTCCTGCACGCATCATAGCAGTGCACAAGGACACACAGCCACCTGTTCTCGCACCCATCAGAGCACTGCACATGGACACACAGTCTCCTTTTCCTACATGCATCAGAGCAGTGCACATGGACACACAGCCACCTGTTCCTGCACCCATCAGAGCAGTGCACATGGTCACACAGTCACCTGTTCCTGCACCCATCAGAGCAGTGCACATAGACACACAGCCACCTGTTCCTGCACCCATCAGAGCAGTGCACATGGACACACAGTCACCTTTTCCTACACCCATCAGAGCAGTGCACATGGACACACAGTCACCTGCTCCTGCAGCGATCCGAGCAGTGCACATGGACATACAGCCACCCGTTCCTGCACCCATCAGAGCACTGCACATGGACACACAGTCACCTTTTCCTACACGCATCAGAGCAGTGCACATGGACACACAGCCACCTGTTCCTGCACCCATCAGAGCAGTGCACATGGTCACACAGTCAGCTGTTCCTGCACCCATCAGAGCAGTGCACATAGACACACAGCCACCTGTTCCTGCACCCATCAGAGCAGTGCACATGGACACACAGTCACCTTTTCCTACACCCATCAGAGCAGTGCACATGGACACACAGTCACCTGTTCCTGCAGCGATCCGAGCATTGCACATGGACATACAGCCACCCGTTCCTGCACCCATCAGAGCAGTGCACATGGACACACAGTCACCTGTTCCTGCACCCATCAGAGCAGTGCAGATGGACACACAGCCACCTGTTCCTGCACCGATCAGAGCAGTGCACATGGACACACAGTCACCTGTTCCTGCACCCATCAGAGCAGTGCACATGGACACAGAGTCACCTGTTCCTGCACCCATCAGAGCAATGCAAATGGACACACAGTCACCTGTTCCTGCACCCATCAGAGCAGTGCACATGGACACTCAGCCATCTTTTCCTGCACCGATCAGAGCAGTGCAGATGGACACACAGTCACCTGTTCCTGCAGCCATCAGAGCAGTGCTCATGGACACACAGTTACCTGTTCCTGCAACCATCAGAGGCGTGCACATGGACACACAGTCACCTGTTCCTGCACCCATCAGAGCAGTGCACATGGACACACAACCATCTGCTCCTGCACCCAACAGAGCAGTGCACATGGACACACAGTCACCTGTTCCTGCACCCATCAGAGCAGTGCACATGGGCATTCAGCCAACTGTTCCTGCACCCATCAGAGCAGTGCACATGGACACACAACCATCTGCTCCTGCACCCAACAGAGCAGTGCACATGGACACACAGACACCTGTTCCTGCACCCATCAGAGCAGTGCACATGGACACACAACCATCTGCTCCTGCACCCAACAGAGCAGTGCACATGGACACACAGTCACCTGTTCCTGCACCCTTCAGAGCAGCGCACATGGACACACAGACACCTGTTTCTGCACCCATCAGAGCAGTGCACATGGACACACAACCATCTGCTCCTGCACCCAACAGAGCAGTGCACATGGACACACAGCCACCTGTTCCTGCACCCATCAGAGCAGTGCACATGGACACACAACCATCTGCTCCTGCACCCAACAGAGCAGTGCACATGGAAACACAGTCACCTGTTCCTGCACGCATCATAGCAGTGCACAAGGACACACAGCCACCTGTTCTCGCACCCATCAGAGCACTGCACATGGACACACAGTCACCTTTTCCTACACGCATCAGAGCAGTGCACATGGACACACAGCCACCTGTTCCTGCACCCATCAGAGCAGTGCACATGGTCACACAGTCACCTGTTCCTGCACCCATCAGAGCAGTGCACATAGACACACAGCCACCTGTTCCTGCACCCATCAGAGCAGTGCACATGGACACACAGTCACCTTTTCCTACACCCATCAGAGCAGTGCACATGGACACACAGTCACCTGTTCCTGCAGCGATCCGAGCAGTGCACATGGACATACAGCCACCCGTTCCTGCACCCATCAGAGCACTGCACATGGACACACAGTCACCTTTTCCTACACGCATCAGAGCAGTGCACATGGACACACAGCCACCTGTTCCTGCACCCATCAGAGCAGTGCACATGGTCACACAGTCACCTGTTCCTGCACCCATCAGAGCAGTGCACATAGACACACAGCCACCTGTTCCTGCACCCATCAGAGCAGTGCACATGGACACACAGTCACCTTTTCCTACACCCATCAGAGCAGTGCACATGGACACACAGTCACCTGTTCCTGCAGCGATCCGAGCATTGCACATGGACATACAGCCACCCGTTCCTGCACCCATCAGAGCAGTGCACATGGACACACAGTCACCTGTTCCTGCACCCATCAGAGCAGTGCAGATGGACACACAGCCACCTGTTCCTGCACCGATCAGAGCAGTGCACATGGACACACAGTCACCTGTTCCTGCACCCATCAGAGCAGTGCACATGGACACAGAGTCACCTGTTCCTGCACCCATCAGAGCAGTGCAAATGGACACACAGTCACCTGTTCCTGCACCCATCAGAGCAGTGCACATGGACACTCAGCCATCTTTTCCTGCACCCATCAGAGCAGTGCAGATGGACACACAGTCACCTGTTCCTGCAGCCATCAGAGCAGTGCTCATGGACACACAGTTACCTGTTCCTGCAACCATCAGAGGCGTGCACATGGACACACAGTCACCTGTTCCTGCAACCATCAGAGCAGTGCACATGGACACACAGCCACCTGTTCCTGCACCCATCAGAGCAGTGCACATGGACGCACAGCCACCTGTTTCTGCACCCATCAGAGCAGTGCACATGGACACACAGTCGCCCGTTCCTGCTCCCATCAGAGCAGTGCGCATGGACTCACAGCCAACTGTTCCTGCACCCATCAGAGCAGTGCACATGGACACACAGTCGCCCGTTCCTGCTCCCATCAGTGCAGTGCGCATGGACTCACAGCCAAATGTTCCTGCACCCATCAGAGCAGTGCACATGGACAAACAGTCACCTGTTCCTGCACCCATCAGAGCCGTGCACATGGACACACAGTCACCTGTTCCTGCAGCCATCAGAGCCGTGCACATGGACACACAGCCACAAGTTCCTGCACCCATTACAGCTGTGCACTTGAACACACAGCCACCTGTTCCTGCACCCATCAGAGCAGTGCACATGGGCATTCAGCCAACTGTTCCTGCACCCATCAGAGCAGTGCACATGGACACACAACCATCTGCTCCTGCACCCAACAGAGCAGTGCACATGGACACACAGACACCTGTTCCTGCACCCATCAGAGCAGTGCACATGGACACACAACCATCTGCTCCTGCACCCAACAGAGCAGTGCACATGGACACACAGTCACCTGCTCCTGAACCCATCAGAGCAGTGCACATGGACACACAGACACCTGTTTCTGCACCCATCAGAGCAGTGCACATGGACACACAACCATCTGCTCCTGCACCCAACAGAGCAGTGCACATGGACACACAGCCACCTGTTCCTGCACCCATCAGAGCAGTGCACATGGACACACAACCATCTGCTCCTGCACCCAACAGAGCAGTGCACATGGAAACACAGTCACCTGTTCCTGCACGCATCATAGCAGTGCACAAGGACACACAGCCACCTGTTCTCGCACCCATCAGAGCACTGCACATGGACACACAGTCATCTTTTCCTACACGCATCAGAGCAGTGCACATGGACACACAGCCACCTGTTCCTGCACCCATCAGAGCAGTGCACATGGTCACACAGTCACCTGTTCCTGCACCCATCAGAGCAGTGCACATAGACACACAGCCACCTGTTCCTGCACCCATCAGAGCAGTGCACATGGACACACAGTCACCTTTTCCTACACCCATCAGAGCAGTGCACATGGACACACAGTCACCTGTTCCTGCAGCGATCCGAGCAGTGCACATGGACATACAGCCACCCGTTCCTGCACCCATCAGAGCACTGCACATGGACACACAGTCACCTTTTCCTACACGCATCAGAGCAGTGCACATGGACACACAGCCACCTGTTCCTGCACCCATCAGAGCAGTGCACATGGTCACACAGTCACCTGTTCCTGCACCCATCAGAGCAGTGCACATAGACACACAGCCACCTGTTCCTGCACCCATCAGAGCAGTGCACATGGACACACAGTCACCTTTTCCTACACCCATCAGAGCAGTGCACATGGACACACAGTCACCTGTTCCTGCAGCGATCCGAGCATTGCACATGGACATACAGCCACCCGTTCCTGCACCCATCAGAGCAGTGCACATGGACACACAGTCACCTGTTCCTGCACCCATCAGAGCAGTGCAGATGGACACACAGCCACCTGTTCCTGCACCGATCAGAGCAGTGCACATGGACACACAGTCACCTGTTCCTGCACCCATCAGAGCAGTGCACATGGACACAGAGTCACCTGTTCCTGCACCCATCAGAGCAGTGCAAATGGACACACAGTCACCTGTTCCTGCACCCATCAGAGCAGTGCACATGGACACTCAGCCATCTGTTCCTGCACCCATCAGAGCAGTGCAGATGGACACACATTCACCTGTTCCTGCAGCCATCAGAGCAGTGCTCATGGACACACAGTTACCTGTTCCTGCAACCATCAGAGGCGTGCACATGGACGCACAGTCACCTGTTCCTGCAACCATCAGAGGCGTGCACATGGACACACAGTCACCTGTTCCTGCACCCATCAGAGCCGTACACATGGACACACTGCCACCTGTTCCTGCACCCATCAGAGCACTGCACATGGATACACAGTCACCTGTTCCTGCACCCATCAGAGCAGTGCACATGGATACAAAGTCACCTGTTCCTGCACCCATCAGAGCAGTGCACATGGACACACAGTCACCTGTTCCTGCACCCATCAGAGCAGTGCACATGGACACACAGCCACCTGTTCCTGCACCCATCAGAACAGTGAACATGGACACACAGTCACCTGTTCCTGCACCCATCAGAGCAGTGCACATGGTCACACAGTCACCTGTTCCTGCACCCATCAGAGCAGTGCACATAGACACACAGCCACCTGTTCCTGCACCCATCAGAGCAGTGCACATGGACACACAGTCACCTTTTCCTACACCCATCAGAGCAGTGCACATGGACACACAGTCACCTGTTCCTGCAGCGATCCGAGCATTGCACATGGACATACAGCCACCCGTTCCTGCACCCATCGGAGCAGTGCACATGGACACACAGTCACCTGTTCCTGCACCCATCAGAGCAGTGCAGATGGACACACAGCCACCTGTTCCTGCACCGATCAGAGCAGTGCACATGGACACACAGTCACCTGTTCCTGCACCCATCAGAGCAGTGCACATGGACACAGAGTCACCTGTTCCTGCACCCATCAGAGCAGTGCAAATGGACACACAGTCACCTGTTCCTGCACCCATCAGAGCAGTGCACATGGACACTCAGCCATCTGTTCCTGCACCCATCAGAGCAGTGCAGATGGACACACATTCACCTGTTCCTGCAGCCATCAGAGCAGTGCTCATGGACACACAGTTACCTGTTCCTGCAACCATCAGAGGCGTGCACATGGACGCACAGTCACCTGTTCCTGCAACCATCAGAGGCGTGCACATGGACACACAGTCACCTGTTCCTGCACCCATCAGAGCCGTACACATGGACACACTGCCACCTGTTCCTGCACCCATCAGAGCACTGCACATGGATACACAGTCACCTGTTCCTGCACCCATCAGAGCAGTGCACATGGATACAAAGTCACCTGTTCCTGCACCCATCAGAGCAGTGCACATGGACACACAGTCACCTGTTCCTGCACCCATCAGAGCAGTGCACATGGACACACAGCCACCTGTTCCTGCACCCATCAGAACAGTGAACATGGACACACAGTCACCTGTTCCTGCACCCATCAGAGCAGTGCACATGGACACACAGTCACCTTTTCCTACACCCATCAGAGCAGTGCACATGGACACACAGTCACCTGTTCCTGCACCCATCAGAACAGTGCACATGGACACACAGTCACCTGTTCCTGCACCCATCAGAACAGTGCACATGGACACACAGTTACCTGTTCCTGCACCCATCAGAGCAGTGCACATGGACACACAGTCACCTGTTCCTGCACCCATCAGTACAGCGCATATGGACACACAGACACCTGTTCCTGCACCCATCAGAACGGTGCACATGGACACACAGCCACCTGTTCCTGCAGCCATCAGAGCAGTGCTCATGGACACACAGTTACCTGTTCCTGCAACCATCAGAGGCGTGCACATGGACACACAGTCACCTGTTCCTGCAACCATCAGAGCAGTGCACATGGACACACAGCCACCTGTTCCTGCACCCATCAGAGCAGTGCACATGGACGCACAGCCACCTGTTTCTGCACCCATCAGAGCAGTGCACATGGACACACAGTCGCCCGTTCCTGCTCCCATCAGAGCAGTGCGCATGGACTCACAGCCAACTGTTCCTGCACCCATCAGAGCAGTGCACATGGACACACAGTCGCCCGTTCCTGCTCCCATCAGTGCAGTGCGCATGGACTCACAGCCAAATGTTCCTGCACCCATCAGAGCAGTGCACATGGACAAACAGTCACCTGTTCCTGCACCCATCAGAGCCGTGCACATGGACACACAGTCACCTGTTCCTGCAGCCATCAGAGCCGTGCACATGGACACACAGCCACAAGTTCCTGCACCCATTACAGCTGTGCACTTGAACACACAGCCACCTGTTCCAGCACCCATCAGAGCAGTGCACATGGGCATTCAGCCAACTGTTCCTGCACCCATCAGAGCAGTGCACATGGACACACAACCATCTGCTCCTGCACCCAACAGAGCAGTGCACATGGACACACAGACACCTGTTCCTGCACCCATCAGAGCAGTGCACATGGACAGACAACCATCTGCTCCTGCACCCAACAGAGCAGTGCACATGGACACACAGTCACCTGTTCCTGAACCCATCAGAGCAGTGCACATGGACACACAGACACCTGTTTCTGCACCCATCAGAGCAGTGCACATGGACACACAACCATCTGCTCCTGCACCCAACAGAGCAGTGCACATGGACACACAGCCACCTGTTCCTGCACCCATCAGAGCAGTGCACATGGACACACAACCATCTGCTCCTGCACCCAACAGAGCAGTGCACATGGAAACACAGTCACCTGTTCCTGCACGCATCATAGCAGTGCACAAGGACACACAGCCACCTGTTCTCGCACCCATCAGAGCACTGCACATGGACACACAGTCATCTTTTCCTACACGCATCAGAGCAGTGCACATGGACACACAGCCACCTGTTCCTGCACCCATCAGAGCAGTGCACATGGTCACACAGTCACCTGTTCCTGCACCCATCAGAGCAGTGCACATAGACACACAGCCACCTGTTCCTGCACCCATCAGAGCAGTGCACATGGACACACAGTCACCTTTTCCTACACCCATCAGAGCAGTGCACATGGACACACAGTCACCTGTTCCTGCAGCGATCCGAGCAGTGCACATGGACATACAGCCACCCGTTCCTGCACCCATCAGAGCACTGCACATGGACACACAGTCACCTTTTCCTACACGCATCAGAGCAGTGCACATGGACACACAGCCACCTGTTCCTGCACCCATCAGAGCAGTGCACATGGTCACACAGTCACCTGTTCCTGCACCCATCAGAGCAGTGCACATAGACACACAGCCACCTGTTCCTGCACCCATCAGAGCAGTGCACATGGACACACAGTCACCTTTTCCTACACCCATCAGAGCAGTGCACATGGACACACAGTCACCTGTTCCTGCAGCGATCCGAGCATTGCACATGGACATACAGCCACCCGTTCCTGCACCCATCAGAGCAGTGCACATGGACACACAGTCACCTGTTCCTGCACCCATCAGAGCAGTGCAGATGGACACACAGCCACCTGTTCCTGCACCGATCAGAGCAGTGCACATGGACACACACTCTCCTGTTCCTGCACCCATCAGAGCAGTGCACATGGACACACAGTCACCTGTTCCTGCACCCATCAGAGCAGTGCAAATGGACACACAGTCACCTGTTCCTGCACCCATCAGAGCAGTGCACATGGACACTCAGCCATCTGTTCCTGCACCCATCAGAGCAGTGCAGATGGACACACATTCACCTGTTCCTGCAGCCATCAGAGCAGTGCTCATGGACACACAGTTACCTGTTCCTGCAACCATCAGAGGCGTGCACATGGACGCACAGTCACCTGTTCCTGCAACCATCAGAGGCGTGCACATGGACACACAGTCACCTGTTCCTGCACCCATCAGAGCCGTACACATGGACACACTGCCACCTGTTCCTGCACCCATCAGAGCACTGCACATGGATACACAGTCACCTGTTCCTGCACCCATCAGAGCAGTGCACATGGATACAAAGTCACCTGTTCCTGCACCCATCAGAGCAGTGCACATGGACACACAGTCACCTGTTCCTGCACCCATCAGAGCAGTGCACATGGACACACAGCCACCTGTTCCTGCACCCATCAGAACAGTGAACATGGACACACAGTCACCTGTTCCTGCACCCATCAGAGCAGTGCACATGGACACACAGTCACCTTTTCCTACACCCATCAGAGCAGTGCACATGGACACACAGTCACCTGTTCCTGCACCCATCAGAACAGTGCACATGGACACACAGTCACCTGTTCCTGCACCCATCAGAACAGTGCACATGGACACACAGTTACCTGTTCCTGCACCCATCAGAGCAGTGCACATGGACACACAGTCACCTGTTCCTGCACCCATCAGAACAGCGCATATGGACACACAGACACCTGTTCCTGCACCCATCAGAACGGTGCACATGGACACACAGCCACCTGTTCCTGCACCCATCAGAGCAGTGATCGTGGACAGAAAGTCACCTGTTCCTGCACCCATCAGAGCAGTGAACGTGGACACAAAGTCACCTGTTCCTGCACCCATCAGAGCAGTGCACATGGACACACAGCCACCTGTTCCTGCACCCATCAGAGCAGTGCACATGGACACACAGCCACCTGTTTCTGCACCCATCAGAGCAGTGCACATGGACACACAGTCGCCCGTTCCTGCTCCCATCAGAGCAGTGCGCATGGACTCACAGCCAACTGTTCCTGCACCCATCAGAGCAGTGCACATGGACACACAGTCGCCCGTTCCTGCTCCCATCAGTGCAGTGCGCATGGACTCACAGCCAAATGTTCCTGCACCCATCAGAGCAGTGCACATGGACAAACAGTCACCTGTTCCTGCACCCATCAGAGCCGTGCACATGGACACACAGTCACCTGTTCCTGCAGCCATCAGAGCCGTGCACATGGACACACAGCCACAAGTTCCTGCACCCATCACAGCTGTGCACTTGAACACACAGCCACCTGTTCCTGCACCCATCAGAGCAGTGCACATGGGCATTCAGCCAACTGTTCCTGCACCCATCAGAGCAGTGCACATGGACACACAACCATCTGCTCCTGCACCCAACAGAGCAGTGCACATGGACACACAGTCACCTGTTCCTGCACGCATCATAGCAGTGCACAAGGACACACAGCCACCTGTTCTCGCACCCATCAGAGCACTGCACATGGACACACAGTCACCTGTTCCTGAACCCATCAGAGCAGTGCACATGGACACACAGACACCTGTTTCTGCACCCATCAGAGCAGTGCACATGGACACACAACCATCTGCTCCTGCACCCAACAGAGCAGTGCACATGGACACACAGCCACCTGTTCCTGCACCCATCAGAGCAGTGCACATGGACACACAACCATCTGCTCCTGCACCCAACAGAGCAGTGCACATGGAAACACAGTCACCTGTTCCTGCACGCATCATAGCAGTGCACAAGGACACACAGCCACCTGTTCTCGCACCCATCAGAGCACTGCACATGGACACACAGTCATCTTTTCCTACACGCATCAGAGCAGTGCACATGGACACACAGCCACCTGTTCCTGCACACATCAGAGCAGTGCACATGGTCACACAGTCACCTGTTCCTGCACCCATCAGAGCAGTGCACATAGACACACAGCCACCTGTTCCTGCACCCATCAGAGCAGTGCACATGGACACACAGTCACCTTTTCCTACACCCATCAGAGCAGTGCACATGGACACACAGTCACCTGTTCCTGCAGCGATCCGAGCAGTGCACATGGACATACAGCCACCCGTTCCTGCACCCATCAGAGCACTGCACATGGACACACAGTCACCTTTTCCTACACGCATCAGAGCAGTGCACATGGACACACAGCCACCTGTTCCTGCACCCATCAGAGCAGTGCACATGGTCACACAGTCACCTGTTCCTGCACCCATCAGAGCAGTGCACATAGACACACAGCCACCTGTTCCTGCACCCATCAGAGCAGTGCACATGGACACACAGTCACCTTTTCCTACACCCATCAGAGCAGTGCACATGGACACACAGTCACCTGTTCCTGCAGCGATCCGAGCATTGCACATGGACATACAGCCACCCGTTCCTGCACCCATCAGAGCAGTGCACATGGACACACAGTCACCTGTTCCTGCACCCATCAGAGCAGTGCAGATGGACACACAGCCACCTGTTCCTGCACCGATCAGAGCAGTGCACATGGACACACACTCTCCTGTTCCTGCACCCATCAGAGCAGTGCACATGGACACACAGTCACCTGTTCCTGCACCCATCAGAGCAGTGCAAATGGACACACAGTCACCTGTTCCTGCACCCATCAGAGCAGTGCACATGGACACTCAGCCATCTGTTCCTGCACCCATCAGAGCAGTGCAGATGGACACACATTCAACTGTTCCTGCAGCCATCAGAGCAGTGCTCATGGACACACAGTTACCTGTTCCTGCAACCATCAGAGGCGTGCACATGGACGCACAGTCACCTGTTCCTGCAACCATCAGAGGCGTGCACATGGACACACAGTCACCTGTTCCTGCACCCATCAGAGCCGTACACATGGACACACTGCCACCTGTTCCTGCACCCATCAGAGCAC
Organism: Heterodontus francisci; assembly: GCF_036365525.1. Taxonomy (NCBI): domain Eukaryota; kingdom Metazoa; phylum Chordata; class Chondrichthyes; order Heterodontiformes; family Heterodontidae; genus Heterodontus; species Heterodontus francisci. The sequence continues at coordinate 202,604,733 of NC_090375.1, read as the reverse complement.
TGCACATGGATACACAGTCACCTGTTCCTGCACCCATCAGAGCAGTGCACATGGATACAAAGTCACCTGTTCCTGCACCCATCAGAGCAGTGCACATGGACACACAGTCACCTGTTCCTGCACCCATCAGAGCAGTGCACATGGACACACAGCCACCTGTTCCTGCACCCATCAGAACAGTGAACATGGACACACAGTCACCTGTTCCTGCACCCATCAGAGCAGTGCACATGGACACACAGTCACCTTTTCCTACACCCATCAGAGCAGTGCACATGGACACACAGTCACCTGTTCCTGCACCCATCAGAACAGTGCACATGGACACACAGTCACCTGTTCCTGCACCCATCAGAACAGTGCACATGGACACACAGTTACCTGTTCCTGCACCCATCAGAGCAGTGCACATGGACACACAGTCACCTGTTCCTGCACCCATCAGAACAGCGCATATGGACACACAGACACCTGTTCCTGCACCCATCAGAACGGTGCACATGGACACACAGCCACCTGTTCCTGCACCCATCAGAGCAGTGATCGTGGACAGAAAGTCACCTGTTCCTGCACCCATCAGAGCAGTGAACGTGGACACAAAGTCACCTGTTCCTGCACCCATCAGAGCAGTGCACATGGACACACAGCCACCTGTTCCTGCACCCATCAGAGCAGTGCACATGGACACACAGCCACCTGTTTCTGCACCCATCAGAGCAGTGCACATGGACACACAGTCGCCCGTTCCTGCTCCCATCAGAGCAGTGCGCATGGACTCACAGCCAACTGTTCCTGCACCCATCAGAGCAGTGCACATGGACACACAGTCGCCCGTTCCTGCTCCCATCAGTGCAGTGCGCATGGACTCACAGCCAAATGTTCCTGCACCCATCAGAGCAGTGCACATGGACAAACAGTCACCTGTTCCTGCACCCATCAGAGCCGTGCACATGGACACACAGTCACCTGTTCCTGCAGCCATCAGAGCCGTGCACATGGACACACAGCCACAAGTTCCTGCACCCATCACAGCTGTGCACTTGAACACACAGCCACCTGTTCCTGCACCCATCAGAGCAGTGCACATGGGCATTCAGCCAACTGTTCCTGCACCCATCAGAGCAGTGCACATGGACACACAACCATCTGCTCCTGCACCCAACAGAGCAGTGCACATGGACACACAGTCACCTGTTCCTGCACGCATCATAGCAGTGCACAAGGACACACAGCCACCTGTTCTCGCACCCATCAGAGCACTGCACATGGACACACAGTCACCTTTTCCTACACGCATCAGAGCAGTGCACATGGACACACAGCCACCTGTTCCTGCACCCGTCAGAGCAGTGCACATGGTCACACAGTCACCTGTTCCTGCACCCATCAGAGCAGTGCACATAGACACACAGCCACCTGTTCCTGCACCCATCAGAGCAGTGCACATGGACACACAGTCACCTTTTCCTACACCCATCAGAGCAGTGCACATGGACACACAGTCACCTGTTCCTGCAGCGATCCGAGCAGTGCACATGGACATACAGCCACCCGTTCCTGCACCCATCAGAGCAGTGCACATGGACACACAGTCACCTGTTCCTGAACCCATCAGAGCAGTGCACATGGACACACAGTCACCTGTTCCTGCAGCGATCCGAGCAATGCACATGGACACACAGCCACCTGTTCCTGCACCCATCAGAGCAGTGCATGTGGACACACAGCCAGCTGTTCCTGCACCCACCCAAGCAGTGCACATGGACACACAGCCATCCATTCCTGCACCCATCAGAGCAGTGCACATGGACACACAGCCACCTGTTCCTTCACCCATCAGAGCAGTGCACATGGACACACAGCCAGCTGTTCCTGCACTCATCAGAGCAGTGCATGTGGACACACAGCCATCCGTTCCTGCACCCATCAGAGCCGTACACATGGACATACAGCCACCTGTTTCTGCACCCACCTGAGCAGTGCACAAGGACATACAGCCACCCGTTCCTGCACCCATCAGAGCCGTACACATGGACATACAGCTACCTGTTCCTGCACCCATCAGAACAGTGCACATGGACACACAGTCACCTGTTCCTGAACTCATCAGAACAGTGCACAGGATTGCACAGTCGCCCGTTCCTGCTCCCATCAGAACAGTGCACATGGACTCACAGCCATCTATTCCTGCACCCATCAGAGCAGTGCACATGGACACACAGCCACCTGTTCCTGCACCCATCAGAACAGTGCACATGGACACACAGTCGCCTGTTCCTGAACTCATCAGAGCAGTGCACATGGGCACACAGACACCTGTTCCTGCACCCATCAGAGCAGTGCACATGGACACACAGTCACCTGTTCCTGCACCCATCAGAGCAGTGCACATGGAAACACAGTCACCTGTTCCTGCACGCATCATAGCAGTGCACAAGGACACACAGCCACCTGTTCTCGCACCCATCAGAGCACTGCACATGGACACACAGTGACCTTTTCCTACACGCATCAGAGCAGTGCACATGGACACACAGCCACCTGTTCCTGCACCCATCAGAGCAGTGCACATGGTCACACAGTCACCTGTTCAGAGCAGTGAACGTGGACACAAAGTCACCTGTTCCTGCACCCATCAGAGCAGTGAACGTGGACACAAAGTCACCTGTTCCTGCACCCATCAGAGCAGTGCACATGGACACACAGCCACCTGTTCCTGCACCCATCAGAGCCGTGCACATGGACACATAGTCACCTGTTCCTGCAGCCATCAGAGCGGTGCACATGGACATACAGCCACCCGTTCCTGCACCCATCAGAGCCGTACACATGGACATACAGCTACCTGTTCCTTCACCCATCAGAGCAGTGCACATGGACACAGAGCTACCTGTTCCTGCACCCATCCGAGCAGTGCACATGGACACACAGTCACCTGTTCCTTCACGTATCAGAGCAGTGCACATGGACACACAGTCACCTGTTCCTTCACGTATCAGAGCAGTGCACATGGACACACAGCCACCTGTTCCTGCACCCATCAGAGCAGTGCACATGGACACACAGCCACCTGTTCCTGCACCCATCAGAGCAGTGCACATGGACACACAGCCACCTGTTCCTGCACCCATCAGAGCAGTGCACATGGACATACAGCCACCTGTTCCTGCACCCATCAGGGCAGTGCACATGGACACACAGCCACCTGTTCCTGCACACATCAGAACAGTGCACATGGACATTCAGCCAACTGATCCTGCACCCATCAGAGCAGTGCACATGGATCCACAGCCACCTGTTCCTGCACCCATCAGAACAGTGCACATGGACACACTGCCACCTGTTCCTGCACCCATTGGAGCATTGCACATGGACACACAGCCAACTGTTCCAGCACCCAACAGGGCAGTGCACATGGACACACAGCCACCTGTTCCTGCAACCATCAGAGCCGTGCACATGGACACACAGTTAAGTGTTCCTGCAACCATCAGAGGCGTGCACATGGACACACAGTCACCTGTTCCTGCAAACATCAGAGGCGTGCACATGGACACACAGTCACCTGTTCCTGCACCCATCAGAGCTGTGCACATGGACACACAGCCACCTGTTCCTGCACCCATCAGAGCACTGCACATGGACACACAGTCACCTGTTCCTGCACCCTTCAGAGCAGTGCACATGGATACAAAGTCACCTGTTCCTGCACCCATCAGAACAGTGCACATGGACACACAGTCACCTGTTCCTGCACCCATCAGAACAGTGCACATGGACACAGAGTCACCTGTTCCTGCACCCATCAGAGCAGTGCACATGGACACACAGTCACCTGTTCCTGCACCCATCAGAACAGTGCACATGGACACACAGTCACCTGTTCCTGCACCCATCAGAACAGTGCACATGGACACACAGCCACCTGTCCCTGCACCCATCAGAGCAGTGCACATGGACACACAGTCACCTGTTCCTGCACGCATCAGAGCAGTGCACATGGACACACAGTCACCTGTTCCTGCACCCATCAGAGCAGTGCACATGGACAGACAGTCACCTGCTCCTACACGCATCAGAGCGGTGCACATGGACAGACAGCCACCTGTACCTGCACCCATCAGAGCAGTGCACATGGGCACATAGCCACCTGTTCCTGCACCCATCAGTGCAGTGAACGTGGACACAAAGTCACCTGTTCCTGCACCCATCAGAGCAGTGAACGTGGACACACAGTCACCTGTTCCTGCCCCCATCAGAGCAGTGCACATGGACACACAGCCACCTGTTCCTGCACCCATCAGAGCCGTGCACATGGACACATAGTCACCTGTTCCTGCAGCCATCAGAGCGGTGCACATGGACATACAGCCTCCCGTTCCTGCACCCATCAGAGCCGTACACATGGACATACAGCTACCTGTTCCTTCACCCATCAGAGCAGTGCACATGGACACACAGCCACCAGTTCCTGCACCCATCCGAGCAGTGCACATGGACACACAGTCACCTGTTCCTTCACGTATCAGAGCAGTGCACATGGACACTCAGCCACCTGTGCCTGCACCCATCAGAGCAGTGCACATGGACACAGTCACCTGTTCCTGCACCCATCAGAGCAGTGCAGATGGACAAACATTCACCTGTTCCTGCACCCATCAGAGCAGTGCACATGGACACACAGTCACCTTTTCCTACACCCATTAGAGCAGTGCACATGGACACACAGTCACCTGTTCCTGCACCCATCAGAACAGTGCACATGGACACACAGTCACCTGTTCCTGCACCCATCAGAACAGTGCACATGGACACACAGTCAGCTGTTCCTGCACCCATCAGAACAGTGCACATGGTCACAGAGTCACCTGTTCCTGTACCCATCAGAGCAGTGCACATGGACACACAGTCACCTGTTCCTGCACCCATCAGAACAGTGCACATGGACACACAGCCACCTGTTCCTGCACCCATCAGAGCAGTGCACATGGACACACAGTCACCTGTTCCTGCACCCATCAGAGCAGTGCACATGGACACACAGTCACCTGTTCCTGCACCCATCAGAGCAGTGCACATGGACAGACAGGCACCTGCTCCTACACGCATCAGAGCGGTGCACATGGACACACAGCCACCTGTACCTGCACCCATCAGAGCAGTGCACATGGGCACATAGCCACCTGTTCCTGCACCCATCAGAGCAGTGAACGTGGACACAAAGTCACCTGTTCCTGCACCCATCAGAGCAGTGAACGTGGACACAAAGTCACCTGTTCCTGCACCCATCAGAGCAGTGCACATGGACACACAGCCACCTGTTCCTGCACCCATCAGAGCCGTGCACATGGACACATAGTCACCTGTTCCTGCAGCCATCAGAGCCGTGCACATGGACACATAGTCACCTGTTCCTGCACCCATCAGAGCAGTGCACATGGACACACAGCCACCTGTTCCTGCACCCATCAGAGCCGTGCACATGGACACATAGTCACCCGTTCCTGCACCCATCAGAGCCGTACACATGGACATACAGCTACCTGTTCCTTCAACCATCAGAGCAGTGCACATGGACACACAGCCACCTGTTCCTGCACCCATCCGAGCAGTGCACATGGACACACAGTCACCTGTTCCTTCACGTATCAGAGCAGTGCACATGGACACTCAGCCACCTGTGCCTGCACCCTTCAGAGCAGTGCACATGGACACACAGTCACCTGTTCCTGCACCCATCAGAGCAGTGCAGATGGACAAACATTCACCTGTTCCTGCACCCATCAGAGCAGTGCACATGGACACACAGTCACCTTTTCCTACACCCATCAGAGCAGTGCACATGGACACACAGTCACCTGTTCCTGCACCCATCAGAACAGTGCACATGGACACACAGTCACCTGTTCCTGCACCCATCAGAACAGTGCACATGGACACACAGTCACCTGTTCCTGCACCCATCAGAACAGTGCACATGGTCACAGAGTCACCTGTTCCTGTACCCATCAGAGCAGTGCACATGGACACACAGTCACCTGTTCCTGCACCCATCAGAACAGTGCACATGGACACACAGCCACCTGTTCCTGCACCCATCAGAGCAGTGCACATGGACACACAGTCACCTGTTCCTGCACCCATCAGAGCAGTGCACATGGACACACAGTCACCTGTTCCTGCACCCATCAGAGCAGTGCACATGGACAGACAGGCACCTGCTCCTACACGCATCAGAGCGGTGCACATGGACACACAGCCACCTGTACCTGCACCCATCAGAGCAGTGCACATGGGCACATAGCCACCTGTTCCTGCACCCATCAGAGCAGTGAACGTGGACACAAAGTCACCTGTTCCTGCACCCATCAGAGCAGTGAACGTGGACACAAAGTCACCTGTTCCTGCACCCATCAGAGCAGTGCACATGGACACACAGCCACCTGTTCCTGCACCCATCAGAGCCGTGCACATGGACACATAGTCTCCTGTTCCTGCAGCCATCAGAGCGGTGCACATGGACATACAGCCACCCGTTCCTGCACCCATCAGAGCCGTACACATGGACATACAGCTACCTGTTCCTTCACCCATCAGAGCAGTGCACATGGACACACAGCCACCTGTTCCTGCACCCATCCGAGCAGTGCACATGGACACACAGTCACCTGTTCCTTCACGTATCAGAGCAGTGCACATGGACACACAGTCACCTGTTCCTTCACGTATCAGAGCAGTGCACATGGACACACAGCCACCTGTTCCTGCACCCATCAGAGCAGTGCACATGGACACACAGCCACCTGTTCCTGCACCCATCAGAGCAGTGCACATGGACACACAGCCACCTGTTCCTGCACCCATCAGAGCAGTGCACATGGACATACAGCCACCTGTTCCTGCACCCATCAGAGCAGTGCACATGGACACACAGCCACCTGTTCCTGCACACATCAGAACAGTGCACATGGACATTCTGCCACCTGATCCTGCACCCATCAGAGCAGTGCACATGGATCCACAGCCACCTGTTCCTGCACCCATCAGAACAGTGCACATGGACACACTGCCACCTGTTCCTGCACCCATTGGAGCATTGCACATGGACACACAGCCAACTGTTCCAGCACCCAACAGGGCAGTGCACATGGACACACAGCCACCTGTTCCTGCAACCATCAGAGCCGTGCACATGGACACACAGTTACGTGTTCCTGCAACCATCAGAGGCGTGCACATGGACACACAGTCACCTGTTCCTGCAAACATCAGAGGCGTGCACATGGACACACAGTCACCTGTTCCTGCACCCATCAGAGCTGTGCACATGGACACACAGCCACCTGTTCCTGCACCCATCAGAGCACTGCACATGGACACACAGTCACCTGTTCCTGCACCCTTCAGAGCAGTGCACATGGATACAAAGTCACCTGTTCCTGCACCCATCAGAGCAGTGCACATGGACACACAGCGACCTGCTCCTGCACCCATCAGAGCAGTGCACATGGACACACAGTCACCTGTTCCTGCACCCATCAGAACAGTGCACATGGACACACAGTCACCTGTTCCTGCACCCATCAGAACAGTGCACATGGACACAGAGTCACCTGTTCCTGCACCCATCAGAGCAGTGCACATGGACACACAGTCACCTGTTCCTGCACCCATCAGAACAGTGCACATGGACACACAGTCACCTGTTCCTGCACCCATCAGAACAGTGCACATGGACACACAGCCACCTGTCCCTGCACCCATCAGAGCAGTGCACATGGACACACAGTCACCTGTTCCTGCACGCATCAGAGCAGTGCACATGGACACACAGTCACCTGTTCCTGCACCCATCAGAGCAGTGCACATGGACAGACAGTCACCTGCTCCTACACGCATCAGAGCGGTGCACATGGACACACAGCCACCTGTACCTGCACCCATCAGAGCAGTGCACATGGGCACATAGCCACCTGTTCCTGCACCCATCAGTGCAGTGAACGTGGACACAAAGTCACCTGTTCCTGCACCCATCAGAGCAGTGAACGTGGACACACAGTCACCTGTTCCTGCCCCCATCAGAGCAGTGCACATGGACACACAGCCACCTGTTCCTGCACCCATCAGAGCCGTGCACATGGACACATAGTCACCTGTTCCTGCAGCCATCAGAGCGGTGCACATGGACATACAGCCTCCCGTTCCTGCACCCATCAGAGCCGTACACATGGACATACAGCTACCTGTTCCTTCACCCATCAGAGCAGTGCACATGGACACACAGCCACCAGTTCCTGCACCCATCCGAGCAGTGCACATGGACACACAGTCACCTGTTCCTTCACGTATCAGAGCAGTGCACATGGACACTCAGCCACCTGTGCCTGCACCCATCAGAGCAGTGCACATGGACACACAGTCACCTGTTCCTGCACCCATCAGAGCAGTGCAGATGGACAAACATTCACCTGTTCCTGCACCCATCAGAGCAGTGCAGATGGACACACAGTCACCTGTTCCTGCACCCATCAGAGCAGTGCACATGGACACACAGCCACCTGTTCCTGCACCCATCAGAGCAGTGCACATGGACACACAGCCACCTGTTCCTGCACCCATCAGAACAGTGCACATGGACACACAGTCACCTGTTCGTGCACCCATCAGAACAGTGCACATGGACACACAGCCACCTGTCCCTGCACCCATCAGAGCAGTGCACATGGACACACAGTCACCTGTTCCTGCACGCATCAGAGCAGTGCACATGGACACACAGTCACCTGTTCCTGCACCCATCAGAGCAGTGCACATGGACAGACAGTCACCTGCTCCTACACGCATCAGAGCGGTGCACATGGACACACAGCCACCTGTACCTGCACCCATCAGAGCAGTGCACATGGGCACATAGCCACCTGTTCCTGCACCCATCAGTGCAGTGAACGTGGACACAAAGTCACCTGTTCCTGCACCCATCAGAGCAGTGAGCGTGGACACACAGTCACCTGTTCCTGCCCCCATCAGAGCAGTGCACATGGACACACAGCCACCTGTTCCTGCACCCATCAGAGCCGTGCACATGGACACATAGTCACCTGTTCCTGCAGCCATCAGAGCGGTGCACATGGACATACAGCCTCCCGTTCCTGCACCCATCAGAGCCGTACACATGGACATACAGCTACCTGTTCCTTCACCCATCAGAGCAGTGCACATGGACACACAGCCACCAGTTCCTGCACCCATCCGAGCAGTGCACATGGACACACAGTCACCTGTTCCTTCACGTATCAGAGCAGTGCACATGGACACTCAGCCACCTGTGCCTGCACCCATCAGAGCAGTGCACATGGACACACAGTCACCTGTTCCTGCACCCATCAGAGCAGTGCAGATGGACAAACATTCACCTGTTCCTGCACCCATCAGAGCAGTGCAGATGGACACACAGTCACCTGTTCCTGCACCCATCAGAGCAGTGCACATGGACACACAGCCACCTGTTCCTGCACCCATCAGAGCAGTGCACATGGACACACAGCCACCTGTTCCTGCACCCATCAGAACAGTGCACATGGACACACAGTCACCTGTTCCTGCACCCATCAGAACAGTGCACATGGACACAGAGTCACCTGTTCCTGCACCCATCAGAGCAGTGCACATGGACACACAGTCACCTGTTCCTGCACCCATCAGAGCATTGCACATGGACACACAGTCACCTTTTCCTACACCCATCAGAGCACTGCACATGGACACACAGTCACCTGTTCCTGCACCCATCAGAACAGTGCACATGGACACACAGTCACCTGTTCCTTCACGTATCAGAGCAGTGCACATGGACACACAGTCACCTGTTGCTTCATGTATCAGAGCAGTGCACATGGACACACAGTCACCTGTTCCTGCACCCATCAGAGCCGTACACATGGACAAACAGCTACCTGTTCCTTCACGTATCAGAGCAGTGCACATGGACACACAGCCACCTGTTCCTGCATCCATCAGAGCAGTGCACATGGACACACAGTCACCTGTTCCTGCACGCATCAGAGCAGTGCACATGGACACACAGTCACCTGTTCCTGCACCCATCAGAGCAGTGCACATGGACAGACAGTCACCTGCTCCTACACGCATCAGAGCGGTGCACATGGACACACAGCCACCTGTACCTGCACCCATCAGAGCAGTGCACATGGACACACAGTCACCTGCTCCTGCACCCATCAGAGCAGTGCACATGGACACACAGTCACCTGTTCCTGCACCCATCAGAGCAGTGCACATGGACACACAGTCACCTTTTCCTGCCCCCATCAGAGCAGTGCACATGGACACACAGCCACCTGTTCCTGCATCCATCAGAGCAGTGCACATGGACACACAGTCACCTGTTCCTGCACGCATCAGAGCAGTGCACATGGACACACAGTCACCTGTTCCTGCACCCATCAGAGCAGTGCACATGGACAGACAGTCACCTGCTCCTACACGCATCAGAGCGGTGCACATGGACACACAGCCACCTGTACCTGCACCCATCAGAGCAGTGCACATGGGCACATAGCCACCTGTTCCTGCACCCATCAGAGCAGTGAACGTGGACACAAAGTCACCTGTTCCTGCACCCATCAGAGCAGTGAACGTGGACACACAGTCACCTGTTCCTGCCCCCATCAGAGCAGTGCACATGGACACACAGCCACCTGTTCCTGCACCCATCAGAGCCGTGCACATGGACACATAGTCACCTGTTCCTGCAGCCATCAGAGCGGTGCACATGGACATACAGCCTCCCGTTCCTGCACCCATCAGAACAGTGTACATGGACACACAGTCACCTGCTCCTTCACGTATCAGAGCAGTGCACATGGACACACAGTCACCTGTTCCTTCACGTATCAGAGCAGTGCACATGGACACACAGTCACCTGTTCCTGCACCCATCTGAGCCGTACACATGGACAAACAGCTACCTGTTCCTTCACGTATCAGAGCAGTGCACATGGACACACAGCCACCTGTTCCTGCATCCATCAGAGCAGTGCACATGGACACACGGTCACCTGTTCCTGCACCCATCAGAACAGTGCACATGGACACGCAGCCACCTGTTCCTGCACCCATCAGAACCGTGCACATGGACACACAGTCACCTGTTCCTGCACCCATCAGAGCAGTGCACATGGACACACAGTCACCTGTTCCTGCACCCATCAGAGCAGTGCACATGGACACACAGTCACCTGTTCCTGCACCCATCAGAACAGTGCACATGGACACAGAGTCACCTGTTCCTGCACCCATCAGAACAGTGCACATGGACACACAGTCACCTGCTCATGCACCCATCAGAGCAGTGCACATGGACACACAGTCACCTGTTCCTGCACCCATCAGAGCAGTGCACATGGACACACAGTCACCTTTTCCTACACCCATCAGAGCAGTGCACATGGACACACAGTCACCTGTTCCTGCACCCATCAGAACAGTGCACATGGACACAGAGTCACCTGTTCATGCACCCATCAGAACAGTGCACATGGACACACAGTCACCTGCTCCTGCACCCATCAGAGCAGTGCACTTGGACACACAGTCACCTGTTCCTGCACCCATCAGAGCAGTGCACATGGACACACAGTCACCTTTTCCTACACCCATCAGAGCAGTGCACATGGACACACAGTCACCTGTTCCTGCACCCATCAGAACAGTGCACATGGACACACAGTCACCTCCTCCTGCACCCATCAGAGCAGTGCACATGGACACACAGTCACCTGTTCCTGCACCCATCAGAGCAGTGCACATGGACACACAGTCACCTTTTCCTACACCCATCAGAGCACTGCACATGGACACACAGTCACCTGTTCCTGCACCCATCAGAACAGTGCACATGGACACACAGTCACCTGTTCCTTCACGTATCAGAGCAGTGCACATGGACACACAGTCACCTGTTCCTTCACGTATCAGAGCAGTGCACATGGACACACAGTCACCTGTTCCTGCACCCATCAGAGCCGTACACATGGACAAACAGCTACCTGTTCCTTCACGTATCAGAGCAGTGCACATGGACACACAGCCACCTGTTCCTGCATCCATCAGAGCAGTGCACATGGACACACAGTCACCTGTTCCTGCACGCATCAGAGCAGTGCACATGGACACACAGTCACCTGTTCCTGCACCCATCAGAGCAGTGCACATGGACAGACAGTCACCTGCTCCTACACGCATCAGAGCGGTGCACATGGACACACAGCCACCTGTACCTGCACCCATCAGAGCAGTGCACATGGGCACATAGCCACCTGTTCCTGCACCCATCAGTGCAGTGAACGTGGACACAAAGTCACCTGTTCCTGCACCCATCAGAGCAGTGAACGTGGACACACAGTCACCTGTTCCTGCCCCCATCAGAGCAGTGCACATGGACACACAGCCACCTGTTCCTGCACCCATCAGAGCCGTGCACATGGACACATTGTCACCTGTTCCTGCAGCCATCAGAGCGGTGCACATGGACATACAGCCTCCCGTTCCTGCACCCATCAGAGCCGTACACATGGACATACAGCTACCTGTTCCTTCACCCATCAGAGCAGTGCACATGGGCACATAGCCACCTGTTCCTGCACCCATCAGAGCAGTGAACGTGGACACAAAGTCACCTGTTCCTGCACCCATCAGAGCAGTGAACGTGGACACACAGTCACCTGTTCCTGCCCCCATCAGAGCAGTGCACATGGACACACAGCCACCTGTTCCTGCACCCATCAGAGCCGTGCACATGGACACATAGTCACCTGTTCCTGCAGCCATCAGAGCGGTGCACATGGACATACAGCCTCCCGTTCCTGCACCCATCAGAGCCGTACACATGGACATACAGCTACCTGTTCCTTCACCCATCAGAACAGTGTACATGGACACACAGTCACCTGCTCCTTCACGTATCAGAGCAGTGCACATGGACACACAGTCACCTGTTCCTTCACGTATCAGAGCAGTGCACATGGACACACAGTCACCTGTTCCTGCACCCATCAGAGCACTGCACATGGACACACAGTCACCTGTTCCTGCACCCATCAGAACAGTGCACATGGACACACAGTCACCTGTTCCTTCACGTATCAGAGCAGTGCACATGGACACACAGTCACCTGTTGCTTCACGTATCAGAGCAGTGCACATGGACACACAGTCACCTGTTCCTGCACCCATCAGAGCCGTACACATGGACAAACAGCTACCTGTTCCTTCACGTATCAGAGCAGTGCACATGGACACACAGCCACCTGTTCCTGCATCCATCAGAGCAGTGCACATGGACACACAGTCACCTGTTCCTGCACGCATCAGAGCAGTGCACATGGACACACAGTCACCTGTTCCTGCACCCATCAGAGCAGTGCACATGGACAGACAGTCACCTGCTCCTACACGCATCAGAGCGGTGCACATGGACACACAGCCACCTGTACCTGCACCCATCAGAGCAGTGCACATGGACACACAGTCACCTGCTCCTGCACCCATCAGAGCAGTGCACATGGACACACAGTCACCTGTTCCTGCACCCATCAGAGCAGTGCACATGGACACACAGTCACCTTTTCCTGCCCCCATCAGAGCAGTGCACATGGACACACAGCCACCTGTTCCTGCATCCATCAGAGCAGTGCACATGGACACACAGTCACCTGTTCCTGCACGCATCAGAGCAGTGCACATGGACACACAGTCACCTGTTCCTGCACCCATCAGAGCAGTGCACATGGACAGACAGTCACCTGCTCCTACACGCATCAGAGCGGTGCACATGGACACACAGCCACCTGTACCTGCACCCATCAGAGCAGTGCACATGGGCACATAGCCACCTGTTCCTGCACCCATCAGAGCAGTGAACGTGGACACAAAGTCACCTGTTCCTGCACCCATCAGAGCAGTGAACGTGGACACACAGTCACCTGTTCCTGCCCCCATCAGAGCAGTGCACATGGACACACAGCCACCTGTTCCTGCACCCATCAGAGCCGTGCACATGGACACATAGTCACCTGTTCCTGCAGCCATCAGAGCGGTGCACATGGACATACAGCCTCCCGTTCCTGCACCCATCAGAACAGTGTACATGGACACACAGTCACCTGCTCCTTCACGTATCAGAGCAGTGCACATGGACACACAGTCACCTGTTCCTTCACGTATCAGAGCAGTGCACATGGACACACAGTCACCTGTTCCTGCACCCATCTGAGCCGTACACATGGACAAACAGCTACCTGTTCCTTCACGTATCAGAGCAGTGCACATGGACACACAGCCACCTGTTCCTGCATCCATCAGAGCAGTGCACATGGACACACGGTCACCTGTTCCTGCACCCATCAGAACAGTGCACATGGACACGCAGCCACCTGTTCCTGCACCCATCAGAACCGTGCACATGGACACACAGTCACCTGTTCCTGCACCCATCAGAGCAGTGCACATGGACACACAGTCACCTGTTCCTGCACCCATCAGAGCAGTGCACATGGACACACAGTCACCTGTTCCTGCACCCATCAGAACAGTGCACATGGACACAGAGTCACCTGTTCCTGCACCCATCAGAACAGTGCACATGGACACACAGTCACCTGCTCATGCACCCATCAGAGCAGTGCACATGGACACACAGTCACCTGTTCCTGCACCCATCAGAGCAGTGCACATGGACACACAGTCACCTTTTCCTACACCCATCAGAGCAGTGCACATGGACACACAGTCACCTGTTCCTGCACCCATCAGAACAGTGCACATGGACACAGAGTCACCTGTTCATGCACCCATCAGAACAGTGCACATGGACACACAGTCACCTGCTCCTGCACCCATCAGAGCAGTGCACTTGGACACACAGTCACCTGTTCCTGCACCCATCAGAGCAGTGCACATGGACACACAGTCACCTTTTCCTACACCCATCAGAGCAGTGCACATGGACACACAGTCACCTGTTCCTGCACCCATCAGAACAGTGCACATGGACACACAGTCACCTCCTCCTGCACCCATCAGAGCAGTGCACATGGACACACAGTCACCTGTTCCTGCACCCATCAGAGCAGTGCACATGGACACACAGTCACCTTTTCCTACACCCATCAGAGCACTGCACATGGACACACAGTCACCTGTTCCTGCACCCATCAGAACAGTGCACATGGACACACAGTCACCTGTTCCTTCACGTATCAGAGCAGTGCACATGGACACACAGTCACCTGTTCCTTCACGTATCAGAGCAGTGCACATGGACACACAGTCACCTGTTCCTGCACCCATCAGAGCCGTACACATGGACAAACAGCTACCTGTTCCTTCACGTATCAGAGCAGTGCACATGGACACACAGCCACCTGTTCCTGCATCCATCAGAGCAGTGCACATGGACACACAGTCACCTGTTCCTGCACGCATCAGAGCAGTGCACATGGACACACAGTCACCTGTTCCTGCACCCATCAGAGCAGTGCACATGGACAGACAGTCACCTGCTCCTACACGCATCAGAGCGGTGCACATGGACACACAGCCACCTGTACCTGCACCCATCAGAGCAGTGCACATGGGCACATAGCCACCTGTTCCTGCACCCATCAGTGCAGTGAACGTGGACACAAAGTCACCTGTTCCTGCACCCATCAGAGCAGTGAACGTGGACACACAGTCACCTGTTCCTGCCCCCATCAGAGCAGTGCACATGGACACACAGCCACCTGTTCCTGCACCCATCAGAGCCGTGCACATGGACACATTGTCACCTGTTCCTGCAGCCATCAGAGCGGTGCACATGGACATACAGCCTCCCGTTCCTGCACCCATCAGAGCCGTACACATGGACATACAGCTACCTGTTCCTTCACCCATCAGAGCAGTGCACATGGGCACATAGCCACCTGTTCCTGCACCCATCAGAGCAGTGAACGTGGACACAAAGTCACCTGTTCCTGCACCCATCAGAGCAGTGAACGTGGACACACAGTCACCTGTTCCTGCCCCCATCAGAGCAGTGCACATGGACACACAGCCACCTGTTCCTGCACCCATCAGAGCCGTGCACATGGACACATAGTCACCTGTTCCTGCAGCCATCAGAGCGGTGCACATGGACATACAGCCTCCCGTTCCTGCACCCATCAGAGCCGTACACATGGACATACAGCTACCTGTTCCTTCACCCATCAGAACAGTGTACATGGACACACAGTCACCTGCTCCTTCACGTATCAGAGCAGTGCACATGGACACACAGTCACCTGTTCCTTCACGTATCAGAGCAGTGCACATGGACACACAGTCACCTGTTCCTGCACCCATCAGAGCAGTGCACATGGACAGACAGTCACCTGCTCCTACACGCATCAGAGCGGTGCACATGGACACACAGCCACCTGTACCTGCACCCATCAGAGCAGTGCACATGGACACACAGTCACCTGCTCCTGCACCCATCAGAGCAGTGCACATGGACACACAGTCACCTGTTCCTGCACCCATCAGAGCAGTGCACATGGACACACAGTCACCTTTTCCTGCCCCCATCAGAGCAGTGCACATGGACACACAGCCACCTGTTCCTGCATCCATCAGAGCAGTGCACATGGACACACAGTCACCTGTTCCTGCACGCATCAGAGCAGTGCACATGGACACACAGTCACCTGTTCCTGCACCCATCAGAGCAGTGCACATGGACAGACAGTCACCTGCTCCTACACGCATCAGAGCGGTGCACATGGACACACAGCCACCTGTACCTGCACCCATCAGAGCAGTGCACATGGGCACATAGCCACCTGTTCCTGCACCCATCAGAGCAGTGAACGTGGACACAAAGTCACCTGTTCCTGCACCCATCAGAGCAGTGAACGTGGACACACAGTCACCTGTTCCTGCCCCCATCAGAGCAGTGCACATGGACACACAGCCACCTGTTCCTGCACCCATCAGAGCCGTGCACATGGACACATAGTCACCTGTTCCTGCAGCCATCAGAGCGGTGCACATGGACATACAGCCTCCCGTTCCTGCACCCATCAGAACAGTGTACATGGACACACAGTCACCTGCTCCTTCACGTATCAGAGCAGTGCACATGGACACACAGTCACCTGTTCCTTCACGTATCAGAGCAGTGCACATGGACACACAGTCACCTGTTCCTGCACCCATCTGAGCCGTACACATGGACAAACAGCTACCTGTTCCTTCACGTATCAGAGCAGTGCACATGGACACACAGCCACCTGTTCCTGCATCCATCAGAGCAGTGCACATGGACACACGGTCACCTGTTCCTGCACCCATCAGAACAGTGCACATGGACACGCAGCCACCTGTTCCTGCACCCATCAGAACCGTGCACATGGACACACAGTCACCTGTTCCTGCACCCATCAGAGCAGTGCACATGGACACACAGTCACCTGTTCCTGCACCCATCAGAGCAGTGCACATGGACACACAGTCACCTGTTCCTGCACCCATCAGAACAGTGCACATGGACACAGAGTCACCTGTTCCTGCACCCATCAGAACAGTGCACATGGACACACAGTCACCTGCTCATGCACCCATCAGAGCAGTGCACATGGACACACAGTCACCTGTTCCTGCACCCATCAGAGCAGTGCACATGGACACACAGTCACCTTTTCCTACACCCATCAGAGCAGTGCACATGGACACACAGTCACCTGTTCCTGCACCCATCAGAACAGTGCACATGGACACAGAGTCACCTGTTCATGCACCCATCAGAACAGTGCACATGGACACACAGTCACCTGCTCCTGCACCCATCAGAGCAGTGCACTTGGACACACAGTCACCTGTTCCTGCACCCATCAGAGCAGTGCACATGGACACACAGTCACCTTTTCCTACACCCATCAGAGCAGTGCACATGGACACACAGTCACCTGTTCCTGCACCCATCAGAACAGTGCACATGGACACACAGTCACCTCCTCCTGCACCCATCAGAGCAGTGCACATGGACACACAGTCACCTGTTCCTGCACCCATCAGAGCAGTGCACATGGACACACAGTCACCTTTTCCTACACCCATCAGAGCACTGCACATGGACACACAGTCACCTGTTCCTGCACCCATCAGAACAGTGCACATGGACACACAGTCACCTGTTCCTTCACGTATCAGAGCAGTGCACATGGACACACAGTCACCTGTTCCTTCACGTATCAGAGCAGTGCACATGGACACACAGTCACCTGTTCCTGCACCCATCAGAGCCGTACACATGGACAAACAGCTACCTGTTCCTTCACGTATCAGAGCAGTGCACATGGACACACAGCCACCTGTTCCTGCATCCATCAGAGCAGTGCACATGGACACACAGTCACCTGTTCCTGCACGCATCAGAGCAGTGCACATGGACACACAGTCACCTGTTCCTGCACCCATCAGAGCAGTGCACATGGACAGACAGTCACCTGCTCCTACACGCATCAGAGCGGTGCACATGGACACACAGCCACCTGTACCTGCACCCATCAGAGCAGTGCACATGGGCACATAGCCACCTGTTCCTGCACCCATCAGTGCAGTGAACGTGGACACAAAGTCACCTGTTCCTGCACCCATCAGAGCAGTGAACGTGGACACACAGTCACCTGTTCCTGCCCCCATCAGAGCAGTGCACATGGACACACAGCCACCTGTTCCTGCACCCATCAGAGCCGTGCACATGGACACATTGTCACCTGTTCCTGCAGCCATCAGAGCGGTGCACATGGACATACAGCCTCCCGTTCCTGCACCCATCAGAGCCGTACACATGGACATACAGCTACCTGTTCCTTCACCCATCAGAGCAGTGCACATGGGCACATAGCCACCTGTTCCTGCACCCATCAGAGCAGTGAACGTGGACACAAAGTCACCTGTTCCTGCACCCATCAGAGCAGTGAACGTGGACACACAGTCACCTGTTCCTGCCCCCATCAGAGCAGTGCACATGGACACACAGCCACCTGTTCCTGCACCCATCAGAGCCGTGCACATGGACACATAGTCACCTGTTCCTGCAGCCATCAGAGCGGTGCACATGGACATACAGCCTCCCGTTCCTGCACCCATCAGAGCCGTACACATGGACATACAGCTACCTGTTCCTTCACCCATCAGAACAGTGTACATGGACACACAGTCACCTGCTCCTTCACGTATCAGAGCAGTGCACATGGACACACAGTCACCTGTTCCTTCACGTATCAGAGCAGTGCACATGGACACACAGTCACCTGTTCCTGCACCCATCTGAGCCGTACACATGGACAAACAGCTACCTGTTCCTTCACGTATCAGAGCAGTGCACATGGACACACAGCCACCTGTTCCTGCATCCATCAGAGCAGTGCACATGGACACACGGTCACCTGTTCCTGCACCCATCAGAACAGTGCACACGGACACGCAGCCACCTGTTCCTGCACCCATCAGAACCGTGCACATGGACACACAGTCACCTGTTCCTGCACCCATCAGAGCAGTGCACATGGACACACAGTCACCTGTTCCTGCACCCATCAGAGCAGTGCACATGGACACACAGTCACCTGTTCCTGCACCCATCAGAACAGTGCACATGGACACAGAGTCACCTGTTCCTGCACCCATCAGAACAGTGCACATGGACACACAGTCACCTGCTCCTGCACCCATCAGAGCAGTGCACATGGACACACAGTCACCTGTTCCTGCACCCATCAGAGCAGTGCACATGGACACACAGTCACCTTTTCCTACACCCATCAGAGCAGTGCACATGGACACACAGTCACCTGTTCCTGCACCCATCAGAACAGTGCACATGGACACAGAGTCACCTGTTCCTGCACCCATCAGAACAGTGCACATGGACACACAGTCACCTGCTCCTGCACCCATCAGAGCAGTGCACTTGGACACACAGTCACCTGTTCCTGCACCCATCAGAGCAGTGCACATGGACACACAGTCACCTTTTCCTACACCCATCAGAGCAGTGCACATGGACACACAGTCACCTGTTCCTGCACCCATCAGAACAGTGCACATGGACACACAGTCACCTCCTCCTGCACCCATCAGAGCAGTGCACATGGACACACAGTCACCTGTTCCTGCACCCATCAGAGCAGTGCACATGGACACACAGTCACCTTTTCCTACACCCATCAGAGCACTGCACATGGACACACAGTCACCTGTTCCTGCACCCATCAGAACAGTGCACATGGACACACAGTCACCTGTTCCTTCACGTATCAGAGCAGTGCACATGGACACACAGTCACCTGTTCCTTCACGTATCAGAGCAGTGCACATGGACACACAGTCACCTGTTCCTGCACCCATCAGAGCCGTACACATGGACAAACAGCTACCTGTTCCTTCACGTATCAGAGCAGTGCACATGGACACACAGCCACCTGTTCCTGCATCCATCAGAGCAGTGCACATGGACACACAGTCACCTGTTCCTGCACGCATCAGAGCAGTGCACATGGACACACAGTCACCTGTTCCTGCACCCATCAGAGCAGTGCACATGGACAGACAGTCACCTGCTCCTACACGCATCAGAGCGGTGCACATGGACACACAGCCACCTGTACCTGCACCCATCAGAGCAGTGCACATGGGCACATAGCCACCTGTTCCTGCACCCATCAGTGCAGTGAACGTGGACACAAAGTCACCTGTTCCTGCACCCATCAGAGCAGTGAACGTGGACACACAGTCACCTGTTCCTGCCCCCATCAGAGCAGTGCACATGGGCACACAGCCACCTGTTCCTGCACCCATCAGAGCCGTGCACATGGACACATTGTCACCTGTTCCTGCAGCCATCAGAGCGGTGCACATGGACATACAGCCTCCCGTTCCTGCACCCATCAGAGCCGTACACATGGACATACAGCTACCTGTTCCTTCACCCATCAGAGCAGTGCACATGGACACACAGCCACCAGTTCCTGCACCCATCCGAGCAGTGCACATGGACACACAGTCACCTGTTCCTTCACGTATCAGAGCAGTGCACATGGACACTCAGCCACCTGTGCCTGCACCCATCAGAGCAGTGCACATGGACACACAGTCACCTGTTCCTGCACCCATCAGAGCAGTGCAGATGGACAAACATTCACCTGTTCCTGCACCCATCAGAGCAGTGCAGATGGACACACAGTCACCTGTTCCTGCACCCATCAGAGCAGTGTACATGGACACACAGCCACCTGTTCCTGCACCCATCAGAGCAGTGCACATGGACACACAGCCACCTGTTCCTGCACCCATCAGAACAGTGCACATGGACACACAGTCACCTGTTCCTGCACCCATCAGAACAGTGCACATGGACACAGAGTCACCTGTTCCTGCACCCATCAGAACAGTGCACATGGACACACAGTCACCTGTTCCTGCACCCATCAGAGCTGTGCACATGGACACACAGTCACCTGTTCCTGCACCCATCAGAGCAGTGCACATGGACACACAGCCACCTGTTCCTGCACCCATCAGAACAGTGAATATGGACACACAGCCACCTGTTCCTGCACCCATCAGAGCCTTGCACATGGACACACAGTCACCTGTTCCTGCACCCATCAGAAAACTGCACATGAACACACAGCGACCTGCTCCAGCACCCATCAGAGCAGTGCACATGGACACACAGTCACCTGTTCCTGCACCCATCAGAGCAGTGCACATGGACACACAGTCAACTTTTCCTACACCCATCAGAGCAGTGCACATGGACACACAGTCACCTGCTCCTGCACCCATCAGAGCAGTGCACATGGACACACAGTCACCTGTTCCTGCACCCATCAGAGCAGTGCACATGGACACACAGTCACCTTTTCCTACACCCATCAGAGCAGTGCACATGGACACACAGTCACCTGTTCCTGCACCCATCAGAACAGTGCACATGGACACACAGTCACCTGTTCCTGCACCCATCAGAACAGTGCACATGGACACACAGTCACCTGTTCCTTCACGTATCAGAGCAGTGCACATGGACACACAGTCACCTGTTCCTTCACGTATCAGAGCAGTGCACATGGACACACAGTCACCTGTTCCTGCACCCATCAGAGCCGTACACATGGACAAACAGCTACCTGTTCCTTCACGTATCAGAGCAGTGCACATGGACACACAGCCACCTGTTCCTGCATCCATCAGAGCAGTGCACATGGACACACGGTCACCTGTTCCTGCACCCATCAGAACAGTGCACATGGACACGCAGCCACCTGTTCCTGCACCCATCAGAACAGTGCACATGGACACACAGTCACCTGTTCCTGCACCCATCAGAGCAGTGCACATGGACACACAGTCACCTGTTCCTGCACCCATCAGAGCAGTGCACATGGACACACAGTCACCTGTTCCTGCACCCATCAGAGCAGTGCACATGGACACACAGTCACCTGTTCCTGCTCCCATCAGAGCAGTGCACATGGACACACAGTCACCTGTTCCTGCACCCATCAGAGCAGTGCACATGGACACACAGTCACCTTTTCCTACACCCATCAGAGCAGTGCACATGGACACACAGTCACCTGTTCCTGCACCCATCAGAACAGTGCACATGGACACACAGTCACCTGTTCCTGCACCCATCAGAACAGTGCACATGGACACACAGTCACCTGTTCCTTCACGTATCAGAGCAGTGCACATGGACACACAGTCACCTGTTCCTTCACGTATCAGAGCAGTGCACATGGACACACAGTCACCTGTTCCTGCACCCATCAGAGCCGTACACATGGACAAACAGCTACCTGTTCCTTCACGTATCAGAGCAGTGCACATGGACACACAGCCACCTGTTCCTGCATCCATCAGAGCAGTGCACATGGACACACGGTCACCTGTTCCTGCACCCATCAGAACAGTGCACATGGACACGCAGCCACCTGTTCCTGCACCCATCAGAACAGTGCACATGGACACACAGTCACCTGTTCCTGCACCCATCAGAGCAGTGCACATGGACACACAGTCACCTGTTCCTGCACCCATCAGAGCAGTGCACATGGACACACAGTCACCTGTTCCTGCACCCATCAGAACAGTGCACATGGACACAGAGTCACCTGTTCCGGCACCCATCAGAACAGTGCACATGGACACACAGTCACCTGCTCCTGCACCCATCAGAGCAGTGCACATGGACACACAGTCACCTGTTCCTGCACCCATCAGAGCAGTGCACATGGACACACAGTCACCTTTTCCTACACCCATCAGAGCAGTGCACATGGACACACAGTCACCTGTTCCTGCACCCATCAGAACAGTGTACATGGACACACAGTCACCTGCTCCTTCACGTATCAGAGCAGTGCACATGGACACACAGTCACCTGTTCCTTCACGTATCAGAGCAGTGCACATGGACACACAGTCACCTGTTCCAGCACCCATCTGAGCCGTACACATGGACAAACAGCTACCTGTTCCTTCACGTATCAGAGCAGTGCACATGGACACACAGCCACCTGTTCCTGCATCCATCAGAGCAGTGCACATGGACACACGGTCACCTGTTCCTGCACCCATCAGAACAGTGCACATGGACACGCAGCCACCTGTTCCTGCACCCATCAGACCCGTGCACATGGACACACAGTCACCTGTTCCTGCACCCATCAGAGCAGTGCACATGGACACACAGTCACCTGTTCCTGCACCCATCAGAGCAGTGCACATGGACACACAGTCACCTGTTCCTGCACCCATCAGAACAGTGCACATGGACACAGAGTCACCTGTTCCTGCACCCATCAGAACAGTGCACATGGACACACAGTCACCTGCTCCTGCACCCATCAGAGCAGTGCACATGGACACACAGTCACCTGTTCCTGCACCCATCAGAGCAGTGCACATGGACACACAGTCACCTTTTCCTACACCCATCAGAGCAGTGCACATGGACACACAGTCACCTGTTCCTGCACCCATCAGAACAGTGCACATGGACACACAGTCACCTGTTCCTGCACCCATCAGAACAGTGCACATGGACACACAGTCACCTGTTCCTTCACGTATCAGAGCAGTGCACATGGACACACAGTCACCTGTTCCTTCACGTATCAGAGCAGTGCACATGGACACACAGTCACCTGTTCCTGCACCCATCAGAGCCGTACACATGGACAAACAGCTACCTGTTCCTTCACGTATCAGAGCAGTGCACATGGACACACAGCCACCTGTTCCTGCATCCATCAGAGCAGTGCACATGGACACACGGTCACCTGTTCCTGCACCCATCAGAACAGTGCACATGGACACGCAGCCACCTGTTCCTGCACCCATCAGAACAGTGCACATGGACACACAGTCACCTGTTCCTGCACCCATCAGAGCAGTGCACATGGACACACAGTCACCTGTTCCTGCACCCATCAGAGCAGTGCACATGGACACACAGTCACCTGTTCCTGCACCCATCAGAACAGTGCACATGGACACAGAGTCACCTGTTCCTGCACCCATCAGAACAGTGCACATGGACACACAGTCACCTGCTCCTGCACCCATCAGAGCAGTGCACATGGACACACAGTCACCTGTTCCTGCACCCATCAGAGCAGTGCACATGGACACACAGTCACCTTTTCCTACACCCATCAGAGCAGTGCACATGGACACACAGTCACCTGTTCCTGCACCCATCAGAACAGTGTACATGGACACACAGTCACCTGCTCCTTCACGTATCAGAGCAGTGCACATGGACACACAGTCACCTGTTCCTTCACGTATCAGAGCAGTGCACATGGACACACAGTCACCTGTTCCAGCACCCATCTGAGCCGTACACATGGACAAACAGCTACCTGTTCCTTCACGTATCAGAGCAGTGCACATGGACACACAGCCACCTGTTCCTGCATCCATCAGAGCAGTGCACATGGACACACGGTCACCTGTTCCTGCACCCATCAGAACAGTGCACATGGACACGCAGCCACCTGTTCCTGCACCCATCAGACCCGTGCACATGGACACACAGTCACCTGTTCCTGCACCCATCAGAGCAGTGCACATGGACACACAGTCACCTGTTCCTGCACCCATCAGAGCAGTGCACATGGACACACAGTCACCTGTTCCTGCACCCATCAGAACAGTGCACATGGACACAGAGTCACCTGTTCCTGCACCCATCAGAACAGTGCACATGGACACACAGTCACCTGCTCCTGCACCCATCAGAGCAGTGCACATGGACACACAGTCACCTGTTCCTGCACCCATCAGAGCAGTGCACATGGACACACAGTCACCTTTTCCTACACCCATCAGAGCAGTGCACATGGACACACAGTCACCTGTTCCTGCACCCATCAGAACAGTGCACATGGACACACATTCACCTGCTCCTTCACGTATCAGAGCAGTGCACATGGACACACAGTCACCTGTTCCTTCAAGTATCAGAGCAGTGCACATGGACACACAGTCACCTGTTCCTGCACCCATCAGAGCCGTACACATGGACAAACAGCTACCTGTTCCTTCACGTATCAGAGCAGTGCACATGGACACACAGCCACCTGTTCCTGTATCCATCAGAGCAGTGCACATGGACACACGGTCACCTGTTCCTGCACCCATCAGAACAGTGCACATGGACACGCAGCCACCTGTTCCTGCACCCATCAGAACAGTGCACATGGACACACAGCCACCTGTTCCTTCACCCATCAGAGCAGTGCACATGGACACACAGTCACCTGTTCCTGCACCCATCAGAGCAGTGCACATGGACATTCAGCCAACTGTTCCTGCACCCATCAGAGCAGTGCACGTGGACACACAGTCACCTTTTCCTACACCCATCAGTGCAGTGCACATGGACACACAGTCACCTATTCCTGCACCCATCAGAACAGTGCACATGGACACACAGTCACCTGTTCCTGCACCCATCAGAACATTGCACATGGACACACAGTCACCTGTTCCTGCACCCATCAGAACAGTGCACATGGACACAGAGTCACCTGTTCCTGCACCCATCAGAGCAGTGCACATGGACACACAGTCACCTGTTCCTGCACCCATCAGAACAGTGCACATGGACACACAGTCACCTGTTCCTGCACCCATCAGAACAGTGCACATGGACACACAGCCACCTGTTCCTGCACCCATCAGAGCAGTGCAAATGGACACACAGTCACCTGTTCCTGCACCCATCAGAGCAGTGCACATGGACACACAGTCACCTGTTCCTGCACCCATCAGAGCAGTGCACATGGACAGACAGTCACCTGCTCCTACACGCATCAGAGCGGTGCACATGGACACACAGCCACCTGTACCTGCACCCATCAGAGCAGTGCACATGGGCACATAGCCACCTGTTCCTGCACCCATCAGAGCAGTGAACGTGGACACAAAGTCACCTGTTCCTGCACCCATCAGAGCAGTGAACGTGGACACAAAGTCACCTGTTCCTGCACCCATCAGAGCAGTGCACATGGACACACAGCCACCTGTTCCTGCACCCATCAGAGCCGTGCACATGGACACATAGTCACCTGTTCCTGCAGCCATCAGAGCGGTGCACATGGACATACAGCCACCCGTTCCTGCACCCATCAGAGCCGTACACATGGACATACAGCTACCTGTTCCTTCACCCATCAGAGCAGTGCACATGGACACACAGCCACCTGTTCCTGCACCCATCCGAGCAGTGCACATGGACAGACAGTCACCTGTTCCTTCACGTATCAGAGCAGTGCACATGGACACACAGTCACCTGTTCCTTCACGTATCAGAGCAGTGCACATGGACACACAGCCACCTGTTCCTGCACCCATCAGAGCAGTGCACATGGACACACAGCCACCTGTTCCTGCACCCATCAGAGCAGTGCACATGGACACACAGCCACCTGTTCCTGCACCCATCAGAGCAGTGCACATGGACATACAGCCACCTGTTCTTGCACCCATCAGAGCAGTGCACATGGACACACAGCCACCTGTTCCTGCACACATCAGAACAGTGCACATGGACATTCAGCCACCTGATCCTGCACCCATCAGAGCAGTGCACATGGATCCACAGCCACCTGTTCCTGCACCCATCAGAACAGTGCACATGGACACACAGCCACCTGTTCCTGCACCCATTGGAGCATTGCACATGGACACACAGCCAACTGTTCCAGCACCCAACAGGGCAGTGCACATGGACACACAGCCAACTGTTCCTGCAACCATCAGAGCCGTGCACATGGACACACAGTTACCTGTTCCTGCAACCATCAGAGGCGTGCACATGGACACACAGTCACCTGTTCCTGCAAACATCAGAGGCGTGCACATGGACACACAGTCACCTGTTCCTGCACCCATCAGAGCCGTGCACATGGACACACAGCCACCTGTTCCTGCACCCATCAGAGCACTGCACATGGACACACAGTCACCTGTTCCTGCACCCTTCAGAGCAGTGCACATGGATACAAAGTCACCTGTTCCTGCACCCATCAGAGCAGTGCACATGGACACACAGCCACCTGTTCCTGCACCCATCAGAGCAGTGCACATGAACACACAGCCACCTGTTGCTGCACCCATCAGAGCAGTGCACATGGACACACAGTCACCTGTTCCTGCACCCATCAGAGCAGTGCACATGGACACACAGTCACCTGTTCCTGCACCCATCAGAGCAGTGCACATGGACACACAGTCACCTGTTCCTGCACCCATCAGAGCAGTGCACATGGACACACAGTCACCTGTTCCTGCACCCATCAGAGCAGTGCACATGGACACACAGTCACCTGTTCCTGCACCCATCAGAGCAGTGCACATGGACACACAGCCACCTGTTCTTGCACCCATCAGAGCAGTGCACATGGACACACAGCCACCTGTTCCTGCACCCATCAGAGCCGTGCTCATGGACACATAGTCACCTGTTCCTGCAGCCATCAGAGCGGTGCACATGGACATACAGCCACCCGTTCCTGCACCCATCAGAGCCGTACACATGGACATACAGCTACCTGTTCCTTCACCCATCAGAGCAGTGCACATGGACACACAGCCACCTGTTCCTGCACCCATCCGAGCAGTGCACATGGACACACAGTCAGCTGTTCCTTCACGTATCAGAGCAGTGCACATGGACACACAGTCACCTGTTCCTTCACGTATCAGAGCAGTGCACATGGACACACAGTCACCTGTTCCTGCACCCATCAGAGCAGTGCACATGGACACACAGTCACCTGTTCCTTCACGTATCAGAGCAGTGCACATGGACACACAGTCACCTGTTCCAGCACCCATCAGAGCCGTACACATGGACAAACAGCTACCTGTTCGTTTACGTATCAGAGCAGTGCACATGGACACACAGCCACCTGTTCCTGCATCCATCAGAGCAGTGCACATGGACACACAGCCACCTGTTCCTGCACCCATTGGAGCATTGCACATTGATACACAGCCAACTGTTCCAGCACCCAACTGGGCAGTGCACATGGACACACAGCCACCTGTTCCTGCAACCATCAGAGCCGTGCACATGGACACACAGTTACCTGTTCCTGCAACCATCAGAGGCGTGCACATGGACACACAGTCACCTGTTCCTGCAACCATCAGAGGCGTGCACATGGACACACAGTCACCTGTTCCTGCACCCATCAGAGCCGTGCACATGGACACACAGCCACCTGTTCCTGCACCCATCAGAGCAGTGCACATGGACACACAGTCACCTGTTCCTGCACCCATCAGAGCAGTGCACATGGACACACAGTCACCTGTTCCTGCACCCATCAGAGCAGTGCACATGGACACACAGCCACCTGTTCTTGCACCCATCAGAGCAGTGCACATGGACACACAGCCACCTGTTCCTGCACCCATCAGAGCCGTGCACATGGACACATAGTCACCTGTTCCTGCAGCCATCAGAGCGGTGCACATGGACATACAGCCACCCGTTCCTGCACCCATCTGAGCCGTACACATGGACATACAGCTACCTGTTCCTGCACCCATCAGAGCAGTGTACATGGACACACAGACACCTGTTCCTGCACCCATCCGAGCAGTGCACATGGACACACAGTCACCTGTTCCTTCACGTATCAGAGCAGTGCACATGGACACACAGTCACCTGTTCCTTCACGTATCAGAGCAGTGCACATGGACACACAGCCACCTGTTCTGCATCCATCAGAGCAGTGCACATGGACTCACAGTCACCTGTTCCTGCACCCATCAGAGCAGTGCACATGGACACACAGTCACCTGTTCCTGCACCCATCAGAGCAGTGCACATGGACACTCAGCCACCTGTTCCTGCACCCATCAGAGCAGTGCACATGGACACACAGTCACCTGTTCCTGCACCCATCAGAGCAGTGCACATGGACAGACAGTCACCTGTTCCTGCACCCATCAGAGCAGTGCAGATGGACACACAGTCACCTGTTCCTGCACCCATCAGAGCAGTGCACATGGACACACAGCCACCTGTTCCTGCACCCATCAGAGCAGTGCACATGAACACACAGCCACCTGTTGCTGCACCCATCAGAGCAGTGCACATGGACACACAGTCACCTGTTCCTGCACCCATCAGAGCAGTGCACATGGACACACAGTCACCTGTTCCTGCACCCATCAGAGCAGTGCACATGGACACACAGTCACCTGTTCCTGCACCCATCAGAGCAGTGCACATGGACACACAGTCACCTGTTCCTGCACCCATCAGAGCAGTGCACATGGACACACAGCCACCTGTTCCTGCACCCATCAGAGCCGTGCTCATGGACACATAGTCACCTGTTCCTGCAGCCATCAGAGCCGTGCTCATGGACACATAGTCACCTGTTCCTGCAGCCATCAGAGCGGTGCACATGGACATACAGCCACCCGTTCCTGCACCCATCAGAGCCGTACACATGGACATACAGCTACCTGTTCCTTCACCCATCAGAGCAGTGCACATGGACACACAGCCACCTGTTCCTGCACCCATCCGAGCAGTGCACATGGACACACAGCCACCTGTTCCTGCACCCATTGGAGCATTGCACATTGACACACAGCCAACTGTTCCAGCACCCAACAGGGCAGTGCACATGGACACACAGCCACCTGTTCCTGCAACCATCAGAGCCGTGCACATGGACACACAGTTACCTGTTCCTGCAACCATCAGAGGCGTGCACATGGACACACAGTCACCTGTTCCTGCAACCATCAGAGGCGTGCACATGGACACACAGTCACCTGTTCCTGCACCCATCAGAGCCGTGCACATGGACACACAGCCACCTGTTCCTGCACCCATCAGAGCAGTGCACATGGACACACAGTCACCTGTTCCTGCACCCATCAGAGCAGTGCACATGGACACACAGTCACCTGTTCCTGCACCCATCAGAGCAGTGCACATGGACACACAGTCACCTGTTCCTGCACCCATCAGAGCAGTGCACATGGACACAAAGCCACCTGTTCCTGCACCCATCAGAGCAGTGCACATGGGCACACAGTCACCTGTTCCTGCACCCATCAGAGCAGTGCACATGGACACACAGCCACCTGTTCTTGCACCCATCAGAGCAGTGCACATGGACACACAGCCACCTGTTCCTGCACCCATCAGAGCCGTGCACATGGACACATAGTCACCTGTTCCTGCAGCCATCAGAGCGGTGCACATGGACATACAGCCACCCGTTCCTGCACCCATCTGAGCCGTACACATGGACATACAGCTACCTGTTCCTTCACCCATCAGAGCAGTGCACATGGACACACAGACACCTGTTCCTGCACCCATCCGAGCAGTGCACATGGACACACAGTCACCTGTTCCTTCACGTATAAGAGCAGTGCACATGGACACACAGTCACCTGTTCCTTCACGTATCAGAGCAGTGCACATGGACACACAGCCACCTGTTCTGCATCCATCAGAGCAGTGCACATGGACTCACAGTCACCTGTTCCTGCTCCCATCAGAACAGTGCACATGGACACGCAGCCACCTGTTCCTGCACCTATCAGAACAGTGCACATGGACACACAGCCACCTGTTCCTGCACCCATCAGAGCAGTGCACATGGACACACAGTCACCTGTTCCTGCACCCATCAAGCAGTGCACATGGACATCCAGCCAACTGTTCCTGCACCCATCAGAGCAGTGCACATGGACACACAGTCACCTGTTCCTGCACCCATCAGAGCAGTGCACACGGACACACAGTCACCTGTTCCTGCACCCATCAGAGCAGTGCACATGGACACACAGTCACCTGTTCCTGCACCCATCAGAGCAGTGCACATGGACATCCAGCCAACTGTTCCTGCACCCATCAGAGCAGTGCACATGGACACACAGTCACCTGTTCCTGCACCCATCAGAGCAGTGCACATGGACACACAGTCACCTGTTCCTGCACCCATCAGAGCAGTGCACATGGACACTCAGCCACCTGTTCCTGCACCCATCAGAGCAGTGCACATGGACACACAGTCACCTGTTCCTGCACCCATCAGAGCAGTGCACATGGACAAACAGTCACCTGTTCCTGCACCCATCAGAGCAGTGCAGATGGACACACAGTCACCTGTTCCTGCACCCATCAGAGCAGTGCACATGGACACACAGCCACCTGTTCCTGCACCCATCAGAGCAGTGCACATGAACACACAGCCACCTGTTGCTGCACCCATCAGAGCAGTGCACATGGACACACAGTCACCTGTTCCTGCACCCATCAGAGCAGTGCACATGGACATTCAGCCACCTGATCCTGCACCCATCAGAGCAGTGCACATGGATCCACAGCCACCTGTTCCTGCACCCATCAGAACAGTGCACATGGACACACAGCCACCTGTTCCTGCACCCATTGGAGCATTGCACATGGACACACAGTCACCTGCTCCTACACGCATCAGAGCGGTGCACATGGACACACAGCCACCTGTACCTGCACCCATCAGAGCAGTGCACATGGGCACATAGCCACCTGTTCCTGCACCCATCAGAGCAGTGAACGTGGACACAAAGTCACCTGTTCCTGCACCCATCAGAACAGTGCACATGGACACACAGTCACCTGCTCCTTCACGTATCAGAGCAGTGCACATGGACACACAGCCACCTGTACCTGCACCCATCAGAGCAGTGCACATGGACACACAGTCACCTTTTCCTACACCCATCAGAGCAGTGCACATGGACACACAGTCACCTGTTCCTGCACCCATCAGAACAGTGCACATGGACACACAGTCACCTGCTCCTTCACGTATCAGAGCAGTGCACATGGACACACAGTCACCTGTTCCTTCACGTATCAGAGCAGTGCACATGGACACACAGACACCTGTTCCTGCACCCATCAGAGCCGTACACATGGACAAACAGCTACCTGTTCCTTCACGTATCAGAGCAGTGCACATGGACACACAGCCACCTGTTCCTGCATCCATCAGAGCAGTGCACATGGACACACGGTCACCTGTTCCTGCACCCATCAGAACAGTGCACATGGACACGCAGCCACCTGTTCCTGCACCCAAAAGAACAGTGCACATGGACACACAGTCACCTGTTCCTGCACCCATCAGAGCAGTGCACATGGACACACAGTCACCTGTTCCTGCACCCATCAGAACAGTGCACATGGACACAGAGTCACCTGTTCCTGCACCCATCAGAACAGTGCACATGGACACACAGTCACCTGCTCCTGCACCCATCAGAGCAGTGCACATGGACACACAGTCACCTGTTCCTGCACCCATCAGAGCATTGCACATGGACACACAGTCACCTTTTCCTACACCCATCAGAGCAGTGCACATGGACACACAGTCACCTGTTCCTGCACCCATCAGAACAGTGCACATGGACACACAGTCACCTGCTCCTTCACGTATCAGAGCAGTGCACATGGACACACAGTCACCTGTTCCTTCACGTATCAGAGCAGTGCACATGGACACAAAGTCACCTGTTCCTGCACCCATCAGAGCCGTACACATGGACAAACAGCTACCTGTTCCTTCACGTATCAGAGCAGTGCACATGGACACACAGCCACCTGTTTCTGTATCCATCAGAGCAGTGCACATGGACACACGGTCACCTGTTCCTGCACCCATCAGAACAGTGCACATGGACACGCAGCCACCTGTTCCTGCACCCATCAGAACAGTGCACATGGACACACAGCCACCTGTTCCTGCACCCATCAGAGCAGTGCAGATGGACATCCAGCCAACTGTTCCTGCACACATCAGAGCAGTGCACATGGACACACAGTCACCTTTTCCTACACCCATCAGAGCAGTGCACATGGACACACAGTCACCTGTTCCTGCACCCATCAGAACAGTGCACATGGACACACAGTCACCTGTTCCTGCACCCATCAGAACAGTGCACATGGACACACAGTCACCTGTTCCTGCACCCATCAGAACAGTGCACATGGACACAGAGTCAGCTGTTCCTGCACCCATCAGAGCAGTGCACATGGACACACAGTCACCTGTTCCTGCACCCATCAGAACAGTGCACATGGACAGACAGTCACCTGTTCCTGCACCCATCAGAACAGTGCACATGGACGCACTGCCACCTGTCCCTGCACCCATTGGAGCATTGCACATGGACACACAGCCAACTGTTCCAGCACCCATCAGGGCAGTGCACATGGACACACAGCCACCTGTTCCTGCAACCATCAGAGCCGTGCACATGGACACACAGTTACGTGTTCCTGCAACCATCAGAGGCGTGCACATGGACACACAGTCACCTGTTCCTGCAAACATCAGAGGCGTGCACATGGAAACACAGTCACCTGTTCCTGCACCCATCAGAGCTGTGCTCATGGACACACAGCCACCTGTTCCTGCACCCATCAGAGCACTGCACATGGACACACAGTCACCTATTCCTGCACCCTTCAGAGCAGTGCACATGGATACAAAGTCACCTGTTCCTGCACCCATCAGAGCAGTGCACATGCACACACAGCGACCTGCTCCTGCACCCATCAGAGCAGTGCACATGGACACACAGTCACCTGTTCCTGCACCCATCAGAACAGTGCACATGGACACACAGTCACCTGTTCCTGCACCCATCAGAACAGTGCACATGGACACAGAGTCACCTGTTCCTGCACCCATCAGAGCAGTGCACATGGACACACAGTCACCTGTTCCTGCACCCATCAGAACAGTGCACATGGACACACAGTCACCTGTTCCTGCACCCATCAGAACAGTGCACATGGACACACAGCCACCTGTTCCTGCACCCATCAGAGCAGTGCACATGGACACACAGTCACCTGTTCCTGCACGCATCAGAACAGTGCACATGGACACACAGTCACCTGTTCCTGCACCCATCAGAGCAGTGCACATGGACAGACAGTCACCTGCTCCTACACGCATCAGAGCGGTGCACATGGACACACAGCCACCTGTACCTGCACCCATCAGAGCAGTGCACATGGGCACATAGCCACCTGTTCCTGCACCCATCAGAGCAGTGAACGTGGACACAAAGTCACCTGTTCCTGCACCCATCAGAGCATTGAACGTGGACACACAGTCACCTGTTCCTGCACCCATCAGAGCAGTGCATATGGACACACAGCCACCTGTTCCTGCACCCATCAGAGCCGTGCACATGGACACATAGTCACCTGTTCCTGCAGCCATCAGAGCGGTGCACATGGACATACAGCCACCTGTTCCTGCACCCATCAGAGCCGTACACATGGACATACAGCTACCTGTTCCTTCACCCATCAGAGCAGTGCACATGGACACACAGCCACCAGTTCCTGCACCCATCCGAGCAGTGCAAATGGACACACAGTCACCTGTTCCTTCACGTATCAGAGCAGTGCACATGGACACTCAGCCAGCTGTGCCTGCACCCATCAGAGCAGTGCACATGGACACACAGTCACCTGTTCCTGCACCCATCAGAGCAGTGCAGATGGACAAACAGTCACCTGTTCCTGCACCCATCAGAGCAGTGCAGATGGACACACAGTCACCTGTTCCTGCACCCATCAGAGCAGTGCACATGGACACAGAGCCACCTGTTCCTGCACCCATCAGAGCAGTGCACATGGACACACAGCCACCTGTTCCTGCACCCATCAGAACAGTGCACATGGACACACAGTCACCTGTTCCTGCACCCATCAGAACAGTGCACATGGACACAGAGTCACCTGTTCCTGCA
Source organism: Heterodontus francisci (assembly GCF_036365525.1). NCBI lineage: Eukaryota > Metazoa > Chordata > Chondrichthyes > Heterodontiformes > Heterodontidae > Heterodontus > Heterodontus francisci. The sequence continues at coordinate 202,569,302 of NC_090375.1, read as the reverse complement.
CCAATCAGAGCAGTGCACATGGACACACAGTCACCTGTTCCTGCACCCATCAGAACAGTGCACATGGACACACAGCCACCTGTTCCTGCACCCATCAGAGCAGTGCACATGGACACACAGTCACCTTTTCCTACACCCATCAGAGCCGTACACATGGACACACTGCCACCTGTTCCTGCACCCATCAGAGCACTGCACATGGATACACAGTCACCTGTTCCTGCAGCCATCAGAGCAGTGCACATGGATACAAAGTCACCTGTTCCTGCACCCATCAGAGCAGTGCACATGGACACACAGTCACCTGTTGCTGCACCCATCAGAGCAGTGCACATGGACACACAGCCACCTGTTCCTGCACCCATCAGAACAGTGAACATGGACACACAGTCACCTGTTCCTGCACCCATCAGAGCAGTGCACATGGACACACAGTCACCTTTTCCTACACCCATCAGAGCAGTGCACATGGACACACAGTCACCTGTTCCTGCACCCATCAGAACAGTGCACATGGACACACAGTCACCTGTTCCTGCACCCATCAGAACAGTGCACATGGACACACAGTTACCTGTTCCTGCACCCATCAGAGCAGTGCACATGGACACACAGTCACCTGTTCCTGCACCCATCAGAACAGCGCATATGGACACACAGACACCTGTTCCTGCACCCATCAGAACGGTGCACATGGACACACAGCCACCTGTTCCTGCACCCATCAGAGCAGTGATCGTGGACAGAAAGTCACCTGTTCCTGCACCCATCAGAGCAGTGAACGTGGACACAAAGTCACCTGTTCCTGCACCCATCAGAGCAGTGCACATGGACACACAGCCACCTGTTCCTGCACCCATCAGAGCAGTGCACATGGACACACAGCCACCTGTTTCTGCACCCATCAGAGCAGTGCACATGGACACACAGTCGCCCGTTCCTGCTCCCATCAGAGCAGTGCGCATGGACTCACAGCCAACTGTTCCTGCACCCATCAGAGCAGTGCACATGGACAAACATTCACCTGTTCCTGCACCCATCAGAGCCGTGCACATGGACACACAGTCACCTGTTCCTGCAGCCATCAGAGCCGTGCACATGGACACACAGCCACAAGTTCCTGCACCCATCACAGCTGTGCACTTGAACACACAGCCACCTGTTCCTGCACCCATCAGAGCAGTGCACATGGGCATTCAGCCAACTGTTCCTGCACCCATCAGAGCAGTGCACATGGACACACAACCATCTGCTCCTGCACCCAACAGAGCAGTGCACATGGACACACAGACACCTGTTCCTGCACCTATCAGAGCAGTGCACATGGACACACAACCATCTGCTCCTGCACCCAACAGAGCAGTGCACATGGACACACAGTCACCTGTTCCTGCACCCATCAGAGCAGTGCACATGGACACACAGACACCTGTTCCTGCACCCATCAGAGCAGTGCACATGGACACACAAACATCTGCTCCTGCACCCAACAGACCAGTGCACATGGACACACAGCCACCTGTTCCTGCACCCATCAGAGCAGTGCACATGGACACACAACCATCTGCTCCTGCACCCAACAGAGCAGTGCACATGGAAACACAGTCACCTGTTCCTGCACGCATCATAGCAGTGCACAAGGACACACAGCCACCTGTTCTCGCACCCATCAGAGCACTGCACATGGACACACAGTCACCTTTTCCTACACGCATCAGAGCAGTGCACATGGACACACAGCCACCTGTTCCTGCACCCATCAGAGCAGTGCACATGGTCACACAGTCACCTGTTCCTGCACCCATCAGAGCAGTGCACATAGACACACAGCCACCTGTTCCTGCACCCATCAGAGCAGTGCACATGGACACACAGTCACCTTTTCCTACACCCATCAGAGCAGTGCACATGGACACACAGTCACCTGTTCCTGCAGCGATCCGAGCAGTGCACATGGACATACAGCCACCCGTTCCTGCACCCATCAGAGCAGTGCACATGGACACACAGTCACCTGTTCCTGAACCCATCAGAGCAGTGCACATGGACACACAGTCACCTGTTCCTGCAGCGATCCGAGCAATGCACATGGACACACAGCCACCTGTTCCTGCACCCATCAGAGCAGTGCATGTGGACACACAGCCAGCTGTTCCTGCATCCATCAGAGCAGTGCACATGGACACACAGTCACCTATTCCTGCACCCATCAGAACAGAGCACATGGACACGCAGCCACCTGTTCCTGCACCCATCAGAACAGTGCACATGGACACACAGTCACCTGTTCCTACACCCATCAAAGCAGTGCACATGGACACACAGTCACCTGTTCCTGCACCCATCAGAGCAGTGCACATGGACATCCAGCCAACTGTTCCTGCACCCATCAGAGCCGTGCACATGGACACACAGCCACCTGTTCCTGCACCCATCAGAGCAGTGCACATGGACACACAGTCATCTGTTCCTGCACCCATCAGAGCAGTGCACATAGACACACAGTCACCTGTTCCTGCACCCATCAGAGCAGTGCACATGGACACACAGTCACCTGTTCCTGCACCCATCAGAGCAGTGCACATGGACACAAAGCCACCTGTTCCTGCACCCATCAGAGCAGTGCACATGGACACACAGTCACCTGTTCCTGCACCCATCAGAGCAGTGCACATGGACACACAGCCACCTGTTCTTGCACCCATCAGAGCAGTGCACATGGACACACAGCCACCTGTTCCTGCACCCATCAGAGCCGTGCACATGGACACATAGTCACCTGTTCCTGCAGCCATCAGAGCGGTGCACATGGACGTACAGCCACCCGTTCCTGCACCCATCAGAGCCGTACACATGGACATACAGCTACCTGTTCCTTCACCCATCAGAGCAGTGCACATGGACACACAGCCACCTGTTCCTGCACCCATCCGAGCAGTGCAGATGGACACACAGTCACCTGTTCCTTCACGTATCAGAGCAGTGCACATGGACACAAAGTCAACTGTTCCTTCACGTATCAGAGCAGTGCACATGGACACACAGTCACCTGTTCCTGCACCCATCAGAGCCGTACACATGGACCAACAGCTACCTGTTCCTTCCCGTATCAGAGCAGTACACATGGACACATAGCCACCTGTTCCTGCATCCATCAGAGCAGTGCACATGGACACACAGTCACCTGTTCCTGCACCCATCAGAACAGAGCACATGGACACGCAGCCACCTGTTCCTGCACCCATCAGAACAGTGCACATGGACACACAGTCACCTGTTCCTGCACCCATCAGAGCAGTGCACATGGACATCCAGCCAACTGTTCCTGCACCCATCAGAGCAGTGCACATGGACACACAGTCACCTGTTCCTGCACCCATCAGAGCAGTGCACATGGACACACAGTCACCTGTTCCTGCACCCATCAAAGCAGTGCACATGGACACACAGTCACCTGTTCCTGCACCCATCAGAGCAGTGCACATGGACACACAGTCACCTGTTGCTGCACCCATTAGAGCACTGCACATGGACACACAGTCACCTGTTCCTGCACCCATCAGAGCAGTGCACATGGACACACAGCCACCTGTTCCTGCACCCATCAGAGCAGTGCATGTGGACACACAGCCAGCTGTTCCTGCACCCACCCAAGCAGTGCACATGGACACACAGCCATCCGTTCCTGCACCCATCAGAGCAGTGCACATGGACACACAGCCACCTGTTCCTTCACCCATCAGAGCAGTGCACATGGACACATAGCAAGCTGTTCCTGCACTCATCAGAGCAGTGCATGTGGACACACAGCCATCCGTTCCTGCACCCATCAGGGCCGTACACATGGACATACAGCCACCTGTTTCTGCACCCACCTGAGCAGTGCACAAGGACATACAGCCAAACGTTCCTGCACCCATCAGAGCCGTACACATGGACATACAGCTACCTGTTCCTGCACCCATCAGAACAGTGCACATGGACACACAGTCACCTGTTCCTGAACTCATCAGAACAGTGCACAGGATTGCACAGTCGCCCGTTCCTGCTCCCATCAGAGCAGTGCGCATGGACTCACAGCCAACTGTTCCTGCACCCATCAGAGCAGTGCACATGGACGCACAGCTAAATGTTCCTGCACCCATCAGAACAGTGCACATGGACACACAGCCAAATGTTCCTGCACCCATCAGAGCGGTGCACATGGACACACAGCCACCTGTTCCTGCACCCATCAGAACAGTGCACATGGACACACAGTCGCCTGTTCCTGAACTCATCAGAGCAGTGCACATTGGCACACAGACACCTGTTCCTGCACTCATCAGAGCAGTGCACATGGACACACAGTCACCTGTTCCTGCACCCATCAGAGCAGTGCACATGGACACACAGTCACCTGTTCCTGCACCCATCAGAGCAGTGCACATGGACACACAGTCACCTGTTCCTGCACCCATCAGAGCAGTGCACATGGACACAAAGCCACCTGTTCCTGCACCCATCAGAGCAGTGCACATGGACACACAGTCACCTGTTCCTGCACTCATCAGAGCAGTGCACATGGACACACAGCCACCTGTTCTTGCACCCATCAGAGCAGTGCACATGGACACACAGCCACCTGTTCCTGCACCCATCAGAGCCGTGCACATGGACACATAGTCACCTGTTCCTGCAGCCATCAGAGCGGTGCACATGGACGTACAGCCACCCTTTCCTACACCCATCAGAGCCGTACACATGGACATGCAGCTACCTGTTCCTTCACCCATCAGAGCAGTGCACATGGACACACAGCCACCTGTTCCTGCACCCATCCGAGCAGTGCACATGGACACACAGTCACCTGTTCCTTCACGTATCAGAGCAGTGCACATGGACACACAGTCACCTGTTCCTTCACGTATCAGAGCAGTGCACATGGACACACAGTCACCTGTTCCTGCACCCATCAGAGCCGTACACATGGACAAACAGCTACCTGTTCCTTCACGTATCAGAGCAGTGCACATGGACACACAGCCACCTGTTCCTGCATCCATCAGAGCAGTGCACATGGACACACAGTCACCTGTTCCTGCACCCATCAGAACAGTGCACATGGACATCCAGCCAACTGTTCCTGCACCCATCAGAGCAGTGCACATGGACACACAGTCACCTGTTCCTGCACCCATCAGAGCCGTGCACATGGACACACAGTCACCTGTTCCTGCACCCATCAAAGCAGTGCACATGGACGCACAGTCACCTGTTCCTGCACCCATCAGAGCAGTGCACATGGACATCCAGCCAACTGTTCCTGCACCCATCAGAGCAGTGCACATGGACACACAGCCACCTGTTCCTGCACCCATCAGAGCAGTGCACATGGACATACAGCCACCTGTTCCTGCACCCATCAGAGCAGTGCACATGGACACACAGCCACCTGTTCCTGCACCCATTGGAGCATTGCACATGGACACACAGCCAACTGTTCCAGCACCCAACAGGGCAGTGCACATGGACACACAGCCACCTGTTCCTGCAACCATCAGAGCCGTGCACATGGACACACAGCTACCTGTTCCTGCACCCATCAGAGCAGTGTACATGGACATACAGACACCTGTTCCTGCACCCATCAGAGCACTGCACATGGACACACAGCCACCTGTTCCTGCACCCATCAGAGCATTGCACATGGACACACAGCCAACTGTTCCAGCACCCAACTGGGCCTTGCACATGGACACACAGCCACCTGTTCCTGCAACCATCAGAGCCATGCACATGGACACACAGTTACCTGTTCCTGCAACCATCAGAGGCGTGCTCATGGACACACAGTCACCTGTTCCTGCAACCATCAGAGGCGTGCACATGGACACACAGTCACCTGTTCCTGCACCCATCAGAGCCGTGCACATGGACACACAGCCACCTGTTCCTGCACCCATCAGAGCAGTGCACATGGACACACAGTCACCTGTTCCTGCACCCATCAGAGCAGTGCACATGGACACACAGTCACCTGTTCCTGCACCCATCAGAGCAGTGCACATGGACACACAGTCACCTGTTCCTGCACCCCTCAGAGCAGTGCACATGGACACAAAGCCACCTGTTCCTGCACCCATCAGAGCAGTGCACATGGACACACAGTCACCTGTTCCTGCACCCATCAGAGCAGTGCACATGGACACAGAGCCACCTGTTCCTGCACCCATCAGAGCCGTGCACATGGACACATAGTCACCTGTTCCTGCAGCCATCAGAGCGGTGCACATGGACGTACAGCCACCCGTTCCTGCACCCATCAGAGCCGTACACATGGACATACAGCTACCTGTTCCTTCACCCATCAGAGCAGTGCACATGGACACACAGCCACCTGTTCCTGCACCCATCCGAGCAGTGCAGGTGGACACACAGTCACCTGTTCCTTCACGTATCAGAGCAGTGCACATGGACACACAGTCACCTGTTCCTTCACGTATCAGAGCAGTGCACATGGACACACAGTCACCTGTTCCTGCACCCATCAGAGCAGTGCACATGGACATCCAGCCAATTGTTCCTGCACCCATCAGAGCAATGCACATGGACACACAGTCACCTGTTCCTGCACCCATCGGAGCAGTGCACATGGACACACAGTCACCTGTTCCTACACCCATCAAAGCAGTGCACATGGACACACAGTCACCTGTTCCTGCACCCATCAGAGCAGTGCACATGGACACACAGTCACCTGTTGCTGCACCCATCAGAGCAGTGCACATGGACACACAGTCACCTGTTCCTGCACCCATCAGAGCAGTGCACATGGACACACAGCCACCTGTTCCTGCACCCATCAGAGCAGTGCATGTGGACACACAGCCAGCTGTTCCTGCACCCACCCAAGCAGTGCACATGGACACACAGCCATCCGTTCCTGCACACATCAGAGCAGTGCACATGGACACACAGCCACCTGTTCCTTCACCCATCAGAGCAGTGCACATGGACACACAGCCAGCTGTTCCTGCACTCATCAGAGCAGTGCATGTGGACACACAGCCATCCGTTCCTGCACCCATCAGAGCAGTACACATGGACGTACAGCTACCTGTTTCTGCACCCACCTGAGCAGAGCACAAGGACATACAGCCAAACGTTGCTGCACCCATCAGAGCCGTACACATGGACATACAGCTACCTGTTCCTGCACCCATCAGAACAGTGCACATGGACACACAGTCATCTGTTCCTGAACTCATCAGAACAGTGCACAGGATTGCACAGTCGCCCGTTACTGCTCCCATCAGAGCAGTGCGCATGGACTCACAGCCAACTGTTCCTGCACCCATCAGAGCAGTGCACATGGACGCACAGCCAAATATTCCTGCACCCATCAGAACAGTGCACATGGACACACAGCCAAATGTTCCTGCACCCATCAGAGCGGTGCACATGGACACACAGCCACCTGTTCCTGCACCCATCAGAACAGTGCACATGGACACACAGTCGCCTGTTCCTGAACTCATCAGAGCAGTGCACATGGGCACACAGACACCTGTTCCTGCACCCATCAGAGCAGTGCACATGGACACACAGTCACCTGTTCCTGCACCCATCAGAGCAGTGCACATGGACACACAGTCACCTGTTCCTGCACCCATCAGAGCAGTGCACATGGACACACAGTCACCTGTTCCTGCACCCATCAGAGCAGTGCACATGGACACAAAGCCACCTGTTCCTGCACCCATCAGAGCAGTGCACATGGACACACAGTCACCTGTTCCTGCACTCATCAGAGCAGTGCACATGGACACACAGCCACCTGTTCTTGCACCCATCAGAGCAGTGCACATGGACACACAGCCACCTGTTCCTGCACCCATCAGAGCCGTGCACATGGACACATAGTCACCTGTTCCTGCAGCCATCAGAGCGGTGCACATGGACGTACAGCCACCCGTTCCTGCACCCATCAGAGCCGTACACATGGACATACAGCTACCTGTTCCTTCACCCATCAGAGCAGTGCACATGGACACACAGCCACCTGTTCCTGCACCCATCCGAGCAGTGCACATGGACACACAGTCACCTGTTCCTTCACGTATCAGAGCAGTGCACATGGACACACAGTCACCTGTTCCTTCACGTATCAGAGCAGTGCACATGGACACACAGTCACCTGTTCCTGCACCCATCAGAGCCGTACACATGGACAAACAGCTACCTGTTCCTTCACGTATCAGAGCAGTGCACATGGACACACAGCCACCTGTTCCTGCATCCATCAGAGCAGTGCACATGGACACACAGTCACCTGTTCCTGCACCCATCAGAACAGAGCACAAGGACACGCAGCCACCTCTTCCTGCACCCATCAGAACAGTGCACATGGACACACAGCCACCTTTTCCTGCACCCATCAGAGCAGTGCACATGGACACACAGTCACCTGTTCCTGCACCCATCAGAGCAGTGCACATGGACATCCAGCCAACTGTTCCTGCACCCATCAGAGCAGTGCACATGGACACACAGTCACCTGTTCCTGCACCCATCAGAGCAGTGCACATGGACACACAGTCACCTGTTCCTACACCCATCAAAGCAGTGCACATGGACACACAGTCACCTGTTCCTGCACCCATCAGAGCAGTGCACATGGACATCCAGCCAACTGTTCCTGCACCCATCAGAGCAGTGCACATGGACACACCGCCACCTGTTCCTGCACCCATCAGAGCAGTGCACATGGACCCACAGCCACCTGTTCCTGCACCCATCAGAGCAGTGCACATGGACACACTGCCACCTGTTCCTGCACCCATCAGAGCAGTGCACATGGACACACAGTCACCTGTTCCTGCACCCATCAGAGCAGTGCACATGGACACACAGCCACCTATTCCTGCACCCATCAGAGCAGTGCACATGGACATACAGCCACCTGTTCCTGCACCCATCAGAGCAGTGCACATGGACACACAGCCACCTGTTCCTGCACCCATCAGAGCAGTGCACATGGACATACAGCCACCTGTTCCTGCACCCATCAGAGCAGTGCACATGGACATCCAGCCAACTGTTCCTGCACCCATCAGAGCAGTGCACATGGACACACAGTCACCTGTTCCTGCACCCATCAGAGCAGTGCACATGGACACACAGTCACCTGTTCCTACACCCATCAAAGCAGTGCACATGGACACACAGTCACCTGTTCCTGCACCCATCAGAGCAGTGCACATGGACACACAGTCACCTGTTGCTGCACCCATCAGAGCAGTGCACATGGACACACAGTCACCTGTTCCTGCAACCATCAGAGCAGTGCACATGGACACACAGCCACCTGTTCCTGCACCCATCAGAGCAGTGCATGTGGACACACAGCCAGCTGTTCCTGCACCCACCCAAGCAGTGCACATGGACACACAGCCATCCGTTCCTGCACCCATCAGAGCAGTGCACATGGACACACAGCCACCTGTTCCTTCACCCATCAGAGCAGTGCACATGGACACACAGCCAGCTGTTCCTGCACTCATCAGAGCAGTGCATGTGGACACACAGCCATCCGTTCCTGCACCCATCAGAGCCGTACACATGGACATACAGCCACCTGTTTCTGCACCCACCTGAGCAGAGCACAAGGACATACAGCCAAACGTTCCTGCACCCATCAGAGCCGTACACATGGACATACAGCTACCTGTTCCTGCACCCATCAGAACAGTGCACATGGACACACAGTCACCTGTTCCTGAACTCATTAGAACAGTGCACAGGATTGCACAGTCGCCAGTTACTGCTCCCATCAGAGCAGTGCGCATGGACTCACAGCCAACTGTTCCTGCACCCATCAGAGCAGTGCACATGGACGCACAGCCACCTGTTCCTGCACCCATCAGAACAGTGCACATGGACACACAGTCGCCTGTTCCTGAACTCATCAGAGCAGTGCACATGGGCACACAGACACCTGTTCCTGCACCCATCAGAGCAGTGCACATGGACACACAGTCACCTGTTCCTGCACCCATCAGAGCAGTGCACATGGACACACAGTCACCTGTTCCTGCACCCATCAGAGCAGTGCACAAGGACACACAGTCACCTGTTCCTGCACCCATCAGAACAGTGGACATGGACACACAGCCAAATGTTCCTGCACCCATCAGAGCGGTGCACATGGACACACAGCCACCTGTTCCTGCACCCATCAGAACAGTGCACATGGACACACAGTCGCCTGTTCCTGAACTCATCAGAGCAGTGCACATGGGCACACAGACACCTGTTCCTGCACCCATCAGAGCAGTGCACATGGACACACAGTCACCTGTTCCTGCACCCATCAGAGCAGTGCACATGGACACACAGTCACCTGTTCCTGCACCCATCAGAGCAGTGCACAAGGACACACAGTCACCTGTTCCTGCACCCATCAGAGCAGTGCACATGGACACAAAGCCACCTGTTCCTGCACCCATCAGAGCAGTGCACATGGACACACAGTCACCTGTTCCTGCACTCATCAGAGCAGTGCACATGGACACACAGCCACCTGTTCTTGCACCCATCAGAGCAGTGCACATGGACAAACAGCCACCTGTTCCTGCACCCATCAGAGCAGTGCACATGGACACATAGTCACCTGTTCCTGCAGCCATCAGAGCGGTGCACATGGACGTACAGCCACCCGTTCCTGCACCCATCAGAGCAGTGCACATGGACACACAGTCACCTGTTCCTGCACTCATCAGAGCAGTGCACATGGACACACAGCCACCTGTTCTTGCACCCATCAGAGCAGTGCACATGGACACACAGCCACCTGTTCCTGCACCCATCAGAGCCGTGCACATGGACACATAGCCACCTGTTCCTGCAGCCATCAGAGCGGTGCACATGGACGTACAGCCACCCGTTCCTGCACCCATCAGAGCCGTACACATGGACATACATCTACCTGTTCCTTCACCCATCAGAGCAGTGCACATGGACACACAGCCACCTGTTCCTGCACCCATCCGAGCAGTGCACATGGACACACAGTCACCAGTTCCTTCACGTATCAGAGCAGTGCACATGGACACACAGTCACCTGTTCCTTCACGTATCAGAGCAGTGCACATGGACACACAGTCACCTGTTCCTGCACCCATCAGAGCCGTACACATGGACAAACAGCTACCTGTTCCTTCACGTATCAGAGCAGTGCACATGGACACACAGCCACCTGTTCCTGCATCCATCAGAGCAGTGCACATGGACACACAGTCACCTGTTCCTGCACCCATCAGAACAGAGCACAAGGACACGCAGCCACCTTTTCCTGCACCCATCAGAACAGTGCACATGGACACACAGCCACCTTTTCCTGCACCCATCAGAGCAGTGCACATGGACACACAGTCACCTGTTCCTGCACCCATCAGAGCAGTGCACATGGACACACAGTCACCTGTTCCTACACCCATCAAAGCAGTGCACATGGACACACAGTCACCTGTTCCTGCACCCATCAGAGCAGTGCACATGGACATACAGCCAACTGTTCCTGCACCCATCAGAGCAGTGCACATGGACACACCGCCACCTGTTCCTGCACCCATCAGAGCAGTGCACATGGACCCACAGCCACCTGTTCCTGCACCCATCAGAGCAGTGCACATGGACACACTGCCACCTGTTCATGCACCCATCAGAGCAGTGCACATGGACACACAGTCACCTGTTCCTGCACCCATCAGAGCAGTGCACATGGACACACAGCCACCTATTCCTGCACCCATCAGAGCAGTGCACATGGACATACAGCCACCTGTTCCTGCACCCATCAGAGCAGTGCACATGGACACACAGCCACCTGTTCCTGCACCCATCAGAGCAGTGCACATGGACATACAGCCACCTGTTCCTGCACCCATCAGAGCAGTGCACATGGACATCCAGCCAACTGTTCCTGCACCCATCAGAGCAGTGCACATGGACACACAGTCACCTGTTCCTGCACCCATCAGAGCAGTGCACATGGACACACAGTCACCTGTTCCTACACCCATCAAAGCAGTGCACATGGACACACAGTCACCTGTTCCTGCACCCATCAGAGCAGTGCACATGGACACACAGTCACCTGTTGCTGCACCCATCAGAGCAGTGCACATGGACACACAGTCACCTGTTCCTGCAACCATCAGAGCAGTGCACATGGACACACAGCCACCTGTTCCTGCACCCATCAGAGCAGTGCATGTGGACACACAGCCAGCTGTTCCTGCACCCACCCAAGCAGTGCACATGGACACACAGCCATCAGTTCCTGCACCCATCAGAGCAGTGCACATGGACACACAGCCACCTGTTCCTTCACCCATCAGAGCAGTGCACATGGACACACAGCCAGCTGTTCCTGCACTCATCAGAGCAGTGCATGTGGACACACAGCCATCCGTTCCTGCACCCATCAGAGCCGTACACATGGACATACAGCCACCTGTTTCTGCACCCACCTGAGCAGAGCACAAGGACATACAGCCAAACGTTCATGCACCCATCAGAGCCGTACACATGGACATACAGCTACCTGTTCCTGCACCCATCAGAACAGTGCACATGGACACACAGTCACCTGTTCCTGAACTCATTAGAACAGTGCACAGGATTGCACAGTCGCCCGTTCCTGCTCCCATCAGAGCAGTGCGCATGGACTCACAGCCAACTGTTCCTGCACCCATCAGAGCAGTGCACATGGACGCACAGCCAAATGTTCCTGCACCCATCAGAACAGTGGACATGGACACACAGCCAAATGTTCCTGCACCCATCAGAGCGGTGCACATGGACACACAGCCACCTGTTCCTGCACCCATCAGAACAGTGCAAATGGACACACAGTCGCCAGTTCCTGAACTCATCAGAGCAGTGCACATGGGCACACAGACACCTGTTCCTGCACCCATCAGAGCAGTGCACATGGACACACAGTCACCTGTTCCTGCACCCATCAGAGCAGTGCACATGGACACACAGTCACCTGTTCCTGCACCCATCAGAGCAGTGCACAAGGACACACAGTCACCTGTTCCTGCACCCATCAGAGCAGTGCACATGGACACAAAGCCACCTGTTCCTGCACCCATCAGAGCAGTGCACATGGACACACAGTCACCTGTTCCTGCACTCATCAGAGCAGTGCACATGGACACACAGCCACCTGTTCTTGCACCCATCAGAGCAGTGCACATGGACACACAGCCACCTGTTCCTGCACCCATCAGAGCAGTGCACATGGACATACAGCCACCTGTTCCTGCACCCATCAGAGCAGTGCACATGGACATCCAGCCAACTGTTCCTGCACCCATCAGAGCAGTGCACATGGACACACAGTCACCTGTTCCTGCACCCATCAGAGCAGTGCACATGGACACACAGTCACCTGTTCCTACACCCATCAAAGCAGTGCACATGGACACACAGTCACCTGTTCCTGCACCCATCAGAGCAGTGCACATGGACACACAGTCACCTGTTGCTGCACCCATCAGAGCAGTGCACATGGACACACAGTCACCTGTTCCTGCAACCATCAGAGCAGTGCACATGGACACACAGCCACCTGTTCCTGCACCCATCAGAGCAGTGCATGTGGACACACAGCCAGCTGTTCCTGCACCCACCCAAGCAGTGCACATGGACACACAGCCATCAGTTCCTGCACCCATCAGAGCAGTGCACATGGACACACAGCCACCTGTTCCTTCACCCATCAGAGCAGTGCACATGGACACACAGCCAGCTGTTCCTGCACTCATCAGAGCAGTGCATGTGGACACACAGCCATCCGTTCCTGCACCCATCAGAGCCGTACACATGGACATACAGCCACCTGTTTCTGCACCCACCTGAGCAGAGCACAAGGACATACAGCCAAACGTTCATGCACCCATCAGAGCCGTACACATGGACATACAGCTACCTGTTCCTGCACCCATCAGAACAGTGCACATGGACACACAGTCACCTGTTCCTGAACTCATTAGAACAGTGCACAGGATTGCACAGTCGCCCGTTCCTGCTCCCATCAGAGCAGTGCGCATGGACTCACAGCCAACTGTTCCTGCACCCATCAGAGCAGTGCACATGGACGCACAGCCAAATGTTCCTGCACCCATCAGAACAGTGGACATGGACACACAGCCAAATGTTCCTGCACCCATCAGAGCGGTGCACATGGACACACAGCCACCTGTTCCTGCACCCATCAGAACAGTGCACATGGACACACAGTCGCCTGTTCCTGAACTCATCAGAGCAGTGCACATGGGCACACAGACACCTGTTCCTGCACCCATCAGAGCAGTGCACATGGACACACAGTCACCTGTTCCTGCACCCATCAGAGCAGTGCACATGGACACACAGTCACCTGTTCCTGCACCCATCAGAGCAGTGCACAAGGACACACAGTCACCTGTTCCTGCACCCATCAGAGCAGTGCACATGGACACAAAGCCACCTGTTCCTGCACCCATCAGAGCAGTGCACATGGACACACAGTCACCTGTTCCTGCACTCATCAGAGCAGTGCACATGGACACACAGCCACCTGTTCTTGCACCCATCAGAGCAGTGCACATGGACACACAGCCACCTGTTCCTGCACCCATCAGAGCCGTGCACATGGACACATAGTCACCTGTTCCTGCAGCCATCAGAGCGGTGCACATGGACGTACAGCCACCCGTTCCTGCACCCATCAGAGCAGTGCACATGGACACACAGTCACCTGTTCCTGCACTCATCAGAGCAGTGCACATGGACACACAGCCACCTGTTCTTGCACCCATCAGAGCAGTGCACATGGACACACAGCCACCTGTTCCTGCACCCATCAGAGCCGTGCACATGGACACATAGCCACCTGTTCCTGCAGCCATCAGAGCGGTGCACATGGACGTACAGCCACCCGTTCCTGCACCCATCAGAGCCGTACACATGGACATACAGCTACCTGTTCCTTCACCCATCAGAGCAGTGCACATGGACACACAGCCACCTGTTCCTGCACCCATCCGAGCAGTGCACATGGACACACAGTCACCTGTTCCTTCACGTATCAGAGCAGTGCACATGGACACACAGTCACCTGTTCCTTCACGTATCAGAGCAGTGCACATGGACACACAGTCACCTGTTCCTGCACCCATCAGAGCCGTACACATGGACAAACAGCTACCTGTTCCTTCACGTATCAGAGCAGTGCACATGGACACACAGCCACCTGTTCCTGCATCCATCAGAGCAGTGCACATGGACACACAGTTACCTGTTCCTGCACCCATCAGAACAGAGCACATGGACACGCAGCCACCTGTTCCTGCACCCATCAGAACAGTGCACATGGACACACAGCCACCTGTTCCTGCACCCATCAGAGCAGTGCACATGGACACACAGTCACCTGTTCCTGCACCCATCAGAGCAGTGCACATGGACATCCAGCCAACTGTTCCTGCACACATCAGAGCAGTGCACATGGACACACAGTCACCTGTTCCTGCACCCATCAGAGCAGTGCACATGGACACACAGTCACCTGTTCCTACACCCATCAAAGCAGTGCACATGGACACACAGTCACCTGTTCCTGCACCCATCAGAGAAGTGCACATGGACATCCAGCCAACTATTCCTGCACCCATCAGAGCAGTGCACATGGACACACCGCCACCTGTTCCTGCACCCATCAGAGCAGTGCACATGGACCCACAGCCACCTGTTCCTGCACCCATCAGAGCAGTGCACATGGACACACAGCCAACTGTTCCTGCACCCATCAGAGCAGTGCACATGGACATACAGCCACCTGTTCCTGCACCATTCAGAGCAGTGCACATGGACATCCAGCCAACTGTTCCTGCACCCATCAGAGCAGTGCACATGGACACACAGTCACCTGTTCCTGCACCCATCAGGGCAGTGCACATGGACACACAGTCACCTGTTCCTACACCCATCAAAGCAGTGCACATGGACACACAGTCACCTGTTCCTGCACCCATCAGAGCAGTGCACATGGACACACAGTCACCTGTTGCTGCACCCATCAGAGCAGTGCACATGGACACACAGTCAATTGTTCCTGCACCCATCAGAGCAGTGCACATGGACACACAGCCACCTGTTCCTGCACCCATCAGAGCAGTGCATGTGGACACACAGACAGCTGTTCCTGCACCCACCCAAGCAGTGCACATGGACACACAGCCATCCGTTCCTGCACCCATCAGAGCAGTGCACATGGACACACAGTCACCTGTTCCTGCACCCATCAGAGCAGTGCACATGGACATCTAGCCAACTGTTCCTGCACCCATCAGAGCAGTGCACATGGACACACAGTCACCTGTTCCTGCAACCATCAGAGCAGTGCACATGGACACACAGTCACCTGTTCCTGCACCCATCAGAGCAGTGCACATGGACATCCAGCCAACTGTTCCTGCACCCATCAGAGCAGTGCACATGGACACACCGCCACCTGTTCCTGCACCCATCAGAGCAGTGCACATGGACCCACAGCCACCTGTTCCTGCGCCCATCAGAGCAGTGCAGATGGACACACAGCCACCTGTTCCTGCACCCATCAGAGCAGTGCACATGGACACACAGTCACCTGTTCCTGCACCCATCAGAGCAGTGCACATGGACACACAGCCACCTGTTCCTGCACCCATCAGAGCAGTGCACATGGACACACAGCCACCTATTCCTGCACCCATCAGAGCAGTGCACATGGACATACAGCCACCTGTTCCTGCACCCATCAGAGCAGTGCACATGGACACACAGCCACCTGTTCCTGCACCCATCAGAGCAGTGCACATGGACATACAGCCACCTGTTCCTGCACCCATCAGAGCAGTGCACATGGACACACAGCCACCTGTTCCTGCACCCATCAGAGCAGTGCACATGGACATACAGCCACCTGTTCCTGCACCCATCAGAGCAGTGCACATGGACACACAGCCACCTGTTCCTGCACCCATTGGAGCATTGCACATGGACACACAGCCAACTGTTCCAGCACCCAACAGGGCAGTGCACATGGACGCACAGCCACCTGTTCCTGCAACCATCAGAGCCGTGCACATGGACACACAGTTACCTGTTCCTGCAACCATCAGAGGCGTGCACATGGACAAACAGTCACCTGTTCCTGCACCCATCAGAGCAGTGCACATGGACACACCGCCACCTGTTCCTGCACCCATCAGAGCAGTGCACATGGACCCACAGCCACCTGTTCCTGCACCCATCAGAGCAGTGCACATGGACACACAGCCAACTGTTCCTGCACCCATCAGAGCAGTGCACATGGACATACAGCCACCTGTTCCTGCACCCATCAGAGCAGTGCACATGGACACACAGCCACCTGTTCCTGCACCCATCAGAGCAGTGCATGTGGACACACAGACAGCTGTTCCTGCACCCACCCAAGCAGTGCACATGGACACACAGCCATCCGTTCCTGCACCCATCAGAGCAGTGCACATGGACACACAGTCACCTGTTCCTGCACCCATCAGAGCATTGCACATGGACATCTAGCCAACTGTTCCTGCACCCATCAGAGCAGTGCACATGGACACACAGTCACCTGTTCCTGCATCCATCAGAGCAGTGCACATGGACACACAGTCACCTGTTCCTGCACCCATCAGAGCAGTGCACATGGACATCCAGCCAACTGTTCCTGCACCCATCAGAGCAGTGCACATGGACACACCGCCACCTGTTCCTGCACCCATCAGAGCAGTGCACATGGACCCACAGCCACCTGTTCCTGCGCCCATCAGAGCAGTGCAGATGGACACACAGCCACCTGTTCCTGCACCCATCAGAGCAGTGCACATGGACACACAGTCACCTGTTCCTGCACCCATCAGAGCAGTGCACATGGACACACAGCCACCTGTTCCTGCACCCATCAGAGCAGTGCACATGGACACACAGCCACCTATTCCTGCACCCATCAGAGCAGTGCACATGGACATACAGCCACCTGTTCCTGCACCCATCAGAGCAGTGCACATGGACACACAGCCACCTGTTCCTGCACCCATCAGAGCAGTGCACATGGACATACAGCCACCTGTTCCTGCACCCATCAGAGCAGTGCACATGGACACACAGCCACCTGTTCCTGCACCCATCAGAGCAGTGCACATGGACATACAGCCACCTGTTCCTGCACCCATCAGAGCAGTGCACATGGACACACAGCCACCTGTTCCTGCACCCATTGGAGCATTGCACATGGACACACAGCCAACTGTTCCAGCACCCAACAGGGCAGTGCACATGGACGCACAGCCACCTGTTCCTGCAACCATCAGAGCCGTGCACATGGACACACAGTTACCTGTTCCTGCAACCATCAGAGGCGTGCACATGGACAAACAGTCACCTGTTCCTGCACCCATCAGAGCAGTGCACATGGACACACAGTCACCTGTTCCTGCACCCATCAGAGCCGTGCACATGGAAACACAGCCACCTGTTCCTGCACCCATCAGAGCAGTGCACATGGACACACAGTCACCTGTTCCTGCACCCATCAGAGCAGTGCACATGGACACACAGTCACCTGTTCCTGCACCCATCAGAGCAGTACACATGGACACACAGTCACCTGTTCCTGCACCCATCAGAGCAGTGCACATGGACACAAAGCGACCTGTTCCTGCACCCATCAGAGCAGTGCTCATGGACACACAGTCACCTGTTCCTGCACCCATCAGAGCAGTGCACATGGACACACAGCCACCTGTTCTTGCACCCATCAGAGCAGTGCACATGGACGCACAGCCACCTGTTCCTGCACCCATCAGAGCCGTGCACATGGACACATAGTCACCTGTTCCTGCAGCCATCAGAGCGGTGCACATGGACGTACAGCCACCCGTTCCTGCACCCATCAGAGCCGTACACATGGACATACAGCTACCTGTTCCTTCACCCATCAGAGCAGTGCACATGGACACACAGCCACCTGTTCCTGCACCCATCCGAGCAGTGCACATGGACACACAGTCACCTGTTCCTTCACGTATCAGAGCAGTGCACATGGACACACAGTCATCTGTTCCTTCACGTATCAGAGCAGTGCACATGGACACAGTCACCTGTTCCTGCACCCATCAGAGCCGTACACATGGACAAACAGTCACCTGTTCCTGCACCCATCCGAACAGAGCACATGGACACGCAGCCACCTGTTCCTGCACCCATCAGAGCAGTGCACATGGACACACAGTCACCTGTTCCTGCACCGTTCAGAGCAGTGCACATGGACATCCAGCCAACTGTTCCTGCACCCATCAGAGCAGTGCACATGGACACACAGTCACCTGTTCCTGCACCCATCAGAGCAGTGCACATGGACACACAGTCACCTGTTCCTACACCCATCAAAGCAGTGCACATGGACACACAGTCACCTGTTCCTGCACCCATCAGAGCAGTGCACATGGACATCCAGCCAACTGTTCCTGCACCCATCAGAGCAGTGCACATGGACACACAGCCACCTGTTCCTGCACCCATCAGAGCAGTGCACATGGACACACAGCCACCTGTTCCTGCACCCATCAGAGCAGTGCACATGGACACACAGCCACCTGTTCCTGCACCCATCAGAGCAGTGCACATGGACCCACAGCCACCTGTTCCTGCACCCATCAGAGCAGTGCAGATGGACACACAGCCACCTGTTCCTGCACCCATCAGAGCAGTGCACATGGACACACAGTCACCTGTTCCTGCACCCATCAGAGCAGTGCACATGGACACACAGCCACCTGTTCCTGCACCCATCAGAGCAGTGCACATGGACACACAGCCACCTATTCCTGCACCCATCAGAGCAGTGCACATGGACATACAGCCACCTGTTCCTGCACCCATCTGAGCAGTGCACATGGACACACAGCCACCTGTTCCTGCACCCATCAGAGCAGTGCACATGGACATACAGCCACCTGTTCCTGCACCCATCAGAGCAGTGCACATGGACACACAGCCACCTGTTCCTGCACCCATCAGAGCAGTGCACATGGACATATAGCCACCTGTTCCTGCACCCATCAGAGCAGTGCACATGGACACACAGCCACCTGATCCTGCACCCATTGGAGCATTGCACATGGACACACAGCCAACTGTTCCAGCACCCAACAGGGCAGTGCACATGGACACACAGCCACCTGTTCCTGCATCCATCAGAGCAGTGCACATGGACACACAGTCACCTGTTCCTGCACCCATCAGAACAGAGCACATGGACACACAGCCACCTGTTCCTGCACCCATCAGAGCAGTGCACATGGACACACAGTCACCTGTTCCTGCACCCATCAGAGCAGTGCACATGGACATCCAGCCAACTGTTCCTGCACCCATCAGAGCAGTGCACATGGACACACAGTCACCTGTTCCTGCACCCATCAGAGCAGTGCACATGGACACACAGTCACCTGTTCCTACACCCATCAAAGCAGTGCACATGGACACACAGTCACATGTTCCTGCACCTATCAGAGCAGTGCACATGGACATCCAGCCAACTGTTCCTGCACCCATCAGAGCAGTGCACATGGACACACAGCCACCTGTTCCTGCACCCATCAGAGCAGTGCACATGGACACACAGCCACCTGTTCCTGCACAAATCAGAGCAGTGCACATGGACACACCGCCACATGTTCCTGCACCCATCAGAGCAGTGCACATGGAACCACAGCCACCTGTTCCTGCACCCATCAGAGCAGTGCAGATGGACACACAGCCACCTGTTCCTGCACCCATCAGAGCAGTGCACATGGACACACAGTCACCTGTTCCTGCTCCCATCAGAGCAGTGCACATGGACACACAGCCACCTGTTCCTGCACCCATCAGAGCAGTGCACATGGACACACAGCCACCTGTTCCTGCACCCATCAGAGCAGTGCACATGGACATACAGCCACCTGTTCCTGCACCCATCAGAGCAGTGCACATGGACACACAGCCACCTGTTCCTGCACCCATCAGAGCAGTGCACATGGACATACAGCCACCTGTTCCTGCACCCATCAGAGCAGTGCACATGGACACACAGCCACCTGTTCCTGCACCCATCAGAGCAGTGCACATGGACATACAGCCACCTGTTCCTGCACCCATCAGAGCAGTGCACATGGACACACAGCCACCTGTTCCTGCACCCATTGGAGCATTGCACATGGACACACAGCCAACTGTTCCAGCACCCAACAGAGCAGTGCACATGGACACACAGCCACCTGTTCCTGCAACCATCAGAGCCGTGCACATGGACACACAGTTACCTGTTCCTGCAACCATCAGAGGCGTGCACATGGACACACAGTCACCTGTTCCTGCACCCATCAGAGCAGTGCACATGGACACACAGCCACCTATTCCTGCACCCATCAGAGCAGTGCACATGGACATACAGCCACCTGTTCCTGCACCCATCAGAGCAGTGCACATGGACACACAGCCACCTGTTCCTGCACCCATCAGAGCAGTGCACATGGACATACAGCCACCTGTTCCTGCACCCATCAGAGCAGTGCACATGGACACACAGCCACCTGTTCCTGCACCCGTCAGAGCAGTGCACATGGACATAAAGCCACCTGTTCCTGCACCCATCAGAGCAGTGCACATGGACACACAGCCACCTGTTCCTGCACACATCAGAACAGTGCACATGGACATTCAGCCACCTGATCCTGCACCCATCAGAGCAGTGCACATGGACACACAGCCACCTGTTCCTGCACCCATCAGAGCAGTGCACATGGACACACAGCCACCTGTTCCTGCACCCATTGGAGCATTGCACATGGACACACAGCCAACTGTTCCAGCACCCAACAGGGCAGTGCACATGGACACACAGCCAACTGTTCCAGCACCCAACAGGGCAGTGCACATGGACACACAGCCACCTGTTCCTGCATCCATCAGAGCAGTGCACATGGACACACAGTCACCTGTTCCTGCACCCATCAGAGCAGTGCAGATGGACACACAGCCACCTGTTCCTGCACCCATCAGAGCAGTGCACATGGACACACAGTCACCTGTTCCTGCACCCATCAGAGCAGTGCACATGGACACACAGCCACCTGTTCCTGCACCCATCAGAGCAGTGCACATGGACACACAGCCACCTATTCCTGCACCCATCAGAGCAGTGCAAATGGACATACAGCCACCTGTTCCTGCACCCATCAGAGCAGTGCACATGGACACACAGCCACCTGTTCCTGCACCCATCAGAGCAGTGCACATGGACATACAGCCACCTGTTCCTGCACCCATCAGAGCAGTGCACATGGACACACAGCCACCTGTTCCTGCACCCATCAGAGCAGTGCACATGGACATAAAGCCACCTGTTCCTGCACCCATCAGAGCAGTGCACATGGACACACAGCCACCTGTTCCTGCACACATCAGAACAGTGCACATGGACATTCAGCCACCTGATCCTGCACCCATCAGAGCAGTGCACATGGACACACAGCCACCTGTTCCTGCACCCATCAGAGCAGTGCACATGGACACACAGCCACCTGTTCCTGCACCCATTGGAGCATTGCACATGGACACACAGCAAACTGTTCCAGCACCCAACAGGGCAGTGCACATGGACACACAGCCAACTGTTCCAGCACCCAACAGGGCAGTGCACATGGACACACAGCCACCTGTTCCTGCATCCATCAGAGCAGTGCACATGGACACACAGTCACCTGTTCCTGCACCCATCAGAGCAGTGCAGATGGACACACAGCCACCTGTTCCTGCACCCATCAGAGCAGTGCACATGGACACACAGTCACCTGTTCCTGCACCCATCAGAGCAGTGCACATGGACACACAGCCACCTGTTCCTGCACCCATCAGAGCAGTGCACATGGACACACAGCCACCTATTCCTGCACCCATCAGAGCAGTGCAAATGGACATACAGCCACCTGTTCCTGCACCCATCAGAGCAGTGCACATGGACACACAGCCACCTGTTCCTGCACCCATCAGAGCAGTGCACATGGACATACAGCCACCAGTTCCTGCACCCATCAGAGCAGTGCACATGGACACACAGCCACCTGTTCCTGCATCCATCAGAGCAGTGCACATGGACACACAGTCACCTATTCCTGCACCCATCAGAACAGAGCACATGGACACGCAGCCACCTGTTCCTGCACCCATCAGAACAGTGCACATGGACACACAGTCACCTGTTCCTACACCCATCAAAGCAGTGCACATGGACACACAGTCACCTGTTCCTGCACCCATCAGAGCAGTGCACATGGACATCCAGCCAACTGTTCCTGCACCCATCAGAGCAGTGCACATGGACACACAGCCACCTGTTCCTGCACCCATCAGAGCAGTGCACATGGACACACAGCCACCTGTTCCTGCACCCATCAGAGCAGTGCACATGGACACACAGTCACCTGTTCCTGCACCCATCAGAACAGAGCACATGGACACGCAGCCACCTGTTCCTGCACCCATCAGAGCAGTGCACATGGACACACAGTCACCTGTTCCTGCACCCATCAGAACAGTGCACATGGACACACAGTCACCTGTTCCTGCACCCATCAGAGCAGTGCACATGGACTCACAGTCACCTGTTCCTGCACCCATCAGAGCAGTGCACATGGACATCCAGCCAACTGTTCCTGCACCCATCAGAGCAGTGCACATGGACACACAGTCACCTGTTCCTGCACCCATCAGAGCAGTGCACATGGACACACAGTCACCTGTTCCTACACCCATCAAAGCAGTGCACATGGACACACAGCCACCTGTTCCTGCACCCATCAGAGCAGTGCACATGGACACACAGCCACCTGTTCCTGCACACATCAGAACAGTGCACATGCACATTCAGCCACCTGATCCTGCACCCATCAGAGCAGTGCACATGGATCCACAGCCACCTGTTCCTGCACCCATCAGAACAGTGCACATGGACAAACAGCCACCTGTTCCTGCACCCATTGGAGCATTGCACATGGACACACAGCCAACTGTTCCAGCACCCAACTGGGCAGTGCACATGGACACACAGCCACCTGTTCCTGCAACCATCAGAGCCGTGCACATGGACACACAGTTACCTGTTCCTGCAACCATCAGAGCAGTGCACATGGACACACAGCTACCTGTTCCTGCAACCATCAGAGGCGTGCACATGGACACACAGCTACCTGTTCCTTCACGTATCAGAGCAGTGCACATGGACACACAGCCACCTGTTCCTGCATCCATCAGAGCAGTGCACATGGACACACAGTCACCTATTCCTGCACCCATCAGAACAGAGCACATGGACACGCAGCCACCTGTTCCTGCACCCATCAGAACAGTGCACATGGACACACAGTCACCTGTTCCTACACCCATCAAAGCAGTGCACATGGACACACAGTCACCTGTTCCTGCACCCATCAGAGCAGTGCACATGGACATCCAGCCAACTGTTCCTGCACCCATCAGAGCAGTGCACATGGACACACAGCCACCTGTTCCTGCACCCATCAGAGCCGTACACATGGACAAACAGCTACCTGTTCCTTCACGTATCAGAGCAGTGCACATGGACACACAGCCACCTGTTCCTGCACCCATCAGAGCAGTGCACATGGACACACAGCCACCTGTTCCTGCACCCATTGGAGCATTGCACATGGACACACAGCCAACTGTTCCAGCACCCAACAGGGCAGTGCACATGGACACACAGCCAACTGTTCCAGCACCCAACAGGGCAGTGCACATGGACACACAGCCACCTGTTCCTGCATCCATCAGAGCAGTGCACATGGACACACAGTCACCTGTTCCTGCACCCATCAGAGCAGTGCAGATGGACACACAGCCACCTGTTCCTGCACCCATCAGAGCAGTGCACATGGACACACAGTCACCTGTTCCTGCACCCATCAGAGCAGTGCACATGGACACACAGCCACCTGTTCCTGCACCCATCAGAGCAGTGCACATGGACACACAGCCACCTATTCCTGCACCCATCAGAGCAGTGCAAATGGACATACAGCCACCTGTTCCTGCACCCATCAGAGCAGTGCACATGGACACACAGCCACCTGTTCCTGCACCCATCAGAGCAGTGCACATGGACATACAGCCACCTGTTCCTGCACCCATCAGAGCAGTGCACATGGACACACAGCCACCTGTTCCTGCACCCATCAGAGCAGTGCACATGGACATACAGCCACCTGTTCCTGCACCCATCAGAGCAGTGCACATGGACACATAGCCACCTGTTCCTGCACCCATTGGAGCATTGCACATGGACACACAGCCAACTGTTCCAGCACCCAACAGGGCATTGCAGATGGACACACAGCCACCTGTTCCTGCATCCATCAGAGCAGTGCACATGGACACACAGTCACCTGTTCCTGCACCCATCAGAACAGAGCACATGGACACGCAGCCACCTGTTACTGCACCCATCAGAGCAGTGCACATGGACACACAGTCACCTGTTCCTGCACCCATCAGAACAGTGCACATGGACACACAGTCACCTGTTCCTGCACCCATCAGAGCAGTGCACATGGACACACAGTCACCTGTTCCTGCACCCATCAGAGCAGTGCACATGGACATCCAGCCAACTGTTCCTGCACCCATCAGAGCAGTGCACATGGACACACAGTCACCTGTTCCTGCACCCATCAGAGCAGTGCACATGGACACACAGTCACCTGTTCCTACACCCATCAAAGCAGTGCACATGGACACACAGTCACCTGTTCCTGCACCCATCAGAGCAGTGCACATGGACATCCAGCCAACTGTTCCTGCACCCATCAGAGCAGTGCACATGGACACACAGCCACCTGTTCCTGCACCCATCAGAGCAGTGCACATGGACACACAGCCACCTGTTCCTGCATCCATCAGAGCAGTGCACATGGACACACCGCCACCTGTTCCTGCACCCATCAGAGCAGTGCACATGGACCCACAGCCAGCTGTTCCTGCACCCATCAGAGCAGTGCAGATGGACACACAGCCACCTGTTCCTGCACCCATCAGAGCAGTGCACATGGACACACAGCCACCAGTTCCTGCACCCATCAGAGCAGTGCACATGGACATACAGCCACCTGTTCCTGCACCCATCAGAGCAGTGCACATGGACACACAGCCACCTGTTCCTGCACCCATTGGAGCATTGCACATGGACACACAGCCAACTGTTCCAGCACCCAACAGGGCAGTGCACATGGACACACAGCCACCTGTTCCTGCAACCATCAGAGCCGTGCACATGGACACACAGTTACCTGTTCCTGCAACCATCAGAGGCGTGCACATGGACACACAGTCACCTGTTCCTGCACCCATCAGAGCAGTGCACATGGACACACAGCCACCTATTCCTGCACCCATCAGAGCAGTGCACATGGACATACAGCCACCTGTTCCTGCACCCATCAGAGCAGTGCACATGGACACACAGCCACCTGTTCCTGCACCCATCAGAGCAGTGCACATGGACATACAGCCACCTGTTCCTGCACCCATCAGAGCAGTGCACATGGACACACAGCCACCTGTTCCTGCACCCATCAGAGCAGTGCACATGGACATAAAGCCACCTGTTCCTGCACCCATCAGAGCAGTGCACATGGACACACAGCCACCTGTTCCTGCACACATCAGAACAGTGCACATGGACATTCAGCCACCTGATCCTGCACCCATCAGAGCAGTGCACATGGATCCACAGCCACCTGTTCCTGCACCCATCAGAACAGTGCACATGGACACACAGCCACCTGTTCCTGCACCCATTGGAGCATTGCACTTGGACACACAGCCAACTGTTCCAGCACCCAACTGGGCAGTGCACATGGACACACAGCCACCTGTTCCTGCAACCATCAGAGCCGTGCACATGGACACACAGTTACCTGTTCCTGCAACCATCAGAGGCGTGCACATGGACACACAGTCACCTGTTCCTGCAACCATCAGAGGCGTGCACATGGACACACAGCTACCTGTTCCTTCACGTATCAGAGCAGTGCACATGGACACACAGCCACCTGTTCCTGCATCCATCAGAGCAGTGCACATGGACACACATTCACCTATTCCTGCACCCATCAGAACAGAGCACATGGACACGCAGCCACCTGTTCCTGCACCCATCAGAACAGTGCACATGGACACACAGTCACCTGTTCCTACACCCATCAAAGCAGTGCACATGGACACAGAGTCACCTGTTCCTGCACCCATCAGAGCAGTGCACATGGACATCCAGCCAACTGTTCCTGCACCCATCAGAGCAGTGCACATGGACACACAGCCACCTGTTCCTGCACCCATCAGAGCCGTACACATGGACAAACAGCTACCTGTTCCTTCACGTATCAGAGCAGTGCACATGGACACACAGCCACCTGTTCCTGCATCCATCAGAGCAGTGCACATGGACACACAGCCACCTATTCCTGCACCCATCAGAGCAGTGCAAATGGACATACAGCCACCTGTTCCTGCACCCATCAGAGCAGTGCACATGGACACACAGCCACCTGTTCCTGCACCCATCAGAGCAGTGCACATGGACATACAGCCACCTGTTCCTGCACCCATCAGAGCAGTGCACATGGACACACAGCCACCTGTTCCTGCACCCATCAGAGCAGTGCACATGGACATACAGCCACCTGTTCCTGCACCCATCAGAGCAGTGCACATGGACACATAGCCACCTGTTCCTGCACCCATTGGAGCATTGCACATGGACACACAGCCAACTGTTCCAGCACCCAACAGGGCATTGCAGATGGACACACAGCCACCTGTTCCTGCATCCATCAGAGCAGTGCACATGGACACACAGTCACCTGTTCCTGCACCCATCAGAACAGAGCACATGGACACGCAGCCACCTGTTCCTGCACCCATCAGAGCAGTGCACATGGACACACAGTCACCTGTTCCTGCACCCATCAGAACAGTGCACATGGACACACAGTCACCTGTTCCTGCACCCATCAGAGCAGTGCACATGGACACACAGTCACCTGTTCCTGCACCCATCAGAGCAGTGCACATGGACATCCAGCCAACTGTTCCTGCACCCATCAGAGCAGTGCACATGGACACACAGTCACCTGTTCCTGCACCCATCAGAGCAGTGCACATGGACACACAGTCACCTGTTCCTACACCCATCAAAGCAGTGCACATGGACACACAGTCACCTGTTCCTGCACCCATCAGAGCAGTGCACATGGACATCCAGCCAACTGTTCCTGCACCCATCAGAGCAGTGCACATGGACACACAGCCACCTGTTCCTGCACCCATCAGAGCAGTGCACATGGACACACAGCCACCTGTTCCTGCATCCATCAGAGCAGTGCACATGGACACACCGCCACCTGTTCCTGCACCCATCAGAGCAGTGCACATGGACCCACAGCCAGCTGTTCCTGCACCCATCAGAGCAGTGCAGATGGACACACAGCCACCTGTTCCTGCACCCATCAGAGCAGTGCACATGGACACACAGCCACCTGTTCCTGCACCCATCAGAGCAGTGCACATGGACATACAGCCACCTGTTCCTGCACCCATCAGAGCAGTGCACATGGACACACAGCCACCTGTTCCTGCACCCATTGGAGCATTGCACATGGACACACAGCCAACTGTTCCAGCACCCAACAGGGCAGTGCACATGGACACACAGCCACCTGTTCCTGCAACCATCAGAGCCGTGCACATGGACACACAGTTACCTGTTCCTGCAACCATCAGAGGCGTGCACATGGACACACAGTCACCTGTTCCTGCACCCATCAGAGCAGTGCACATGGACACACAGCCACCTATTCCTGCACCCATCAGAGCAGTGCACATGGACATACAGCCACCTGTTCCTGCACCCATCAGAGCAGTGCACATGGACACACAGCCACCTGTTCCTGCACCCATCAGAGCAGTGCACATGGACATACAGCCACCTGTTCCTGCACCCATCAGAGCAGTGCACATGGACACACAGCCACCTGTTCCTGCACCCATCAGAGCAGTGCACATGGACATAAAGCCACCTGTTCCTGCACCCATCAGAGCAGTGCACATGGACACACAGCCACCTGTTCCTGCACACATCAGAACAGTGCACATGGACATTCAGCCACCTGATCCTGCACCCATCAGAGCAGTGCACATGGATCCACAGCCACCTGTTCCTGCACCCATCAGAACAGTGCACATGGACACACAGCCACCTGTTCCTGCACCCATTGGAGCATTGCACATGGACACACAGCCAACTGTTCCAGCACCCAACTGGGCAGTGCACATGGACACACAGCCACCTGTTCCTGCAACCATCAGAGCCGTGCACATGGACACACAGTTACCTGTTCCTGCAACCATCAGAGGCGTGCACATGGACACACAGTCACCTGTTCCTGCAACCATCAGAGGCGTGCACATGGACACACAGCTACCTGTTCCTTCACGTATCAGAGCAGTGCACATGGACACACAGCCACCTGTTCCTGCATCCATCAGAGCAGTGCACATGGACACACAGTCACCTATTCCTGCACCCATCAGAACAGAGCACATGGACACGCAGCCACCTGTTCCTGCACCCATCAGAACAGTGCACATGGACACACAGTCACCTGTTCCTACACCCATCAAAGCAGTGCACATGGACACACAGTCACCTGTTCCTGCACCCATCAGAGCAGTGCACATGGACATCCAGCCAACTGTTCCTGCACCCATCAGAGCAGTGCACATGGACACACAGCCACCTGTTCCTGCACCCATCAGAGCCGTACACATGGACAAACAGCTACCTGTTCCTTCACGTATCAGAGCAGTGCACATGGACACACAGCCACCTGTTCCTGCATCCATCAGAGCAGTGCACATGGACACACAGTCACCTATTCCTGCACCCATCAGAACAGAGCACATGGACACGCAGCCACCTGTTCCTGCACCCATCAGAACAGTGCACATGGACACACAGTCACCTGTTCCTACACCCATCAAAGCAGTGCACATGGACACACAGTCACCTGTTCCTGCACCCATCAGAGCAGTGCACATGGACATCCAGCCAACTGTTCCTGCACCCATCAGAGCAGTGCACATGGACACACAGCCACTTGTTCCTGCACCCATCAGAGCAGTGCACATGGACACACAGCCACCTGTTCCTGCACCCATCAGAGCAGTGCACATGGACACACAGCCACCTGTTCCTGCATCCATCAGAGCAGTGCACATGGACATCCAGCCAACTGTTCCTGCACCCATCAGAGCCGTGCACATGGACACACAGTCACCTGTTCCTGCACCCATCAGAGCAGTGCACATGGACACACAGTCACCTGTTCCTGCACCCATCAGAGCAGTGCACATGGACATCCAGCCAACTGTTCCTGCACCCATCAGAGCAGTGCACATGGACACACAGTCACCTGTTCCTGCACCCATCAGAGCAGTGCACATGGACACACAGTCACCTGTTCCTGCACCCATCAGAGCAGTGCACATGGACACTCAGCCACCTGTTCCTGCACCCATCAGAGCAGTGCACATGGACACACAGTCACCTTTTCCTGCACCCATCAGAGCAGTGCACATGGACAAACAGTCACCTGTTCCTGCAGCCATCAGAGCAGTGCAGATGGACACACAGTCACCTGTTCCTGCACCCATCAGAGCAGTGCACATGGACACACAGCCACCTGTTCCTGCACCCATCAGAGCAGTGCACATGGACAAACAGCCACCTGTTCCTGCACCCATCAGAGCAGTGCTCATGGACACACAGACACCTGTTCCTGCACCCATCAGAGCAGTGCACATGGACATCCAGCCAACTGTTCCTGCACCCATCAGAGCAGTGCACATGGACACACAGTCACCTGTTCCTGCACCCATCAGAGCAGTGCACATGGACACACAGTCACCTGTTCCTGCACCCATCAGAGCAGTGCACATGGACACTCAGCCACCTGTTCCTGCACCCATCAGAGCAGTGCACATGGACACACAGTCACCTTTTCCTGCACCCATCAGAGCAGTGCACATGGACAAACAGTCACCTGTTCCTGCAGCCATCAGAGCAGTGCAGATGGACACACAGTCACCTGTTCCTGCACCCATCAGAGCAGTGCACATGGACACACAGCCACCTGTTCCTGCACCCATCAGAGCAGTGCACATGGACAAACAGCCACCTGTTCCTGCACCCATCAGAGCAGTGCTCATGGACACACAGACACCTGTTCCTGCACCCATCAGAGCAGTGCAGATGGACACACAGCCACCTGTTCCTGCACCCATCAGAGCAGTGCACATGGACACACAGCCACCTGTTCCTGCACCCATCAGAGCAGTGCACATGGACACACAGTCCCCTGTTCCTGCACCCATCAGAGCAGTGCACATGGACACACAGTCACCTGTTCCTGCACCCATCAGAGCAGTGCACATGGACACACAGTCACCTGTTCCTGCACCCATCAGAGCAGTGCACATGGACACACAGTCACCTGTTCCTGCACCCATCAGAGCAGTGCACATGGACACAAAGCCACCTGTTCCTGCACCCATCAGAGCAGTGCACATGGACACACAGTCACCTGATCCTGCACCCATCAGAGCAGTGCACATGGACACACAGCCACCTGTTCTTGCACCCATCAGAGCAGTGCACATGGACACACAGCCACCTGTTCCTGCACCCATAAGAGCCGTGCACATGGACACATAGTCACCTGTTCCTGCAGCCATCAGAGCGGTGCACATGGACATACAGCCACCCGTTCCTGCACCCATCAGAGCCGTACACATGGACATACAGCTACCTGTTCCTTCACCCATCAGAGCAGTGCACATGGACACACAGCCACCTGTTCCTGCACCCATCCGAGCAGTGCACATGGACACACAGTCACCTTTTCCTTCACGTATCAGAGCAGTGCACATGGACACACAGTCACCTGTTCCTTCACGTATCAGAGCAGTGCACATGGACACACAGTCACCTGTTCCTGCACCCATCAGAGCAGTGCACATGGACACACAGTCACCTGTTCCTTCACGTATCAGAGCAGTGCACATGGACACACAGTCACCTGTTCCTGCACCCATCAGAGCCGTACACATGGACAAACAGCTACCTGTTCCTTCACGTATCAGAGCAGTGCACATGGACACACAGCCACCTGTTCCTGCATCCATCAGAGCAGTGCACATGGACACGCAGCCACCTGTTCCTGCACCCATCAGAGCAGTGCACATGGACACACAGCCACCTGTTCCTGCACCCATCAGAGCAGTGCACATGGACACACAGCTACCTGTTCCTGCACCCATCAGAGCAGTGCACATGGACACTCAGCCACCTGTTCCTGCACCCATCAGAGCAGTGCACATGGACACACAGTCACCTTTTCCTGCACCCATCAGAGCAGTGCACATGGACAAACAGTCACCTGTTCCTGCAGCCATCAGAGCAGTGCAGATGGACACACAGTCACCTGTTCCTGCACCCATCAGAGCAGTGCACATGGACACACAGCCACCTGTTCCTGCACCCATCAGAGCAGTGCACATGGACAAACAGCCACCTGTTCCTGCACCCATCAGAGCAGTGCTCATGGACACACAGACACCTGTTCCTGCACCCATCAGAGCAGTGCAGATGGACACACAGCCACCTGTTCCTGCACCCATCAGAGCAGTGCACATGGACACACAGCCACCTGTTCCTGCACCCATCAGAGCAGTGCACATGGACACACAGTCCCCTGTTCCTGCACCCATCAGAGCAGTGCACATGGACACACAGTCACCTGTTCCTGCACCCATCAGAGCAGTGCACATGGACACACAGTCACCTGTTCCTGCACCCATCAGAGCAGTGCACATGGACACACAGTCACCTGTTCCTGCACCCATCAGAGCAGTGCACATGGACACAAAGCCACCTGTTCCTGCACCCATCAGAGCAGTGCACATGGACACACAGTCACCTGATCCTGCACCCATCAGAGCAGTGCACATGGACACACAGCCACCTGTTCTTGCACCCATCAGAGCAGTGCACATGGACACACAGCCACCTGTTCCTGCACCCATAAGAGCCGTGCACATGGACACATAGTCACCTGTTCCTGCAGCCATCAGAGCGGTGCACATGGACATACAGCCACCCGTTCCTGCACCCATCAGAGCCGTACACATGGACATACAGCTACCTGTTCCTTCACCCATCAGAGCAGTGCACATGGACACACAGCCACCTGTTCCTGCACCCATCCGAGCAGTGCACATGGACACACAGTCACCTTTTCCTTCACGTATCAGAGCAGTGCACATGGACACACAGTCACCTGTTCCTTCACGTATCAGAGCAGTGCACATGGACACACAGTCACCTGTTCCTGCACCCATCAGAGCAGTGCACATGGACACACAGTCACCTGTTCCTTCACGTATCAGAGCAGTGCACATGGACACACAGTCACCTGTTCCTGCACCCATCAGAGCCGTACACATGGACAAACAGCTACCTGTTCCTTCACGTATCAGAGCAGTGCACATGGACACACAGCCACCTGTTCCTGCATCCATCAGAGCAGTGCACATGGACACGCAGCCACCTGTTCCTGCACCCATCAGAGCAGTGCACATGGACACACAGCCACCTGTTCCTGCACCCATCAGAGCAGTGCACATGGACACACAGTCACCTGTTCCTGCACCCATCACAGCAGTGCACATGGACATCCAGCAAACTGTTCCTGCACCCATCAGAGCAGTGCACATGGACACACAGTCACCTGTTCCTGCACCCATCAGAGCAGTGCACATGGACACACAGTCACCTGTTCCTGCACCCATCAGAGCAGTGCACATGGACACACAGTCACCTGCTCCTGCACCCATCAGAGCAGTGCACATGGACATCCAGCCAACTGTTCCTGCACCCATCAGAGCAGTGCCCATGGACACACAGTCACCTGTTCCTGCACCCATCAGAGCAGTGCACATGGACACACAGTCAACTGTTCCTGCACCGAGCAGAGCCTTGCACATGGTCACAGAGCCAACTGTTCCTGCACCCATCAGAGAAGTGCACATGGACACACAGCCACCTCTTCCTGCACCCATCAGAGCTGTGCACATGGACACTCGTTCACCAGTTCCTGCACCCATCAGAGCTGTGCACATGAACACAAAGCCATGTGGTCCTGGCCCCATCAGAGCAGTGCACATGGAGACACACACCTGCTCCTGCTCCCATGAGAGCAGTGCACATGAACACACAGCCACCTGTTCCTGCACCCATCAGAGCAGTGCACATGGACACACAGTCACCTGTTCCTGCACCCATCAGAGCAGTGCAGATGGACAAACAGTCACCTGTTCCTGCACCCATCAGAGCAGTGCACATGGACACACAGCCACCTGTTCATGCACCCATCAGAGCAGTGCACATGGACACACAGTCACCTGTTCCTGCAACCATCAGAGCAGTGCACATGGACACACAGCCACCTGTTCCTGCACCCATCAGAGCAGTGCACATGGACACACAGCCACCTATTCCTGCACCCATCAGAGCAGTGCACATGGACATACAGCCACCTGTTCCTGCATCCATCAGAGCAGTGCACATGGACACACAGCCACCTGTTCCTGCACCCATCAGAGCAGTGCACATGGACACACAGCCACCTGTTCCTGCACCCATCAGAGCAGTGCACATGGACACACAGCCACCTGTTCCTGCACCCATCAGAGCAGTGCACATGGACATACAGCCACCTGTTCCTGCACCCATCAGAGCAGTGCACATGGACACACAGTTACCTGTTCCTGCAACCATCAGAGGCGTGCACTTGGACACACAGTCACCTGTTCCTGCACCCATTAGAGCCGTGCACATGGACACACAGCCAGCTGTTCCTGCACCCATCAGAGCACTGCACATGGACACACAGTCACCTGTTCCTGCATCCATCAGAGCAGTGCACATGGACACACAGCCAACTGCTCCTGCACCCATCAGAGCAGTGCACATGGACACACAGCCACCTGTTCCTGCACCCATCAGAGCAGTGCACATGGACACACAGTCACCTGTTCCTACACCCATCAAAGTAGTGCACATGGACACACAGTCACCTGTTCCTGCACCCATCAGAGCAGTGCACATGGACACACAGTCACCTGTTCCTGCACCCATCAGAGCAGTGCACATGGACACACAGTCACCTGTTCCTGCACCCCTCAGAGCAGTGCACATGGACACAAAGCCACCTGTTCCTGCACCCATCAGAGCAGTGCACATGGACACACAGTCACCTGTTCCTGCACCCATCAGAGCAGTGCACATGGACACACAGCCACCTGTTCTTGCACCCATCAGAGCAGTGCACATGGACACAGAGCCACCTGTTCCTGCACCCATCAGAGCCGTGCACATGGACACATAGTCACCTGTTCCTGCAGCCATCAGAGCGGTGCACATGGACATACAGCCACCCGTTCCTGCACCCATCAGAGCCGTACACATGGACATACAGCTACCTGTTCCTTCACCCATCAGAGCAGTGCACATGGACACACAGCCACCTGTTCCTGCACCCATCCGAGCAGTGCAGGTGGACACACAGTCACCTGTTCCTTCACGTATCAGAGCAGTGCACATGGACACACAGTCACCTGTTCCTTCACGTATCAGAGCAGTGCACATGGACACACAGTCACCTGTTCCTGCACCCATCAGAGCAGTGCACATGGACATCCAGCCAATTGTTCCTGCACCCATCAGAGCAATGCACATGGACACACAGTCACCTGTTCCTGCACCCATCGGAGCAGTGCACATGGACACACAGTCACCTGTTCCTACACCCATCAAAGCAGTGCACATGGTCACACAGTCACCTGTTCCTGCACCCATCAGAGCAGTGCACATGGACACACAGTCACCTGTTGCTGCACCCATCAGAGCAGTGCACATGGACACACAGTCACCTGTTCCTGCACCCATCAGAGCAGTGCACATGGACACACAGCCACCTGTTCCTGCACCCATCAGAGCAGTGCATGTGGACACACAGCCAGCTGTTCCTGCACCCACCCAAGCAGTGCACATGGACACACAGCCATCCGTTCCTGCACCCATCAGAGCAGTGCACATGGACACACAGCCACCTGTTCCTTCACCCATCAGAGCAGTGCACATGGACACACAGCCAGCTGTTCCTGCACTCATCAGAGCAGTGCATGTGGACACACAGCCATCCGTTCCTGCACCCATCAGAGCCGTACACATGGACGTACAGCTACCTGTTTCTGCACCCACCTGAGCAGAGCACAAGGACATACAGCCAAACGTTCCTGCACCCATCAGAGCCGTACACATGGACATACAGCTACCTGTTCCTGCACCCATCAGAACAGTGCACATGGACACACAGTCACCTGTTCCTGAACTCATCAGAACAGTGCACAGGATTGCACAGTCGCCCGTTCCTGCTCCCATCAGAGCAGTGCGCATGGACTCACAGCCAACTGTTCCTGAACCCATCAGAGCAGTGCACATGGACGCACAGCCAAATATTCCTGCACCCATCAGAACAGTGCACATGGACACACAGCCAAATGTTCCTGCACCCATCAGAGCGGTGCACATGGACACACAGCCACCTGTTCCTGCACCCATCAGAACAGTGCACATGGACACACAGTCGCCTGTTCCTGAACTCATCAGAGCAGTGCACATGGGCACACAGACACCTGTTCCTGCACCCATCAGAGCAGTGCACATGGACA
Source organism: Heterodontus francisci (assembly GCF_036365525.1). Taxonomy (NCBI): domain Eukaryota; kingdom Metazoa; phylum Chordata; class Chondrichthyes; order Heterodontiformes; family Heterodontidae; genus Heterodontus; species Heterodontus francisci. The sequence continues at coordinate 202,532,291 of NC_090375.1, read as the reverse complement.
CACAGTCACCTGTTCCTGCACCCATCAGAGCAGTGCACATGGACACACAGTCACCTGTTCCTGCACCCATCAGAGCAGTGCACATGGACACACAGTCACCTGTTCCTGCACCCATCAGAGCAGTGCACATGGACACAAAGCCACCTGTTCCTGCACCCATCAGAGCAGTGCACATGGACACACAGTCACCTGTTCCTGCACTCATCAGAGCAGTGCACATGGACACACAGCCACCTGTTCTTGCACCCATCAGAGCAGTGCACATGGACACACAGCCACCTGTTCCTGCACCCATCAGAGCCGTGCACATGGACACATAGTCACCTGTTCCTGCAGCCATCAGAGCGGTGCACATGGACGTACAGCCACCCGTTCCTGCACCCATCAGAGCCGTACACAAGGACATACAGCTACCTGTTCCTTCACCCATCAGAGCAGTGCACATGGACACACAGCCACCTGTTCCTGCACCCATCCGAGCAGTGCACATGGACACACAGTCACCTGTTCCTTCACGTATCAGAGCAGTGCACATGGACACACAGTCACCTGTTCCTTCACGTATCAGAGCAGTGCACATGGACACACAGTCACCTGTTCCTGCACCCATCAGAGCCGTACACATGGACAAACAGCTACCTGTTCCTTCACGTATCAGAGCAGTGCACATGGACACACAGCCACCTGTTCCTGCATCCATCAGAGCAGTGCACATGGACACACAGTCACCTGTTCCTGCACCCATCAGAACAGAGCACAAGGACACGCAGCCACCTGTTCCTGCCCCCATCAGAACAGTGCACATGGACACACAGCCACCTTTTCCTGCACCCATCAGAGCAGTGCACATGGACACACAGTCACCTGTTCCTGCACCCATCAGAGCAGTGCACATGGACATCCAGCCAACTGTTCCTGCACCCATCAGAGCAGTGCACAAGGACACACAGTCACCTGTTCCTGCACCCATCAGAGCAGTGCACATGGACACACAGTCACCTGTTCCTACACCCATCAAAGCAGTGCACATGGACACACAGTCACCTGTTCCTGCACCCATCAGAGCAGTGCACATGGACATCCAGCCAACTGTTCCTGCACCCATCAGAGCAGTGCACATGGACACACCGCCACCTGTTCCTGCACCCATCAGAGCAGTGCACATGGACCCACAGCCACCTGTTCCTGCACCCATCAGAGCAGTGCACATGGACACACTGCCACCTGTTCCTGCACCCATCAGAGCAGTGCACATGGACACACAGTTACCTGTTCCTGCACCCATCAGAGCAGTGCACATGGACACACAGCCACCTATTCCTGCACCCATCAGAGCAGTGCACATGGACATACAGCCACCTGTTCCTGCACCCATCAGAGCAGTGCACATGGACACACAGCCACCTGTTCCTGCACCCATCAGAGCAGTGCACATGGACATACAGCCACCTGTTCCTGCACCCATCAGAGCAGTGCACATGGACATCCAGCCAACTGTTCCTGCACCCATCAGAGCAGTGCACATGGACACACAGTCACCTGTTCCTGCACCCATCAGAGCAGTGCACATGGACACACACTCACCTGTTCCTACACCCATCAAAGCAGTGCACATGGACACACAGTCACCTGTTCCTGCACCCATCAGAGCAGTGCACATGGACACACAGTCACCTGTTGCTGCACCCATCAGAGCAGTGCACATGGACACACAGTCACCTGTTCCTGCAACCATCAGAGCAGTGCACATGGACACACAGCCACCTGTTCCTGCACCCATCAGAGCAGTGCATGTGGACACACAGCCAGCTGTTCCTGCACCCACCCACGCAGTGCACATGGACACACAGCCATCCGTTCCTGCACCCATCAGAGCAGTGCACATGGACACACAGCCACCTGTTCCTTCACCCATCAGAGCAGTGCACATGGACACACAGCCAGCTGTTCCTGCACTCATCAGAGCAGTGCATGTGGACACACAGCCATCCGTTCCTGCACCCATCAGAGCCGTACACATGGACATACAGCCACCTGTTTCTGCACCCACCTGAGCAGAGCACAAGGACATACAGCCAAACGTTCCTGCACCCATCAGAGCCGTACACATGGACATACAGCTACCTGTTCCTGCACCCATCAGAACAGTGCACATGGACACACAGTCACCTGTTCCTGAACTCATTAGAACAGTGCACAGGATTGCACAGTCGCCAGTTACTGCTCCCATCAGAGCAGTGCGCATGGACTCACAGCCAACTGTTCCTGCACCCATCAGAGCAGTGCACATGGACGCACAGCCACCTGTTCCTGCACCCATCAGAACAGTGCACATGGACACACAGTCGCCTGTTCCTGAACTCATCAGAGCAGTGCACATGGGCACACAGACACCTGTTCCTGCACCCATCAGAGCAGTGCACATGGACACACAGTCACCTGTTCCTGAACTCATTAGAACAGTGCACAGGATTGCACAGTCGCCCGTTCCTGCTCCCATCAGAGCAGTGCGCATGGACTCACAGCCAACTGTTCCTGCACCCATCAGAGCAGTGCACATGGACGCACAGCCAAATGTTCCTGCACCCATCAGAACAGTGGACATGGACACACAGCCAAATGTTCCTGCACCCATCAGAGCGGTGCACATGGACACACAGCCACCTGTTCCTGCACCCATCAGAACAGTGCACATGGACACACAGTCGCCTGTTCCTGAACTCATCAGAGCAGTGCACATGGGCACACAGACACCTGTTCCTGCACCCATCAGAGCAGTGCACATGGACACACAGTCACCTGTTCCTGCACCCATCAGAGCAGTGCACATGGACACATAGTCACCTGTTCCTGCACCCATCAGAGCAGTGCACAAGGACACACAGTCACCTGTTCCTGCACCCATCAGAGCAGTGCACATGGACACAAAGCCACCTGTTCCTGCACCCATCAGAGCAGTGCACATGGACACACAGTCACCTGTTCCTGCACTCATCAGAGCAGTGCACATGGACACACAGCCACCTGTTCTTGCACCCATCAGAGCAGTGCACATGGACACACAGCCACCTGTTCCTGCACCCATCAGAGCCGTGCACATGGACACATAGTCACCTGCTCCTGCAGCCATCAGAGCGGTGCACATGGACGTACAGCCACCCGTTCCTGCACCCATCAGAGCAGTGCACATGGACACACAGTCACCTGTTCCTGCACTCATCAGAGCAGTGCACATGGACACACAGCCACCTGTTCTTGCACCCATCAGAGCAGTGCACATGGACACACAGCCACCTGTTCCTGCACCCATCAGAGCCGTGCACATGGACACATAGCCACCTGTTCCTGCAGCCATCAGAGCGGTGCACATGGACGTACAGCCACCCGTTCCTGCACCCATCAGAGCCGTACACATGTACATACAGCTACCTGTTCCTTCACCCATCAGAGCAGTGCACATGGACACACAGCCACCTGTTCCTGCACCCATCCGAGCAGTGCACATGGACATACAGTCACCTGTTCCTTCACGTATCAGAGCAGTGCACATGGACACACAGTCACCTGTTCCTTCACGTATCAGAGCAGTGCACATGGACACACAGTCACCTGTTCCTGCACCCATCAGAGCCGTACACATGGACAAACAGCTACCTGTTCCTTCACGTATCAGAGCAGTGCACATGGACACACAGCCACCTGTTCCTGCATCCATCAGAGCAGTGCACATGGACACACAGTTACCTGTTCCTGCACCCATCAGAACAGAGCACATGGACACGCAGCCACCTGTTCCTGCACCCATCAGAACAGTGCACATGGACACACAGCCACCTGTTCCTGCACCCATCAGAGCAGTGCACATGGACACACAGTCACCTGTTCCTGCACCCATCAGAGCAGTGCACATGGACATCCAGCCAACTGTTCCTGCACCCATCAGAGCAGTGCACATGGACAAACAGTCACCTGTTCCTGCACCCATCAGAGCAGTGCACATGGACACACAGTCACCTGTTCCTACACCCATCAAAGCAGTGCACATGGACACACAGTCAACTGTTCCTGCACCCATCAGAGAAGTGCACATGGACATCCAGCCAACTATTCCTGCACCCATCAGAGCAGTGCACATGGACACACCGCCACCTGTTCCTGCACCCATCAGAGCAGTGCACATGGACCCACAGCCACCTGTTCCAGCACCCATCAGAGCAGTGCACATGGACACACAGCCACCTGTTCCTGCACCCATCAGAGCAGAGCACATGGACATACAGCCACCTGTTCCTGCACCATTCAGAGCAGTGCACATGGACATCCAGCCAACTGTTCCTGCACCCATCAGAGCAGTGCACATGGACACACAGTCACCTTTTCCTGCACCCATCAGGGCAGTGCACATGGACACACAGTCACCTGTTCCTACACCCATCAAAGCAGTGCACATGGACACACAGTCACCTGTTCCTGCACCCATCAGAGCAGTGCACATGGACACACAGTCACCTGTTGCTGCACCCATCAGAGCAGTGCACATGGACACACAGTCAATTGTTCCTGCACCCATCAGAGCAGTGCACATGGACACACAGCCACCTGTTCCTGCACCCATCAGAGCAGTGCATGTGGACACACAGCCACCTATTCCTGCACCCATCAGAGCAGTGCACATGGACATACAGCCACCTGTTCCTGCACCCATCAGAGCAGTGCACATGGACACACAGCCACCTGTTCCTGCACCCATCAGAGCAGTGCACATGGACATACAGCCACCTGTTCCTGCACCCATCAGAGCAGTGCACATGGACACAAAGCCACCTGTTCCTGCACCCATCAGAGCAGTGCACATGGACATACAGCCACCTGTTCCTGCACCCATCAGAGCAGTGCACATGGACACACAGCCACCTGTTCCTGCACCCATTGGAGCATTGCGCATGGACACACAGCCAACTGTTCCAGCACCCAACAGGGCAGTGCACATGGACGCACAGCCACCTGTTCCTGCAACCATCAGAGCCGTGCACATGGACAAACAGTCACCTGTTCCTGCACCCATCAGAGCAGTGCACATGGACACACAGTCACCTGTTCCTGCACCCATCAGAGCCGTGCACATGGACACACAGCCACCTGTTCCTGCACCCATCAGAGCAGTGCACATGGACACACAGTCACCTGTTCCTGCACCCATCAGAGCAGTGCACATGGACACACAGTCACCTGTTCCTGCACCCATCAGAGCAGTACACATGGACACACAGTCACCTGTTCCTGCACCCATCAGAGCAGTGCACATGGACACAAAGCGAACTGTTCATGCACCCATCAGAGCAGTGCTCATGGACACACAGTCACCTGTTCCTGCACCCATCAGAGCAGTGCACATGGACACACAGCCACCTGTTCTTGCACCCATCAGAGCAGTGCACATGGACGCACAGCCACCTGTTCCTGCACCCATCAGAGCCGTGCACATGGACACATAGTCACCTGTTCCTGCAGCCATCAGAGCGGTGCACATGGACGTACAGCCACCCGTTCCTGCACCCATCAGAGCCGTACACATGGACATACAGCTACCTGTTCCTTCACCCATCAGAGCAGTGCACATGGACACACAGCCACCTGTTCCTGCACCCATCCGAGCAGTGCACATGGACACACAGTCACCTGTTCCTTCACGTATCAGAGCAGTGCACATGGACACACAGTCATCTGTTCCTTCACGTATCAGAGCAGTGCACATGGACACAGTCACCTGTTCCTGCACCCATCAGAGCCGTACACATGGACAAACAGTCACCTGTTCCTGCACCCATCCGAACAGAGCACATGGACACGCAGCCACCTGTTCCTGCACCCATCAGAGCAGTGCACATGGACACACAGTCACCTGTTCCTGCACCGTTCAGAGCAGTGCACATGGACATCCAGCCAACTGTTCCTGCACCCATCAGAGCAGTGCACATGGACACACAGTCACCTGTTCCTGCACCCATCAGAGCAGTGCACATGGACACACAGTCACCTGTTCCTACACCCATCAAAGCAGTGCACATGGACACACAGTCACCTGTTCCTGCACCCATCAGAGCAGTGCACATGGACATCCAGCCAACTGTTCCTGCACCCATCAGAGCAGTGCACATGGACACACAGCCACCTGTTCCTGCACCCATCAGAGCAGTGCACATGGACACACAGCCACCTGTTCCTGCACCCATCAGAGCAGTGCACATGGACACACAGCCACCTGTTCCTGCACCCATCAGAGCAGTGCACATGGACCCACAGCCACCTGTTCCTGCACCCATCAGAGCAGTGCAGATGGACACACAGCCACCTGTTCCTGCACCCATCAGAGCAGTGCACATGGACACACAGTCACCTGTTCCTGCACCCATCAGAGCAGTGCACATGGACACACAGTCACCTGTTCCTGCACCCATCAGAGCAGTGCACATGGACATACAGCTACCTGTTCCTTCACCCATCAGAGCAGTGCACATGGACACACAGCCACCTGTTCCTGCACCCATCCGAGCAGTGCACATGGACACACAGTCACCTGTTCCTTCACGTATCAGAGCAGTGCACATGGACACACAGTCACCTGTTCCTTCACGTATCAGAGCAGTGCACATGGACACACAGTCACCTGTTCCTGCACCCATCAGAGCCGTACACATGGACAAACAGCTACCTGTTCCTTCACGTATCAGAGCAGTGCACATGGACACACAGCCACCTGTTCCTGCATCCATCAGAGCAGTGCACATGGACACACAGTTACCTGTTCCTGCACCCATCAGAACAGAGCACATGGACACGCAGCCACCTGTTCCTGCACCCATCAGAACAGTGCACATGGACACACAGCCACCTGTTCCTGCACCCATCAGAGCAGTGCACATGGACACACAGTCACCTGTTCCTGCACCCATCAGAGCAGTGCACATGGACATCCAGCCAACTGTTCCTGCACCCATCAGAGCAGTGCACATGGACACACAGTCACCTGTTCCTGCACCCATCAGAGCAGTGCACATGGACACACAGTCACCTGTTCCTACACCCATCAAAGCAGTGCACATGGACACACAGTCAACTGTTCCTGCACCCATCAGAGAAGTGCACATGGACATCCAGCCAACTATTCCTGCACCCATCAGAGCAGTGCACATGGACACACCGCCACCTGTTCCTGCACCCATCAGAGCAGTGCACATGGACCCACAGCCACCTGTTCCAGCACCCATCAGAGCAGTGCACATGGACACACAGCCACCTGTTCCTGCACCCATCAGAGCAGAGCACATGGACATACAGCCACCTGTTCCTGCACCATTCAGAGCAGTGCACATGGACATCCAGCCAACTGTTCCTGCACCCATCAGAGCAGTGCACATGGACACACAGTCACCTTTTCCTGCACCCATCAGGGCAGTGCACATGGACACACAGTCACCTGTTCCTACACCCATCAAAGCAGTGCACATGGACACACAGTCACCTGTTCCTGCACCCATCAGAGCAGTGCACATGGACACACAGTCACCTGTTGCTGCACCCATCAGAGCAGTGCACATGGACACACAGTCAATTGTTCCTGCACCCATCAGAGCAGTGCACATGGACACACAGCCACCTGTTCCTGCACCCATCAGAGCAGTGCATGTGGACACACAGCCACCTATTCCTGCACCCATCAGAGCAGTGCACATGGACATACAGCCACCTGTTCCTGCACCCATCAGAGCAGTGCACATGGACACACAGCCACCTGTTCCTGCACCCATCAGAGCAGTGCACATGGACATACAGCCACCTGTTCCTGCACCCATCAGAGCAGTGCACATGGACACAAAGCCACCTGTTCCTGCACCCATCAGAGCAGTGCACATGGACATACAGCCACCTGTTCCTGCACCCATCAGAGCAGTGCACATGGACACACAGCCACCTGTTCCTGCACCCATTGGAGCATTGCGCATGGACACACAGCCAACTGTTCCAGCACCCAACAGGGCAGTGCACATGGACGCACAGCCACCTGTTCCTGCAACCATCAGAGCCGTGCACATGGACAAACAGTCACCTGTTCCTGCACCCATCAGAGCAGTGCACATGGACACACAGTCACCTGTTCCTGCACCCATCAGAGCCGTGCACATGGACACACAGCCACCTGTTCCTGCACCCATCAGAGCAGTGCACATGGACACACAGTCACCTGTTCCTGCACCCATCAGAGCAGTGCACATGGACACACAGTCACCTGTTCCTGCACCCATCAGAGCAGTACACATGGACACACAGTCACCTGTTCCTGCACCCATCAGAGCAGTGCACATGGACACAAAGCGACCTGTTCATGCACCCATCAGAGCAGTGCTCATGGACACACAGTCACCTGTTCCTGCACCCATCAGAGCAGTGCACATGGACACATAGCCACCTGTTCTTGCACCCATCAGAGCAGTGCACATGGACGCACAGCCACCTGTTCCTGCACCCATCAGAGCCGTGCACATGGACACATAGTCACCTGTTCCTGCAGCCATCAGAGCGGTGCACATGGACGTACAGCCACCCGTTCCTGCACCCATCAGAGCCGTACACATGGACATACAGCTACCTGTTCCTTCACCCATCAGAGCAGTGCACATGGACACACAGCCACCTGTTCCTGCACCCATCCGAGCAGTGCACATGGACACACAGTCACCTGTTCCTTCACGTATCAGAGCAGTGCACATGGACACACAGTCATCTGTTCCTTCACGTATCAGAGCAGTGCACATGGACACAGTCACCTGTTCCTGCACCCATCAGAGCCGTACACATGGACAAACAGTCACCTGTTCCTGCACCCATCCGAACAGAGCACATGGACACGCAGCCACCTGTTCCTGCACCCATCAGAGCAGTGCACATGGACACACAGTCACCTGTTCCTGCACCGTTCAGAGCAGTGCACATGGACATCCAGCCAACTGTTCCTGCACCCATCAGAGCAGTGCACATGGACACACAGTCACCTGTTCCTGCACCCATCAGAGCAGTGCACATGGACACACAGTCACCTGTTCCTACACCCATCAAAGCAGTGCACATGGACACACAGTCACCTGTTCCTGCACCCATCAGAGCAGTGCACATGGACATCCAGCCAACTGTTCCTGCACCCATCAGAGCAGTGCACATGGACACACAGCCACCTGTTCCTGCACCCATCAGAGCAGTGCACATGGACACACAGCCACCTGTTCCTGCACCCATCAGAGCAGTGCACATGGACACACAGCCACCTGTTCCTGCACCCATCAGAGCAGTGCACATGGACCCACAGCCACCTGTTCCTGCACCCATCAGAGCAGTGCAGATGGACACACAGCCACCTGTTCCTGCACCCATCAGAGCAGTGCACATGGACACACAGTCACCTGTTCCTGCACCCATCAGAGCAGTGCACATGGACACACAGCCACCTGTTCCTGCACCCATCAGAGCAGTGCACATGGACACACAGCCACCTATTCCTGCACCCATCAGAGCAGTGCACATGGACATACAGCCACCTGTTCCTGCACCCATCTGAGCAGTGCACATGGACACACAGCCACCTGTTCCTGCACCCATCAGAGCAGTGCACATGGACATACAGCCACCTGTTCCTGCACCCATCAGAGCAGTGCACATGGACACACAGCCACCTGTTCCTGCACCCATCAGAGCAGTGCACATGGACATACAGCCACCTGTTCCTGCACCCATCAGAGCAGTGCACATGGACACACAGCCACCTGTTCCTGCACCCATCAGAGCAGTGCACATGGACATACAGCCACCTGTTCCTGCACCCATCAGAGCAGTGCACATGGACACACAGCCAACTGTTCCAGCACCCAACAGGGCAGTGCACATGGACACACAGCCACCTGTTCCTGCATCCATCAGAGCAGTGCACATGGACACACAGTCACCTGTTCCTGCACCCATCAGAACAGAGCACATGGACACGCAGCCACCTGTTCCTGCACCCATCAGAACAGTGCACATGGACACACAGCCACCTGTTCCTGCACCCATCAGAGCAGTGCACATGGACACACATTCACCTGTTCCTGCACCCATCAGAGCAGTGCACATGGACATCCAGCCAACTGTTCCTGCACCCATCAGAGCAGTGCACATGGACACACAGTCACCTGTTCCTGCACCCATCAGAGCAGTGCACATGGACACACAGTCACCTGTTCCTACACCCATCAAAGCAGTGCACATGGACACACAGTCACCTGTTCCTGCACCTATCAAGGCAGTGCACATGGACATCCAGCCAACTGTTCCTGCACCCATCAGAGCAGTGCACATGGACACACAGCCACCTGTTCCTGCACCCATCAGAGCAGTGCACATGGACACACAGCCACCTGTTCCTGCACAAATCAGAGCAGTGCACATGGACACACCGCCACATGTTCCTGCACCCATCAGAGCAGTGCACATGGAACCACAGCCACCTGTTCCTGCACCCATCAGAGCAGTGCAGATGGACACACAGCCACCTGTTCCTGCACCCATCAGAGCAGTGCACATGGACACACAGTCACCTGTTCCTGCTCCCATCAGAGCAGTGCACATGGACACACAGCCACCTGTTCCTGCACCCATCAGAGCAGTGCACATGGACACACAGCCACCTGTTCCTGCACCCATCAGAGCAGTGCACATGGACATACAGCCACCTGTTCCTGCACCCATCAGAGCAGTGCACATGGACACACAGCCACCTGTTCCTGCACCCATCAGAGCAGTGCACATGGACATACAGCCACCTGTTCCTGCACCCATCAGAGCAGTGCACATGGACACACAGCCACCTGTTCCTGCACCCATCAGAGCAGTGCACATGGACATACAGCCACCTGTTCCTGCACCCATCAGAGCAGTGCACATGGACACACAGCCACCTGTTCCTGCACCCATTGGAGCATTGCACATGGACACACAGCCAACTGTTCCAGCACCCAACAGAGCAGTGCACATGGACACACAGCCACCTGTTCCTGCAACCATCAGAGCCGTGCACATGGACACACAGTTACCTGTTCCTGCAACCATCAGAGGCGTGCACATGGACACACAGTCACCTGTTCCTGCACCCATCAGAGCAGTGCACATGGACACACAGCCACCTATTCCTGCACCCATCAGAGCAGTGCACATGGACATACAGCCACCTGTTCCTGCACCCATCAGAGCAGTGCACATGGACACACAGCCACCTGTTCCTGCACCCATCAGAGCAGTGCACATGGACATACAGCCACCTGTTCCTGCACCCATCAGAGCAGTGCACATGGACACACAGCCACCTGTTCCTGCACCCATCAGAGCAGTGCACATGGACATAAAGCCACCTGTTCCTGCACCCATCAGAGCAGTGCACATGGACACACAGCCACCTGTTCCTGCACACATCAGAACAGTGCACATGGACATTCAGCCACCTGATCCTGCACCCATCAGAGCAGTGCACATGGACACACAGCCACCTGTTCCTGCACCCATCAGAGCAGTGCACATGGACACACAGCCACCTGTTCCTGCACCCATTGGAGCATTGCACATGGACACACAGCCAACTGTTCCAGCACCCAACAGGGCAGTGCACATGGACACACAGCCAACTGTTCCAGCACCCAACAGGGCAGTGCACATGGACACACAGCCACCTGTTCCTGCATCCATCAGAGCAGTGCACATGGACACACAGTCACCTGTTCCTGCACCCATCAGAGCAGTGCAGATGGACACACAGCCACCTGTTCCTGCACCCATCAGAGCAGTGCACATGGACACACAGTCACCTGTTCCTGCACCCATCAGAGCAGTGCACATGGACACACAGCCACCTGTTCCTGCACCCATCAGAGCAGTGCACATGGACACACAGCCACATATTCCTGCACCCATCAGAGCAGTGCAAATGGACATACAGCCACCTGTTCCTGCACCCATCAGAGCAGTGCACATGGACACACAGCCACCTGTTCCTGCACCCATCAGAGCAGTGCACATGGACATACAGCCACCTGTTCCTGCACCCATCAGAGCAGTGCACATGGACACACAGCCACCTGTTCCTGCACCCATCAGAGCAGTGCACATGGACATACAGCCACCTGTTCCTGCACCCATCAGAGCAGTGCACATGAACACACAGCCACCTGTTCCTGCACCCATTGGAGCATTGCACATGGACACACAGCCAACTGTTCCAGCACCCAACAGGGCAGTGCACATGGACACACAGCCACCTGTTCCTGCATCCATCAGAGCAGTGCACATGGACAAACAGTCACCTGTTCCTGCACCCATCAGAACAGAGCACATGGACACGCAGCCACCTGTTCCTGCACCCATCAGAGCAGTGCACATGGACACACAGTCACCTGTTCCTGCACCCATCAGAACAGTGCACATGGACACACAGTCACCTGTTCCTGCACCCATCAGAGCAGTGCACATGGACACACAGTCACCTGTTCCTGCACCCATCAGAGCAGTGCACATGGACATCCAGCCAACTGTTCCTGCACCCATCAGAGCAGTGCACATGGACACACAGTCACCTGTTCCTGCACCCATCAGAGCAGTGCACATGGACACACAGTCACCTGTTCCTACACCCATCAAAGCAGTGCACATGGACACACAGCCACCTGTTCCTGCACCCATCAGAGCAGTGCACATGGACACACAGCCACCTGTTCCTGCACACATCAGAACAGTGCACATGGACATTCAGCCACCTGATCCTGCACCCATCAGAGCAGTGCACATGGATCCACAGCCACCTGTTCCTGCACCCATCAGAACAGTGCACATGGACAAACAGCCACCTGTTCCTGCACCCATTGGAGAATTGCACATGGACACACAGCCAACTGTTCCAGCACCCAACTGGGCAGTGCACATGGACACACAGCCACCTGTTCCTGCAACCATCAGAGCCGTGCACATGGACACACAGTTACCTGTTCCTGCAACCATCAGAGGCGTGCACATGGACACACAGTCACCTGTTCCTGCAACCATCAGAGGCGTGCACATGGACACACAGCTACCTGTTCCTTCACGTATCAGAGCAGTGCACATGGACACACAGCCACCTGTTCCTGCATCCATCAGAGCAGTGCACATGGACACACAGTCACCTATTCCTGCACCCATCAGAACAGAGCACATGGACACGCAGCCACCTGTTCCTGCACCCATCAGAACAGAGCACATGGACACACAGTCACCTGTTCCTACACCCATCAAAGCAGTGCACATGGACACACAGTCACCTGTTCCTGCACCCATCAGAGCAGTGCACATGGACATCCAGCCAACTGTTCCTGCACCCATCAGAGCAGTGCACATGGACACACTGCCACCTGTTCCTGCACCCATCAGAGCCGTACACATGGACAAACAGCTACCTGTTCCTTCACGTATCAGAGCAGTGCACATGGACACACAGCCACCTGTTCCTGCACCCATCAGAGCAGTGCACATGGACACACAGCCACCTGTTCCTGCACCCATTGGAGCATTGCACATGGACACACAGCCAACTGTTCCAGCACCCAACAGGGCAGTGCACATGGACATACAGCCAACTGTTCCAGCACCCAACAGGGCAGTGCACATGGACACACAGCCACCTGTTCCTGCATCCATCAGAGCAGTGCACATGGACACACAGTCACCTGTTCCTGCACCCATCAGAGCAGTGCAGATGGACACACAGCCACCTGTTCCTGCACCCATCAGAGCAGTGCACATGGACACACAGTCACCTGTTCCTGCACCCATCAGAGCAGTGCACATGGACACACAGCCACCTGTTCCTGCACCCATCAGAGCAGTGCACATGGACACACAGCCACCTATTCCTGCACCCATCAGAGCAGTGCAAATGGACATACAGCCACCTGTTCCTGCACCCATCAGAGCAGTGCACATGGACACACAGCCACCTGTTCCTGCACCCATCAGAGCAGTGCACATGGACATACAGCCACCTGTTCCTGCACCCATCAGAGCAGTGCACATGGACACACAGCCACCTGTTCCTGCACCCATCAGAGCAGTGCACATGGACACACAGCCACCTGTTCCTGCACCCATTGGAGCATTGCACATGGACACACAGCCAACTGTTCCAGCACCCAACAGGGCAGTGCACATGGACACACAGCCACCTGTTCCTGCATCCATCAGAGCAGTGCACATGGACACACAGTCACCTGTTCCTGCACCCATCAGAACAGAGCACATGGACACGCAGCCACCTGTTCCTGCACCCATCAGAGCAGTGCACATGGACACACAGTCACCTGTTCCTGCACCCATCAGAACAGTGCACATGGACACACAGTCACCTGTTCCTGCACCCATCAGAGCAGTGCACATGGACACAAAGTCACCTGTTCCTGCACCCATCAGAGCAGTGCACATGGACATCCAGCCAACTGTTCCTGCACCCATCAGAGCAGTGCACATGGACACACAGTCACCTGTTCCTGCACCCATCAGAGCAGTGCACATGGACACACAGTCACCTGTTCCTACACCCATCAAAGCAGTGCACATGGACACACAGTCACCTGTTCCTGCACCCATCAGAGCAGTGCACATGGACATCCAGCCAACTGTTCCTGCACCCATCAGAGCAGTGCACATGGACACACAGCCACCTGTTCCTGCACCCATCAGAGCAGTGCACATGGACACACAGCCACCTGTTCCTGCATCCATCAGAGCAGTGCACATGGACACACCGCCACCTGTTCCTGCACCCATCAGAGCAGTGCACATGGACCCACAGCCACCTTATCCTGCACCCATCAGAGCAGTGCAGATGGACACACAGCCACCTGTTCCTGCACCCATCAGAGCAGTGCACATGGACACACAGCCACCTGTTCCTGCACCCATCAGAGCCGTACACATGGACAAACAGCTACCTGTTCCTTCACGTATCAGAGCAGTGCACATGGACACACAGCCACCTGTTCCTGCACCCATCAGAACAGTGCACATGGACACACAGTCACCTGTTCCTACACCCATCAAAGCAGTGCACATGGACACACAGTCACCTGTTCCTGCACCCATCAGAGCAGTGCACATGGACATCCAGCCAACTGTTCCTGCACCCATCAGAGCAGTGCACATGGACACACAGCCACCTGTTCCTGCACCCATCAGAGCCGTACACATGGACAAACAGCTACCTGTTCCTTCACGTATCAGAGCAGTGCACATGGACACACAGCCACCTGTTCCTGCACCCATCAGAGCAGTGCACATGGACACACAGCCACCTGTTCCTGCACCCATTGGAGCATTGCACATGGACACACAGCCAACTGTTCCAGCACCCAACAGGGCAGTGCACATGGACACACAGCCAACTGTTCCAGCACCCAACAGGGCAGGGCACATGGACACACAGCCACCTGTTCCTGCATCCATCAGAGCAGTGCACATGGACACACAGTCACCTGTTCCTGCACCCATCAGAGCAGTGCAGATGGACACACAGCCACCTGTTCCTGCACCCATCAGAGCAGTGCACATGGACACACAGTCACCTGTTCCTGCACCCATCAGAGCAGTGCACATGGACACACAGCCACCTGTTCCTGCACCCATCAGAGCAGTGCACATGGACACACAGCCACCTATTCCTGCACCCATCAGAGCAGTGCAAATGGACATACAGCCACCTGTTCCTGCACCCATCAGAGCAGTGCACATGGACACACAGCCACCTGTTCCTGCACCCATCAGAGCAGTGCACATGGACATACAGCCACCTGTTCCTGCACCCATCAGAGCAGTGCACATGGACACACAGCCACCTGTTCCTGCACCCATCAGAGCAGTGCACATGGACACACAGCCACCTGTTCCTGCACCCATTGGAGCATTGCACATGGACACACAGCCAACTGTTCCAGCACCCAACAGGGCAGTGCACATGGACACACAGCCACCTGTTCCTGCATCCATCAGAGCAGTGCACATGGACACACAGTCACCTGTTCCTGCACCCATCAGAACAGAGCACATGGACACGCAGCCACCTGTTCCTGCACCCATCAGAGCAGTGCACATGGACACACAGTCACCTGTTCCTGCACCCATCAGAACAGTGCACATGGACACACAGTCACCTGTTCCTGCACCCATCAGAGCAGTGCACATGGACACACAGTCACCTGTTCCTGCACCCATCAGAGCAGTGCACATGGACATCCAGCCAACTGTTCCTGCACCCATCAGAGCAGTGCACATGGACACACAGTCACCTGTTCCTGCACCCATCAGAGCAGTGCACATGGACACACAGTCACCTGTTCCTACACCCATCAAAGCAGTGCACATGGACACACAGTCACCTGTTCCTGCACCCATCAGAGCAGTGCACATGGACATCCAGCCAACTGTTCCTGCACCCATCAGAGCAGTGCACATGGACACACAGCCACCTGTTCCTGCACCCATCAGAGCAGTGCACATGGACACACAGCCACCTGTTCCTGCATCCATCAGAGCAGTGCACATGGACACACCGCCACCTGTTCCTGCACCCATCAGAGCAGTGCACATGGACCCACAGCCACCTGTTCCTGCACCCATCAGAGCAGTGCAGATGGACACACAGCCACCTGTTCCTGCACCCATCAGAGCAGTGCACATGGACACACAGCCACCTGTTCCTGCACCCATCAGAGCAGTGCACATGGACACACAGCCACCTGCTCCTGCACCCATCAGAGCAGTGCACATGGACATACAGCCACCTGTTCCTGCACCCATCAGAGCAGTGCACATGGACACACAGCCACCTGTTCCTGCACCCATTGGAGCATTGCACATGGACACACAGCCAACTGTTCCAGCACCCAACAGGGCAGTGCACATGGACACACAGCCACCTGTTCCTGCAACCATCAGAGCCGTGCACATGGACACACAGTTACCTGTTCCTGCAACCATCAGAGGCGTGCACATGGACACACAGTCACCTGTTCCTGCACCCATCAGAGCAGTGCACATGGACACACAGCCACCTATTCCTGCACCCATCAGAGCAGTGCACATGGACATACAGCCACCTGTTCCTGCACCCATCAGAGCAGTGCACATGGACACACAGCCACCTGTTCCTGCACCCATCAGAGCAGTGCACATGGACATACAGCCACCTGTTCCTGCACCCATCAGAGCAGTGCACATGGACACACAGCCACCTGTTCCTGCACCCATCAGAGCAGTGCACATGGACATAAAGCCACCTGTTCCTGCACCCATCAGAGCAGTGCACATGGACACACAGCCACCTGTTCCTGCACACATCAGAACAGTGCACATGGACATTCAGCCACCTGATCCTGCACCCATCAGAGCAGTGCACATGGATCCACAGCCACCTGTTCCTGCACCCATCAGAACAGTGCACATGGACACACAGCCACCTGTTCCTGCACCCATTGGAGCATTGCACATGGACACACAGCCAACTGTTCCAGCACCCAACTGGGCAGTGCACATGGACACACAGCCACCTGTTCCTGCAACCATCAGAGCCGTGCACATGGACACACAGTTACCTGTTCCTGCATCCATCAGAGGCGTGCACATGGACACACAGTCACCTGTTCCTGCAACCATCAGAGGCGTGCACATGGACACACAGCTACCTGTTCCTTCACGTATCAGAGCAGTGCACATGGACACACAGCCACCTGTTCCTGCATCCATCAGAGCAGTGCACATGGACACACAGTCACCTATTCCTGCACCCATCAGAACAGAGCACATGGACACGCAGCCACCTGTTCCTGCACCCATCAGAACAGTGCACATGGACACACAGTCACCTGTTCCTACACCCATCAAAGCAGTGCACATGGACACACAGTCACCTGTTCCTGCACCCATCAGAGCAGTGCACATGGACATCCAGCCAACTGTTCCTGCACCCATCAGAGCAGTGCACATGGACACACAGCCACCTGTTCCTGCACCCATCAGAGCCGTACACATGGACAAACAGCTACCTGTTCCTTCACGTATCAGAGCAGTTAACATGGACACACAGCCACCTGTTCCTGCATCCATCAGAGCAGTGCACATGGACACACAGTCACCTATTCCTGCACCCATCAGAACAGAGCACATGGACACGCAGCCACCTGTTCCTGCACCCATCAGAACAGTGCACATGGACACACAGTCACCTGTTCCTACACCCATCAAAGCAGTGCACATGGACACACAGTCACCTGTTCCTGCACCCATCAGAGCAGTGCACATGGACATCCAGCCAACTGTTCCTGCACCCATCAGAGCAGTGCACATGGACACACAGCCACCTGTTCCTGCACCCATCAGAGCAGTGCACATGGACACACAGCCACCTGTTCCTGCACCCATCAGAGCAGTGCACATGGACACACAGCCACCTGTTCCTGCATCCATCAGAGCAGTGCACATGGACATCCAGCCAACTGTTCCTGCACCCATCAGAGCCGTGCACATGGACACACAGTCACCTGTTCCTGCACCCATCAGAGCAGTGCACATGGACACACAGTCACCTGTTCCTACACCCATCAAAGCAGTGCACATGGACACACAGTCACCTGTTCCTGCACCAATCAGAGCAGTGCACATGGACATCCTGCCAACTGTTCCTGCACCCATCAGAGCAGTGCACATGGACACACAGCCACCTGTTCCTGCACCCATCAGAGCATTGCACATGGACACACAGCCACCTGTTCCTGCACCCATCAGAGCAGTGCACATGGACACACAGCCACCTGTTCCTGCACCCATCAGAGCAGTGCACATGGATACACAGTCACCTGTTCCTGCACCCATCAGAGCAGTGCACATGGACACACAGTCACCTGTTCCTACACCCATCTAAGCAGTGCACTTGGACACACAGTCACCTGTTCCTGCACCCATCAGAGCAGTGCACATGGACACACAGACACCTGTTCCTGCACCCATCAGAGCAGTGCATGTGGACACACAGCCAGCTGTTCCTGCACCCACCCAAGCAGTGCACATGGACACACAGCCATCCGTTCCTGCACCCATCAGAGCAGTGCACATGGACACACAGCCACCTGTTCCTTCACCCATCAGAGCAGTGCACATGGACACACAGCAAGCTGTTCCTGCACTCATCAGAGCAGTGCATGTGGACACACAGCCATCCGTTCCTGCACCCATCAGAGCCGTACACATGGACATACAGCCACCTGTTTCTGCTCCCACCTGAGCAGTGCACAAGGACATACAGCCAAACGTTCCTGCACCCATCAGAGCCGTACACATGGACATACAGCTACCTGTTCCTGAACTCATCAGAACAGTGCACAGAATTGCACAGTCGCCCGTTGCTGCTCCCATCAGAGCAGTGCGCATGGACTCACAGCCAACTGTTCCTGCACCCATCAGAGCAGTGGACATGGACGCACAGCCAAATGTTCCTGCACCCATCAGAACAGTGCACATGGACACACAGCCAAATGTTCCTGCACCCATCAGAGCGGTGCACATGGACACACAGCCACCTGTTCCTGCACCCATCAGAACAGTGCACATGGACACACAGTCGCCTGTTCCTGAACTCAACAGAGCAGTGCACATGGGCACACAGACACCTGTTCCTGCACCCATCAGAGCAGTGCACATGGACACACAGTCACCTGTTCCTGCACCCATCAGAGCAGTGCACATGGACACACAGTCACCTGTTCCTGCACCCATCAGAGCAGTGCACATGGACACACAGTCACCTGTTCCTGCACCCATCAGAGCAGTGCACATGGACACAAAGCCACCTGTTCCTGCACCCATCAGAGCAGTGCACATGGACACACAGTCAACTGTTCCTGCACTCATCAGAGCAGTGCACATGGACACACAGCCACCTGTTCTTGCACCCATCAGAGCAGTGCACATGGACACACAGCCACCTGTTCCTGCACCCATCAGAGCCGTGCTCATGGACACATAGTCACCTGTTCCTGCAGCCATCAGAGCGGTGCACATGGACGTACAGCCACCCGTTCCTGCACCCATCAGAGCCGTACACATGGACATACAGCTACCTGTTCCTTCACCCATCAGAGCAGTGCACATGGACACACAGCCACCTGTTCCTGCACCCATCCGAGCAGTGCACATGGACACACAGTCACCTGTTCCTTCACGTATCAGAGCAGTGCACATGGACACACAGTCACCTGTTCCTTCACGTATCAGAGCAGTGCACATGGACACACAGTCACCTGTTCCTGCGCCCATCAGAGCCGTACACATGGACAAACAGCTACCTGTTCCTTCATGTATCAGAGCAGTGCACATGGACACACAGCCACCTGTTCCTGCATCCATCAGAGCAGTGCACATGGACACACAGTCACCTGTTCCTGCACCCATCAGAACAGAGCACATGGACACGCAGCCACCTGTTCCTGCACCCATCAGAACAGTGCACATGGACACACAGCCACCTGTTCCTACACCCATCAGAGCAGTGCACATGGACACACAGTCACCTGTTCCTGCACCCATCAGAGCAGTGCACATGGACATCCAGCCAACTGTTCCTGCACCCATCAGAGCAGTGCACATGGACACACAGTCACCTGTTCCTGCACCCATCAGAGCAGTGCACATGGACACACAGTCACCTGTTCCTACACCCATCAAAGCAGTGCACATGGACACACAGTCACCTGTTCCTGCACCCATCAGAGCAGTGCACATGGACATCCAGCCAACTGTTCCTGCACCCATCAGAGCAGTGCACATGGACACACAGCCACCTGTTCCTGCACCCATCAGAGCAGTGCACATGGACACACAGCCACCTGTTCTTGCACCCATCAGAGCAGTGCACATGGACACACCACCACCTGTTCTTGCACCCATCAGAGAAGTGCACATGGACCCACAGCCACCTGTTCCTGCACCCATCAGAGCAGTGCAGATGGACACACAGTCACCTGTTCCTGCACCCATCAGAGCAGTGCACATGGACATCCAGCCAACTGTTCCTGCACCCATCAGAGCAGTGCACATGGACACACAGTCACCTGTTCCTGCACCCATCAGAGTAGTGCACATGGACACACAGTCACCTGTTCCTACACCCATCAAAGCAGTGCACATGGACACACAGTCACCTGTTCCTGCACCCATCAGAGCAGTGCACATGGACATCCAGCCAACTGTTCCTGCACCCATCAGAGCAGTGCACATGGACACACAGCCACCTGTTCCTGCACCCATCAGAGCAGTGCACATGGACACACAGCCACCTGTTCCTGCACCCATCAGAGCAGTGCACATGGACACACCACCACCTGTTCTTGCACCCATCAGAGAAGTGCACATGGACCCACAGCCACCTGTTCCTGCACCCATCTGAGCAGTGCTCATGGACATGCAGCCACCTGTTCCTGCACTCTTCAGAGCCCTGCACATGGACATCCAGCCCACTGTTCCTGCACCCATCAGAGCAGTGCACATGGACACACAGTCACCTGTTCCTGCACCCATCAGAGCAGTGCACATGGACACACAGTCACCTGTTCCTACACCCATCAAAGCAGTGCACATGGACACAAAGTCACCTGTTCCTGCACCCATCAGAGCAGTGCACATGGACATCCAGCCAACTGTTCCTGCACCCATCAGAGCAGTGCACATGGACACACAGCCACCTGTTCCTGCACCCATCAGAGCAGTGCACATGGACACACAGCCACCTGTTCCTGCACCCATCAGAGCAGTGCACATGGACATACAGCCACCTGTTCCTGCACCCATCAGAGCAGTGCACATGGACACACAGCCACCTGTTCCTGCACCCATCAGAGCAGTGCACATGGACACACAGTCACCTGTTCCTGCACCCATCAGAGCAGTGCACATGGACACACAGCCACCTGTTCCTGCACCCATCAGAGCAGTGCACATGGACACACAGCCACCTATTCCTGCACCCATCAGAGCAGTGCACATGGACACACAGCCACCTGTTCCTGCACCCATCAGAGCAGTGCACATGGACACACAGCCACCTATTCCTGCACCCATCAGAGCAGTGCACATGGACATACAGCCACCTGTTCCTGCACCCATCAGAGCAGTGCACATGGACACACAGCCACCTGTTCCTGCACCCATCAGAGCAGTGCACATGGACATACAGCCACCTGTTCCTGCACCCATCAGAGCAGTGCACATGGACACACAGCCACCTGTTCCTGCACCCATCAGAGCAGTGCACATGGACATACAGCCACCTGTTCCTGCACCCATCAGAGCAGTGCACATGGACACACAGCCACCTGTTCCTGCACCCATTGGAGCATTGCACATGGACACACAGCCAACTGTTCCAGCACCCAACAGGGCAGTGCACATGGACACACAGCCACCTGTTCCTGCAACCATCAGAGCCGTGCACATGGACACACAGTTACCTGTTCCTGCAACCATCAGAGGCGTGCACATGGACACACAGTCACCTGTTCCTGCACCCATCAGAGCAGTGCACATGGACACACAGCCACCTATTCCTGCACCCATCAGAGCAGTGCACATGGACATACAGCCACCTGTTCCTGCACCCATCAGAGCAGTGCACATGGACACACAGCCACCTGTTCCTGCACCCATCAGAGCAGTGCACATGGACATTCAGCCACCTGATCCTGCACCCATCAGAGCAGTGCACATGGATCCACAGCCACCTGTTCCTGCACCCATCAGAACAGTGCACATGGACACACAGCCACCTGTTCCTGCACCCATTGGAGCATTGCACATGGACACACAGCCAACTGTTCCAGCACCCAACTTGGCAGTGCACATGGACACACAGCCACCTGTTCCTGCAACCATCAGAGCCGTGCACATGGACACACAGTCACCTGTTCCTGCACCCATCAGAACAGTGCACATGGACACAGAGTCACCTGTTCCTGCACCCATCAGAACAGTGCACATGGACACACAGTCACCTGCTCCTGCACCCATCAGAGCAGTGCACATGGACACACAGTCACCTGTTCCTGCACCCATCAGAGCATTGCACATGGACACACAGTCACCTTTTCCTACACCCATCAGAGCAGTGCACATGGACATCCAGCCAACTGTTCCTGCACCCATCAGAGCAGTGCACATGGACACACAGCCACCTGTTCCTGCACCCATCAGAGCAGTGCACATGGACACACAGCCACCTGTTCCTGCACCCATCAGAGCAGTGCACATGGACACACCACCACCTGTTCTTGCACCCATCAGAGAAGTGCACATGGACCCACAGCCACCTGTTCCTGCACCCATCTGAGCAGTGCTCATGGACATGCAGCCACCTGTTCCTGCACTCTTCAGAGCCCTGCACATGGACCTCCAGCCCACTGTTCCTGCACCCATCAGAGCAGTGCACATGGACACACAGTCACCTGTTCCTGCACCCATCAGTGCAGTGCACATGGACACACAGTCACCTGTTCCTACACCCATCAAAGCAGTGCACATGGACACAAAGTCACCTGTTCCTGCACCCATCAGAGCAGTGCACATGGACATCCAGCCAACTGTTCCTGCACCCATCAGAGCAGTGCACATGGACACACAGCCACCTGTTCCTGCACCCATCAGAGCAGTGCACATGGACACACAGCCACCTGTTCCTGCACCCATCAGAGCAGTGCACATGGACATACAGCCACCTGTTCCTGCACCCATCAGAGCAGTGCACATGGACACACAGCCACCTGTTCCTGCACCCATCAGAGCAGTGCACATGGACACACAGTCACCTGTTCCTGCACCCATCAGAGCAGTGCACATGGACACACAGCCACCTGTTCCTGCACCCATCAGAGCAGTGCACATGGACACACAGCCACCTATTCCTGCACCCATCAGAGCAGTGCACATGGACACACAGCCACCTGTTCCTGCACCCATCAGAGCAGTGCACATGGACACACAGCCACCTATTCCTGCACCCATCAGAGCAGTGCACATGGACATACAGCCACCTGTTCCTGCACCCATCAGAGCAGTGCACATGGACACACAGCCACCTGTTCCTGCACCCATCAGAGCAGTGCACATGGACATACAGCCACCTGTTCCTGCACCCATCAGAGCAGTGCACATGGACACACAGCCACCTGTTCCTGCACCCATCAGAGCAGTGCACATGGACATACAGCCACCTGTTCCTGCACCCATCAGAGCAGTGCACATGGACACACAGCCACCTGTTCCTGCACCCATTGGAGCATTGCACATGGACACACAGCCAACTGTTCCAGCACCCAACAGGGCAGTGCACATGGACACACAGCCACCTGTTCCTGCAACCATCAGAGCCGTGCACATGGACACACAGTTACCTGTTCCTGCAACCATCAGAGGCGTGCACATGGACACACAGTCACCTGTTCCTGCACCCATCAGAGCAGTGCACATGGACACACAGCCACCTATTCCTGCACCCATCAGAGCAGTGCACATGGACATACAGCCACCTGTTCCTGCACCCATCAGAGCAGTGCACATGGACACACAGCCACCTGTTCCTGCACCCATCAGAGCAGTGCACATGGACATTCAGCCACCTGATCCTGCACCCATCAGAGCAGTGCACATGGATCCACAGCCACCTGTTCCTGCACCCATCAGAACAGTGCACATGGACACACAGCCACCTGTTCCTGCACCCATTGGAGCATTGCACATGGACACACAGCCAACTGTTCCAGCACCCAACTTGGCAGTGCACATGGACACACAGCCACCTGTTCCTGCAACCATCAGAGCCGTGCACATGGACACACAGTCACCTGTTCCTGCACCCATCAGAACAGTGCACATGGACACAGAGTCACCTGTTCCTGCACCCATCAGAACAGTGCACATGGACACACAGTCACCTGCTCCTGCACCCATCAGAGCAGTGCACATGGACACACAGTCACCTGTTCCTGCACCCATCAGAGCATTGCACATGGACACACAGTCACCTTTTCCTACACCCATCAGAGCAGTGCACATGGACACACAGTCACCTGTTCCTGCACCCATCAGAACAGTGCACATGGACACACAGTCACCTGCTCCTTCACGTATCAGAGCAGTGCACATGGACACACAGTCACCTGTTCCTTCACGTATCAGAGCAGTGCACATGGACACAAAGTCACCTGTTCCTGCACCCATCAGAGCAGTGCACATGGACACACAGTCACCTGTTCCTGCAACCATCAGAGGCGTGCACATGGACACACAGTCACCTGTTCCTGCACCCATCAGAGCCGTGCACATGGACACACAGCCACCTGTTCCTGCACCCATCAGAGCAGTGCACATGGACACACAGTCACCTGTTCCTGCACCCATCAGAGCATTTCAAATGGACACACAGTCACCTGTTCCTGCACCCATCAGAGCAGTGCACATGGACACACAGTCACCTGTTCCTGCACCCATCAGAGCAGTGCACATGGACACAAAGCCACCTGTTCCTGCACCCATCAGAGCAGTGCACTTGGACACACAGTCACCTGTTCCTGCACCCATCAGAGCAGTGCACATGGACACACAGCCACATGTTCTTGCACCCATCAGAGCAGTGCACATGGACACACAGCCACCTGTTCCTGCACCCATCAGAGCCGTGCACATGGACACATAGTCACCTGTTCCTGCAGCCATCAGAGCGGTGCACATGGACGTACAGCCACACGTTCCTGCACCCATCAGAGCCGTACACATGGACATACAGCTACCTGTTCCTTCACCCATCAGAGCAGTGCACATGGACACACAGCCACCTGTTCCTGCACCCATCCGAGCAGTGCACATGGACACACAGTCACCTGTTCCTTCACGTATCAGAGCAGTGCACATGGACACACAGTCATCTGTTCCTTCACGTATCAGAGCAGTGCACATGGACACAGTCACCTGTTCCTGCACCCATCAGAGCCGTACACATGGACAAACAGCTACCTGTTCCTTCACGTATCAGAGCAGTGCACATGGACACACAGCCACCTGTTCCTGCATCCATGAGAGCAGTGCACATGGACACACAGTCACCTATTCCTGCACCCATCAGAACAGAGCACATGGACACGCAGCCACCTGTTCCTGCACCCATCAGAACAGTGCACATGGACACACAGTCACCTGTTCCTACACCCATCAAAGCAGTGCACATGGACACACAGTCACCTGTTCCTGCACCCATCAGAGCAGTGCACATGGACATCCAGCCAACTGTCCCTGCACCCATCAGAGCAGTGCACATGGACACACAGCCACCTGTTCCTGCACCCATCAGAGCAGTGCACATGGACACACAGCCACCTGTTCCTGCACCCATCAGAGCAGTGCACATGGACACGCAGCCACCTGTTCCTGCATCCATCAGAGCAGTGCACATGGACATCCAGCCAACTGTTCCTGCACCCATCAGAGCAGTGCACATGGACACACAGTCACCTGTTCCTGCACCCATCAGAGCAGTGCACATGGACACACAGTCACCTGTTCCTACACCCATCAAAGCAGTGAACATGGACACACAGTCACCTGTTCCTGCACCCATCAGAGCAGTGCACATGGACATCCAGCCAACTGTTCCTGCACCCACCAGAGCAGTGCACATGGACACACAGCCACCTGTTCCTGCACCCATCAGAGCAGTGCACATGGACACACAGCCACCTGTTCCTGCACCCATCAGAGCAGTGCACATGGACCCACAGCCACCTGTTCCTGCACCCATCAGAGCAGTGCACATGGACACACAGCCACCTGTTCCTGCACCCATCAGAGCAGTGCACATGGACATCCAGCCAACTGTTCCTGCACCCATCAGAGCAGTGCACATGGACACACAGTCACCTGTTCCTGCACCCATCAGAGTAGTGCACATGGACACACAGTCACCTGTTCCTACACCCATCAAAGCAGTGCACATGGACACACAGTCACCTGTTCCTGCACCCATCAGAGCAGTGCACATGGACATCCAGCCAACTGTTCCTGCACCCATCAGAGCAGTGCACATGGACACACAGCCACCTGTTCCTGCACCCATCAGAGCAGTGCACATGGACACACAGCCACCTGTTCCTGCACCCATCAGAGCCGTGCACATGGACACATAGTCACCTGTTCCTGCAGCCATCAGAGCGGTGCACATGGACGTACAGCCACCCGTTCCTGCACCCATCAGAGCCGTACACATGGACATACAGCTACCTGTTCCTTCACCCATCAGAGCAGTGCACATGGACACACAGCCACCTGTTCCTGCACCCATCCGAGCAGTGCACATGGACACACAGTCACCTGTTCCTTCACGTATCAGAGCAGTGCACATGGACACACAGTCATCTGTTCCTTCACGTATCAGAGCAGTGCACATGGACACAGTCACCTGTTCCTGCACCCATCAGAGCCGTACACATGGACAAACAGCTACCTGTTCCTTCACGTATCAGAGCAGTGCACATGGACACACAGCCACCTGTTCCTGCATCCATGAGAGCAGTGCACATGGACACACAGTCACCTATTCCTGCACCCATCAGAACAGAGCACATGGACACGCAGCCACCTGTTCCTGCACCCATCAGAACAGTGCACATGGACACACAGTCACCTGTTCCTACACCCATCAAAGCAGTGCACATGGACACACAGTCACCTGTTCCTGCACCCATCAGAGCAGTGCACATGGACATCCAGCCAACTGTTCTTGCACCCATCAGAGCAGTGCACATGGACACACAGCCACCTGTTCCTGCACCCATCAGAGCAGTGCACATGGACACACAGCCACCTGTTCCTGCACCCATCAGAGCAGTGCACATGGACACGCAGCCACCTGTTCCTGCATCCATCAGAGCAGTGCACATGGACATCCAGCCAACTGTTCCTGCACCCATCAGAGCAGTGCACATGGACACACAGTCACCTGTTCCTGCACCCATCAGAGCAGTGCACATGGACACACAGTCACCTGTTCCTACACCCATCAAAGCAGTGCACATGGACACACAGTCACCTGTTCCTGCACCCATCAGAGCAGTGCACATGGACATCCAGCCAACTGTTCCTGCACCCATCAGAGCAGTGCACATGGACACACAGCCACCTGTTCCTGCACCCATCAGAGCAGTGCACATGGACACACAGCCACCTGTTCCTGCACCCATCAGAGCAGTGCACATGGACCCACAGCCACCTGTTCCTGCACCCATCAGAGCAGTGCACATGGACACACAGCCACCGGTTCCTGCACCCATCAGAGCAGTGCACATGGACATCCAGCCAACTGTTCCTGCACCCATCAGAGCAGTGCACATGGACACACAGTCACCTGTTCCTGCACCCATCAGAGTAGTGCACATGGACACACAGTCACCTGTTCCTACACCCATCAAAGCAGTGCACATGGACACACAGTCACCTGTTCCTGCACCCATCAGAGCAGTGCACATGGACATCCAGCCAACTGTTCCTGCACCCATCAGAGCAGTGCACATGGACACACAGCCACCTGTTCCTGCACCCATCAGAGCAGTGCACATGGACACACAGCCACCTGTTCCTGCACCCATCAGAGCAGTGCACATGGACACACCACCACCTGTTCTTGCACCCATCAGAGAAGTGCACATGGAACCACAGCCACCTGTTCCTGCACCCATCTGAGCAGTGCTCATGGACATGCAGCCACCTGTTCCTGCACTCTTCAGAGCCCTGCACATGGACATCCAGCCAACTGTTCCTGCACCCATCAGAGCAGTGCACATGGACACACAGTCACCTGTTCCTGCACCCATCAGAGCAGTGCACATGGACACACAGTCACCTGTTCCTACACCCATCAAAGCAGTGCACATGGACACACAGTCACCTGTTCCTGCACCCATCAGAGCAGTGCACATGGACATCCAGCCAACTGTTCCTGCACCCTTCAGAGCAGTGCACATGGACACACAGCCACCTGTTCCTGCACCCATCAGAGCAGTGCACATGGACACACAGCCACCTGTTCCTGCACCCATCAGAGCAGTGCACATGGACATACAGCCACCTGTTCCTGCACCCATCAGAGCAGTGCACATGGACACACAGCCACCTGTTCCTGCACCCATCAGAGCAGTGCACATGGACACACAGTCACCTGTTCCTGCACCCATCAGAGCAGTGCACATGGACACACAGCCACCTGTTCCTGCACCCATCAGAGCAGTGCACATGGACACACAGCCACCTATTCCTGCACCCACCAGAGCAGTGCACATGGACACACAGCCACCTGTTCCTGCACCCATCAGAGCAGTGCACATGGACACACAGCCACCTATTCCTGCACCCATCAGAGCAGTGCACATGGACATACAGCCACCTGTTCCTGCACCCATCAGAGCAGTGCACATGGACACACAGCCACCTTTTCCTGCACCCATCAGAGCAGTGCACATGGACATACAGCCACCTGTTCCTGCACCCATCAGAGCAGTGCACATGGACACACAGCCACCTGTTCCTGCACCCATCAGAGCAGTGCACATGGACATACAGCCACCTGTTCCTGCACCCATCAGAGCAGTGCACATGGACACACAGCCACCTGTTCCTGCACCCATTGGAGCATTGCACATGGACACACAGCCAACTGTTCCAGCACCCAACAGGGCAGTGCACATGGACACACAGCCACCTGTTCCTGCAAACATCAGAGCCGTGCACATGGACACACAGTTACTTGTTCCTGCAACCATCAGAGGCGAGCACATGGACACACAGTCACCTGTTCCTGCACCCATCAGAGCAGTGCACATGGACACACAGCCACCTATTCCTGCACCCATCAGAGCAGCGCACATGGACATACAGCCACCTGTTCCTGCACCCATCAGAGCAGTGCACATGGACACACAGCCACCTGTTCCTGCGCCCATCAGAGCAGTGCACATGGACATTCAGCCACCTGATCCTGCACCCATCAGAGCAGTGCACATGGATCCACAGCCACCTGTTCCTGCACCCATCAGAACAGTGCACATGGACACACAGCCACCTGTTCCTGCACCCATTGGAGCATTGCACATGGACACACAGCCAACTGTTCCAGCACCCAACTGGGCAGTGCACATGGACACACCGCCACCTGTTCCTGCAACCATCAGAGCCGTGCACATGGACACACAGTTACCTGTTCCTGCAACCATCAGAGGCGTGCACATGGACACACAGTCACCTGTTCCTGCAACCATCAGAGGCGTGCACATGGACACACAGTCACCTGTTCCTGCACCCATCAGAGCCGTGCACATGGACACACAGCCACCTGTTCCTGCACCCATCAGAGCAGTGCACATGGACACACAGTCACCTGTTCCTGCACCCATCAGAGCATTTCAAATGGACACACAGTCACCTGTTCCTGCACCCATCAGAGCAGTGCACATGGACACACAGTCACCTGTTCCTGCACCCATCAGAGCAGTGCACATGGACACAAAGCCACCTGTTCCTGCACCCATCAGAGCAGTGCACTTGGACACACAGTCACCTGTTCCTGCACCCATCAGAGCAGTGCACATGGACACACAGCCACCTGTTCTTGCACCCATCAGAGCAGTGCACATGGACACACAGCCACCTGTTCCTGCACCCATCAGAGCCGTGCACATGGACACATAGTCACCTGTTCCTGCAGCCATCAGAGCGGTGCACATGGACGTACAGCCACCCGTTCCTGCACCCATCAGAGCCGTACACATGGACATACAGCTACCTGTTCCTTCACCCATCAGAGCAGTGCACATGGACACACAGCCACCTGTTCCTGCACCCATCCGAGCAGTGCACATGGACACACAGTCACCTGTTCCTTCACGTATCAGAGCAGTGCACATGGACACACAGTCATCTGTTCCTTCACGTATCAGAGCAGTGCACATGGACACAGTCACCTGTTCCTGCACCCATCAGAGCCGTACACATGGACAAACAGCTACCTGTTCCTTCACGTATCAGAGCAGTGCACATGGACACACAGCCACCTGTTCCTGCATCCATCAGAGCAGTGCACATGGACACACAGTCACATATTCCTGCACCCATCAGAGCAGCGCACATGGACACACAGTCACCTGTTCCTGCACCCATCAGAGCAGTGCACATGGACATCCAGCCAACTGTTCCTGCACCCATCAGAGCAGTGCACATGGACACACAGCCACCTGTTCCTGCACCCATCAGAGCAGTGCACATGGACACACAGCCACCTGTTCCTGCACCCATCAGAGCAGTGCACATGGACACGCAGCCACCTGTTCCTGCATCCATCAGAGCAGTGCACATGGACATCCAGCCAACTGTTCCTGCACCCATCAGAGCAGTGCACATGGACACACAGTCACCTGTTCCTGCACCCATCAGAGCAGTGCACATGGACACACAGTCACCTGTTCCTACACCCATCAAAGCAGTGCACATGGACACACAGTCACCTGTTCCTGCACCCATCAGAGCAGTGCACATGGACATCCAGCCAACTGTTCCTGCACCCATCAGAGCAGTGCACATGGACACACAGCCACCTGTTCCTGCACCCATCAGAGCAGTGCACATGGACACACAGCCACCTGTTCCTGCACCCATCAGAGCAGTGCACATGGACACACCGCCACCTGTTCCTGCACCCATCAGAGCAGTGCACATGGACCCACAGCCACCTGTTCCTGCACCCATCAGAGCAGTGCAGATGGACACACAGCCACCTGTTCCTGCACCCATCAGAGCAGTGCACATGGACACACAGTCACCTGTTCCTGCACCCATCAGAGCGGTGCACATGGACACACAGCCACCTGTTCCTGCACCCATCAGAGCAGTGCACATGGACACACAGCCACCTATTCCTGCACCCATCAGAGCAGTGCACATGGACATACAGCCACCTGTTCCTGCACCCATCAGAGCAGTGCACATGGACACACAACCACCTGTTCCTGCACCCATCAGAGCAGTGCACATGGACATACAGCCACCTGTTCCTTCACCCATCAGAGCAGTGCACATGGACACACAGCCACCTGTTCCTGCACCCATCAGAGCAGTGCACATGGACATACAGCCACCTGTTCCTGCACCCATCAGAGCAGTGCACATGGACACACAGCCACCTATTCCTGCACCCATTGGAGCATTGCACATGGACACACATCCACCTGTTCCAGCACCCAACAGGGCAGTGCACATGGACACACAGCCACCTGTTCCTGCAACCATCAGAGCCGTGCACATGGACACACAGTTACCTGTTCCTGCAACCATCAGAGGCGTGCACATGGACACACAGTCACCTGTTCCTGCACCCATCAGAGCAGTGCACATGGACACACAGCCACCTATTCCTGCACCCATCCGAGCAGTGCACATGGGCATACAGCCACCTGTTCCTGCACCCATCAGAGCAGTGCACATGGACACACAGCCACCTGTTCCTGCACCCATCAGAGCAGTGCACATGGACATACAGCCACCTGTTCCTGCACCCATCAGAGCAGTGCCCATGGACACACAGCCACCTGTTCCTGCACCCATCAGAGCAGTGCACATGGACATACAGCCACCTGTTCCTGCACCCATCAGAGCAGTGCACATGGACACACAGCCGCCTGTTCCTGCACACATCAGAACAGTGCACATGGACATTCAGCCACCTGATCCTGCACCCATCAGAGCAGTGCACATGGATCCACAGCCACCTGTTCCTGCACCCATCAGAACAGTGCACATGGACACACAGCCACCTGTTCCTGCACCCATTGGAGCATTGCACATGGACACACAGCCAACTGTTCCAGCACCCAACTGGGCAGTGCACATGGACACACAGCCACCTGTTCCTGCAACCATCAGAGCCGTGCACATGGACACACAGTTACCTGTTCCTGCAACCATCAGAGGCGTGCACATGGACACACAGTCACCTGTTCCTGCAACCATCAGAGGCGTGCACATGGACACACAGTCACCTGTTCCTGCACCCATCAGAGCCGTGCACATGGACACACAGCCACCTGTTCCTGCACCCATCAGAGCAGTGCACATGGACACACAGTCACCTGTTCCTGCACCCATCAGAGCAGTGCACATGGACACACAGCCACCTGTTCCTGCACCCATCAGAGCAGTGCACATGGACACACCACCACCTGTTCTTGCACCCATCAGAGAAGTGCACATGGACCCACAGCCACCTGTTCCTGCACCCATCTGAGCAGTGCTCATGGACTTGCAGCCACCTGTTCCTGCACTCTTCAGAGCCCTGCACATGGACATCCAGCCAACTGTTCCTGCACCCATCAGAGCAGTGCACATGGACATCCAGCCAACTGTTCCTGCACCCATCAGAGCAGTGCACATGGACACACAGCCACCTGTTCCTGCACCCATCAGAGCAGTGCACATGGACACACAGCCACCTGTTCCTGCACCCATCAGAGCAGTGCACATGGACACACCACCACCTGTTCTTGCACCCATCAGAGAAGTGCACATGGAACCACAGCCACCTGTTCCTGCACCCATCTGAGCAGTGCTCATGGACATGCAGCCACCTGTTCCTGCACTCTTCAGAGCCCTGCACATGGACATCCAGCCAACTGTTCCTGCACCCATCAGAGCAGTGCACATGGACACACAGTCACCTGTTCCTGCACCCATCAGAGCAGTGCACATGGACACACAGTCACCTGTTCCTACACCCATCAAAGCAGTGCACATGGACACACAGTCACCTGTTCCTGCACCCATCAGAGCAGTGCACATGGACATCCAGCCAACTGTTCCTGCACCCTTCAGAGCAGTGCACATGGACACACAGCCACCTGTTCCTGCACCCATCAGAGCAGTGCACATGGACACACAGCCACCTGTTCCTGCACCCATCAGAGCAGTGCACATGGACATACAGCCACCTGTTCCTGCACCCATCAGAGCAGTGCACATGGACACACAGCCACCTGTTCCTGCACCCATCAGAGCAGTGCACATGGACACACAGTCACCTGTTCCTGCACCCATCAGAGCAGTGCAC
Source organism: Heterodontus francisci (assembly GCF_036365525.1). Classification (NCBI taxonomy): domain Eukaryota; kingdom Metazoa; phylum Chordata; class Chondrichthyes; order Heterodontiformes; family Heterodontidae; genus Heterodontus; species Heterodontus francisci. The sequence goes on along the minus strand of NC_090375.1, from coordinate 202,498,018 downwards.
ATGGACACACAGCCACCTGTTCCTGCACCCATCAGAGCAGTGCACATGGACACACAGCCACCTATTCCTGCACCCACCAGAGCAGTGCACATGGACACACAGCCACCTGTTCCTGCACCCATCAGAGCAGTGCACATGGACACACAGCCACCTATTCCTGCACCCATCAGAGCAGTGCACATGGACATACAGCCACCTGTTCCTGCACCCATCAGAGCAGTGCACATGGACACACAGCCACCTTTTCCTGCACCCATCAGAGCAGTGCACATGGACATACAGCCACCTGTTCCTGCACCCATCAGAGCAGTGCACATGGACACACAGCCACCTGTTCCTGCACCCATCAGAGCAGTGCACATGGACATACAGCCACCTGTTCCTGCACCCATCAGAGCAGTGCACATGGACACACAGCCACCTGTTCCTGCACCCATTGGAGCATTGCACATGGACACACAGCCAACTGTTCCAGCACCCAACAGGGCAGTGCACATGGACACACAGCCACCTGTTCCTGCAAACATCAGAGCCGTGCACATGGACACACAGTTACCTGTTCCTGCAACCATCAGAGGCGTGCACATGGACACACAGTCACCTGTTCCTGCACCCATCAGAGCAGTGCACATGGACACACAGCCACCTATTCCTGCACCCATCAGAGCAGCGCACATGGACATACAGCCACCTGTTCCTGCACCCATCAGAGCAGTGCACATGGACACACAGCCACCTGTTCCTGCGCCCATCAGAGCAGTGCACATGGACATTCAGCCACCTGATCCTGCACCCATCAGAGCAGTGCACATGGATCCACAGCCACCTGTTCCTGCACCCATCAGAACAGTGCACATGGACACACAGCCACCTGTTCCTGCACCCATTGGAGCATTGCACATGGACACACAGCCAACTGTTCCAGCACCCAACTGGGCAGTGCACATGGACACACCGCCACCTGTTCCTGCAACCATCAGAGCCGTGCACATGGACACACAGTTACCTGTTCCTGCAACCATCAGAGGCGTGCACATGGACACACAGTCACCTGTTCCTGCAACCATCAGAGGCGTGCACATGGACACACAGTCACCTGTTCCTGCACCCATCAGAGCCGTGCACATGGACACACAGCCACCTGTTCCTGCACCCATCAGAGCAGTGCACATGGACACACAGTCACCTGTTCCTGCACCCATCAGAGCATTTCAAATGGACACACAGTCACCTGTTCCTGCACCCATCAGAGCAGTGCACATGGACACACAGTCACCTGTTCCTGCACCCATCAGAGCAGTGCACATGGACACAAAGCCACCTGTTCCTGCACCCATCAGAGCAGTGCACTTGGACACACAGTCACCTGTTCCTGCACCCATCAGAGCAGTGCACATGGACACACAGCCACCTGTTCTTGCACCCATCAGAGCAGTGCACATGGACACACAGCCACCTGTTCCTGCACCCATCAGAGCCGTGCACATGGACACATAGTCACCTGTTCCTGCAGCCATCAGAGCGGTGCACATGGACGTACAGCCACCCGTTCCTGCACCCATCAGAGCCGTACACATGGACATACAGCTACCTGTTCCTTCACCCATCAGAGCAGTGCACATGGACACACAGCCACCTGTTCCTGCACCCATCCGAGCAGTGCACATGGACACACAGTCACCTGTTCCTTCACGTATCAGAGCAGTGCACATGGACACACAGTCATCTGTTCCTTCACGTATCAGAGCAGTGCACATGGACACAGTCACCTGTTCCTGCACCCATCAGAGCCGTACACATGGACAAACAGCTACCTGTTCCTTCACGTATCAGAGCAGTGCACATGGACACACAGCCACCTGTTCCTGCATCCATCAGAGCAGTGCACATGGACACACAGTCACATATTCCTGCACCCATCAGAGCAGTGCACATGGACACACAGTCACCTGTTCCTGCACCCATCAGAGCAGTGCACATGGACATCCAGCCAACTGTTCCTGCACCCATCAGAGCAGTGCACATGGACACACAGCCACCTGTTCCTGCACCCATCAGAGCAGTGCACATGGACACACAGCCACCTGTTCCTGCACCCATCAGAGCAGTGCACATGGACACGCAGCCACCTGTTCCTGCATCCATCAGAGCAGTGCACATGGACATCCAGCCAACTGTTCCTGCACCCATCAGAGCAGTGCACATGGACACACAGTCACCTGTTCCTGCACCCATCAGAGCAGTGCACATGGACACACAGTCACCTGTTCCTACACCCATCAAAGCAGTGCACATGGACACACAGTCACCTGTTCCTGCACCCATCAGAGCAGTGCACATGGACATCCAGCCAACTGTTCCTGCACCCATCAGAGCAGTGCACATGGACACACAGCCACCTGTTCCTGCACCCATCAGAGCAGTGCACATGGACACACAGCCACCTGTTCCTGCACCCATCAGAGCAGTGCACATGGACACACCGCCACCTGTTCCTGCACCCATCAGAGCAGTGCACATGGACCCACAGCCACCTGTTCCTGCACCCATCAGAGCAGTGCAGATGGACACACAGCCACCTGTTCCTGCACCCATCAGAGCAGTGCACATGGACACACAGTCACCTGTTCCTGCACCCATCAGAGCAGTGCACATGGACACACAGCCACCTGTTCCTGCACCCATCAGAGCAGTGCACATGGACACACAGCCACCTATTCCTGCACCCATCAGAGCAGTGCACATGGACATACAGCCACCTGTTCCTGCACCCATCAGAGCAGTGCACATGGACACACAACCACCTGTTCCTGCACCCATCAGAGCAGTGCACATGGACATACAGCCACCTGTTCCTTCACCCATCAGAGCAGTGCACATGGACACACAGCCACCTGTTCCTGCACCCATCAGAGCAGTGCACATGGACATACAGCCACCTGTTCCTGCACCCATCAGAGCAGTGCACATGGACACACAGCCACCTATTCCTGCACCCATTGGAGCATTGCACATGGACACACATCCACCTGTTCCAGCACCCAACAGGGCAGTGCACATGGACACACAGCCACCTGTTCCTGCAACCATCAGAGCCGTGCACATGGACACACAGTTACCTGTTCCTGCAACCATCAGAGGCGTGCACATGGACACACAGTCACCTGTTCCTGCACCCATCAGAGCAGTGCACATGGACACACAGCCACCTATTCCTGCACCCATCCGAGCAGTGCACATGGGCATACAGCCACCTGTTCCTGCACCCATCAGAGCAGTGCACATGGACACACAGCCACCTGTTCCTGCACCCATCAGAGCAGTGCACATGGACATACAGCCACCTGTTCCTGCACCCATCAGAGCAGTGCCCATGGACACACAGCCACCTGTTCCTGCACCCATCAGAGCAGTGCACATGGACATACAGCCACCTGTTCCTGCACCCATCAGAGCAGTGCACATGGACACACAGCCGCCTGTTCCTGCACACATCAGAACAGTGCACATGGACATTCAGCCACCTGATCCTGCACCCATCAGAGCAGTGCACATGGATCCACAGCCACCTGTTCCTGCACCCATCAGAACAGTGCACATGGACACACAGCCACCTGTTCCTGCACCCATTGGAGCATTGCACATGGACACACAGCCAACTGTTCCAGCACCCAACTGGGCAGTGCACATGGACACACAGCCACCTGTTCCTGCAACCATCAGAGCCGTGCACATGGACACACAGTTACCTGTTCCTGCAACCATCAGAGGCGTGCACATGGACACACAGTCACCTGTTCCTGCAACCATCAGAGGCGTGCACATGGACACACAGTCACCTGTTCCTGCACCCATCAGAGCCGTGCACATGGACACACAGCCACCTGTTCCTGCACCCATCAGAGCAGTGCACATGGACACACAGTCACCTGTTCCTGCACCCATCAGAGCAGTGCACATGGACACACAGCCACCTGTTCCTGCACCCATCAGAGCAGTGCACATGGACACACCACCACCTGTTCTTGCACCCATCAGAGAAGTGCACATGGACCCACAGCCACCTGTTCCTGCACCCATCTGAGCAGTGCTCATGGACTTGCAGCCACCTGTTCCTGCACTCTTCAGAGCCCTGCACATGGACATCCAGCCAACTGTTCCTGCACCCATCAGAGCAGTGCACATGGACACACAGTCACCTGTTCCTGCACCCATCAGAGCAGTGCACATGGACACACAGTCACCTGTTCCTACACCCATCAAAGCAGTGCGCATGGACACACAGTCACCTGTTCCTGCACCCATCAGAGCAGTGCACATGGACATCCAGCCAACTGTTCCTGCACCCATCAGAGCAGTGCACATGGACACACAGCCACCTGTTCCTGCACCCATCAGAGCAGTGCACATGGACACACAGCCACCTGTTCCTGCACCCATCAGAGCAGTGCACATGGACATACAGCCACCTGTTCCTGCACCCATCAGAGCAGTGCACATGGACACACAGCCACCTGTTCCTGCACCCATCAGAGCAGTGCACATGGACACACAGTCACCTGTTCCTGCACCCATCAGAGCAGTGCACATGGACACACAGCCACCTGTTCCTGCACCCATCAGAGCAGTGCACATGGACACACCACCACCTGTTCTTGCACCCATCAGAGAAGTGCACATGGACCCACAGCCACCTGTTCCTGCACCCATCTGAGCAGTGCTCATGGACTTGCAGCCACCTGTTCCTGCACTCTTCAGAGCCCTGCACATGGACATCCAGCCAACTGTTCCTGCACCCATCAGAGCAGTGCACATGGACACACAGTCACCTGTTCCTGCACCCATCAGAGCAGTGCACATGGACACACAGTCACCTGTTCCTACACCCATCAAAGCAGTGCGCATGGACACACAGTCACCTGTTCCTGCACCCATCAGAGCAGTGCACATGGACATCCAGCCAACTGTTCCTGCACCCATCAGAGCAGTGCACATGGACACACAGCCACCTGTTCCTGCACCCATCAGAGCAGTGCACATGGACACACAGCCACCTGTTCCTGCACCCATCAGAGCAGTGCACATGGACATACAGCCACCTGTTCCTGCACCCATCAGAGCAGTGCACATGGACACACAGCCACCTGTTCCTGCACCCATCAGAGCAGTGCACATGGACACACAGTCACCTGTTCCTGCACCCATCAGAGCAGTGCACATGGACACACAGCCACCTGTTCCTGCACCCATCAGAGCAGTGCACATGGACACACAGCCACCTATTCCTGCACCCATCAGAGCAGTGCACATGGACACACAGCCACCTGTTCCTGCACCCATCAGAGCAGTGCACATGGACACACAGCCACCTATTCCTGCACCCATCAGAGCAGTGCACATGGACATACAGCCACCTGTTCCTGCACCCATCAGAGCAGTGCACATGGACACACAGCCACCTGTTCCTGCACCCATCAGAGCAGTGCACATGGACATACAGCCACCTGTTCCTGCACCCATCAGAGCAGTGCACATGGACACACAGCCACCTGTTCCTGCACCCATCAGAGCAGTGCACATGGACATACAGCCACCTGTTCCTGCACCCATCAGAGCAGTGCACATGGACACACAGCCACCTGTTCCTGCACCCATTGGAGCATTGCACATGGACACACAGCCAACTGTTCCAGCACCCAACAGGGCAGTGCACATGGACACACAGCCACCTGTTCCTGCACCCATTGGAGCATTGCACATGGACACACAGCCAACTGTTCCAGCACCCAACTGGGCAGTGCACATGGACACACAGCCACCTGTTCCTGCAACCATCAGAGCCGTGCACATGGACACACAGTTACCTGTTCCTGCAACCATCAGAGGCGTGCACATGGACACACAGTCACCTGTTCCTGCAACCATCAGAGGCGTGCACATGGACACACAGTCACCTGTTCCTGCACCCATCAGAGCCGTGCACATGGACACACAGCCACCTGTTCCTGCACCCATCAGAGCATTTCAAATGGACACACAGTCACCTGTTCCTGCACCCATCAGAGCAGTGCACATGGACACACAGTCACCTGTTCCTGCACCCATCAGAGCAGTGCACATGGACACAAAGCCACCTGTTCCTGCACACATCAGAGCAGTGCACTTGGACACACAGTCACCTGTTCCTGCACCCATCAGAGCAGTGCACATGGACACACAGCCACCTGTTCTTGCACCCATCAGAGCAGTGCACATGGACACACAGCCACCTGTTCCTGCACCCATCAGAGCCGTGCACATGGACACATAGTCACCTGTTCCTGCAGCCATCAGAGCGGTGCACATGGACGTACAGCCACCCGTTCCTGCACCCATCAGAGCCGTACACATGGACATACAGCTACCTGTTCCTTCACCCATCAGAGCAGTGCACATGGACACACAGCCACCTGTTCCTGCACCCATCCGAGCAGTGCACATGGACACACAGTCACCTGTTCCTTCACGTATCAGAGCAGTGCACATGGACACACAGTCATCTGTTCCTTCACGTATCAGAGCAGTGCACATGGACACAGTCACCTGTTCCTGCACCCATCAGAGCCGTACACATGGACAAACAGCTACCTGTTCCTTCACGTATCAGAGCAGTGCACATGGACACACAGCCACCTGTTCCTGCATCCATCAGAGCAGTGCACATGGACACACAGTCACATATTCCTGCACCCATCAGAACAGAGCACATGGACACGCAGCCACCTGTTCCTGCACCCATCAGAACAGTGCACATGGACACACAGTCACCTGTTCCTACACCCATCAAAGCAGTGCACATGGACACACAGTCACCTGTTCCTGCACCCATCAGAGCAGTGCACATGGACATCCAGCCAACTGTTCCTGCACCCATCAGAGCAGTGCACATGGACACACAGCCACCTGTTCCTGCACCCATCAGAGCAGTGCACATGGACACACAGCCACCTGTTCCTGCACCCATCAGAGCAGTGCACATGGACACGCAGCCACCTGTTCCTGCATCCATCAGAGCAGTGCACATGGACATCCAGCCAACTGTTCCTGCACCCATCAGAGCAGTGCACATGGACACACAGTCACCTGTTCCTGCACCCATCAGAGCAGTGCACATGGACACACAGTCACCTGTTCCTACACCCATCAAAGCAGTGCACATGGACACACAGTCACCTGTTCCTGCACCCATCAGAGCAGTGCACATGGACATCCAGCCAACTGTTCCTGCACCCATCAGAGCAGTGCACATGGACACACAGCCACCTGTTGCTGCACCCATCAGAGCAGTGCACATGGACACACAGCCACCTGTTCCTGCACCCATCAGAGCAGTGCACATGGACACACCGCCACCTGTTCCTGCACCCATCAGAGCAGTGCACATGGACCCACAGCCACCTGTTCCTGCACCCATCAGAGCAGTGCAGATGGACACACAGCCACCTGTTCCTGCACCCATCAGAGCAGTGCACATGGACACACAGTCACCTGTTCCTGCACCCATCAGAGCAGTGCACATGGACACACAGCCACCTGTTCCTGCACCCATCAGAGCAGTGCACATGGACACACAGCCACCTATTCCTGCACCCATCAGAGCAGTGCACATGGACATACAGCCACCTGTTCCTGCACCCATCAGAGCAGTGCACATGGACACACAACCACCTGTTCCTGCACCCATCAGAGCAGTGCACATGGACATACAGCCACCTGTTCCTTCACCCATCAGAGCAGTGCACATGGACACACAGCCACCTGTTCCTGCACCCATCAGAGCAGTGCACATGGACATACAGCCACCTGTTCCTGCACCCATCAGAGCAGTGCACATGGACACACAGCCACCTATTCCTGCACCCATTGGAGCATTGCACATGGACACACATCCACCTGTTCCAGCACCCAACAGGGCAGTGCACATGGACACACAGCCACCTGTTCCTGCAACCATCAGAGCCGTGCACATGGACACACAGTTACCTGTTCCTGCAACCATCAGAGGCGTGCACATGGACACACAGTCACCTGTTCCTGCACCCATCAGAGCAGTGCACATGGACACACAGCCACCTATTCCTGCACCCATCCGAGCAGTGCACATGGGCATACAGCCACCTGTTCCTGCACCCATCAGAGCAGTGCACATGGACACACAGCCACCTGTTCCTGCACCCATCAGAGCAGTGCACATGGACATACAGCCACCTGTTCCTGCACCCATCAGAGCAGTGCCCATGGACACACAGCCACCTGTTCCTGCACCCATCAGAGCAGTGCACATGGACATACAGCCACCTGTTCCTGCACCCATCAGAGCAGTGCACATGGACACACAGCCACCTGTTCCTGCACACATCAGAACAGTGCACATGGACATTCAGCCACCTGATCCTGCACCCATCAGAGCAGTGCACATGGATCCACAGCCACCTGTTCCTGCACCCATCAGAACAGTGCACATGGACACACAGCCACCTGTTCCTGCACCCATTGGAGCATTGCACATGGACACACAGCCAACTGTTCCAGCACCCAACTGGGCAGTGCACATGGACACACAGCCACCTGTTCCTGCAACCATCAGAGCCGTGCACATGGACACACAGTTACCTGTTCCTGCAACCATCAGAGGCGTGCACATGGACACACAGTCACCTGTTCCTGCAACCATCAGAGGCGTGCACATGGACACACAGTCACCTGTTCCTGCACCCATCAGAGCCGTGCACATGGACACACAGCCACCTGTTCCTGCACCCATCAGAGCAGTGCACATGGACACACAGTCATCTGTTCCTGCACCCATCAGAGCAGTGCACATGGACACACAGTCACCTGTTCCTGCACCCATCAGAGCAGTGCACATGGACACACAGTCACCTGTTCCTGCACCCATCAGAGCAGTGCACATGGACACAAAGCCACCTGTTCCTGCACCCATCAGAGCAGTGCACATGGACACACAGTCACCTGTTCCTGCACCCATCAGAGCAGTGCACATGGACACACAGCCACCTGTTCTTGCACCCATCAGAGCAGTGCACATGGACACACAGCCACCTGTTCCTGCACCCATCAGAGCCGTGTACATGGACACATAGTCACCTGTTCCTGCAGCCATCAGAGCGGTGCACATGGACGTTCAGCCACCCGTTCCTGCACCCATCAGAGCCGTACACATGGACATACAGCTACCTGTTCCTTCACCCATCAGAGCAGTGCACATGGACACACAGCCACCTGTTCCTGCACCCATCCGAGCAGTGCACATGGACACACAGTCACCTGTTCCTTCACGTATCAGAGCAGTGCACATGGACACACAGTCATCTGTTCCTTCACGTATCAGAGCAGTGCACATGGACACAGTCACCTGTTCCTGCACCCATCAGAGCCGTACACATGGACAAACAGCTACCTGTTCCTTCACGTATCAGAGCAGTGCACATGGACACACAGCCACCTGTTCCTGCATCCATCAGAGCAGTGCACATGGACACACAGTCACCTATTCCTGCACCCATCAGAACAGAGCACATGGACACACAGCCACCTGTTCCTGCACCCATCAGAACAGTGCACATGGACACACAGTCACCTGTTCCTACACCCATCAAAGCAGTGCACATGGACACACAGTCACCTGTTCCTGCACCCATCAGAGCAGTGCACATGGACATCCAGCCAACTGTTCCTGCACCCATCAGAGCAGTGCACATGGACACACAGCCACCTGTTCCTGCATCCATCAGAGCAGTGCACATGGACATCCAGCCAACTGTTCCTGCACCCATCAGAGCAGTGCACATGGACACACAGTCACCTGTTCCTGCACCCATCAGAGCAGTGCACATGGACACAAAGCCACCTGTTCCTGCACACATCAGAGCAGTGCACTTGGACACACAGTCACCTGTTCCTGCACCCATCAGAGCAGTGCACATGGACACACAGCCACCTGTTCTTGCACCCATCAGAGCAGTGCACATGGACACACAGCCACCTGTTCCTGCACCCATCAGAGCCGTGCACATGGACACATAGTCACCTGTTCCTGCAGCCATCAGAGCGGTGCACATGGACGTACAGCCACCCGTTCCTGCACCCATCAGAGCCGTACACATGGACATACAGCTACCTGTTCCTTCACCCATCAGAGCAGTGCACATGGACACACAGCCACCTGTTCCTGCACCCATCCGAGCAGTGCACATGGACACACAGTCACCTGTTCCTTCACGTATCAGAGCAGTGCACATGGACACACAGTCATCTGTTCCTTCACGTATCAGAGCAGTGCACATGGACACAGTCACCTGTTCCTGCACCCATCAGAGCCGTACACATGGACAAACAGCTACCTGTTCCTTCACGTATCAGAGCAGTGCACATGGACACACAGCCACCTGTTCCTGCATCCATCAGAGCAGTGCACATGGACACACAGTCACATATTCCTGCACCCATCAGAACAGAGCACATGGACACGCAGCCACCTGTTCCTGCACCCATCAGAACAGTGCACATGGACACACAGTCACCTGTTCCTACACCCATCAAAGCAGTGCACATGGACACACAGTCACCTGTTCCTGCACCCATCAGAGCAGTGCACATGGACATCCAGCCAACTGTTCCTGCACCCATCAGAGCAGTGCACATGGACACACAGCCACCTGTTCCTGCACCCATCAGAGCAGTGCACATGGACACACAGCCACCTGTTCCTGCACCCATCAGAGCAGTGCACATGGACACGCAGCCACCTGTTCCTGCATCCATCAGAGCAGTGCACATGGACATCCAGCCAACTGTTCCTGCACCCATCAGAGCAGTGCACATGGACACACAGTCACCTGTTCCTGCACCCATCAGAGCATTGCACATGGACACACAGTCACCTGTTCCTACACCCATCAAAGCAGTGCACATGGACACACAGTCACCTGTTCCTGCACCCATCAGAGCAGTGCACATGGACATCCAGCCAACTGTTCCTGCACCCATCAGAGCAGTGCACATGGACACACAGCCACCTGTTCCTGCACCCATCAGAGCAGTGCACATGGACACACAGCCACCTGTTCCTGCACCCATCAGAGCAGTGCACATGGACACACCGCCACCTGTTCCTGCACCCATCAGAGCAGTGCACATGGACCCACAGCCACCTGTTCCTGCACCCATCAGAGCAGTGCAGATGGACACACAGCCACCTGTTCCTGCACCCATCAGAGCAGTGCACATGGACACACAGTCACCTGTTCCTGCACCCATCAGAGCAGTGCACATGGACACACAGCCACCTGTTACTGCACCCATCAGAGCAGTGCACATGGACACACAGCCACCTATTCCTGCACCCATCAGAGCAGTGCACATGGACATACAGCCACCTGTTCCTGCACCCATCAGAGCAGTGCACATGGACACACAACCACCTGTTCCTGCACCCATCAGAGCAGTGCACATGGACATACAGCCACCTGTTCCTTCACCCATCAGAGCAGTGCACATGGACACACAGCCACCTGTTCCTGCACCCATCAGAGCAGTGCACATGGACATACAGCCACCTGTTCCTGCACCCATCAGAGCAGTGCACATGGACACACAGCCACCTATTCCTGCACCCATTGGAGCATTGCACATGGACACACATCCACCTGTTCCAGCACCCAACAGGGCAGTGCACATGGACACACAGCCACCTGTTCCTGCAACCATCAGAGCCGTGCACATGGACACACAGTTACCTGTTCCTGCAACCATCAGAGGCGTGCACATGGACACACAGTCACCTGTTCCTGCACCCATCAGAGCAGTGCACATGGACACACAGCCACCTATTCCTGCACCCATCCGAGCAGTGCACATGGGCATACAGCCACCTGTTCCTGCACCCATCAGAGCAGTGCACATGGACACACAGCCACCTGTTCCTGCACCCATCAGAGCAGTGCACATGGACATACAGCCACCTGTTCCTGCACCCATCAGAGCAGTGCCCATGGACACACAGCCACCTGTTCCTGCACCCATCAGAGCAGTGCACATGGACATACAGCCACCTGTTCCTGCACCCATCAGAGCAGTGCACATGGACACACAGCCACCTGTTCCTGCACACATCAGAACAGTGCACATGGACATTCAGCCACCTGATCCTGCACCCATCAGAGCAGTGCACATGGATCCACAGCCACCTGTTCCTGCACCCATCAGAACAGTGCACATGGACACACAGCCACCTGTTCCTGCACCCATTGGAGCATTGCACATGGACACACAGCCAACTGTTCCAGCACCCAACTGGGCAGTGCACATGGACACACAGCCACCTGTTCCTGCAACCATCAGAGCCGTACACATGGACACACAGTTACCTGTTCCTGCAACCATCAGAGGCGTGCACATGGACACACAGTCACCTGTTCCTGCAACCATCAGAGGCGTGCACATGGACACACAGTCACCTGTTCCTGCACCCATCAGAGCCGTGCACATGGACACACAGCCACCTGTTCCTGCACCCATCAGAGCAGTGCACATGGACACACAGTCATCTGTTCCTGCACCCATCAGAGCAGTGCACATGGACACACAGTCACCTGTTCCTGCACCCATCAGAGCAGTGCACATGGACACACAGTCACCTGTTCCTGCACCCATCAGAGCAGTGCACATGGACACAAAGCCACCTGTTCCTGCACCCATCAGAGCAGTGCACATGGACACACAGTCACCTGTTCCTGCACCCATCAGAGCAGTGCACATGGACACACAGCCACCTGTTCTTGCACCCATCAGAGCAGTGCACATGGACACACAGCCACCTGTTCCTGCACCCATCAGAGCCGTGTACATGGACACATAGTCACCTGTTCCTGCAGCCATCAGAGCGGTGCACATGGACGTACAGCCACCCGTTCCTGCACCCATCAGAGCCGTACACATGGACATACAGCTACCTGTTCCTTCACCCATCAGAGCAGTGCACATGGACACACAGCCACCTGTTCCTGCACCCATCCGAGCAGTGCACATGGACACACAGTCACCTGTTCCTTCACGTATCAGAGCAGTGCACATGGACACACAGTCATCTGTTCCTTCACGTATCAGAGCAGTGCACATGGACACAGTCACCTGTTCCTGCACCCATCAGAGCCGTACACATGGACAAACAGCTACCTGTTCCTTCACGTATCAGAGCAGTGCACATGGACACACAGCCACCTGTTCCTGCACCCATCAGAACAGAGCACATGGACACACAGCCACCTGTTCCTGCACCCATCAGAACAGTGCACATGGACACACAGTCACCTGTTCCTACACCCATCAAAGCAGTGCACATGGACACACAGTCACCTGTTCCTGCACCCATCAGAGCAGTGCACATGGACATCCAGCCAACTGTTCCTGCACCCATCAGAGCAGTGCACATGGACACACAGCCACCTGTTCCTGCATCCATCAGAGCAGTGCACATGGACATCCAGCCAACTGTTCCTGCACCCATCAGAGCAGTGCACATGGACACACAGTCACCTGTTCCTGCACCCATCAGAGCAGTGCACATGGACACACAGTCACCTGTTACTACACCCATCAAAGCAGTGCACATGGACACACAGTCACCTGTTCCTGCACCCATCAGAGCAGTGCACATGGACATCCTGCCAACTGTTCCTGCACCCATCAGAGCAGTGCACATGGACACACAGCCACCTGTTCCTGCACCCATCAGAGCAGTGCACATGGACCCACAGCCACCTGTTCCTGCACCCATCAGAGCAGTGCAGATGGACACACATCCACCTGTTCCTGCACCCATCAGAGCAGTGCACATGGACACACAGTCACCTGTTCCTGCACCCATCGGAGCAGTGCACATGGACACACAGCCACCTGTTCCTGCACCCATCAGAGCAGTGCACATGGACACACAGCCACCTATTCCTGCACCCATCAGAGCAGTGCACATGGACATACAGCCACCTGTTCCTGCACCCATCAGAGCAGTGCACATGGACACACAGCCACCTGTTCCTGCACCCATCAGAGCAGTGCACATGGACATACAGCCACCTGATCCTGCACCCATCAGAGCAGTGCACATGGACACACGGCCACCTGTTCCTGCACCCATCAGAGCAGTGCACATGGACATACAGCCACCTGTTCCTGCACCCATCAGAGCAGTGCACATGGACACACAGCCACCTGTTCCTGCACCCATTGGAGCATTGCACATGGACACACAGCCAACTGTTCCAGCCCCCAACACGGCAGTGCACATGGACACACAGCCACCTGTTCCTGCAACCATCAGAGCCGTGCACATGGACACACAGTTACCTGTTCCTGCAACCATCAGAGGCGTGCACATGGACACACAGTCACCTGTTCCTGCACCCATCAGAGCAGTGCACATGGACACACAGCCACCTATTCCTGCACCCATCAGAGCAGTGCACATGGACATACAGCCACCTGTTCCTGCACCCATCAGAGCAGTGCACATGGACACACAGCCACCTGTTCCTGCACCCATCAGAGCAGAGCACATGGACATACAGCCACCTGTTCCTGCACCCATCAGAGCAGTGCACATGGACACACAGCCACCTGTTCCTGCACCCATCAGAGCAGTGCACATGGACATACAGCCACCTGTTCCTGCACCCATCAGAGCAGTGCACATGGACACACAGCCACCTGTTCCTGCACACATCAGAACAGTGCACATGGACATTCAGCCACCTGATCCTGCACCCATCAGAGCAGTGCACATGGATCCACAGCCACCTGTTCCTGCACCCATCAGAACAGTGCACATGGACACACAGCCACCTGTTCCTGCACCCATTGGAGCATTGCACATGGACACACAGCCAACTGTTCCAGCACCCAACTGGGCAGTGCACATGGACACACAGCCACCTGTTCCTGCAACCATCAGAGCCGTGCACATGGACACACAGTTACCTGTTCCTGCAACCATCAGAGGTGTGCACATGGACACACAGTCACCTGTTACTGCAACCATCAGAGGCGTGCACATGGACACACAGTCACCTGTTCCTGCACCCATCAGAGCCGTGCACATGGACACACAGCCACCTGTTCCTGCACTCATCAGAGCAGTGCACATGGACACACAGTCACCTGTTCCTGCACCCATCAGAGCAGTGCACATGGACACACAGTCACCTGTTCCTGCACCCATCAGAGCAGTGCACATGGACACACAGTCACCTGTTCCTGCACCCATCAGAGCAGTGCACATGGACACAAAGCCACCTGTTCCTGCACCCATCAGAGCAGTGCACATGGACACACAGTCACCTGTTCCTGCACCCATCAGAGCAGTGCACATGGACACACAGCCACCTGTTCTTGCACCCATCAGAGCAGTGCACATGGACACACAGCCACCTGTTCCTGCACCCATCAGAGCCGTGCACATGGACACATAGTCACCTGTTCCTGCAGCCATCAGAGCGGTGCACATGGACGTACAGCCACCCGTTCCTGCACCCATCAGAGCCGTACACATGGACATACAGCTACCTGTTCCTTCACCCATCAGAGCAGTGCACATGGACACACAGCCACCTGTTCCTGCACCCATCCGAGCAGTGCACATGGACACACAGTCACCTGTTCCTTCACGTATCAGAGCAGTGCACATGGACACACAGTCATCTGTTCCTTCACGTATCAGAGCAGTGCACATGGACACAGTCACCTGTTCCTGCACCCATCAGAGCCGTACACATGGACAAACAGCTACCTGTTCCTTCACGTATCAGAGCAGTGCACATGGACACACAGCCACCTGTTCCTGCATCCATCAGAGCAGTGCACATGGACACACAGTCACATATTCCTGCACCCATCAGAACAGTGCACATGGACACACAGTCACCTGTTCCTGCACCCATCAGAGCAGTGCACATGGACATACAGCCAACTGTTCCTGCACCCATCAGAGCAGTGCACATGGACACACAGCCACCTGTTCCTGCACCCATCAGAGCAGTGCACATGGACACACAGCCAACTGTTCCTGCACCCATCAGAGCCGTGCACATGGACACACAGCCACCTGTTCCTGCACCCATCAGAGCAGTGCACATGGACACACAGTCACCTGTTCCTGCACCCATCAGAGCAGTGCACATGGACACACAGCCACCTGTTCCTGCACCCATCAGAGCAGTGCACATGGACATACAGCCACCTGTTCCTGCACCCATCAGAGCAGTGCACATGGACACACGGCCACCTGTTCCTGCACCCATCAGAGCAGTGCACATGGACATACAGCCACCTGTTCCTGCACCCATCAGAGCAGTGCACATGGACACACAGCCACCTGTTCCTGCACCCATTGGAGCATTGCACATGGACACACAGCCAACTGTTCCAGCACCCAACAGGGCAGTGCACATGGACACACAGCCACCTGTTCCTGCAACCATCAGAGCCGTGCACATGGACACACAGTTACCTGTTCCTGCAACCATCAGAGGCGTGCACATGGACACACAGTCACCTGTTCCTGCAACCATCAGAGCAGTGCACATGGACACACAGCCACCTATTCCTGCACCCATCAGAGCAGTGCACATGGACATACAGCCACCTGTTCCTGCACCCATCAGAGCAGTGCACATGGACACACAGCCACCTGTTCCTGCACACATCAGAGCAGTGCACATGGACATACAGCCACCTGTTCCTGCACCCATTGGAGCATTGCACATGGACACACAGCCAACTGTTCCAGCACCCAACAGGGCAGTGCACATGGACACACAGCCACCTGTTCCTGCAACCATCAGAGCCGTGCACATGGACACACAGTTACCTGTTCCTGCAACCATCAGAGGCGTGCACATGGACACACAGTCACCTGTTCCTGCAACCATCAGAGGCGTGCACATGGACACACAGTCACCTGATCCTGCACCCATCAGAGCCGTGCACATGGACACACAGCCATCTGTTCCTGCACCCATCAGAGCAGTGCACATGGACACACAGTCACCTGTTCCTGCACCCATCAGAGCAGTGCACATGGACACACAGTCACCTGTTCCTGCACCCATCAGAGCAGTGCACATGGACATCCAGCCAACTGTTCCTGCACCCATCAGAGCAGTGCACATGGACACACAGCCACCTGTTCCTGCACCCATCAGAGCAGTGCACATGGACACACAGCCACCTGTTCCTGCACCCATCAGAGCAGTGCACATGGACACACAGCCACCTGTGTCTGCATCCATCAGAGCAGTGCACATGGACATCAAGCCAACTGTTCCTGCACCCATCAGAGCAGTGCACATGGACACACAGTCACCTGTTCCTGCACCCATCAGAGCAGTGCACATGGACACACAGTCACCTGTTCCTACACCCATCAAAGCAGTGCACATGGACACACAGTCACCTGTTCCTGCACCCATCAGAGCAGTGCACATGGACATACAGCCACCTGTTCCTGCACCCATCAGAGCAGTGCACATGGACACACAGCCACCTGTTCCTGCACCCATCAGAGCAGTGCACATGGACATACAGCCACCTGTTCCTGCACCCATCTGAGCAGAGCACATGGACACACGGCCACCTGTTCCTGCACCCATCAGAGCAGTGCACATGGACATACAGCCACCTGTTCCTGCACCCATCAGAGCAGTGCACATGGACACACAGCCACCTGTTCCTGCACCCATTGGAGCATTGCACATGGACACACAGCCAACTGTTCCAGCACCCAACAGGGCAGTGCACATGGACACACAGCCACCTGTTCCTGCAACCATCAGAGCCGTGCACATGGACACACAGTTACCTGTTCCTGCAACCATCAGAGGCGTGCACATGGACACAGTCACCTGTTCCTGCACCCATCAGAGCCGTACACATGGACAAACAGCTACCTGTTCGTTCACGTATCAGAGCAGTGCACATGGACACACAGCCACCTGTTCCTGCATCCATCAGAGCAGTGCACATGGACACACAGTCACATATTCCTGCACCCATCAGAACAGAGCACATGGACACGCAGCCACCTGTTCCTGCACCCATCAGAACAGTGCACATGGAAAAACAGTCACCTGTTCCTACACCCATCAAAGCAGTGCACATGGACACACAGTCACCTGTTCCTGCACCCATCAGAGCAGTGCACATGGACATCCAGCCAACTGTTCCTGCACCCATCAGAGCAGTGCACATGGACACACAGCCACCTGTTCCTGCACCCATCAGAGCAGTGCACATGGACACACAGCCACCTGTTCCTGCACCCATCAGAGCAGTGCACATGGACACACAGCCACCTGTTCCTGCATCCGTCAGAGCAGTGCACATGGACATCCAGCCAACTGTTCCTGCACCCATCAGAGCAGTGCACATGGACACACAGTCACCTGTTCCTGCACCCATCAGAGCAGTGCACATGGACACACAGTCACCTGTTCCTACACCCATCAAAGCAGTGCACATGGACACACAGTCACCTGTTCCTGCACCCATCAGAGCAGTGCACATGGACATCCAGCCAACTGTTCCTGCACCCATCAGAGCAGTGCACATGGACACACAGACACCTGTTCCTGCACCCATCAGAGCAGTGCACATGGACACACAGCCAACTGTTCCTGCACCCATCAGAGCCGTGCACATGGACACACAGCCACCTGTTCCTGCACCCATCAGAGCAGTGCACATGGACACACAGTCACCTGTTCCTGCACCCATCAGAGCAGTGCACATGGACACACAGCCACCTGTTCCTGCACCCATCAGAGCAGTGCACATGGACATACAGCCACCTGTTCCTGCACCCATCAGAGCAGTGCACATGGACACACGGCCACCTGTTCCTGCACCCATCAGAGCAGTGCACATGGACATACAGCCACCTGTTCCTGCACCCATCAGAGCAGTGCACATGGACACACAGCCACCTGTTCCTGCACCCATTGGAGCATTGCACATGGACACACAGCCAACTGTTCCAGCACCCAACAGGGCAGTGCACATGGACACACAGCCACCTGTTCCTGCAACCATCAGAGCCGTGCACATGGACACACAGTTACCTGTTCCTGCAACCATCAGAGGCGTGCACATGGACACACAGTCACCTGTTCCTGCAACCATCAGAGCAGTGCACATGGACACACAGCCACCTATTCCTGCACCCATCAGAGCAGTGCACATGGACATACAGCCACCTGTTCCTGCACCCATCAGAGCAGTGCACATGGACACACAGCCACCTGTTCCTGCACACATCAGAGCAGTGCACATGGACATACAGCCACCTGTTCCTGCACCCATTGGAGCATTGCACATGGACACACAGCCAACTGTTCCAGCACCCAACAGGGCAGTGCACATGGACACACAGCCACCTGTTCCTGCAACCATCAGAGCCGTGCACATGGACACACAGTTACCTGTTCCTGCAACCATCAGAGGCGTGCACATGGACACACAGTCACCTGTTCCTGCAACCATCAGAGGCGTGCACATGGACACACAGTCACCTGATCCTGCACCCATCAGAGCCGTGCACATGGACACACAGCCACCTGTTCCTGCACCCATCAGAGCAGTGCAAATGGACACACAGTCACCTGTTCCTGCACCCATCAGAGCAGTGCACATGGACACACAGTCACCTGTTCCTGCACCCATCAGAGCAGTGCACATGGACATCCAGCCAACTGTTCCTGCACCCATCAGAGCAGTGCACATGGACACACAGCCACCTGTTCCTGCACCCATCAGAGCAGTGCACATGGACACACAGCCACCTGTTCCTGCACCCATCAGAGCAGTGCACATGGACACACAGCCACCTGTTCCTGCACCCATCAGAGCAGTGCACATGGACACACAGCCACCTGTTCCTGCATCCATCAGAGCAGTGCACATGGACATCCAGCCAACTGTTCCTGCACCCATCAGAGCAGTGCACATGGACACACAGTCACCTGTTCCTGCACCCATCAGAGCAGTGCACATGGACACACAGTCACCTGTTCCTACACCCATCAAAGCAGTGCACATGGACACACAGTCACCTGTTCCTGCACCCATCAGAGAAGTGCACATGGACATCCAGCCAACTGTTCCTGCACCCATCAGAGCAGTGCACATGGACACACAGCCACCTGTTCCTGCACCCATCAGAGCAGTGCACATGGACACACAGCCACCTGTTCCTGCACCCATCAGAGCAGTGCACATGGACACACAGCCACCTGTTCCTGCACCCATCAGAGCAGTGCACATGGACCCACAGCCACCTGTTCCTGCACCCATCAGAGCAGTGCAGATGGACACACAGCCACCTGTTCCTGCACCCATCAGAGCAGTGCACATGGACACACAGTCACCTGTTCCTGCACCCATCAGAGCAGTGCACATGGACACACAGCCACCTGTTCCTGCACCCATCAGAGCAGTGCACATGGACACACAGCCACCTATTCCTGCACCCATCAGAGCAGTGCACATGGACATACAGCCACCTGTTCCTGCACCCATCAGAGCAGTGCACATGGACACACAGCCACCTGTTCCTGCACCCATCAGAGCAGTGCACATGGACATACAGCCACCTGTTCCTGCACCCATCAGAGCAGTGCACATGGACACACGGCCACCTGTTCCTGCACCCATCAGAGCAGTGCACATGGACATACAGCCACCTGTTCCTGCACCCATCAGAGCAGTGCACATGGACACACAGCCACCTGTTCCTGCACCCATTGGAGCATTGCACATGGACACACAGCCAACTGTTCCAGCACCCAACAGGGCAGTTCACATGGACACACAGCCACCTGTTCCTGCAACCATCAGAGCCGTGCACATGGACGCACAGTTACCTGTTCCAGCAACCATCAGAGGCGTGCACATGGACACACAGCCACCTATTCCTGCACCCATCAGAGCAGTGCACATGGACATACAGCCACCTGTTCCTGCACCCATCAGAGCAGTGCACATGGACACACAGCCACCTGTTCCTGCACCCATCAGAGCAGTGCACATGGACATACAGCCACCTGTTCCTGCACCCATTGGAGCATTGCGCATGGACACACAGCCAACTGTTCCAGCACCCTACAGGGCAGTGCACATGGACACACAGCCACCTGTTCCTGCAACCATCAGAGCCGTGCACATGGACACACAGCCACCTGTTCCTGCACCCATCAGAGCAGTGCACATGGACATACAGCCACCTGTTCCTGCACCCATTGGAGCATTGCACATGGACACACAGCCAACTGTTCCAGCACCCAACAGGGCAGTGCACATGGACACACAGCCACCTGTTCCTGCACCCATCAGAGCAGTGCACATGGACACACAGTCACCTGTTCCTGCACCCATCAGAGCAGTGCACATGGACACACAGTCACCTGTTCCTGCACCCATCAGAGCAGTACACATGGACATCTAGCCAACTGTTCCTGCACCCATCAGAGCAGTGCACATGGACACACAGTCACCTGTTCCTGCACCCATCAGAGCAGTGCACATGGACATCCATCCAACTGTTCCTGCACCCATCAGAGAAGTGCACATGGACACACAGTCACCTGTTCCTGCACCCATCAGAGCAGTGCACATGGACACACAGTCACCTGTTCCTACAACCATCAAAGCAGTGCACATGGACACACAGTCACCTGTTCCTGCACCCATCAGAGCAGTGCACATGGACATCCAGCCAACTGTTCCTGCACCCATCAGAGCAGTGCACATGGACACAAAGCCACCTGTTCCTGCACCCATCAGAGCAGTGCACATGGACACACAGTCACATGTTCCTGCACCCATCAGAGCAGTGCAGATGGACACACAGTCACCTGTTCCTGCACCCATCAGAGCAGTGCACATGGACATCCAGCCAACTGTTCCTGCACCCATCAGAGCAGTGCACATGGACACACAGTCACCTGTTCCTGCACCCATCAGAGTAGTGCACATGGACACACAGTCACCTGTTCCTACACCCATCAAAGCAGTGCACATGGACACACAGTCACCTGTTCCTGCACCCATCAGAGCAGTGCACATGGACATCCAGCCAACTGTTCCTGCACCCATCAGAGCAGTGCACATGGACACACAGCCACCTGTTCCTGCACCCATCAGAGCAGTGCACATGGACACACAGCCACCTGTTCCTGCACCCATCAGAGCAGTGCACATGGACACACCACCACCTGTTCTTGCACCCATCAGAGAAGTGCACATGGACCCACAGCCACCTGTTCCTGCACCCATCTGAGCAGTGCTCATGGACATGCAGCCACCTGTTCCTGCACTCTTCAGAGCCCTGCACATGGACATCCAGCCCACTGTTCCTGCACCCATCAGAGCAGTGCACATGGACACACAGTCACCTGTTCCTGCACCCATCAGAGCAGTGCACATGGACACACAGTCACCTGTTCCTTCACCCATCAAAGCAGTGCACATGGACACAAAGTCACCTGTTCCTGCACCCATCAGAGCAGTGCACATGGACATCCAGCCAACTGTTCCTGCACCCATCAGAGCAGTGCACATGGACACACAGCCACCTGTTCCTGCACCCATCAGAGCAGTGCACATGGACACACAGCCACCTGTTCCTGCACCCATCAGAGCAGTGCACATGGACATACAGCCACCTGTTCCTGCACCCATCAGAGCAGTGCACATGGACACACAGCCACCTGTTCCTGCACCCATCAGAGCAGTGCACATGGACACACAGTCACCTGTTCCTGCACCCATCAGAGCAGTGCACATGGACACACAGCCACCTGTTCCTGCACCCATCAGAGCAGTGCACATGGACACACAGCCACCTATTCCTGCACCCATCAGAGCAGTGCACATGGACACACAGCCACCTGTTCCTGCACCCATCAGAGCAGTGCACATGGACACACAGCCACCTATTCCTGCACCCATCAGAGCAGTGCACATGGACATACAGCCACCTGTTCCTGCACCCATCAGAGCAGTGCACATGGACACACAGCCACCTGTTCCTGCACCCATCAGAGCAGTGCACATGGACATACAGCCACCTGTTCCTGCACCCATCAGAGCAGTGCACATGGACACACAGCCACCTGTTCCTGCACCCATCAGAGCAGTGCACATGGACATACAGCCACCTGTTCCTGCACCCATCAGAGCAGTGCACATGGACACACAGCCACCTGTTCCTGCACCCATTGGAGCATTGCACATGGACACACAGCCAACTGTTCCAGCACCCAACAGGGCAGTGCACATGGACACACAGCCACCTGTTCCTGCAACCATCAGAGCCGTGCACATGGACACACAGTTACCTGTTCCTGCAACCATCAGAGGCGTGCACATGGACACACAGTCACCTGTTCCTGCACCCATCAGAGCAGTGCACATGGACACACAGCCACCTATTCCTGCACCCATCAGAGCAGTGCACATGGACATACAGCCACCTGTTCCTGCACCCATCAGAGCAGTGCACATGGACACACAGCCACCTGTTCCTGCACCCATCAGAGCAGTGCACATGGACATTCAGCCACCTGATCCTGCACCCATCAGAGCAGTGCACATGGATCCACAGCCACCTGTTCCTGCACCCATCAGAACAGTGCACATGGACACACAGCCACCTGTTCCTGCACCCATTGGAGCATTGCACATGGACACACAGCCAACTGTTCCAGCACCCAACTTGGCAGTGAACATGGACACACAGCCACCTGTTCCTGCACCCATCAGAGCCGTGCACATGGACACATAGTCAACTGTTCCTGCAGCCATCAGAGCGGTGCACATGGACATATAGCCACCCGGTCCTGCACCCATCAGAGCCGTACACATGGACATACAGCTACCTGTTCCTTCACCCATCAGAGCAGTGCACATGGACACACAGCCACCTGTTCCTGCACCCATCCGAGCAGTGCACATGGACACACAGTCACATGTTCCTTCACGTATCAGAGCAGTGCACATGGACACACAGTCACATGTTCCTGCACCCATCAGAGCAGTGCAGATGGACACACAGTCACCTGTTCCTGCACCCATCAGAGCAGTGCACATGGACATCCAGCCAACTGTTCCTGCACCCATCAGAGCAGTGCACATGGACACACAGTCACCTGCTCCTGCACCCATCAGAGTAGTGCACATGGACACACAGTCACCTGTTCCTACACCCATCAAAGCAGTGCACATGGACACACAGTCACCTGTTCCTGCACCCATCAGAGCAGTGCACATGGACATCCAGCCAACTGTTCCTGCACCCATCAGAGCAGTGCACATGGACACACAGCCACCTGTTCCTGCACCCATCAGAGCAGTGCACATGGACACACAGCCACCTGTTCCTGCACCCATCAGAGCAGTGCACATGGACACACCACCACCTGTTCTTGCACCCATCAGAGAAGTGCACATGGACCCACAGCCACCTGTTCCTGCACCCATCTGAGCAGTGCTCATGGACATGCAGCCACCTGTTCCTGCACTCTTCAGAGCCCTGCACATGGACATCCAGCCCACTGTTCCTGCACCCATCAGAGCAGTGCACATGGACACACAGTCACCTGTTCCTGCACCCATCAGAGCAGTGCACATGGACACACAGTCACCTGTTCCTACACCCATCAAAGCAGTGCACATGGACACAAAGTCACCTGTTCCTGCACCCATCAGAGCAGTGCACATGGACATCCAGCCAACTGTTCCTGCACCCATCAGAGCAGTGCACATGGACACACAGCCACCTGTTCCTGCACCCATCAGAGCAGTGCACATGGACACACAGCCACCTGTTCCTGCACCCATCAGAGCAGTGCACATGGACATACAGCCACCTGTTCCTGCACCCATCAGAGCAGTGCACATGGACACACAGCCACCTGTTCCTTCACGTATCAGAGCAGTGCACATGGACACACAGCCACCTGTTCTGCATCCATCAGAGCAGTGCACATGGACTCACAGTCACCTGTTCCTGCACCCATCAGAGCAGTGCACATGGACACTCAGCCACCTGTTCCTGCACCCATCAGAGCAGTGCACATGGACACACAGTCACCTGTTCCTGCACCCATCAGAGCAGTGCACATGGACAGACAGTCACCTGTTCCTGCACCCATCAGAGCAGTGCACATGGACACACAGCCACCTGTTCCTGCACCCATCAGAGCAGTGCACATGAACACACAGCCACCTGTTGCTGCACCCATCAGAGCAGTGCACATGGACACACAGTCACCTGTTCCTGCACCCATCAGAGCAGTGCACATGGACACACAGTCACCTGTTCCTGCACCCATCAGAGCAGTGCACATGGACACACAGTCACCTGTTCCTGCACCCATCAGAGCAGTGCACATGGACACACAGTCACCTGTTCCTGCACCCATCAGAGCAGTGCACATGGACACACAGTCACCTGTTCCTGCACCCATCAGAGCAGTGCACATGGACACACAGCCACCTGTTCCTGCACCCATCAGAGCCGTGCTCATGGACACATAGTCACCTGTTCCTGCAGCCATCAGAGCCGTGCTCATGGACACATAGTCACCTGTTCCTGCAGCCATCAGAGCGGTGCACATGGACATACAGCCACCCGTTCCTGCACCCATCAGAGCCGTACACATGGACATACAGCTACCTGTTCCTTCACCCATCAGAGCAGTGCACATGGACACACAGCCACCTGTTCCTGCACCCATCCGAGCAGTGCACATGGACACACAGTCACCTGTTCCTTCACGTATCAGAGCAGTGCACATGGACACACAGTCACCTGTTCCTTCACGTATCAGAGCAGTGCACATGGACACACAGTCACCTGTTCCTGCACCCATCAGAGCAGTGCACATGGACACACAGTCACCTGTTCCTTCACGTATCAGAGCAGTGCACATGGACACACAGTCACCTGTTCCTGCACCCATCAGAGCCGTACACATGGACAAACAGCTACCTGTTCGTTTACGTATCAGAGCAGTGCACATGGACACACAGCCACCTGTTCCTGCACCCATTGGAGCATTGCACATTGACACACAGCCAACTGTTCCAGCACCCAACAGGGCAGTGCACATGGACACACAGCCACCTGTTCCTGCAACCATCAGAGCCGTGCACATGGACACACAGTTACCTGTTCCTGCAACCATCAGAGGCGTGCACATGGACACACAGTCACCTGTTCCTGCAACCATCAGAGGCGTGCACATGGACACACAGTCACCTGTACCTGCACCCATCAGAGCCGTGCACATGGACACACAGCCACCTGTTCCTGCACCCATCAGAGCAGTGCACATGGACACACAGTCACCTGTTCCTGCACCCATCAGAGCAGTGCACATGGACACACAGTCACCTGTTCCTGCACCCATCAGAGCAGTGCACATGGACACACAGTCACCTGTTCCTGCACCCATCAGAGCAGTGCACATGGACACAAAGCCACCTGTTCCTGCACCCATCAGAGCAGTGCACATGGGCACACAGTCACCTGTTCCTGCACCCATCAGAGCAGTGCACATGGACACACAGCCACCTGTTCTTGCACCCATCAGAGCAGTGCACATGGACACACAGCCACCTGTTCCTGCACCCATCAGAGCCGTGCACATGGACACATAGTCACCTGTTCCTGCAGCCATCAGAGCGGTGCACATGGACATACAGCCACCCGTTCCTGCACCCATCTGAGCCGTACACATGGACATACAGCTACCTGTTCCTTCACCCATCAGAGCAGTGCACATGGACACACAGACACCTGTTCCGGCACCCATCCGAGCAGTGCACATGGACACACAGTCACCTGTTCCTTCACGTATAAGAGCAGTGCACATGGACACACAGTCACCTGTTCCTTCACGTATCAGAGCAGTGCACATGGACACACAGCCACCTGTTCTGCATCCATCAGAGCAGTGCACATGGACTCACAGTCACCTGTTCCTGCACCCATCAGAACAGTGCACATGGACACGCAGCCACCTGTTCCTGCACCTATCAGAACAGTGCACATGGACACACAGCCACCTGTTCCTGCACCCATCAGAGCAGTGCACATGGACACACAGTCACCTGTTCCTGCACCCATCAAGCAGTGCACATGGACATCCAGCCAACTGTTCCTGCACCCATCAGAGCAGTGCACATGGACACACAGTCACCTGTTCCTGCACCCATCAGAGCAGTGCACATGGACACACAGTCACCTGTTCCTGCACCCATCAGAGCAGTGCACATGGACACACAGTCACCTGTTCCTGCACCCATCAGAGCAGTGCACATGGACATCCAGCCAACTGTTCCTGCACCCATCAGAGCAGTGCACATGGACACACAGTCACCTGTTCCTGCACTCATCAGAGCAGTGCACATGGACACACAGTCACCTGTTCCTGCACCCATCAGAGCAGTGCACATGGACACTCAGCCACCTGTTCCTGCACCCATCAGAGCAGTGCACATGGACACACAGTCACCTGTTCCTGCACCCATCAGAGCAGTGCACATGGACAAACAGTCACCTGTTCCTGCACCCATCAGAGCAGTGCAGATGGACACACAGTCACCTGTTCCTGCACCCATCAGAGCAGTGCACATGGACACACAGCCACCTGTTCCTGCACCCATCAGAGCAGTGCACATGAACACACAGCCACCTGTTGCTGCACCCATCAGAGCAGTGCACATGGACACACAGTCACCTGTTCCTGCACCCATCAGAGCAGTGCACATGGACATTCAGCCACCTGATCCTGCACCCATCAGAGCAGTGCACATGTATCCACAGCCACCTGTTCCTGCACCCATCAGAACAGTGCACATGGACACACAGCCACCTGTTCCAGCACCCATTGGAGCATTGCACATGGACACACAGCCAACTGTTCCAGCACCCAACAGGGCAGTGCACATGGACACACAGCCACCTGTTCCTGCAACCATCAGAGCCGTGCACATGGACACACAGTTACCTGTTCCTGCAACCATCAGAGGCGTGCACATGGACACACAGTCACCTGTTCCTGCAAACATCAGAGGCGTGCACATGGACACACAGTCACCTGTTCCTGCACCCATCAGAGCCGTGCACATGGACACACAGCCACCTGTTCCTGCACCCATCAGAGCACTGCACATGGACACACAGTCACCTGTTCCTGCACCCTTCAGAGCAGTGCACATGGATACAAAGTCACCTGTTCCTGCACCCATCAGAGCAGTGCACATGGACACACAGCGACCTGCTCCTGCACCCATCAGAGCAGTGCACATGGACACACAGTCACATGTTCCTGCACCCATCAGAACAGTGCACATGGACACACAGTCACCTGTTCCTGCACCCATCAGAACAGTGCACATGGACACAGTCACCTGTTCCTGCACCCATCAGAGCAGTGCACATGGACACACAGTCACCTGTTCCTGCACCCATCAGAACAGTGCACATGGACACACAGTCACCTGTTCCTGCACCCATCAGAACAGTGCACATGGACACACAGCCACCTGTTCCTGCACCCATCAGAGCAGTGCACATGGACAGACAGTCACCTGCTCCTACACGCATCAGAGCGGTGCACATGGACACACAGCCACCTGTACCTGCACCCATCAGAGCAGTGCACATGGGCACATAGCCACCTGTTCCTACACCCATCAGAGCAGTGCACATGGACACACAGTCACCTGTTCCTGCACCCATCAGAACAGTGCACATGGACACACAGCCACCTGTTCCTGCACCCATCAGAGCAGTGCACATGGACAGACAGTCACCTGCTCCTTCACGTATCAGAGCAGTGCACATGGACACACAGCCACCTGTACCTGCACCCATCAGAGCAGTGCACATGGACACACAGTCACCTTTTCCTACACCCATCAGAGCAGTGCACATGGACACACAGTCACCTGTTCCTGCACCCATCAGAACAGTGCACATGGACACACAGTCACCTGCTCCTTCACGTATCAGAGCAGTGCACATGGACACACAGTCACCTGTTCCTTCACGTATCAGAGCAGTGCACATGGACACACAGACACCTGTTCCTGCACCCATCAGAGCCGTACACATGGACAAACAGCTACCTGTTCCTTCACGTATCAGAGCAGTGCACATGGACACACAGCCACCTGTTCCTGCATCCATCAGAGCAGTGCACATGGACACACGGTCACCTGTTCCTGCACCCATCAGAACAGTGCACATGGACACGCAGCCACCTGTTCCTGCACCCATCAGAACAGTGCACATGGACACACAGTCACCTGTTCCTGCACCCATCAGAGCTGTGCACATGGACACACAGTCACCTGTTCCTGCACCCATCAGAACAGTGCACATGGACACAGAGTCACCTGTTCCTGCACCCATCAGAACAGTGCACATGGACACACAGTCACCTGCTCCTGCACCCATCAGAGCAGTGCACATGGACACACAGTCACCTGTTCCTGCACCCATCAGAGCATTGCACATGGACACACAGTCACCTTTTCCTACACCCATCAGAGCAGTGCACATGGACACACAGTCACCTGTTCCTGCACCCATCAGAACAGTGCACATGGACACACAGTCACCTGCTCCTTCACGTATCAGAGCAGTGCACATGGACACACAGTCACCTGTTCCTTCACGTATCAGAGCAGTGCACATGGACACAAAGTCAACTGTTCCTGCACCCATCAGAGCCGTACACATGGACAAACAGCTACCTGTTCCTTCACGTATCAGAGCAGTGCACATGCACACACAGCCACCTGTTCCTGTATCCATCAGAGCAGTGCACATGGACACACGGTCACCTGTTCCTGCACCCATCAGAACAGTGCACATGGACACGCAGCCACCTGTTCCTGCACCCATCAGAACAGTGCACATGGACACACAGCCACCTGTTCCTGCACCCATCAGAGCAGTGCACATGGACACACAGTCACCTGTTCCTGCACCCATCAGAGCAGTGCAGATGGACATCCAGCCAACTGTTCCTGCACCCATCAGAGCAGTGCACATGGACACACAGTCACCTTTTCCTACACCCATCAGAGCAGTGCACATGGACACACAGTCACCTGTTCCTGCACCCATCAGAACAGTGCACATGGACACACAGTCACCTGTTCCTGCACCCATCAGAACAGTGCACATGGACACACAGTCACCTGTTCCTGCACCCATCAGAACAGTGCACATGGACACAGAGTCAGCTGTTCCTGCACCCATCAGAGCAGTGCACATGGACACACAGTCACCTGTTCCTGCACCCATCAGAACAGTGCACATGGACAGACAGTCACCTGTTCCTGCACCCATCAGAACAGTGCACATGGACGCACTGCCACCTGTCCCTGCACCCATTGGAGCATTGCACATGGACACACAGCCAACTGTTCCAGCACCCAACAGGGCCGTGCACATGGACACACAGCCACCTGTTCCTGCAACCATCAGAGCCGTGCACATGGACACACAGTTACGTGTTCCTGCAACCATCAGAGGCGTGCACATGGACACACAGTCACCTGTTCCTGCAAACATCAGAGGCGTGCACATGGACACACAGTCACCTGTTCCTGCACCCATCAGAGCTGTGCACATGGACACACAGCCACCTGTTCCTGCACCCATCAGAGCACTGCACATGGACACACAGTCACCTGTTCCTGCACCCTTCAGAGCAGTGCACATGGATACAAAGTCACCTGTTCCTGCACCCATCAGAGCAGTGCACATGGACACACAGCGACCTGCTCCTGCACCCATCAGAGCAGTGCACATGGACACACAGTCACCTGTTCCTGCACCCATCAGAACAGTGCACATGGACACACAGTCACCTGTTCCTGCACCCATCAGAACAGTGCACATGGACACAGAGTCACCTGTTCCTGCACCCATCAGAGCAGTGCACATGGACACACAGTCACCTGTTCCTGCACCCATCAGAACAGTGCACATGGACACACAGTCACCTGTTCCTGCACCCATCAGAACAGTGCACATGGACACACAGCCACCTGTTCCTGCACCCATCAGAGCAGTGCACATGGACACACAGTCACCTGTTCCTGCACGCATCAGAACAGTGCACATGGACACACAGTCACCTGTTCCTGCACCCATCAGAGCAGTGCACATGGACAGACAGTCACCTGCTCCTACACGCATCAGAGCGGTGCACATGGACACACAGCCACCTGTACCTGCACCCATCAGAGCAGTGCACATGGGCACATAGCCACCTGTTCCTGCACCCATCAGAGCAGTGAACGTGGACACAAAGTCACCTGTTCCTGCACCCATCAGAGCATTGAACGTGGACACACAGTCACCTGTTCCTGCACCCATCAGAGCAGTGCATATGGACACACAGCCACCTGTTCCTGCACCCATCAGAGCCGTGCACATGGACACATAGTCACCTGTTCCTGCAGCCATCAGAGCGGTGCACATGGACATACAGCCACCTGTTCCTGCACCCATCAGAGCCGTACACATGGACATACAGCTACCTGTTCCTTCACCCATCAGAGCAGTGCACATGGACACACAGCCACCAGTTCCTGCACCCATCCGAGCAGTGCACATGGACACACAGTCACCTGTTCCTTCACGTATCAGAGCAGTGCACATGGACACTCAGCCAGCTGTGCCTGCACCCATCAGAGCAGTGCACATGGACACACAGTCACCTGTTCCTGCACCCATCAGAGCAGTGCAGATGGACAAACAGTCACCTGTTCCTGCACCCATCAGAGCAGTGCAGATGGACACACAGTCACCTGTTCCTGCACCCATCAGAGCAGTGCACATGGACACAGAGCCACCTGTTCCTGCACCCATCAGAGCAGTGCACATGGACACACAGCCACCTGTTCCTGCACCCATCAGAACAGTGCTCATGGACACACAGTCACCTGTTCCTGCACCCATCAGAACAGTGCACATGTACACAGAGTCACCTGTTCCTGCACCAATCAGAGCAGTGCACATGGACACACAGTCACCTGTTCCTGCACCCATCAGAACAGTGCACATGGACACACAGCCACCTGTTCCTGCACCCATCAGAGCAGTGCACATGGACACACAGTCACCTTTTCCTACACCCATCAGAGCCGTACACATGGACACACTGCCACCTGTTCCTGCACCCATCAGAGCACTGCACATGGATACACAGTCACCTGTTCCTGCACCCATCAGAGCAGTGCACATGGATACAAAGTCACCTGTTCCTGCACCCATCAGAGCAGTGCACATGGACACACAGTCACCTGTTCCTGCACCCATCAGAGCAGTGCACATGGACACACAGCCACCTGTTCCTGCACCCATCAGAACAGTGAACATGGACACACAGTCACCTGTTCCTGCACCCATCAGAGCAGTGCACATGGACACACAGTCACCTTTTCCTACACCCATCAGAGCAGTGCACATGGACACACAGTCACCTGTTCCTGCACCCATCAGAACAGTGCACATGGACACACAGTCACCTGTTCCTGCACCCATCAGAACAGTGCACATGGACACACAGTTACCTGTTCCTGCACCCATCAGAGCAGTGCACATGGACACACAGTCACCTGTTCCTGCACCCATCAGAACAGCGCATATGGACACACAGACACCTGTTCCTGCACCCATCAGAACGGTGCACATGGACACACAGCCACCTGTTCCTGCACCCATCAGAGCAGTGATCGTGGACAGAAAGTCACCTGTTCCTGCACCCATCAGAGCAGTGAACGTGGACACAAAGTCACCTGTTCCTGCACCCATCAGAGCAGTGCACATGGACACACAGCCACCTGTTCCTGCACCCATCAGAGCAGTGCACATGGACACACAGCCACCTGTTTCTGCACGCATCAGAGCAGTGCACATGGACACACAGTCGCCCGTTCCTGCTCCCATCAGAGCAGTGCGCATGGACTCACAGCCAACTGTTCCTGCACCCATCAGAGCAGTGCACATGGACACACAGTCGCCCGTTCCTGCTCCCATCAGTGCAGTGCGCATGGACTCACAGCCAAATGTTCCTGCACCCATCAGAGCAGTGCACATGGACAAACAGTCACCTGTTCCTGCACCCATCAGAGCCGTGCACATGGACACACAGTCACCTGTTCCTGCAGCCATCAGAGCCGTGCACATGGACACACAGCCACAAGTTCCTGCACCCATCACAGCTGTGCACTTGAACACACAGCCACCTGTTCCTGCACCCATCAGAGCAGTGCACATGGGCATTCAGCCAACTGTTCCTGCACCCATCAGAGCAGTGCACATGGACACACAACCATCTGCTCCTGCACCCAACAGAGCAGTGCACATGGACACACAGACACCTGTTCCTGCACCCATCAGAGCAGTGCACATGGACACACAACCATCTGCTCCTGCACCCAACAGAGCAGTGCACATGGACACACAGTCACCTGTTCCTGCACCCATCAGAGCAGTGCACATGGACACACAGACACCTGTTCCTGCACCCATCAGAGCAGTGCACATGGACACACAAACATCTGCTCCTGCACCCAGCAGAGCAGTGCACATGGACACACAGCCACCTGTTCCTGCACCCATCAGAGCAGTGCACATGGACACACAACCATCTGCTCCTGCACCCAACAGAGCAGTGCACATGGAAACACAGTCACCTGTTCCTGCACGCATCATAGCAGTGCACAAGGACACACAGCCACCTGTTCTCGCACCCATCAGAGCACTGCACATGGACACACAGTCACCTTTTCCTACACGCATCAGAGCAGTGCACATGGACACACAGCCACCTGTTCCTGCACCCATCAGAGCAGTGCACATGGTCACACAGTCACCTGTTCCTGCACCCATCAGAGCAGTGCACATAGACACACAGCCACCTGTTCCTGCACCCATCAGAGCAGTGCACATGGACACACAGTCACCTTTTCCTACACCCATCAGAGCAGTGCACATGGACACACAGTCACCTGTTCCTGCAGCGATCCGAGCAGTGCACATGGACATACAGCCACCCGTTCCTGCACCCATCAGAGCAGTGCACATGGACACACAGTCACCTGTTCCTGAACCCATCAGAGCAGTGCACATGGACACACAGTCACCTGTTCCTGCAGCGATCCGAGCAATGCACATGGACACACAGCCACCTGTTCCTGCACCCATCAGAGCAGTGCATGTGGACACACAGCCAGCTGTTCCTGCATCCATCAGAGCAGTGCACATGGACACACAGTCACCTATTCCTGCACCCATCAGAACAGAGCACATGGACACGCAGCCACCTGTTCCTGCACCCATCAGAACAGTGCACATGGACACACAGTCACCTGTTCCTACACCCATCAAAGCAGTGCACATGGACACACAGTCACCTGTTCCTGCACCCATCAGAGCAGTGCACATGGACATCCAGCCAACTGTTCCTGCACCCATCAGAGCCGTGCACATGGACACACAGCCACCTGTTCCTGCACCCATCAGAGCAGTGCACATGGACACACAGTCATCTGTTCCTGCACCCATCAGAGCAGTGCACATGGACACACAGTCACCTGTTCCTGCACCCATCAGAGCAGTGCACATGGACACACAGTCACCTGTTCCTGCACCCATCAGAGCAGTGCACATGGACACAAAGCCACCTGTTCCTGCACCCATCAGAGCAGTGCACATGGAAACACAGTCACCTGTTCCTGCACCCATCAGAGCAGTGCACATGGACACACAGCCACCTGTTCTTGCACCCATCAGAGCAGTGCACATGGACACACAGCCACCTATTCCTGCACCCATCAGAGCCGTGCACATGGACACATAGTCACCTGTTCCTGCAGCCATCAGAGCGGTGCACATGGACGTACAGCCACCCGTTCCTGCACCCATCAGAGCCGTACACATGGACATACAGCTACCTGTTCCTTCACCCATCAGAGCAGTGCACATGGACACACAGCCACCTGTTCCTGCACCCATCCGAGCAGTGCAGATGGACACACAGTCACCTGTTCCTTCACGTATCAGAGCAGTGCACATGGACACAAAGTCACCTGTTCCTTCACGTATCAGAGCAGTGCACATGGACACACAGTCACCTGTTCCTGCACCCATCAGAGCCGTACACATGGACCAACAGCTACCTGTTCCTTCCCGTATCAGAGCAGTACACATGGACACATAGCCACCTGTTCCTGCATCCATCAGAGCAGTGCACATGGACACACAGTCACCTGTTCCTGCACCCATCAGAACAGAGCACATGGACACGCAGCCACCTGTTCCTGCACCCATCAGAACAGTGCACATGGACACACAGCCACCTGTTCCTGCACCCATCAGAGCAGTGCACATGGACACACAGTCACCTGTTCCTGCACCCATCAGAGCAGTGCACATGGACATCCAGCCAACTGTTCCTGCACCCATCAGAGCAGTGCACATGGACACACAGTCACCTGTTCCTGCACCCATCAGAGCAGTGCACATGGACACACAGTCACCTGTTCCTGCACCCATCAAAGCAGTGCACATGGACACACAGTCACCTGTTCCTGCACCCATCAGAGCAGTGCACATGGACACACAGTCACCTGTTGCTGCACCCATCAGAGCACTGCACATGGACACACAGTCACCTGTTCCTGCACCCATCAGAGCAGTGCACATGGACACACAGCCACCTGTTCCTGCACCCATCAGAGCAGTGCATGTGGACACACAGCCAGCTGTTCCTGCACCCACCCAAGCAGTGCACATGGACACACAGCCATCCGTTCCTGCACCCATCAGAGCAGTGCACATGGACACACAGCCACCTGTTCCTTCACCCATCAGAGCAGTGCACATGGACACACAGCCAGCTGTTCCTGCACTCATCAGAGCAGTGCATGTGGACACACAGCCATCCGTTCCTGCACCCATCAGGGCCGTACACATGGACATACAGCCACCTGTTTCTGCACCCACCTGAGCAGTGCACAAGGACATACAGCCAAACGTTCCTGCACCCATCAGAGCCGTACACATGGACATACAGCTACCTGTTCCTGCACCCATCAGAACAGTGCACATGGACACACAGTCACCTGTTCCTGAACTCATCAGAACAGTGCACAGGATTGCACAGTCGCCCGTTCCTGCTCCCATCAGAGCAGTGCGCATGGACTCACAGCCAACTGTTCCTGCACCCATCAGAGCAGTGCACATGGACGCACAGCTAAATGTTCCTGCACCCATCAGAACAGTGCACATGGACACACAGCCAAATGTTCCTGCACCCATCAGAGCGGTGCACATGGACACACAGCCACCTGTTCCTGCACCCATCAGAACAGTGCACATGGACACACAGTCGCCTGTTCCTGAACTCATCAGAGCAGTGCACATTGGCACACAGACACCTGTTCCTGCACCCATCAGAGCAGTGCACATGGACACACAGTCACCTGTTCCTGCACCCATCAGAGCAGTGCACATGGACACACAGTCACCTGTTCCTTCACGTATCAGAGCAGTGCACATGGACACACAGTCACCTGTTCCTGCACCCATCAGAGCCGTACACATGGACAAACAGCTACCTGTTCCTTCACGTATCAGAGCAGTGCACATGGACACACAGCCACCTGTTCCTGCATCCATCAGAGCAGTGCACATGGACACACAGTCACCTGTTCCTGCACCCATCAGAACAGTGCACATGGACATCCAGCCAACTGTTCCTGCACCCATCAGAGCAGTGCACATGGACACACAGTCACCTGTTCCTGCACCCATCAGAGCCGTGCACATGGACACACAGTCACCTGTTCCTGCACCCATCAAAGCAGTGCACATGGACACACAGTCACCTGTTCCTGCACCCATCAGAGCAGTGCACATGGACATCCAGCCAACTGTTCCTGCACCCATCAGAGCAGTGCACATGGACACACAGCCACCTGTTCCTGCACCCATCAGAGCAGTGCACATGGACATACAGCCACCTGTTCCTGCACCCATCAGAGCAGTGCACATGGACACACAGCCACCTGTTCCTGCACCCATTGGAGCATTGCACATGGACACACAGCCAACTGTTCCAGCACCCAACAGGGCAGTGCACATGGACACACAGCCACCTGTTCCTGCAACCATCAGAGCCGTGCACATGGACACACAGCTACCTGTTCCTGCACCCATCAGAGCAGTGTACATGGACATACAGCCACCTGTTCCTGCACCCATCAGAGCAGTGCACATGGACACACAGCCACCTGTTCCTGCACCCATCAGAGCAGTGCACATGGACATACAGCCACCTGTTCCTGCACCCATCAGAGCAGTGCACATGGACACACAGCCACCTGTTCCTGCACACATCAGAACAGTGCACATGGACATTCAGCCACCTGATCCTGCACCCATCAGAGCAGTGCACATGGATCCACAGCCACCTGTTCCTGCACCCATCAGAACAGTGCACATGGACACACAGCCACCTGTTCCTGCACCCATTGGAGCATTGCACATGGACACACAGCCAACTGTTCCAGCACCCAACTGGGCAGTGCACATGGACACACAGCCACCTGTTCCTGCAACCATCAGAGCCATGCACAT
The DNA here is from genome assembly GCF_036365525.1 of Heterodontus francisci. Classification (NCBI taxonomy): domain Eukaryota; kingdom Metazoa; phylum Chordata; class Chondrichthyes; order Heterodontiformes; family Heterodontidae; genus Heterodontus; species Heterodontus francisci. The sequence continues at coordinate 202,460,235 of NC_090375.1, read as the reverse complement.
GGACACACAGTTACCTGTTCCTGCAACCATCAGAGGCGTGCTCATGGACACACAGTCACCTGTTCCTGCAACCATCAGAGGCGTGCACATGGACACACAGTCACCTGTTCCTGCACCCATCAGAGCCGTGCACATGGACACACAGCCACCTGTTCCTGCACCCATCAGAGCAGTGCACATGGACACACAGTCACCTGTTCCTGCACCCATCAGAGCAGTGCACATGGACACACAGTCACCTGTTCCTGCACCCATCAGAGCAGTGCACATGGACACACAGTCACCTGTTCCTGCACCCCTCAGAGCAGTGCACATGGACACAAAGCCACCTGTTCCTGCACCCATCAGAGCAGTGCACATGGACACACAGTCACCTGTTCCTGCACCCATCAGAGCAGTGCACATGGACACACAGCCACCTGTTCTTGCACCCATCAGAGCAGTGCACATGGACACAGAGCCACCTGTTCCTGCACCCATCAGAGCCGTGCACATGGACACATAGTCACCTGTTCCTGCAGCCATCAGAGCGGTGCACATGGACATACAGCCACCCGTTCCTGCACCCATCAGAGCCGTACACATGGACATACAGCTACCTGTTCCTTCACCCATCAGAGCAGTGCACATGGACACACAGCCACCTGTTCCTGCACCCATCCGAGCAGTGCAGGTGGACACACAGTCACCTGTTCCTTCACGTATCAGAGCAGTGCACATGGACACACAGTCACCTGTTCCTTCACGTATCAGAGCAGTGCACATGGACACACAGTCACCTGTTCCTGCACCCATCAGAGCAGTGCACATGGACATCCAGCCAATTGTTCCTGCACCCATCAGAGCAATGCACATGGACACACAGTCACCTGTTCCTGCACCCATCGGAGCAGTGCACATGGACACACAGTCACCTGTTCCTACACCCATCAAAGCAGTGCACATGGTCACACAGTCACCTGTTCCTGCACCCATCAGAGCAGTGCACATGGACACACAGTCACCTGTTGCTGCACCCATCAGAGCAGTGCACATGGACACACAGTCACCTGTTCCTGCACCCATCAGAGCAGTGCACATGGACACACAGCCACCTGTTCCTGCACCCATCAGAGCAGTGCATGTGGACACACAGCCAGCTGTTCCTGCACCCACCCAAGCAGTGCACATGGACACACAGCCATCCGTTCCTGCACCCATCAGAGCAGTGCACATGGACACACAGCCACCTGTTCCTTCACCCATCAGAGCAGTGCACATGGACACACAGCCAGCTGTTCCTGCACTCATCAGAGCAGTGCATGTGGACACACAGCCATCCGTTCCTGCACCCATCAGAGCCGTACACATGGACGTACAGCTACCTGTTTCTGCACCCACCTGAGCAGAGCACAAGGACATACAGCCAAACGTTCCTGCACCCATCAGAGCCGTACACATGGACATACAGCTACCTGTTCCTGCACCCATCAGAACAGTGCACATGGACACACAGTCACCTGTTCCTGAACTCATCAGAACAGTGCACAGGATTGCACAGTCGCCCGTTCCTGCTCCCATCAGAGCAGTGCGCATGGACTCACAGCCAACTGTTCCTGAACCCATCAGAGCAGTGCACATGGACGCACAGCCAAATATTCCTGCACCCATCAGAACAGTGCACATGGACACACAGCCAAATGTTCCTGCACCCATCAGAGCGGTGCACATGGACACACAGCCACCTGTTCCTGCACCCATCAGAACAGTGCACATGGACACACAGTCGCCTGTTCCTGAACTCATCAGAGCAGTGCACATGGGCACACAGACACCTGTTCCTGCACCCATCAGAGCAGTGCACATGGACACACAGTCACCTGTTCCTGCACCCATCAGAGCAGTGCACATGGACACACAGTCACCTGTTCCTGCACCCATCAGAGCAGTGCACATGGACACACAGTCACCTGTTCCTGCACCCATCAGAGCAGTGCACATGGACACAAAGCCACCTGTTCCTGCACCCATCAGAGCAGTGCACATGGACACACAGTCACCTGTTCCTGCACTCATCAGAGCAGTGCACATGGACACACAGCCACCTGTTCTTGCACCCATCAGAGCAGTGCACATGGACACACAGCCACCTGTTCCTGCACCCATCAGAGCCGTGCACATGGACACATAGTCACCTGTTCCTGCAGCCATCAGAGCGGTGCACATGGACGTACAGCCACCCGTTCCTGCACCCATCAGAGCCGTACACAAGGACATACAGCTACCTGTTCCTTCACCCATCAGAGCAGTGCACATGGACACACAGCCACCTGTTCCTGCACCCATCCGAGCAGTGCACATGGACACACAGTCACCTGTTCCTTCACGTATCAGAGCAGTGCACATGGACACACAGTCACCTGTTCCTTCACGTATCAGAGCAGTGCACATGGACACACAGTCACCTGTTCCTGCACCCATCAGAGCCGTACACATGGACAAACAGCTACCTGTTCCTTCACGTATCAGAGCAGTGCACATGGACACACAGCCACCTGTTCCTGCATCCATCAGAGCAGTGCACATGGACACACAGTCACCTGTTCCTGCACCCATCAGAACAGAGCACAAGGACACGCAGCCACCTGTTCCTGCACCCATCAGAACAGTGCACATGGACACACAGCCACCTTTTCCTGCACCCATCAGAGCAGTGCACATGGACACACAGTCACCTGTTCCTGCACCCATCAGAGCAGTGCACATGGACATCCAGCCAACTGTTCCTGCACCCATCAGAGCAGTGCACAAGGACACACAGTCACCTGTTCCTGCACCCATCAGAGCAGTGCACATGGACACACAGTCACCTGTTCCTACACCCATCAAAGCAGTGCACATGGACACACAGTCACCAGTTCCTGCACCCATCAGAGCAGTGCACATGGACATCCAGCCAACTGTTCCTGCACCCATCAGAGCAGTGCACATGGACACACCGCCACCTGTTCCTGCACCCATCAGAGCAGTGCACATGGACCCACAGCCACCTGTTCCTGCACCCATCAGAGCAGTGCACATGGACACACTGCCACCTGTTCCTGCACCCATCAGAGCAGTGCACATGGACACACAGTCACCTGTTCCTGCACCCATCAGAGCAGTGCACATGGACACACAGCCACCTATTCCTGCACCCATCAGAGCAGTGCACATGGACATACAGCCACCTGTTCCTGCACCCATCAGAGCAGTGCACATGGACACACAGCCACCTGTTCCTGCACCCATCAGAGCAGTGCACATGGACATACAGCCACCTGTTCCTGCACCCATCAGAGCAGTGCACATGGACATCCAGCCAACTGTTCCTGCACCCATCAGAGCAGTGCACATGGACACACAGTCACCTGTTCCTGCACCCATCAGAGCAGTGCACATGGACACACAGTCACCTGTTCCTACACCCATCAAAGCAGTGCACATGGACACACAGTCACCTGTTCCTGCACCCATCAGAGCAGTGCACATGGACACACAGTCACCTGTTGCTGCACCCATCAGAGCAGTGCACATGGACACACAGTCACCTGTTCCTGCAACCATCAGAGCAGTGCACATGGACACACAGCCACCTGTTCCTGCACCCATCAGAGCAGTGCATGTGGACACACAGCCAGCTGTTCCTGCACCCACCCACTAAGTGCACATGGACACACAGCCATCCGTTCCTGCACCCATCAGAGCAGTGCACATGGACACACAGCCACCTGTTCCTTCACCCATCAGAGCAGTGCACATGGACACACAGCCAGCTGTTCCTGCACTCATCAGAGCAGTGCATGTGGACACACAGCCATCCGTTCCTGCACCCATCAGAGCCGTACACATGGACATACAGCCACCTGTTTCTGCACCCACCTGAGCAGAGCACAAGGACATACAGCCAAACGTTCCTGCACCCATCAGAGCCGTACACATGGACATACAGCTACCTGTTCCTGCACCCATCAGAACAGTGCACATGGACACACAGTCACCTGTTCCTGAACTCATTAGAACAGTGCACAGGATTGCACAGTCGCCAGTTACTGCTCCCATCAGAGCAGTGCGCATGGACTCACAGCCAACTGTTCCTGCACCCATCAGAGCAGTGCACATGGACGCACAGCCACCTGTTCCTGCACCCATCAGAACAGTGCACATGGACACACAGTCGCCTGTTCCTGAACTCATCAGAGCAGTGCACATGGGCACACAGTCACCTGTTCCTGCACCCATCAGAGCAGTGCACAAGGACACACAGTCACCTGTTCCTGCACCCATCAGAACAGTGGACATGGACACACAGCCAAATGTTCCTGCACCCATCAGAGCGGTGCACATGGACACACAGCCACCTGTTCCTGCACCCATCAGAACAGTGCACATGGACACACAGTCGCCTGTTCCTGAACTCATCAGAGCAGTGCACATGGACACACAGACACCTGTTCCTGCACCCATCAGAGCAGTGCACATGGACACACAGTCACCTGTTCCTGCACCCATCAGAGCAGTGCACATGGACACACAGTCACCTGTTCCTGCACCCATCAGAGCAGTGCACAAGGACACACAGTCACCTGTTCCTGCACCCATCAGAGCAGTGCACATGGACACAAAGCCACCTGTTCCTGCACCCATCAGAGCAGTGCACATGGACACACAGTCACCTGTTCCTGCACTCATCAGAGCAGTGCACATGGACACACAGCCACCTGTTCTTGCACCCATCAGAGCAGTGCACATGGACACACAGCCACCTGTTCCTGCACCCATCAGAGCAGTGCACATGGACACATAGTCACCTGTTCCTGCAGCCATCAGAGCGGTGCACATGGACGTACAGCCACCCGTTCCTGCACCCATCAGAGCAGTGCACATGGACACACAGTCACCTGTTCCTGCACTCATCAGAGCAGTGCACATGGACACACAGCCACCTGTTCTTGCACCCATCAGAGCAGTGCACATGGACACACAGCCACCTGTTCCTGCACCCATCAGAGCCGTGCACATGGACACATAGCCACCTGTTCCTGCAGCCATCAGAGCGGTGCACATGGACGTACAGCCACCCGTTCCTGCACCCATCAGAGCCGTACACATGGACGTACAGCTACCTGTTCCTTCACCCATCAGAGCAGTGCACATGGACACACAGCCACCTGTTCCTGCACCCATCCGAGCAGTGCACATGGACACACAGTCACCTGTTCCTTCACGTATCAGAGCAGTGCACATGGACACACAGTCACCTGTTCCTTCACGTATCAGAGCAGTGCACATGGACACACAGTCACCTGTTCCTGCACCCATCAGAGCCGTACACATGGACAAACAGCTACCTGTTCCTTCACGTATCAGAGCAGTGCACATGGACACACAGCCACCTGTTCCTGCATCCATCAGAGCAGTGCACATGGACACACAGTCACCTGTTCCTGCACCCATCAGAACAGAGCACAAGGACACGCAGCCACCTTTTCCTGCACCCATCAGAACAGTGCACATGGACACACAGCCACCTTTTCCTGCACCCATCAGAGCAGTGCACATGGACACACAGTCACCTGTTCCTGCACCCATCAGAGCAGTGCACATGGACATCCAGCCAACTGTTCCTGCACCGATCAGAGCAGTGCACATGGACACACAGTCACCTGTTCCTGCACCCATCAGAGCAGTGCACATGGACACACAGTCACCTGTTCCTACACCCATCAAAGCGGTGCACATGGACACACAGTCACCTGTTCCTGCACCCATCAGAGCAGTGCACATGGACATACAGCCAACTGTTCCTGCACCCATCAGAGCAGTGCACATGGACACACCGCCACCTGTTCCTGCACCCATCAGAGCAGTGCACATGGACCCACAGCCACCTGTTCCTGCACCCATCAGAGCAGTGCACATGGACACACTGCCACCTGTTCCTGCACCCATCAGAGCAGTGCACATGGACACACAGTCACCTGTTCCTGCACCCATCAGAGCAGTGCACATGGACACACAGCCACCTATTCCTGCACCCATCAGAGCAGTGCACATGGACATACAGCCACCTGTTCCTGCACCCATCAGAGCAGTGCACATGGACACACAGCCACCTGTTCCTGCACCCATCAGAGCAGTGCACATGGACATACAGCCACCTGTTCCTGCACCCATCAGAGCAGTGCACATGGACATCCAGCCAACTGTTCCTGCACCCATCAGAGCAGTGCACATGGACACACAGTCACCTGTTCCTGCACCCATCAGAGCAGTGCACATGGACACACAGTCACCTGTTCCTACACCCATCAAAGCAGTGCACATGGACACACAGTCACCTGTTCCTGCACCCATCAGAGCAGTGCACATGGACACACAGTCACCTGTTGCTGCACCCATCAGAGCAGTGCACATGGACACACAGTCACCTGTTCCTGCAACCATCAGAGCAGTGCACATGGACACACAGCCACCTGTTCCTGCACCCATCAGAGCAGTGCATGTGGACACACAGCCAGCTGTTCCTGCACCCACCCAAGCAGTGCACATGGACACACAGCCATCAGTTCCTGCACCCATCAGAGCAGTGCACATGGACACACAGCCACCTGTTCCTTCACCCATCAGAGCAGTGCACATGGACACACAGCCAGCTGTTCCTGCACTCATCAGAGCAGTGCATGTGGACACACAGCCATCCGTTCCTGCACCCATCAGAGCCGTACACATGGACATACAGCCACCTGTTTCTGCACCCACCTGAGCAGAGCACAAGGACATACAGCCAAACGTTCCTGCACCCATCAGAGCCGTACACATGGACATACAGCTACCTGTTCCTGCACCCATCAGAACAGTGCACATGGACACACAGTCACCTGTTCCTGAACTCATTAGAACAGTGCACAGGATTGCACAGTCGCCCGTTCCTGCTCCCATCAGAGCAGTGCGCATGGACTCACAGCCAACTGTTCCTGCACCCATCAGAGCAGTGCACATGGACGCACAGCCAAATGTTCCTGCACCCATCAGAACAGTGGACATGGACACACAGCCAAATGTTCCTGCACCTATCAGAGCGGTGCACATGGACACACAGCCACCTGTTCCTGCACCCATCAGAACAGTGCACATGGACACACAGTCGCCTGTTCCTGAACTCATCAGAGCAGTGCACATGGGCACACAGACACCTGTTCCTGCACCCATCAGAGCAGTGCACATGGACACACAGTCACCTGTTCCTGCACCCATCAGAGCAGTGCACATGGACACACAGTCACCTGTTCCTGCACCCATCAGAGCAGTGCACAAGGACACACAGTCACCTGTTCCTGCACCCATCAGAGCAGTGCACATGGACACAAAGCCACCTGTTCCTGCACCCATCAGAGCAGTGCACATGGACACACAGTCACCTGTTCCTGTACTCATCAGAGCAGTGCACATGGACACACAGCCACCTGTTCTTGCACCCATCAGAGCAGTGCACATGGACACACAGCCACCTGTTCCTGCACCCATCAGAGCCGTGCACATGGACACATAGTCACCTGCTCCTGCAGCCATCAGAGCGGTGCACATGGACGTACAGCCACCCGTTCCTGCACCCATCAGAGCAGTGCACATGGACACACAGTCACCTGTTCCTGCACTCATCAGAGCAGTGCACATGGACACACAGCCACCTGTTCTTGCACCCATCAGAGCAGTGCACATGGACACACAGCCACCTGTTCCTGCACCCATCAGAGCCGTGCACATGGACACATAGCCACCTGTTCCTGCAGCCATCAGAGCGGTGCACATGGACGTACAGCCACCCGTTCCTGCACCCATCAGAGCCGTACACATGTACATACAGCTACCTGTTCCTTCACCCATCAGAGCAGTGCACATGGACACACAGCCACCTGTTCCTGCACCCATCCGAGCAGTGCACATGGACACACAGTCACCTGTTCCTTCACGTATCAGAGCAGTGCACATGGACACACAGTCACCTGTTCCTTCACGTATCAGAGCAGTGCACATGGACACACAGTCACCTGTTCCTGCACCCATCAGAGCCGTACACATGGACAAACAGCTACCTGTTCCTTCACGTATCAGAGCAGTGCACATGGACACACAGCCACCTGTTCCTGCATCCATCAGAGCAGTGCACATGGACACACAGTTACCTGTTCCTGCACCCATCAGAACAGAGCACATGGACACGCAGCCACCTGTTCCTGCACCCATCAGAACAGTGCACATGGACACACAGCCACCTGTTCCTGCACCCATCAGAGCAGTGCACATGGACACACAGTCACCTGTTCCTGCACCCATCAGAGCAGTGCACATGGACATCCAGCCAACTGTTCCTGCACCCATCAGAGCAGTGCACATGGACACACAGTCACCTGTTCCTGCACCCATCAGAGCAGTGCACATGGACACACAGTCACCTGTTCCTACACCCATCAAAGCAGTGCACATGGACACACAGTCAACTGTTCCTGCACCCATCAGAGAAGTGCACATGGACATCCAGCCAACTATTCCTGCACCCATCAGAGCAGTGCACATGGACACACCGCCACCTGTTCCTGCACCCATCAGAGCAGTGCACATGGACCCACAGCCACCTGTTCCTGCACCCATCAGAGCAGTGCACATGGACACACAGCCACCTGTTCCTGCACCCATCAGAGCAGAGCACATGGACATACAGCCACCTGTTCCTGCACCATTCAGAGCAGTGCACATGGACGTCCAGCCAACTGTTCCTGCACCCATCAGAGCAGTGCACATGGACACACAGTCACCTTTTCCTGCACCCATCAGGGCAGTGCACATGGACACACAGTCACCTGTTCCTACACCCATCAAAGCAGTGCACATGGACACACAGTCACCTGTTCCTGCACCCATCAGAGCAGTGCACATGGACACACAGTCACCTGTTGCTGCACCCATCAGAGCAGTGCACATGGACACACAGTCAATTGTTCCTGCACCCATCAGAGCAGTGCACATGGACACACAGCCACCTGTTCCTGCACCCATCAGAGCAGTGCATGTGGACACACAGACAGCTGTTCCTGCACCCACCCAAGCAGTGCACATGGACACACAGCCATCCGTTCCTGCACCCATCAGAGCAGTGCACATGGACACACAGTCACCTGTTCCTGCACCCATCAGAGCAGTGCACATGGACATCCAGCCAACTGTTCCTGCACCCATCAGAGCAGTGCACATGGACACACAGTCACCTGTTCCTGCACCCATCAGAGCAGTGCACATGGACACACAGTCACCTGTTCCTGCACCCATCAGAGCAGTGCACATGGACATCCAGCCAACTGTTCCTGCACCCATCAGAGCAGTGCACATGGACACACCGCCACCTGTTCCTGCACCCATCAGAGCAGTGCACATGGACCCACAGCCACCTGTTCCTGCGCCCATCAGAGCAGTGCAGATGGACACACAGCCACCTGTTCCTGCACCCATCAGAGCAGTGCACATGGACACACAGTCACCTGTTCCTGCACCCATCAGAGCAGTGCACATGGACACACAGCCACCTGTTCCTGCACCCATCAGAGCAGTGCACATGGACACACAGCCACCTATTCCTGCACCCATCAGAGCAGTGCACATGGACATACAGCCACCTGTTCCTGCACCCATCAGAGCAGTGCACATGGACACACAGCCACCTGTTCCTGCACCCATCAGAGCAGTGCACATGGACATACAGCCACCTGTTCCTGCACCCATCAGAGCAGTGCACATGGACACACAGCCACCTGTTCCTGCACCCATCAGAGCAGTGCACATGGACATACAGCCACCTGTTCCTGCACCCATCAGAGCAGTGCACATGGACACACAGCCACCTGTTCCTGCACCCATTGGAGCATTGCACATGGACACACAGCCAACTGTTCCAGCACCCAACAGGGCAGTGCACATGGACGCACAGCCACCTGTTCCTGCAACCATCAGAGCCGTGCACATGGACAAACAGTCACCTGTTCCTGCACCCATCAGAGCAGTGCACATGGACACACAGTCACCTGTTCCTGCACCCATCAGGGCCGTGCACATGGACACACAGCCACCTGTTCCTGCACCCATCAGAGCAGTGCACATGGACACACAGTCACCTGTTCCTGCACCCATCAGAGCAGTGCACATGGACACACAGTCACCTGTTCCTGCACCCATCAGAGCAGTACACATGGACACACAGTCACCTGTTCCTGCACCCATCAGAGCAGTGCACATGGACACAAAGCGACCTGTTCATGCACCCATCAGAGCAGTGCTCATGGACACACAGTCACCTGTTCCTGCACCCATCAGAGCAGTGCACATGGACACACAGCCACCTGTTCTTGCACCCATCAGAGCAGTGCACATGGACGCACAGCCATCTGTTCCTGCACCCATCAGAGCCGTGCACATGGACACATAGTCACCTGTTCCTGCAGCCATCAGAGCGGTGCACATGGACGTACAGCCACCCGTTCCTGCACCCATCAGAGCCGTACACATGGACATACAGCTACCTGTTCCTTCACCCATCAGAGCAGTGCACATGGACACACAGCCACCTGTTCCTGCACCCATCCGAGCAGTGCACATGGACACACAGTCACCTGTTCCTTCACGTATCAGAGCAGTGCACATGGACACACAGTCATCTTTTCCTTCACGTATCAGAGCAGTGCACATGGACACAGTCACCTGTTCCTGCACCCATCAGAGCCGTACACATGGACAAACAGTCACCTGTTCCTGCACCCATCCGAACAGAGCACATGGACACGCAGCCACCTGTTCCTGCACCCATCAGAGCAGTGCACATGGACACACAGTCACCTGTTCCTGCACCGTTCAGAGCAGTGCACATGGACATCCAGCCAACTGTTCCTGCACCCATCAGAGCAGTGCACATGGACACACAGTCACCTGTTCCTGCACCCATCAGAGCAGTGCACATGGACACACAGTCACCTGTTCCTACACCCATCAAAGCAGTGCACATGGACACACAGTCACCTGTTCCTGCACCCATCAGAGCAGTGCACATGGACATCCAGCCAACTGTTCCTGCACCCATCAGAGCAGTGCACATGGACACACAGCCACCTGTTCCTGCACCCATCAGAGCAGTGCACATGGACACACAGCCACCTGTTCCTGCACCCATCAGAGCAGTGCACATGGACACACAGCCACCTGTTCCTGCACCCATCAGAGCAGTGCACATGGACCCACAGCCACCTGTTCCTGCACCCATCAGAGCAGTGCAGATGGACACACAGCCACCTGTTCCTGCACCCATCAGAGCAGTGCACATGGACACACAGTCACCTGTTCCTGCACCCATCAGAGCAGTGCACATGGACACACAGCCACCTGTTCCTGCACCCATCAGAGCAGTGCACATGGACACACAGCCACCTATTCCTGCACCCATCAGAGCAGTGCACATGGACATACAGCCACCTGTTCCTGCACCCATCTGAGCAGTGCACATGGACACACAGCCACCTGTTCCTGCACCCATCAGAGCAGTGCACATGGACATACAGCCACCTGTTCCTGCACCCATCAGAGCAGTGCACATGGACACACAGCCACCTGTTCCTGCACCCATCAGAGCAGTGCACATGGACATACAGCCACCTGTTCCTGCACCCATCAGAGCAGTGCACATGGACACACAGCCACCTGTTCCTGCACCCATCAGAGCAGTGCACATGGACATACAGCCACCTGTTCCTGCACCCATCAGAGCAGTGCACATGGACACACAGCCAACTGTTCCAGCACCCAACAGGGCAGTGCACATGGACACACAGCCACCTGTTCCTGCATCCATCAGAGCAGTGCACATGGACACACAGTCACCTGTTCCTGCACCCATCAGAGCAGTGCACATGGACATCCAGCCAACTGTTCCTGCACCCATCAGAGCAGTGCACATGGACACACAGTCACCTGTTCCTGCACCCATCAGAGCAGTGCACATGGACACACAGTCACCTGTTCCTACACCCATCAAAGCAGTGCACATGGACACACAGTCACCTGTTCCTGCACCTATCAAGGCAGTGCACATGGACATCCAGCCAACTGTTCCTGCACCCATCAGAGCAGTGCACATGGACACACAGCCACCTGTTCCTGCACCCATCAGAGCAGTGCACATGGACACACAGCCACCTGTTCCTGCACAAATCAGAGCAGTGCACATGGACACACCGCCACATGTTCCTGCACCCATCAGAGCAGTGCACATGGAACCACAGCCACCTGTTCCTGCACCCATCAGAGCAGTGCAGATGGACACACAGCCACCTGTTCCTGCACCCATCAGAGCAGTGCACATGGACACACAGTCACCTGTTCCTGCTCCCATCAGAGCAGTGCACATGGACACACAGCCACCTGTTCCTGCACCCATCAGAGCAGTGCACATGGACACACAGCCACCTGTTCCTGCACCCATCAGAGCAGTGCACATGGACATACAGCCACCTGTTCCTGCACCCATCAGAGCAGTGCACATGGACACACAGCCACCTGTTCCTGCACCCATCAGAGCAGTGCAAATGGACATACAGCCACCTGTTCCTGCACCCATCAGAGCAGTGCACATGGACACACAGCCACCTGTTCCTGCACCCATCAGAGCAGTGCACATGGACATACAGCCACCTGTTCCTGCACCCATCAGAGCAGTGCACATGGACACACAGCCACCTGTTCCTGCACCCATTGGAGCATTGCACATGGACACACAGCCAACTGTTCCAGCACCCAACAGAGCAGTGCACATGGACACACAGCCACCTGTTCCTGCAACCATCAGAGCCGTGCACATGGACACACAGTTACCTGTTCCTGCAACCATCAGAGGCGTGCACATGGACACACAGTCACCTGTTCCTGCACCCATCAGAGCAGTGCACATGGACACACAGCCACCTATTCCTGCACCCATCAGAGCAGTGCACATGGACATACAGCCACCTGTTCCTGCACCCATCAGAGCAGTGCACATGGACACACAGCCACCTGTTCCTGCACCCATCAGAGCAGTGCACATGGACATACAGCCACCTGTTCCTGCACCCATCAGAGCAGTGCACATGGACACACAGCCACCTGTTCCTGCACCCATCAGAGCAGTGCACATGGACATAAAGCCACCTGTTCCTGCACCCATCAGAGCAGTGCACATGGACACACAGCCACCTGTTCCTGCACACATCAGAACAGTGCACATGGACATTCAGCCACCTGATCCTGCACCCATCAGAGCAGTGCACATGGACACACAGCCACCTGTTCCTGCACCCATCAGAGCAGTGCACATGGACACACAGCCACCTGTTCCTGCACCCATTGGAGCATTGCACATGGACACACAGCCAACTGTTCCAGCACCCAACAGGGCAGTGCACATGGACACACAGCCAACTGTTCCAGCACCCAACAGGGCAGTGCACATGGACACACAGCCACCTGTTCCTGCATCCATCAGAGCAGTGCACATGGACACACAGTCACCTGTTCCTGCACCCATCAGAGCAGTGCAGATGGACACACAGCCACCTGTTCCTGCACCCATCAGAGCAGTGCACATGGACACACAGTCACCTGTTCCTGCACCCATCAGAGCAGTGCACATGGACACACAGCCACCTGTTCCTGCACCCATCAGAGCAGTGCACATGGACACACAGCCACCTATTCCTGCACCCATCAGAGCAGTGCAAATGGACATACAGCCACCTGTTCCTGCACCCATCAGAGCAGTGCACATGGACACACAGCCACCTGTTCCTGCACCCATCAGAGCAGTGCACATGGACATACAGCCACCTGTTCCTGCACCCATCAGAGCAGTGCACATGGACACACAGCCACCTGTTCCTGCACCCATCAGAGCAGTGCACATGGACATACAGCCACCTGTTCCTGCACCCATCAGAGCAGTGCACATGGACACACAGCCACCTGTTCCTGCACCCATTGGAGCATTGCACATGGACACACAGCCAACTGTTCCAGCACCCAACAGGGCAGTGCACATGGACACACAGCCACCTGTTCCTGCATCCATCAGAGCAGTGCACATGGACAAACAGTCACCTGTTCCTGCACCCATCAGAACAGAGCACATGGACACGCAGCCACCTGTTCCTGCACCCATCAGAGCAGTGCACATGGACACACAGTCACCTGTTCCTGCACCCATCAGAACAGTGCACATGGACACACAGTCACCTGTTCCTGCACCCATCAGAGCAGTGCACATGGACACACAGTCACCTGTTCCTGCACCCATCAGAGCAGTGCACATGGACATCCAGCCAACTGTTCCTGCACCCATCAGAGCAGTGCACATGGACACACAGTCACCTGTTCCTGCACCCATCAGAGCAGTGCACATGGACACACAGTCACCTGTTCCTACACCCATCAAAGCAGTGCACATGGACACACAGCCACCTGTTCCAGCACCCAACAGAGCAGTGCACATGGACACACAGCCACCTGTTCCTGCACACATCAGAACAGTGCACATGGACATTCAGCCACCTGATCCTGCACCCATCAGAGCAGTGCACATGGATCCACAGCCACCTGTTCCTGCACCCATCAGAACAGTGCACATGGACAAACAGCCACCTGTTCCTGCACCCATTGGAGCATTGCACATGGACACACAGCCAACTGTTCCAGCACCCAACTGGGCAGTGCACATGGACACACAGCCACCTGTTCCTGCAACCATCAGAGCCGTGCACATGGACACACAGTTACCTGTTCCTGCAACCATCAGAGGCGTGCACATGGACACACAGTCACCTGTTCCTGCAACCATCAGAGGCGTGCACATGGACACACAGCTACCTGTTCCTTCACGTATCAGAGCAGTGCACATGGACACACAGCCACCTGTTCCTGCATCCATCAGAGCAGTGCACATGGACACACAGTCACCTATTCCTGCACCCATCAGAACAGAGCACATGGACACGCAGCCACCTGTTCCTGCACCCATCAGAACAGAGCACATGGACACACAGTCACCTGTTCCTACACCCATCAAAGCAGTGCACATGGACACACAGTCACCTGTTCCTGCACCCATCAGAGCAGTGCACATGGACATCCAGCCAACTGTTCCTGCACCCATCAGAGCAGTGCACATGGACACACAGCCACCTGTTCCTGCACCCATCAGAGCCGTACACATGGACAAACAGCTACCTGTTCCTTCACGTATCAGAGCAGTGCACATGGACACACAGCCACCTGTTCCTGCACCCATCAGAGCAGTGCACATGGACACACAGCCACCTGTTCCTGCACCCATTGGAGCATTGCACATGGACACACAGCCAACTGTTCCAGCACCCAACAGGGCAGTGCACATGGACATACAGCCAACTGTTCCAGCACCCAACAGGGCAGTGCACATGGACACACAGCCACCTGTTCCTGCATCCATCAGAGCAGTGCACATGGACACACAGTCACCTGTTCCTGCACCCATCAGAGCAGTGCAGATGGACACACAGCCACCTGTTCCTGCACCCATCAGAGCAGTGCACATGGACACACAGTCACCTGTTCCTGCACCCATCAGAGCAGTGCACATGGACACACAGCCACCTGTTCCTGCACCCATCAGAGCAGTGCACATGGACACACAGCCACCTATTCCTGCACCCATCAGAGCAGTGCAAATGGACATACAGCCACCTGTTCCTGCACCCATCAGAGCAGTGCACATGGACACACAGCCACCTGTTCCTACACCCATCAGAGCAGTGCACATGGACATACAGCCACCTGTTCCTGCACCCATCAGAGCAGTGCACATGGACACACAGCCACCTGTTCCTGCACCCATCAGAGCAGTGCACATGGACACACAGCCACCTGTTCCTGCACCCATTGGAGCATTGCACATGGACACACAGCCAACTGTTCCAGCACCCAACAGGGCAGTGCACATGGACACACAGCCACCTGTTCCTGCATCCATCAGAGCAGTGCACATGGACACACAGTCACCTGTTCCTGCACCCATCAGAACAGAGCACATGGACACGCAGCCACCTGTTCCTGCACCCATCAGAGCAGTGCACATGGACACACAGTCACCTGTTCCTGCACCCATCAGAACAGTGCACATGGACACACAGTCACCTGTTCCTGCACCCATCAGAGCAGTGCACATGGACACAAAGTCACCTGTTCCTGCA
The DNA here is from genome assembly GCF_036365525.1 of Heterodontus francisci. Classification (NCBI taxonomy): domain Eukaryota; kingdom Metazoa; phylum Chordata; class Chondrichthyes; order Heterodontiformes; family Heterodontidae; genus Heterodontus; species Heterodontus francisci. Next base: position 202,443,922 of record NC_090375.1, on the reverse strand, counting down.
CCCATCAGAGCAGTGCACATGGACATCCAGCCAACTGTTCCTGCACCCATCAGAGCAGTGCACATGGACACACAGTCACCTGTTCCTGCACCCATCAGAGCAGTGCACATGGACACACAGTCACCTGTTCCTACACCCATCAAAGCAGTGCACATGGACACACAGTCACCTGTTCCTGCACCCATCAGAGCAGTGCACATGGACATCCAGCCAACTGTTCCTGCACCCATCAGAGCAGTGCACATGGACACACAGCCACCTGTTCCTGCACCCATCAGAGCAGTGCACATGGACACACAGCCACCTGTTCCTGCATCCATCAGAGCAGTGCACATGGACACACCGCCACCTGTTCCTGCACCCATCAGAGCAGTGCACATGGACCCACAGCCACCTGTTCCTGCACCCATCAGAGCAGTGCAGATGGACACACAGCCACCTGTTCCTGCACCCATCAGAGCAGTGCACATGGACACACAGCCACCTGTTCCTGCACCCATCAGAGCCGTACACATGGACAAACAGCTACCTGTTCCTTCACGTATCAGAGCAGTGCACATGGACACACAGCCACCTGTTCCTGCACCCATCAGAACAGTGCACATGGACACACAGTCACCTGTTCCTACACCCATCAAAGCAGTGCACATGGACACACAGTCACCTGTTCCTGCACCCATCAGAGCCGTACACATGGACAAACAGCTACCTGTTCCTTCACGTATCAGAGCAGTGCACATGGACACACAGCCACCTGTTCCTGCACCCATCAGAGCAGTGCACATGGACACACAGCCACCTGTTCCTGCACCCATTGGAGCATTGCACATGGACACACAGCCAACTGTTCCAGCACCCAACAGGGCAGTGCACATGGACACACAGCCAACTGTTCCAGCACCCAACAGGGCAGGGCACATGGACACACAGCCACCTGTTCCTGCATCCATCAGAGCAGTGCACATGGACACACAGTCACCTGTTCCTGCACCCATCAGAGCAGTGCAGATGGACACACAGCCACCTGTTCCTGCACCCATCAGAGCAGTGCACATGGACACACAGTCACCTGTTCCTGCACCCATCAGAGCAGTGCACATGGACACACAGCCACCTGTTCCTGCACCCATCAGAGCAGTGCACATGGACACACAGCCACCTATTCCTGCACCCATCAGAGCAGTGCAAATGGACATACAGCCACCTGTTCCTGCACCCATCAGAGCAGTGCACATGGACACACAGCCACCTGTTCCTGCACCCATCAGAGCAGTGCACATGGACATACAGCCACCTGTTCCTGCACCCATCAGAGCAGTGCACATGGACACACAGCCACCTGTTCCTGCACCCATCAGAGCAGTGCACATGGACACACAGCCACCTGTTCCTGCACCCATTGGAGCATTGCACATGGACACACAGCCAACTGTTCCAGCACCCAACAGGGCAGTGCACATGGACACACAGCCACCTGTTCCTGCATCCATCAGAGCAGTGCACATGGACACACAGTCACCTGTTCCTGCACCCATCAGAACAGAGCACATGGACACGCAGCCACCTGTTCCTGCACCCATCAGAGCAGTGCACATGGACACACAGTCACCTGTTCCTGCACCCATCAGAACAGTGCACATGGACACACAGTCACCTGTTCCTGCACCCATCAGAGCAGTGCACATGGACACACAGTCACCTGTTCCTGCACCCATCAGAGCAGTGCACATGGACATCCAGCCAACTGTTCCTGCACCCATCAGAGCAGTGCACATGGACACACAGTCACCTGTTCCTGCACCCATCAGAGCAGTGCACATGGACACACAGTCACCTGTTCCTACACCCATCAAAGCAGTGCACATGGACACACAGTCACCTGTTCCTGCACCCATCAGAGCAGTGCACATGGACATCCAGCCAACTGTTCCTGCACCCATCAGAGCAGTGCACATGGACACACAGCCACCTGTTCCTGCACCCATCAGAGCAGTGCACATGGACACACAGCCACCTGTTCCTGCATCCATCAGAGCAGTGCACATGGACACACCGCCACCTGTTCCTGCACCCATCAGAGCAGTGCACATGGACCCACAGCCACCTGTTCCTGCACCCATCAGAGCAGTGCAGATGGACACACAGCCACCTGTTCCTGCACCCATCAGAGCAGTGCACATGGACACACAGCCACCTGTTCCTGCACCCATCAGAGCAGTGCACATGGACACACAGCCACCTGCTCCTGCACCCATCAGAGCAGTGCACATGGACATACAGCCACCTGTTCCTGCACCCATCAGAGCAGTGCACATGGACACACAGCCACCTGTTCCTGCACCCATTGGAGCATTGCACATGGACACACAGCCAACTGTTCCAGCACCCAACAGGGCAGTGCACATGGACACACAGCCACCTGTTCCTGCAACCATCAGAGCCGTGCACATGGACACACAGTTACCTGTTCCTGCAACCATCAGAGGCGTGCACATGGACACACAGTCACCTGTTCCTGCACCCATCAGAGCAGTGCACATGGACACACAGCCACCTATTCCTGCACCCATCAGAGCAGTGCACATGGACATACAGCCACCTGTTCCTGCACCCATCAGAGCAGTGCACATGGACACACAGCCACCTGTTCCTGCACCCATCAGAGCAGTGCACATGGACATACAGCCACCTGTTCCTGCACCCATCAGAGCAGTGCACATGGACACACAGCCACCTGTTCCTGCACCCATCAGAGCAGTGCACATGGACATAAAGCCACCTGTTCCTGCACCCATCAGAGCAGTGCACATGGACACACAGCCACCTGTTCCTGCACACATCAGAACAGTGCACATGGACATTCAGCCACCTGATCCTGCACCCATCAGAGCAGTGCACATGGATCCACAGCCACCTGTTCCTGCACCCATCAGAACAGTGCACATGGACACACAGCCACCTGTTCCTGCACCCATTGGAGCATTGCACATGGACACACAGCCAACTGTTCCAGCACCCAACTGGGCAGTGCACATGGACACACAGCCACCTGTTCCTGCAACCATCAGAGCCGTGCACATGGACACACAGTTACCTGTTCCTGCATCCATCAGAGGCGTGCACATGGACACACAGTCACCTGTTCCTGCAACCATCAGAGGCGTGCACATGGACACACAGCTACCTGTTCCTTCACGTATCAGAGCAGTGCACATGGACACACAGCCACCTGTTCCTGCATCCATCAGAGCAGTGCACATGGACACACAGTCACCTATTCCTGCACCCATCAGAACAGAGCACATGGACACGCAGCCACCTGTTCCTGCACCCATCAGAACAGTGCACATGGACACACAGTCACCTGTTCCTACACCCATCAAAGCAGTGCACATGGACACACAGTCACCTGTTCCTGCACCCATCAGAGCAGTGCACATGGACATCCAGCCAACTGTTCCTGCACCCATCAGAGCAGTGCACATGGACACACAGCCACCTGTTCCTGCACCCATCAGAGCCGTACACATGGACAAACAGCTACCTGTTCCTTCACGTATCAGAGCAGTTAACATGGACACACAGCCACCTGTTCCTGCATCCATCAGAGCAGTGCACATGGACACACAGCCACCTGTTCCTGCACCCATCAGAGCAGTGCACATGGACACACAGCCACCTGTTCCTGCATCCATCAGAGCAGTGCACATGGACATCCAGCCAACTGTTCCTGCACCCATCAGAGCCGTGCACATGGACACACAGTCACCTGTTCCTGCACCCATCAGAGCAGTGCACATGGACACACAGTCACCTGTTCCTACACCCATCAAAGCAGTGCACATGGACACACAGTCACCTGTTCCTGAACCCATCAGAGCAGTGCACATGGACATCCTGCCAACTGTTCCTGCACCCATCAGAGCAGTGCACATGGACACACAGCCACCTGTTCCTGCACCCATCAGAGCATTGCACATGGACACACAGCCACCTGTTCCTGCACCCATCAGAGCAGCGCACATGGACACACAGCCACCTGTTCCTGCACCCATCAGAGCAGTGCACATGGATACACAGTCACCTGTTCCTGCACCCATCAGAGCAGTGCACATGGACACACAGTCACCTGTTCCTACACCCATCTAAGCAGTGCACTTGGACACACAGTCACCTGTTCCTGCACCCATCAGAGCAGTGCACATGGACACACAGACACCTGTTCCTGCACCCATCAGAGCAGTGCATGTGGACACACAGCCAGCTGTTCCTGCACCCACCCAAGCAGTGCACATGGACACACAGCCATCCGTTCCTGCACCCATCAGAGCAGTGCACATGGACACACAGCCACCTGTTCCTTCACCCATCAGAGCAGTGCACATGGACACACAGCAAGCTGTTCCTGCACTCATCAGAGCAGTGCATGTGGACACACAGCCATCCGTTCCTGCACCCATCAGAGCCGTACACATGGACATACAGCCACCTGTTTCTGCTCCCACCTGAGCAGTGCACAAGGACATACAGCCAAACGTTCCTGCACCCATCAGAGCCGTACACATGGACATACAGCTACCTGTTCCTGAACTCATCAGAACAGTGCACAGAATTGCACAGTCGCCCGTTGCTGCTCCCATCAGAGCAGTGCGCATGGACTCACAGCCAACTGTTCCTGCACCCATCAGAGCAGTGGACATGGACGCACAGCCAAATGTTCCTGCACCCATCAGAACAGTGCACATGGACACACAGCCAAATGTTCCTGCACCCATCAGAGCGGTGCACATGGACACACAGCCACCTGTTCCTGCACCCATCAGAACAGTGCACATGGACACACAGTCGCCTGTTCCTGAACTCAACAGAGCAGTGCACATGGGCACACAGACACCTGTTCCTGCACCCATCAGAGCAGTGCACATGGACACACAGTCACCTGTTCCTGCACCCATCAGAGCAGTGCACATGGACACACAGTCACCTGTTCCTGCACCCATCAGAGCAGTGCACATGGACACACAGTCACCTGTTCCTGCACCCATCAGAGCAGTGCACATGGACACAAAGCCACCTGTTCCTGCACCCATCAGAGCAGTGCACATGGACACACAGTCAACTGTTCCTGCACTCATCAGAGCAGTGCACATGGACACACAGCCACCTGTTCTTGCACCCATCAGAGCAGTGCACATGGACACACAGCCACCTGTTCCTGCACCCATCAGAGCCGTGCTCATGGACACATAGTCACCTGTTCCTGCAGCCATCAGAGCGGTGCACATGGACGTACAGCCACCCGTTCCTGCACCCATCAGAGCCGTACACATGGACATACAGCTACCTGTTCCTTCACCCATCAGAGCAGTGCACATGGACACACAGCCACCTGTTCCTGCACCCATCCGAGCAGTGCACATGGACACACAGTCACCTGTTCCTTCACGTATCAGAGCAGTGCACATGGACACACAGTCACCTGTTCCTGCGCCCATCAGAGCCGTACACATGGACAAACAGCTACCTGTTCCTTCATGTATCAGAGCAGTGCACATGGACACACAGCCACCTGTTCCTGCATCCATCAGAGCAGTGCACATGGACACACAGTCACCTGTTCCTGCACCCATCAGAACAGAGCACATGGACACGCAGCCACCTGTTCCTGCACCCATCAGAACAGTGCACATGGACACACAGCCACCTGTTCCTACACCCATCAGAGCAGTGCACATGGACACACAGTCACCTGTTCCTGCACCCATCAGAGCAGTGCACATGGACATCCAGCCAACTGTTCCTGCACCCATCAGAGCAGTGCACATGGACACACAGTCACCTGTTCCTGCACCCATCAGAGCAGTGCACATGGACACACAGTCACCTGTTCCTACACCCATCAAAGCAGTGCACATGGACACACAGTCACCTGTTCCTGCACCCATCAGAGCAGTGCACATGGACATCCAGCCAACTGTTCCTGCACCCATCAGAGCAGTGCACATGGACACACAGCCACCTGTTCCTGCACCCATCAGAGCAGTGCACATGGACACACAGCCACCTGTTCCTGCACCCATCAGAGCAGTGCACATGGACACACCACCACCTGTTCTTGCACCCATCAGAGAAGTGCACATGGACCCACAGCCACCTGTTCCTGCACCCATCAGAGCAGTGCAGATGGACACACAGTCACCTGTTCCTGCACCCATCAGAGCAGTGCACATGGACATCCAGCCAACTGTTCCTGCACCCATCAGAGCAGTGCACATGGACACACAGTCACCTGTTCCTGCACCCATCAGAGTAGTGCACATGGACACACAGTCACCTGTTCCTACACCCATCAAAGCAGTGCACATGGACACACAGTCACCTGTTCCTGCACCCATCAGAGCAGTGCACATGGACATCCAGCCAACTGTTCCTGCACCCATCAGAGCAGTGCACATGGACACACAGCCACCTGTTCCTGCACCCATCAGAGCAGTGCACATGGACACACAGCCACCTGTTCCTGCACCCATCAGAGCAGTGCACATGGACACACCACCACCTGTTCTTGCACCCATCAGAGAAGTGCACATGGACCCACAGCCACCTGTTCCTGCACCCATCTGAGCAGTGCTCATGGACATGCAGCCACCTGTTCCTGCACTCTTCAGAGCCCTGCACATGGACATCCAGCCCACTGTTCCTGCACCCATCAGAGCAGTGCACATGGACACACAGTCACCTGTTCCTGCACCCATCAGAGCAGTGCACATGGACACACAGTCACCTGTTCCTACACCCATCAAAGCAGTGCACATGGACACAAAGTCACCTGTTCCTGCACCCATCAGAGCAGTGCACATGGACATCCAGCCAACTGTTCCTGCACCCATCAGAGCAGTGCACATGGACACACAGCCACCTGTTCCTGCACCCATCAGAGCAGTGCACATGGACACACAGCCACCTGTTCCTGCACCCATCAGAGCAGTGCACATGGACATACAGCCACCTGTTCCTGCACCCATCAGAGCAGTGCACATGGACACACAGCCACCTGTTCCTGCACCCATCAGAGCAGTGCACATGGACACACAGTCACCTGTTCCTGCACCCATCAGAGCAGTGCACATGGACACACAGCCACCTGTTCCTGCACCCATCAGAGCAGTGCACATGGACACACAGCCACCTATTCCTGCACCCATCAGAGCAGTGCACATGGACACACAGCCACCTGTTCCTGCACCCATCAGAGCAGTGCACATGGACACACAGCCACCTATTCCTGCACCCATCAGAGCAGTGCACATGGACATACAGCCACCTGTTCCTGCACCCATCAGAGCAGTGCACATGGACACACAGCCACCTGTTCCTGCACCCATCAGAGCAGTGCACATGGACATACAGCCACCTGTTCCTGCACCCATCAGAGCAGTGCACATGGACACACAGCCACCTGTTCCTGCACCCATCAGAGCAGTGCACATGGACATACAGCCACCTGTTCCTGCACCCATCAGAGCAGTGCACATGGACACACAGCCACCTGTTCCTGCACCCATTGGAGCATTGCACATGGACACACAGCCAACTATTCCAGCACCCAACAGGGCAGTGCACATGGACACACAGCCACCTGTTCCTGCAACCATCAGAGCCGTGCACATGGACACACAGTTACCTGTTCCTGCAACCATCAGAGGCGTGCACATGGACACACAGTCACCTGTTCCTGCACCCATCAGAGCAGTGCACATGGACACACAGCCACCTATTCCTGCACCCATCAGAGCAGTGCACATGGACATACAGCCACCTGTTCCTGCACCCATCAGAGCAGTGCACATGGACACACAGCCACCTGTTCCTGCACCCATCAGAGCAGTGCACATGGACATTCAGCCACCTGATCCTGCACCCATCAGAGCAGTGCACATGGATCCACAGCCACCTGTTCCTGCACCCATCAGAACAGTGCACATGGACACACAGCCACCTGTTCCTGCACCCATTGGAGCATTGCACATGGACACACAGCCAACTGTTCCAGCACCCAACTTGGCAGTGCACATGGACACACAGCCACCTGTTCCTGCAACCATCAGAGCCGTGCACATGGACACACAGTCACCTGTTCCTGCACCCATCAGAACAGTGCACATGGACACAGAGTCACCTGTTCCTGCACCCATCAGAACAGTGCACATGGACACACAGTCACCTGCTCCTGCACCCATCAGAGCAGTGCACATGGACACACAGTCACCTGTTCCTGCACCCATCAGAGCATTGCACATGGACACACAGTCACCTTTTCCTACACCCATCAGAGCAGTGCACATGGACACACAGTCACCTGTTCCTGCACCCATCAGAACAGTGCACATGGACACACAGTCACCTGCTCCTTCACGTATCAGAGCAGTGCACATGGACACACAGTCACCTGTTCCTTCACGTATCAGAGCAGTGCACATGGACACAAAGTCACCTGTTCCTGCACCCATCAGAGCAGTGCACATGGACACACAGTCACCTGTTCCTGCAAGCATCAGAGGCGTGCACATGGACACACAGTCACCTGTTCCTGCACCCATCAGAGCCGTGCACTTGGACACACAGCCACCTGTTCCTGCACCCATCAGAGCAGTGCACATGGACACACAGTCACCTGTCCCTGCACCCATCAGAGCATTTCAAATGGACACACAGTCACCTGTTCCTGCACCCATCAGAGCAGTGCACATGGACACACAGTCACCTGTTCCTGCACCCATCAGAGCAGTGCACATGGACACAAAGCCACCTGTTCCTGCACCCATCAGAGCAGTGCACTTGGACACACAGTCACCTTTTCCTGCACCCATCAGAGCAGTGCACATGGACACACAGCCACCTGTTCTTGCACCCATCAGAGCAGTGCACATGGACACACAGCCACCTGTTCCTGCACCCATCAGAGCCGTGCACATGGACACATAGTCACCTGTTCCTGCAGCCATCAGAGCGGTGCACATGGACGTACAGCCACACGTTCCTGCACCCATCAGAGCCGTACACATGGACATACAGCTACCTGTTCCTTCACCCATCAGAGCAGTGCACATGGACACACAGCCACCTGTTCCTGCACCCATCCGAGCAGTGCACATGGACACACAGTCACCTGTTCCTTCACGTATCAGAGCAGTGCACATGGACACACAGTCATCTGTTCCTTCACGTATCAGAGCAGTGCACATGGACACAGTCACCTGTTCCTGCACCCATCAGAGCCGTACACATGGACAAACAGCTACCTGTTCCTTCACGTATCAGAGCAGTGCACATGGACACACAGCCACCTGTTCCTGCATCCATGAGAGCATTGCACATGGACACACAGTCACCTATTCCTGCACCCATCAGAACAGAGCACATGGACACGCAGCCACCTGTTCCTGCACCCATCAGAACAGTGCACATGGACACACAGTCACCTGTTCCTACACCCATCAAAGCAGTGCACATGGACACACAGTCACCTGTTCCTGCACCCATCAGAGCAGTGCACATGGACATCCAGCCAACTGTCCCTGCACCCATCAGAGCAGTGCACATGGACACACAGCCACCTGTTCCTGCACCCATCAGAGCAGTGCACATGGACACACAGCCACCTGTTCCTGCACCCATCAGAGCAGTGCACATGGACACGCAGCCACCTGTTCCTGCATCCATCAGAGCAGTGCACATGGACATCCAGCCAACTGTTCCTGCACCCATCAGAGCAGTGCACATGGACACACAGTCACCTGTTCCTGCACCCATCAGAGCAGTGCACATGGACACACAGTCACCTGTTCCTACACCCATCAAAGCAGTGCACATGGACACACAGTCACCTGTTCCTGCACCCATCAGAGCAGTGCACATGGACATCCAGCCAACTGTTCCTGCACCCACCAGAGCAGTGCACATGGACACACAGCCACCTGTTCCTGCACCCATCAGAGCAGTGCACATGGACACACAGCCACCTGTTCCTGCACCCATCAGAGCAGTGCACATGGACCCACAGCCACCTGTTCCTGCACCCATCAGAGCAGTGCACATGGACACACAGCCACCTGTTCCTGCACCCATCAGAGCAGTGCACATGGACATCCAGCCAACTGTTCCTGCACCCATCAGAGCAGTGCACATGGACACACAGTCACCTGTTCCTGCACCCATCAGAGTAGTGCACATGGACACACAGTCTCCTGTTCCTACACCCATCAAAGCAGTGCACATGGACACACAGTCACCTGTTCCTGCACCCATCAGAGCAGTGCACATGGACATCCAGCCAACTGTTCCTGCACCCATCAGAGCAGTGCACATGGACACACAGCCACCTGTTCCTGCACCCATCAGAGCAGTGCACATGGACACACAGCCACCTGTTCCTGCACCCATCAGAGCCGTGCACATGGACACATAGTCACCTGTTCCTGCAGCCATCAGAGCGGTGCACATGGACGTACAGCCACCCGTTCCTGCACCCATCAGAGCCGTACACATGGACATACAGCTACCTGTTCCTTCACCCATCAGAGCAGTGCACATGGACACACAGCCACCTGTTCCTGCACCCATCCGAGCAGTGCACATGGACACACAGTCACCTGTTCCTTCACGTATCAGAGCAGTGCACATGGACACACAGTCATCTGTTCCTTCACGTATCAGAGCAGTGCACATGGACACAGTCACCTGTTCCTGCACCCATCAGAGCCGTACACATGGACAAACAGCTACCTGTTCCTTCACGTATCAGAGCAGTGCACATGGACACACAGCCACCTGTTCCTGCATCCATGAGAGCAGTGCACATGGACACACAGTCACCTATTCCTGCACCCATCAGAACAGAGCACATGGACACGCAGCCACCTGTTCCTGCACCCATCAGAACAGTGCACATGGACACACAGTCACCTGTTCCTACACCCATCAAAGCAGTGCACATGGACACACAGTCACCTGTTCCTGCACCCATCAGAGCAGTGCACATGGACATCCAGCCAACTGTTCTTGCACCCATCAGAGCAGTGCACATGGACACACAGCCACCTGTTCCTGCACCCATCAGAGCAGTGCACATGGACACACAGCCACCTGTTCCTGCACCCATCAGAGCAGTGCACATGGACACGCAGCCACCTGTTCCTGCATCCATCAGAGCAGTGCACATGGACATCCAGCCAACTGTTCCTGCACCCATCAGAGCAGTGCACATGGACACACAGTCACCTGTTCCTGCACCCATCAGAGCAGTGCACATGGACACACAGTCACCTGTTCCTACACCCATCAAAGCAGTGCACATGGACACACAGTCACCTGTTCCTGCACCCATCAGAGCAGTGCACATGGACATCCAGCCAACTGTTCCTGCACCCATCAGAGCAGTGCACATGGACACACAGCCACCTGTTCCTGCACCCATCAGAGCAGTGCACATGGACACACAGCCACCTGTTCCTGCACCCATCAGAGCAGTGCACATGGACCCACAGCCACCTGTTCCTGCACCCATCAGAGCAGTGCACATGGACACACAGCCACCTGTTCCTGCACCCATCAGAGCAGTGCACATGGACATCCAGCCAACTGTTCCTGCACCCATCAGAGCAGTGCACATGGACACACAGTCACCTGTTCCTGCACCCATCAGAGTAGTGCACATGGACACACAGTCACCTGTTCCTACACCCATCAAAGCAGTGCACATGGACACACAGTCACCTGTTCCTGCACCCATCAGAGCAGTGCACATGGACATCCAGCCAACTGTTCCTGCACCCATCAGAGCAGTGCACATGGACACACAGCCACCTGTTCCTGCACCCATCAGAGCAGTGCACATGGACACACAGCCACCTGTTCCTGCACCCATCAGAGCAGTGCACATGGACACACCACCACCTGTTCTTGCACCCATCAGAGAAGTGCACATGGACCCACAGCCACCTGTTCCTGCACCCATCTGAGCAGTGCTCATGGACATGCAGCCACCTGTTCCTGCACTCTTCAGAGCCCTGCACATGGACATCCAGCCAACTGTTCCTGCACCCATCAGAGCAGTGCACATGGACACACAGTCACCTGTTCCTGCACCCATCAGAGCAGTGCACATGGACACACAGTCACCTGTTCCTACACCCATCAAAGCAGTGCACATGGACACACAGTCACATGTTCCTGCACCCATCAGAGCAGTGCACATGGACATCCAGCCAACTGTTCCTGCACCCTTCAGAGCAGTGCACATGGACACACAGCCACCTGTTCCTGCACGATAAGAGCAGTGCACATGGACACACAGCCACCTGTTCCTGCACCCATCAGAGCAGTGCACATGGACATACAGCCACCTGTTCCTGCACCCATCAGAGCAGTGCACATGGACACACAGCCACCTGTTCCTGCACCCATCAGAGCAGTGCACATGGACACACAGTCACCTGTTCCTGCACCCATCAGAGCAGTGCACATGGACACACAGCCACCTGTTCCTGCACCCATCAGAGCAGTGCACATGGACACACAGCCACCTATTCCTGCACCCATCAGAGCAGTGCACATGGACACACAGCCACCTGTTCCTGCACCCATCAGAGCAGTGCACATGGACACACAGCCACCTATTCCTGCACCCATCAGAGCAGTGCACATGGACATACAGCCACCTGTTCCTGCACCCATCAGAGCAGTGCACATGGACACACAGCCACCTTTTCCTGCACCCATCAGAGCAGTGCACATGGACATACAGCCACCTGTTCCTGCACCCATCAGAGCAGTGCACATGGACACACAGCCACCTGTTCCTGCACCCATCAGAGCAGTGCACATGGACATACAGCCACCTGTTCCTGCACCCATCAGAGCAGTGCACATGGACACACAGCCACCTGTTCCTGCACCCATTGGAGCATTGCACATGGACACACAGCCAACTGTTCCAGCACCCAACAGGGCAGTGCACATGGACACACAGCCACCTGTTCCTGCAAACATCAGAGCCGTGCACATGGACACACAGTTACCTGTTCCTGCAACCATCAGAGGCGTGCACATGGACACACAGTCACCTGTTCCTGCACCCATCAGAGCAGTGCACATGGACACACAGCCACCTATTCCTGCACCCATCAGAGCAGTGCACATGGACATACAGCCACCTGTTCCTGCACCCATCAGAGCAGTGCACATGGACACACAGCCACCTGTTCCTGCGCCCATCAGAGCAGTGCACATGGACATTCAGCCACCTGATCCTGCACCCATCAGAGCAGTGCACATGGATCCACAGCCACCTGTTCCTGCACCCATCAGAACAGTGCACATGGACACACAGCCACCTGTTCCTGCACCCATTGGAGCATTGCACATGGACACACAGCCAACTGTTCCAGCACCCAACTGGGCAGTGCACATGGACACACAGCCACCTGTTCCTGCAACCATCAGAGCCGTGCACATGGACACACAGTTACCTGTTCCTGCAACCATCAGAGGCGTGCACATGGACACACAGTCACCTGTTCCTGCAACCATCAGAGGCGTGCACATGGACACACAGTCACCTGTTCCTGCACCCATCAGAGCCGTGCACATGGACACACAGCCACCTGTTCCTGCACCCATCAGAGCAGTGCACATGGACACACAGTCACCTGTTCCTGCACCCATCAGAGCATTTCAAATGGACACACAGTCACCTGTTCCTGCACCCATCAGAGCAGTGCACATGGACACACAGTCACCTGTTCCTGCACCCATCAGAGCAGTGCACATGGACACAAAGCCACCTGTTCCTGCACCCATCAGAGCAGTGCACTTGGACACACAGTCACCTGTTCCTGCACCCATCAGAGCAGTGCACATGGACACACAGCCACCTGTTCTTGCACCCATCAGAGCAGTGCACATGGACACACAGCCACCTGTTCCTGCACCCATCAGAGCCGTGCACATGGACACATAGTCACCTGTTCCTGCAGCCATCAGAGCGGTGCACATGGACGTACAGCCACCCGTTCCTGCACCCATCAGAGCCGTACACATGGACATACAGCTACCTGTTCCTTCACCCATCAGAGCAGTGCACATGGACACACAGCCACCTGTTCCTGCACCCATCCGAGCAGTGCACATGGACACACAGTCACCTGTTCCTTCACGTATCAGAGCAGTGCTCATGGACACACAGTCATCTGTTCCTTCACGTATCAGAGCAGTGCACATGGACACAGTCACCTGTTCCTGCACCCATCAGAGCCGTACACATGGACAAACAGCTACCTGTTCCTTCACGTATCAGAGCAGTGCACATGGACACACAGCCACCTGTTCCTGCACCCATCAGAGCAGTGCACATGGACACACAGCCACCTGTTCCTGCACCCATCAGAGCAGTGCACATGGACACACAGCCACCTGTTCCTGCACCCATCAGAGCAGTGCACATGGACACGCAGCCACCTGTTCCTGCATCCATCAGAGCAGTGCACATGGACATCCAGCCAACTGTTCCTGCACCCATCAGAGCAGTGCACATGGACACACAGTCACCTGTTCCTGCACCCATCAGAGCAGTGCACATGGACACACAGTCACCTGTTCCTACACCCATCAAAGCAGTGCACATGGACACACAGTCACCTGTTCCTGCACCCATCAGAGCAGTGCACATGGACATCCAGCCAACTGTTCCTGCACCCATCAGAGCAGTGCTCATGGACACACAGCCACCTGTTCCTGCACCCATCAGAGCAGTGCACATGGACACACAGCCACCTGTTCCTGCACCCATCAGAGCAGTGCACATGGACACACCGCCACCTGTTCCTGCACCCATCAGAGCAGTGCACATGGACCCACAGCCACCTGTTCCTGCACCCATCAGAGCAGTGCAGATGGACACACAGCCACCTGTTCCTGCACCCATCAGAGCAGTGCACATGGACACACAGTCACCTGTTCCTGCACCCATCAGAGCAGTGCACATGGACACACAGCCACCTGTTCCTGCACCCATCAGAGCAGTGCACATGGACACACAGCCACCTATTCCTGCACCCATCAGAGCAGTGCACATGGACATACAGCCACCTGTTCCTGCACCCATCAGAGCAGTGCACATGGACACACAACCACCTGTTCCTGCACCCATCAGAGCAGTGCACATGGACATACAGCCACCTGTTCCTTCACCCATCAGAGCAGTGCACATGGACACACAGCCACCTGTTCCTGCACCCATCAGAGCAGTGCACATGGACATACAGCCACCTGTTCCTGCACCCATCAGAGCAGTGCACATGGACACACAGCCACCTATTCCTGCACCCATTGGAGCATTGCACATGGACACACATCCACCTGTTCCAGCACCCAACAGGGCAGTGCACATGGACACACAGCCACCTGTTCCTGCAACCATCAGAGCCGTGCACATGGACACACAGTTACCTGTTCCTGCAACCATCAGTGGCGTGCACATGGACACACAGTCACCTGTTCCTGCACCCATCAGAGCAGTGCACATGGACACACAGCCACCTATTCCTGCACCCATCCGAGCAGTGCACATGGGCATACAGCCACCTGTTCCTGCACCCATCAGAGCAGTGCACATGGACACACAGCCACCTGTTCCTGCACCCATCAGAGCAGTGCACATGGACATACAGCCACCTGTTCCTGCACCCATCAGAGCAGTGCCCATGGACACACAGCCACCTGTTCCTGCACCCATCAGAGCAGTGCACATGGACATACAGCCACCTGTTCCTGCACCCATCAGAGCAGTGCACATGGACACACAGCCGCCTGTTCCTGCACACATCAGAACAGTGCACATGGACATTCAGCCACCTGATCCTGCACCCATCAGAGCAGTGCACATGGATCCACAGCCACCTGTTCCTGCACCCATCAGAACAGTGCACATGGACACACAGCCACCTGTTCCTGCACCCATTGGAGCATTGCACATGGACACACAGCCAACTGTTCCAGCACCCAACTGGGCAGTGCACATGGACACACAGCCACCTGTTCCTGCAACCATCAGAGCCGTGCACATGGACACACAGTTACCTGTTCCTGCAACCATCAGAGGCGTGCACATGGACACACAGTCACCTGTTCCTGCAACCATCAGAGGCGTGCACATGGACACACAGTCACCTGTTCCTGCACCCATCAGAGCCGTGCACATGGACAC
The DNA here is from genome assembly GCF_036365525.1 of Heterodontus francisci. Taxonomy (NCBI): domain Eukaryota; kingdom Metazoa; phylum Chordata; class Chondrichthyes; order Heterodontiformes; family Heterodontidae; genus Heterodontus; species Heterodontus francisci. The sequence goes on along the minus strand of NC_090375.1, from coordinate 202,427,658 downwards.
ACAGCCACCTGTTCCTGCACCCATCAGAGCAGTGCACATGGACACACAGTCACCTGTTCCTGCACCCATCAGAGCAGTGCACATGGACACACAGCCACCTGTTCCTGCACCCATCAGAGCAGTGCACATGGACACACCACCACCTGTTCTTGCACCCATCAGAGAAGTGCACATGGACCCACAGCCACCTGTTCCTGCACCCATCTGAGCAGTGCTCATGGACTTGCAGCCACCTGTTCCTGCACTCTTCAGAGCCCTGCACATGGACATCCAGCCAACTGTTCCTGCACCCATCAGAGCAGTGCACATGGACACACAGTCACCTGTTCCTGCACCCATCAGAGCAGTGCACATGGACACACAGTCACCTGTTCCTACACCCATCAAAGCAGTGCGCATGGACACACAGTCACCTGTTCCTGCACCCATCAGAGCAGTGCACATGGACATCCAGCCAACTGTTCCTGCACCCATCAGAGCAGTGCACATGGACACACAGCCACCTGTTCCTGCACCCATCAGAGCAGTGCACATGGACACACAGCCACCTGTTCCTGCACCCATCAGAGCAGTGCACATGGACATACAGCCACCTGTTCCTGCACCCATCAGAGCAGTGCACATGGACACACAGCCACCTGTTCCTGCACCCATCAGAGCAGTGCACATGGACACACAGTCACCTGTTCCTGCACCCATCAGAGCAGTGCACATGGACACACAGCCACCTGTTCCTGCACCCATCAGAGCAGTGCACATGGACACACAGCCACCTATTCCTGCACCCATCAGAGCAGTGCACATGGACACACAGCCACCTGTTCCTGCACCCATCAGAGCAGTGCACATGGACACACAGCCACCTATTCCTGCACCCATCAGAGCAGTGCACATGGACATACAGCCACCTGTTCCTGCACCCATCAGAGCAGTGCACATGGACACACAGCCACCTGTTCCTGCACCCATCAGAGCAGTGCACATGGACATACAGCCACCTGTTCCTGCACCCATCAGAGCAGTGCACATGGACACACAGCCACCTGTTCCTGCACCCATCAGAGCAGTGCACATGGACATACAGCCACCTGTTCCTGCACCCATCAGAGCAGTGCACATGGACACACAGCCACCTGTTCCTGCACCCATTGGAGCATTGCACATGGACACACAGCCAACTGTTCCAGCACCCAACAGGGCAGTGCACATGGACACACAGCCACCTGTTCCTGCACCCATTGGAGCATTGCACATGGACACACAGCCAACTGTTCCAGCACCCAACTGGGCAGTGCACATGGACACACAGCCACCTGTTCCTGCAACCATCAGAGCCGTGCACATGGACACACAGTTACCTGTTCCTGCAACCATCAGAGGCGTGCACATGGACACACAGTCACCTGTTCCTGCAACCATCAGAGGCGTGCAGATGGACACACAGTCACCTGTTCCTGCACCCATCAGAGCCGTGCACATGGACACACAGCCACCTGTTCCTGCACCCATCAGAGCAGTGCACATGGACACACAGTCACCTGTTCCTGCACCCATCAGAGCATTTCAAATGGACACACAGTCACCTGTTCCTGCACCCATCAGAGCAGTGCACATGGACACACAGTCACCTGTTCCTGCACCCATCAGAGCAGTGCACATGGACACAAAGCCACCTGTTCCTGCACACATCAGAGCAGTGCACTTGGACACACAGTCACCTGTTCCTGCACCCATCAGAGCAGTGCACATGGACACACAGCCACCTGTTCTTGCACCCATCAGAGCAGTGCACATGGACACACAGCCACCTGTTCCTGCACCCATCAGAGCCGTGCACATGGACACATAGTCACCTGTTCCTGCAGCCATCAGAGCGGTGCACATGGACGTACAGCCACCCGTTCCTGCACCCATCAGAGCCGTACACATGGACATACAGCTACCTGTTCCTTCACCCATCAGAGCAGTGCACATGGACACACAGCCACCTGTTCCTGCACCCATCCGAGCAGTGCACATGGACACACAGTCACCTGTTCCTTCACGTATCAGAGCAGTGCACATGGACACACAGTCATCTGTTCCTTCACGTATCAGAGCAGTGCACATGGACACAGTCACCTGTTCCTGCACCCATCAGAGCCGTACACATGGACAAACAGCTACCTGTTCCTTCACGTATCAGAGCAGTGCACATGGACACACAGCCACCTGTTCCTGCATCCATCAGAGCAGTGCACATGGACACACAGTCACATATTCCTGCACCCATCAGAACAGAGCACATGGACACGCAGCCACCTGTTCCTGCACCCATCAGAACAGTGCACATGGACACACAGTCACCTGTTCCTACACCCATCAAAGCAGTGCACATGGACACACAGTCACCTGTTCCTGCACCCACCAGAGCAGTGCACATGGACATCCAGCCAACTGTTCCTGCACCCATCAGAGCAGTGCACATGGACACACAGCCACCTGTTCCTGCACCCATCAGAGCAGTGCACATGGACACACAGCCACCTGTTCCTGCACCCATCAGAGCAGTGCACATGGACACGCAGCCACCTGTTCCTGCATCCATCAGAGCAGTGCACATGGACATCCAGCCAACTGTTCCTGCACCCATCAGAGCAGTGCACATGGACACACAGTCACCTGTTCCTGCACCCATCAGAGCAGTGCACATGGACACACAGTCACCTGTTCCTACACCCATCAAAGCAGTGCACATGGACACACAGTCACCTGTTCCTGCACCCATCAGAGCAGTGCACATGGACATCCAGCCAACTGTTCCTGCACCCATCAGAGCAGTGCACATGGACACACAGCCACCTGTTGCTGCACCCATCAGAGCAGTGCACATGGACACACAGCCACCTGTTCCTGCACCCATCAGAGCAGTGCACATGGACACACCGCCACCTGTTCCTGCACCCATCAGAGCAGTGCACATGGACCCACAGCCACCTGTTCCTGCACCCATCAGAGCAGTGCAGATGGACACACAGCCACCTGTTCCTGCACCCATCAGAGCAGTGCACATGGACACACAGTCACCTGTTCCTGCACCCATCAGAGCAGTGCACATGGACACACAGCCACCTGTTCCTGCACCCATCAGAGCAGTGCACATGGACACACAGCCACCTATTCCTGCACCCATCAGAGCAGTGCACATGGACATACAGCCACCTGTTCCTGCACCCATCAGAGCAGTGCACATGGACACACAACCACCTGTTCCTGCACCCATCAGAGCAGTGCACATGGACATACAGCCACCTGTTCCTTCACCCATCAGAGCAGTGCACATGGACACACAGCCACCTGTTCCTGCACCCATCAGAGCAGTGCACATGGACATACAGCCACCTGTTCCTGCACCCATCAGAGCAGTGCACATGGACACACAGCCACCTATTCCTGCACCCATTGGAGCATTGCACATGGACACACATCCACCTGTTCCAGCACCCAACAGGGCAGTGCACATGGACACACAGCCACCTGTTCCTGCAACCATCAGAGCCGTGCACATGGACACACAGTTACCTGTTCCTGCAACCATCAGAGGCGTGCACATGGACACACAGTCACCTGTTCCTGCACCCATCAGAGCAGTGCACATGGACACACAGCCACCTATTCCTGCACCCATCCGAGCAGTGCACATGGGCATACAGCCACCTGTTCCTGCACCCATCAGAGCAGTGCACATGGACACACAGCCACCTGTTCCTGCACCCATCAGAGCAGTGCACATGGACATACAGCCACCTGTTCCTGCACCCATCAGAGCAGTGCCCATGGACACACAGCCACCTGTTCCTGCACCCATCAGAGCAGTGCACATGGACATACAGCCACCTGTTCCTGCACCCATCAGAGCAGTGCACATGGACACACAGCCACCTGTTCCTGCACACATCAGAACAGTGCACATGGACATTCAGCCACCTGATCCTGCACCCATCAGAGCAGTGCACATGGATCCACAGCCACCTGTTCCTGCACCCATCAGAACAGTGCACATGGACACACAGCCACCTGTTCCTGCACCCATTGGAGCATTGCACATGGACACACAGCCAACTGTTCCAGCACCCAACTGGGCAGTGCACATGGACACACAGCCACCTGTTCCTGCAACCATCAGAGCCGTGCACATGGACACACAGTTACCTGTTCCTGCAACCATCAGAGGCGTGCACATGGACACACAGTCACCTGTTCCTGCAACCATCAGAGGCGTGCACATGGACACACAGTCACCTGTTCCTGCACCCATCAGAGCCGTGCACATGGACACACAGCCACCTGTTCCTGCACCCATCAGAGCAGTGCACATGGACACACAGTCATCTGTTCCTGCACCCATCAGAGCAGTGCACATGGACACACAGTCACCTGTTCCTGCACCCATCAGAGCAGTGCACATGGACACACAGTCACCTGTTCCTGCACCCATCAGAGCAGTGCACATGGACACAAAGCCACCTGTTCCTGCACCCATCAGAGCAGTGCACATGGACACACAGTCACCTGTTCCTGCACCCATCAGAGCAGTGCACATGGACACACAGCCACATGTTCTTGCACCCATCAGAGCAGTGCACATGGACACACAGCCACCTGTTCCTGCACCCATCAGAGCCGTGTACATGGACACATAGTCACCTGTTCCTGCAGCCATCAGAGCGGTGCACATGGACGTTCAGCCACCCGTTCCTGCACCCATCAGAGCCGTACACATGGACATACAGCTACCTGTTCCTTCACCCATCAGAGCAGTGCACATGGACACACAGCCACCTGTTCCTGCACCCATCCGAGCAGTGCACATGGACACACAGTCACCTGTTCCTTCACGTATCAGAGCAGTGCACATGGACACACAGTCATCTGTTCCTTCACGTATCAGAGCAGTGCACATGGACACAGTCACCTGTTCCTGCACCCATCAGAGCCGTACACATGGACAAACAGCTACCTGTTCCTTCACGTATCAGAGCAGTGCACATGGACACACAGCCACCTGTTCCTGCATCCATCAGAGCAGTGCACATGGACACACAGTCACCTATTCCTGCACCCATCAGAACAGAGCACATGGACACACAGCCACCTGTTCCTGCACCCATCAGAACAGTGCACATGGACACACAGTCACCTGTTCCTACACCCATCAAAGCAGTGCACATGGACACACAGTCACCTGTTCCTGCACCCATCAGAGCAGTGCACATGGACATCCAGCCAACTGTTCCTGCACCCATCAGAGCAGTGCACATGGACACACAGCCACCTGTTCCTGCATCCATCAGAGCAGTGCACATGGACATCCAGCCAACTGTTCCTGCACCCATCAGAGCAGTGCACATGGACACACAGTCACCTGTTCCTGCACCCATCAGAGCAGTGCACATGGACACAAAGCCACCTGTTCCTGCACACATCAGAGCAGTGCACTTGGACACACAGTCACCTGTTCCTGCACCCATCAGAGCAGTGCACATGGACACACAGCCACCTGTTCTTGCACCCATCAGAGCAGTGCACATGGACACACAGCCACCTGTTCCTGCACCCATCAGAGCCGTGCACATGGACACATAGTCACCTGTTCCTGCAGCCATCAGAGCGGTGCACATGGACGTACAGCCACCCGTTCCTGCACCCATCAGAGCCGTACACATGGACATACAGCTACCTGTTCCTTCACCCATCAGAGCAGTGCACATGGACACACAGCCACCTGTTCCTGCACCCATCCGAGCAGTGCACATGGACACACAGTCACCTGTTCCTTCACGTATCAGAGCAGTGCACATGGACACACAGTCATCTGTTCCTTCACGTATCAGAGCAGTGCACATGGACACAGTCACCTGTTCCTGCACCCATCAGAGCCGTACACATGGACAAACAGCTACCTGTTCCTTCACGTATCAGAGCAGTGCACATGGACACACAGCCACCTGTTCCTGCATCCATCAGAGCAGTGCACATGGACACACAGTCACATATTCCTGCACCCATCAGAACAGAGCACATGGACACGCAGCCACCTGTTCCTGCACCCATCAGAACAGTGCACATGGACACACAGTCACCTGTTCCTACACCCATCAAAGCAGTGCACATGGACACACAGTCACCTGTTCCTGCACCCATCAGAGCAGTGCACATGGACATCCAGCCAACTGTTCCTGCACCCATCAGAGCAGTGCACATGGACACACAGCCACCTGTTCCTGCACCCATCAGAGCAGTGCACATGGACACACAGCCACCTGTTCCTGCACCCATCAGAGCAGTGCACATGGACACGCAGCCACCTGTTCCTGCATCCATCAGAGCAGTGCACATGGACATCCAGCCAACTGTTCCTGCACCCATCAGAGCAGTGCACATGGACACACAGTCACCTGTTCCTGCACCCATCAGAGCATTGCACATGGACACACAGTCACCTGTTCCTACACCCACCAAAGCAGTGCACATGGACACACAGTCACCTGTTCCTGCACCCATCAGAGCAGTGCACATGGACATCCAGCCAACTGTTCCTGCACCCATCAGAGCAGTGCACATGGACACACAGCCACCTGTTCCTGCACCCATCAGAGCAGTGCACATGGACACACAGCCACCTGTTCCTGCACCCATCAGAGCAGTGCACATGGACACACCGCCACCTGTTCCTGCACCCATCAGAGCAGTGCACATGGACCCACAGCCACCTGTTCCTGCACCCATCAGAGCAGTGCAGATGGACACACAGCCACCTGTTCCTGCACCCATCAGAGCAGTGCACATGGACACACAGTCACCTGTTCCTGCACCCATCAGAGCAGTGCACATGGACACACAGCCACCTGTTCCTGCACCCATCAGAGCAGTGCACATGGACACACAGCCACCTATTCCTGCACCCATCAGAGCAGTGCACATGGACATACAGCCACCTGTTCCTGCACCCATCAGAGCAGTGCACATGGACACACAACCACCTGTTCCTGCACCCATCAGAGCAGTGCACATGGACATACAGCCACCTGTTCCTTCACCCATCAGAGCAGTGCACATGGACACACAGCCACCTGTTCCTGCACCCATCAGAGCAGTGCACATGGACATACAGCCACCTGTTCCTGCACCCATCAGAGCAGTGCACATGGACACACAGCCACCTATTCCTGCACCCATTGGAGCATTGCACATGGACACACATCCACCTGTTCCAGCACCCAACAGGGCAGTGCACATGGACACACAGCCACCTGTTCCTGCAACCATCAGAGCCGTGCACATGGACACACAGTTACCTGTTCCTGCAACCATCAGAGGCGTGCACATGGACACACAGTCACCTGTTCCTGCACCCATCAGAGTAGTGCACATGGACACACAGCCACCTATTCCTGCACCCATCCGAGCAGTGCACATGGGCATACAGCCACCTGTTCCTGCACCCATCAGAGCAGTGCACATGGACACACAGCCACCTGTTCCTGCACCCATCAGAGCAGTGCACATGGACATACAGCCACCTGTTCCTGCACCCATCAGAGCAGTGCCCATGGACACACAGCCACCTGTTCCTGCACCCATCAGAGCAGTGCACATGGACATACAGCCACCTGTTCCTGCACCCATCAGAGCAGTGCACATGGACACACAGCCACCTGTTCCTGCACACATCAGAACAGTGCACATGGACATTCAGCCACCTGATCCTGCACCCATCAGAGCAGTGCACATGGATCCACAGCCACCTGTTCCTGCACCCATCAGAACAGTGCACATGGACACACAGCCACCTGTTCCTGCACCCATTGGAGCATTGCACATGGACACACAGCCAACTGTTCCAGCACCCAACTGGGCAGTGCACATGGACACACAGCCACCTGTTCCTGCAACCATCAGAGCCGTACACATGGACACACAGTTACCTGTTCCTGCAACCATCAGAGGCGTGCACATGGACACACAGTCACCTGTTCCTGCAACCATCAGAGGCGTGCACATGGACACACAGTCACCTGTTCCTGCACCCATCAGAGCCGTGCACATGGACACACAGCCACCTGTTCCTGCACCCATCAGAGCAGTGCACATGGACACACAGTCATCTGTTCCTGCACCCATCAGAGCAGTGCACATGGACACACAGTCACCTGTTCCTGCACCCATCAGAGCAGTGCACATGGACACACAGTCACCTGTTCCTGCACCCATCAGAGCAGTGCACATGGACACAAAGCCACCTGTTCCTGCACCCATCAGAGCAGTGCACATGGACACACAGTCACCTGTTCCTGCACCCATCAGAGCAGTGCACATGGACACACAGCCACCTGTTCTTGCACCCATCAGAGCAGTGCACATGGACACACAGCCACCTGTTCCTGCACCCATCAGAGCCGTGTACATGGACACATAGTCACCTGTTCCTGCAGCCATCAGAGCGGTGCACATGGACGTACAGCCACCCGTTCCTGCACCCATCAGAGCCGTACACATGGACATACAGCTACCTGTTCCTTCACCCATCAGAGCAGTGCACATGGACACACAGCCACCTGTTCCTGCACCCATCCGAGCAGTGCACATGGACACACAGTCACCTGTTCCTTCACGTATCAGAGCAGTGCACATGGACACACAGTCATCTGTTCCTTCACGTATCAGAGCAGTGCACATGGACACAGTCACCTGTTCCTGCACCCATCAGAGCCGTACACATGGACAAACAGCTACCTGTTCCTTCACGTATCAGAGCAGTGCACATGGACACACAGCCACCTGTTCCTGCATCCATCAGAGCAGTGCACATGGACACACAGTCACCTATTCCTGCACCCATCAGAACAGAGCACATGGACACACAGCCACCTATTCCTGCACCCATCAGAACAGTGCACATGGACACACAGTCACCTGTTCCTACACCCATCAAAGCAGTGCACATGGACACACAGTCACCTGTTCCTGCACCCATCAGAGCAGTGCACATGGACATCCAGCCAACTGTTCCTGCACCCATCAGAGCAGTGCACATGGACACACAGCCACCTGTTCCTGCATCCATCAGAGCAGTGCACATGGACATCCAGCCAACTGTTCCTGCACCCATCAGAGCAGTGCACATGGACACACAGTCACCTGTTCCTGCACCCATCAGAGCAGTGCACATGGACACACAGTCACCTGTTCCTACACCCATCAAAGCAGTGCACATGGACACACAGTCACCTGTTCCTGCACCCATCAGAGCAGTGCACATGGACATCCTGCCAACTGTTCCTGCACCCATCAGAGCAGTGCACATGGACACACAGCCACCTGTTCCTGCACCCATCTGAGCAGTGCACATGGACCCACAGCCACCTGTTCCTGCACCCATCAGAGCAGTGCAGATGGACACACAGCCACCTGTTCCTGCACCCATCAGAGCAGTGCACATGGACACACAGTCACCTGTTCCTGCACCCATCGGAGCAGTGCACATGGACACACAGCCACCTGTTCCTGCACCCATCAGAGCAGTGCACATGGACACACAGCCACCTATTCCTGCACCCATCAGAGCAGTGCACATGGACATACAGCCACCTGTTCCTGCACCCATCAGAGCAGTGCACATGGACACACAGCCACCTGTTCCTGCACCCATCAGAGCAGTGCACATGGACATACAGCCACCTGATCCTGCACCCATCAGAGCAGTGCACATGGACACACGGCCACCTGTTCCTGCACCCATCAGAGCAGTGCACATGGACATACAGCCACCTGTTCCTGCACCCATCAGAGCAGTGCACATGGACACACAGCCACCTGTTCCTGCACCCATTGGAGCATTGCACATGGACACACAGCCAACTGTTCCAGCCCCCAACACGGCAGTGCACATGGACACACAGCCACCTGTTCCTGCAACCATCAGAGCCGTGCACATGGACACACAGTTACCTGTTCCTGCAACCATCAGAGGCGTGCACATGGACACACAGTCACCTGTTCCTGCACCCATCAGAGCAGTGCACATGGACAACCAGCCACCTATTCCTGCACCCATCAGAGCAGTGCACATGGACATACAGCCACCTGTTCCTGCACCCATCAGAGCAGTGCACATGGACACACAGCCACCTGTTCCTGCACCCATCAGAGCAGAGCACATGGACATACAGCCACCTGTTCCTGCACCCATCAGAGCAGTGCACATGGACACACAGCCACCTGTTCCTGCACCCATCAGAGCAGTGCACATGGACATACAGCCACCTGTTCCTGCACCCATCAGAGCAGTGCACATGGACACACAGCCACCTGTTCCTGCACACATCAGAACAGTGCACATGGACATTCAGCCACCTGATCCTGCACCCATCAGAGCAGTGCACATGGATCCACAGCCACCTGTTCCTGCACCCATCAGAACAGTGCACATGGACACACAGCCACCTGTTCCTGCACCCATTGGAGCATTGCACATGGACACACAGCCCACTGTTCCAGCACCCAACTGGGCAGTGCACATGGACACACAGCCACCTGTTCCTGCAACCATCAGAGCCGTGCACATGGACACACAGTTACCTGTTCCTGCAAACATCAGAGGTGTGCACATGGACACACAGTCACCTGTTACTGCAACCATCAGAGGCGTGCACATGGACACACAGTCACCTGTTCCTGCACCCATCAGAGCCGTGCACATGGACACACAGCCACCTGTTCCTGCACTCATCAGAGCAGTGCACATGGACACACAGTCACCTGTTCCTGCACCCATCAGAGCAGTGCACATGGACACACAGTCACCTGTTCCTGCACCCATCAGAGCAGTGCACATGGACACACAGTCACCTGTTCCTGCACCCATCAGAGCAGTGCACATGGACACAAAGCCACCTGTTCCTGCACCCATCAGAGCAGTGCACATGGACACACAGTCACCTGTTCCTGCACCCATCAGAGCAGTGCACATGGACACACAGCCACCTGTTCTTGCACCCATCAGAGCAGTGCACATGGACACACAGCCACCTGTTCCTGCACCCATCAGAGCCGTGCACATGGACACATAGTCACCTGTTCCTGCAGCCATCAGAGCGGTGCACATGGACGTACAGCCACCCGTTCCTGCACCCATCAGAGCCGTACACATGGACATACAGCTACCTGTTCCTTCACCCATCAGAGCAGTGCACATGGACACACAGCCACCTGTTCCTGCACCCATCCGAGCAGTGCACATGGACACACAGTCACCTGTTCCTTCACGTATCAGAGCAGTGCACATGGACACACAGTCATCTGTTCCTTCACGTATCAGAGCAGTGCACATGGACACAGTCACCTGTTCCTGCACCCATCAGAGCCGTACACATGGACAAACAGCTACCTGTTCCTTCACGTATCAGAGCAGTGCACATGGACACACAGCCACCTGTTCCTGCATCCATCAGAGCAGTGCACATGGACACACAGTCACATATTCCTGCACCCATCAGAACAGTGCACATGGACACACAGTCACCTGTTCCTGCACCCATCAGAGCAGTGCACATGGACATACAGCCAACTGTTCCTGCACCCATCAGAGCAGTGCACATGGACACACAGCCACCTGTTCCTGCACCCATCAGAGCAGTGCACATGGACACACAGCCAACTGTTCCTGCACCCATCAGAGCCGTGCACATGGACACACAGCCACCTGTTCCTGCACCCATCAGAGCAGTGCACATGGACACACAGTCACCTGTTCCTGCACCCATCAGAGCAGTGCACATGGACACACAGCCACCTGTTCCTGCACCCATCAGAGCAGTGCACATGGACATACAGCCACCTGTTCCTGCACCCATCAGAGCAGTGCACATGGACACACGGCCACCTGTTCCTGCACCCATCAGAGCAGTGCACATGGACATACAGCCACCTGTTCCTGCACCCATCAGAGCAGTGCACATGGACACACAGCCACCTGTTCCTGCACCCATTGGAGCATTGCACATGGACACACAGCCAACTGTTCCAGCACCCAACAGGGCAGTGCACATGGACACACAGCCACCTGTTCCTGCAACCATCAGAGCCGTGCACATGGACACACAGTTACCTGTTCCTGCAACCATCAGAGGCGTGCACATGGACACACAGTCACCTGTTCCTGCAACCATCAGAGCAGTGCACATGGACACACAGCCACCTATTCCTGCACCCATCAGAGCAGTGCACATGGACATACAGCCACCTGTTCCTGCACCCATCAGAGCAGTGCACATGGACACACAGCCACCTGTTCCTGCACACATCAGAGCAGTGCACATGGACATACAGCCACCTGTTCCTGCACCCATTGGAGCATTGCACATGGACACACAGCCAACTGTTCCAGCACCCAACAGGGCAGTGCACATGGACACACAGCCACCTGTTCCTGCAACCATCAGAGCCGTGCACATGGACACACAGTTACCTGTTCCTGCAACCATCAGAGGCGTGCACATGGACACACAGTCACCTGTTCCTGCAACCATCAGAGGCGTGCACATGGACACACAGTCACCTGATCCTGCACCCATCAGAGCCGTGCACATGGACACACAGCCACCTGTTCCTGCACCCATCAGAGCAGTGCACATGGACACACAGTCACCTGTTCCTGCACCCATCAGAGCAGTGCACATGGACACACAGTCACCTGTTCCTGCACCCATCAGAGCAGTGCACATGGACATCCAGCCAACTGTTCCTGCACCCATCAGAGCAGTGCACATGGACACACAGCCACCTGTTCCTGCACCCATCAGAGCAGTGCACATGGACACACAGCCACCTGTTCCTGCACCCATCAGAGCAGTGCACATGGACACACAGCCACCTGTGTCTGCATCCATCAGAGCAGTGCACATGGACATCAAGCCAACTGTTCCTGCACCCATCAGAGCAGTGCACATGGACACACAGTCACCTGTTCCTACACCCATCAAAGCAGTGCACATGGACACACAGTCACCTGTTCCTGCACCCATCAGAGCAGTGCACATGGACATACAGCCACCTGTTCCTGCACCCATCAGAGCAGTGCACATGGACACACAGCCACCTGTTCCTGCACCCATCAGAGCAGTGCACATGGACATACAGCCACCTGTTCCTGCACCCATCAGAGCAGAGCACATGGACACACGGCCACCTGTTCCTGCACCCATCAGAGCAGTGCACATGGACATACAGCCACCTGTTCCTGCACCCATCAGAGCAGTGCACATGGACACACAGCCACCTGTTCCTGCACCCATTGGAGCATTGCACATGGACACACAGCCAACTGTTCCAGCACCCAACAGGGCAGTGCACATGGACACACAGCCACCTGTTCCTGCAACCATCAGAGCCGTGCACATGGACACACAGTTACCTGTTCCTGCAACCATCAGAGGCGTGCACATGGACACAGTCACCTGTTCCTGCACCCATCAGAGCCGTACACATGGACAAACAGCTACCTGTTCGTTCACGTATCAGAGCAGTGCACATGGACACACAGCCACCTGTTCCTGCATCCATCAGAGCAGTGCACATGGACACACAGTCACATATTCCTGCACCCATCAGAACAGAGCACATGGACACGCAGCCACCTGTTCCTGCACCCATCAGAACAGTGCACATGGAAAAACAGTCACCTGTTCCTACACCCATCAAAGCAGTGCACATGGACACACAGTCACCTGTTCCTGCACCCATCAGAGCAGTGCACATGGACATCCAGCCAACTGTTCCTGCACCCATCAGAGCAGTGCACATGGACACACAGCCACCTGTTCCTGCACCCATCAGAGCAGTGCACATGGACACACAGCCACCTGTTCCTGCACCCATCAGAGCAGTGCACATGGACACACAGCCACCTGTTCCTGCATCCGTCAGAGCAGTGCACATGGACATCCAGCCAACTGTTCCTGCACCCATCAGAGCAGTGCACATGGACACACAGTCACCTGTTCCTGCACCCATCAGAGCAGTGCACATGGACACACAGTCACCTGTTCCTACACCCATCAAAGCAGTGCACATGGACACACAGTCACCTGTTCCTGCACCCATCAGAGCAGTGCACATGGACATCCAGCCAACTGTTCCTGCACCCATCAGAGCAGTGCACATGGACACACAGACACCTGTTCCTGCACCCATCAGAGCAGTGCACATGGACACACAGCCAACTGTTCCTGCACCCATCAGAGCAGTGCACATGGACACACAGTCACCTGTTCCTGCACCCATCAGAGCAGTGCACATGGACACACAGTCACCTGTTCCTACACCCATCAAAGTAGTGCACATGGACACACAGTCACCTGTTCCTGCACCCATCAGAGCAGTGCACATGGACATCCAGCCACCTGTTCCTGCACCCATCAGAGCAGTGCACATGGACATACAGCCACCTGTTCCTGCACCCATCAGAGCAGTGCACATGGACACACGGCCACCTGTTCCTGCACCCATCAGAGCAGTGCACATGGACATACAGCCACCTGTTCCTGCACCCATCAGAGCAGTGCACATGGACACACAGCCACCTGTTCCTGCACCCATTGGAGCATTGCACATGGACACACAGCCAACTGTTCCAGCACCCAACAGGGCAGTGCACATGGACACACAGCCACCTGTTCCTGCAACCATCAGAGCCGTGCACATGGACACACAGTTACCTGTTCCTGCAACCATCAGAGGCGTGCACATGGACACACAGTCACCTGTTCCTGCAACCATCAGAGCAGTGCACATGGACACACAGCCACCTATTCCTGCACCCATCAGAGCAGTGCACATGGACATACAGCCACCTGTTCCTGCACCCATCAGAGCAGTGCACATGGACACACAGCCACCTGTTCCTGCACACATCAGAGCAGTGCACATGGACATACAGCCACCTGTTCCTGCACCCATTGGAGCATTGCACATGGACACACAGCCAACTGTTCCAGCACCCAACAGGGCAGTGCACATGGACACACAGCCACCTGTTCCTGCAACCATCAGAGCCGTGCACATGGACACACAGTTACCTGTTCCTGCAACCATCAGAGGCGTGCACATGGACACACAGTCACCTGTTCCTGCAACCATCAGAGGCGTGCACATGGACACACAGTCACCTGATCCTGCACCCATCAGAGCCGTGCACATGGACACACAGCCACCTGTTCCTGCACCCATCAGAGCAGTGCAAATGGACACACAGTCACCTGTTCCTGCACCCATCAGAGCAGTGCACATGGACACACAGTCACCTGTTCCTGCACCCATCAGAGCAGTGCACATGGACATCCAGCCAACTGTTCCTGCACCCATCAGAGCAGTGCACATGGACACACAGCCACCTGTTCCTGCACCCATCAGAGCAGTGCACATGGACACACAGCCACCTGTTCCTGCACCCATCAGAGCAGTGCACATGGACACACAGCCACCTGTGTCTGCATCCATCAGAGCAGTGCACATGGACATCAAGCCAACTGTTCCTGCACCCATCAGAGCAGTGCACATGGACACACAGTCACCTGTTCCTGCACCCATCAGAGCAGTGCACATGGACACACAGTCACCTGATCCTACACCCATCAAAGCAGTGCACATGGACACACAGTCACCTGTTCCTGCACCCATCAGAGCAGTGCACATGGACATACAGCCACCTGTTCCTGCACCCATCAGAGCAGTGCACATGGACACACAGCCACCTGTTCCTGCACCCATCAGAGCAGTGCACATGGACATGCAGCCACCTGTTCCTGCACCCATCAGAGCAGAGCACATGGACACACGGCCACCTGTTCCTGCACCCATCAGAGCAGTGCACATGGACATACAGCCACCTGTTCCTGCACCCATCAGAGCAGTGCACATGGACACACAGCCACCTGTTCCTGCACCCATTGGAGCATTGCACATGGACACACAGCCAACTGTTCCAGCACCCAACAGGGCAGTGCACATGGACACACAGCCACCTGTTCCTGCAACCATCAGAGCCGTGCACATGGACACACAGTTACCTGTTCCTGCAACCATCAGAGGCGTGCACATGGACACACAGTCACCTGTTCCTGCACCCATCAGAGCAGTGCACATGGACACACAGCCACCTATTCCTGCACCCATCAGAGCAGTGCACATGGACATACAGCCACCTGTTCCTGCACCCATCAGAGCAGTGCACATGGACACACAGCCACCTGTTCCTGCACCCATCAGAGCAGTGCACATGGACATACAGCCACCTGCTCCTGCACCCATCAGAGCAGTGCACATGGACACACAGCCACCTGTTCCTGCACCCATCAGAGCAGTGCACATGGACATACAGCCACCTGTTCCTGCACCCATCAGAGCAGTGCACATGGACACACAGCCACCTGTTCCTGCACACATCAGAACAGTGCACATGGACATTCAGCCACCTGATCCTGCACCCATCAGAGCAGTGCACATAGATCCACAGCCACCTGTTCCTGCACCCATCAGAACAGTGCACATGGACACACAGCCACCTGTTCCTGCTCCCATTGGAGCATTGCACATGGACACACAGCCAACTGTTCCAGCACCCAACTGGGAAGTGCACATGGACACACAGCCACCTGTTCCTGCAACCATCAGAGCCGTGCACATGGACACACAGTTACCTGTTCCTGCAACCATCAGAGGCGTGCACATGGACACACAGTCACCTGTTCCTGCAACCATCAGAGGCGTGCACATGGACACACAGTCACCTGTTCCTGCACCCATCAGAGCCGTGCACATGGACACACAGCCACCTGTTCCTGCACCCATCAGAGCAGTGCACATGGACACACAGTCACCTGTTCCTGCACCCATCAGAGCAGTGCACATGGACACACAGTCACCTGTTCCTGCACCCATCAGAGCAGTGCACATGGACACAAAGCCACCTGTTCCTGCACCCATCAGAGCAGTGCACATGGACACACAGTCACCTGTTCCTGCACCCATCAGAGCAGTGCACATGGACACACAGCCACCTGTTCTTGCACCCATCAGAGCAGTGCACATGGACACACAGCCACCTGTTCCTGCACCCATCAGAGCCGTGCACATGGACACATAGTCACCTGTTCCTGCAGCCATCAGAGCGGTGCACATGGACGTACAGCCACCCGTTCCTGCACCCATCAGAGCCGTACACATGGACATACAGCTACCTGTTCCTTCACCCATCAGAGCAGTGCACATGGATACACAGCCACCTGTTCCTGCACCCATCAGAGCAGTGCACATGGACACACAGTCACCTGTTCCTTCACGTATCAGAGCAGTGCACATGGACACACAGTCATCTGTTCCTTCACGTATCAGAGCAGTGCACATGGACACAGTCACCTGTTCCTGCACCCATCAGAGCCGTACACATGGACAAACAGCTACCTGTTCCTTCACGTATCAGAACAGAGCACATGGACACGCAGCCACCTGTTCCTGCACCCATCAGAACAGTGCACATGGACAAACAGTCACCTGTTCCTACACCCATCAAAGCAGTGCACATGGACACACAGTCACCTGTTCCTGCACCCATCAGAGCAGTGCACATGGACATCCAGCCAACTGTTCCTGCACCCATCAGAGCAGTGCACATGGACACACAGCCACCTGTTCCTGCACCCATCAGAGCAGTGCACATGGACACACAGCCACCTGTTCCTGCACCCATCAGAGCAGTGCACATGGACACACAGCCACCTGTTCCTGCATCCATCAGAGCAGTGCACATGAACATCCAGCCAACTGTTCCTGCACCCATCAGAGCAGTGCACATGGACACACAGTCACCTGTTCCTGCACCCATCAGAGCAGTGCACATGGACACACAGTCACCTGTTCCTACACCCATCAAAGCAGTGCACATGGACACACAGTCACCTGTTCCTGCACCCATCAGAGCAGTGCACATGGACATCCAGACAACTGTTCCTGCACCCATCAGAGCAGCGCACATGGACACACAGCCACCTGTTCCTGCACCCATCAGAGCAGTGCACATGGACACACAGCCAACTGTTCCTGCACCCATCAGAGCAGTGCACATGGACACACAGCCACCTGTTCCTGCACCCATCAGAGCAGTGCACATGGACCCACAGCCACCTGTTCCTGCACCCATCAGAGCAGTGCAGATGGACACACAGCCACCTGTTCCTGCACCCATCAGAGCAGTGCACATGGACACACAGTCACCTGTTCCTGCACCCATCAGAGCAGTGCACATGGACACACAGCCACCTGTTCCTGCACCCATCAGAGCAGTGCACATGGACACACAGCCACCTATTCCTGCACCCATCAGAGCAGTGCACATGGACATACATCCACCTGTTCCTGCACCCATCAGAGCAGTGCACATGGACACACAGCCACCTGTTCCTGCACCCATCAGAGCAGTGCACATGGACATACAGCCACCTGTTCCTGCACCCATCAGAGCAGTGCACATGGACACACGGCCACCTGTTCCTGCACCCATCAGAGCAGTGCACATGGACATACAGCCACCTGTTCCTGCACCCATCAGAGCAGTGCACATGGACACACAGCCACCTGTTCCTGCACCCATTGGAGCATTGCACATGGACACACAGCCAACTGTTCCAGCACCCAACAGGGCAGTGCACATGGACACACAGCCACCTGTTCCTGCAACCATCAGAGCCGTGCACATGGACACACAGTTACCTGTTCCTGCAACCATCAGAGGCGTGCACATGGATACACAGTCACCTGTTCCTGCAACCATCAGAGCAGTGCACATGGACACACAGCCACCTATTCCTGCACCCATCAGAGCAGTGCACATGGACATACAGCCACCTGTTCCTGCACCCATCAGAGCAGTGCACATGGACACACAGCCACCTGTTCCTGCACGCATCAGAGCAGTGCACATGGACATACAGCCACCTGTTCCTGCACCCATTGGAGCATTGCACATGGACACACAGTCACCTGATCCTGCAACCATCAGAGCCGTGCACATGGACACACAGTTACCTGTTCCAGCAACCATCAGAGGCGTGCACATGGACACACAGCCACCTGATCCTGCAACCATCAGAGCCGTGCACATGGACACACAGTTACCTGTTCCAGCAACCATCAGAGGCGTGCACATGGACACACAGTCACCTGTTCCTGCAACCATCAGAGGCGTGCACTTGGACACACAGTCACCTGTTCCTGCACCCATCAGAGCCGTGCACATGGACACACAGCCACCTGTTCCTGCACCCATCAGAGCAGTGCACATGGACACACAGTCACCTGTTCCTGCACCCATCAGATCAGTGCACATGGACACACAGTCACCTGTTCCTGCACCCATCAGAGCAGTGCACATGGACATCCAGCCAACTGTTCCTGCACCCATCAGAGCAGTGCACATGGACACACAGCCACCTGTTCCTGCACCCATCAGAGCAGTGCACATGGACACACAGCCACCTGTTCCTGCACCCATCAGAGCAGTGCACATGGACACACGGCCACCTGTGTCTGCATCCATCAGAGCAGTGCACATGGACATCCAGCCAACTGTTCCTGCACCCATCAGAGCAGTGCACATGGACACACAGTCACCTGTTCCTGCACCCATCAGAGCAGTGCACATGGACACACAGTCACCTGTTCCTACATCCATCAAAGCAGTGCACATGGACACACAGTCACCTGTTCCTGCACCCATCAGAGCAGTGCACATGGACATCCAGCCAACTGTTCCTGCACCCATCAGAGCAGTGCACATGGACACACAGCCACCTGTTCCTGCACCCATCAGAGCAGTGCACATGGACACACAGCCACATGTTCCTGCACCCATCAGAGCAGTGCACATGGACACACAGCCACCTGTTCCTGCACCCATCAGAGCAGTGCACATGGACCCACAGCCACCTGTTCCTGCACACATCAGAGCAGTGCACATGGACACACAGTCACCTGTTCCTGCACCCATCAGAGCAGTGCACATGGACACACAGCCACCTGTTCCTGCACCCATCAGAGCAGTGCACATGGACACACAGCCACCTATTCCTGCACCCATCAGAGCAGTGCACATGGACATACAGCCACCTGTTCCTGCACCCATCAGAGCAGTGCACATGGACACACAGCCACCTGTTCCTGCACCCATCAGAGCAGTACACATGGACATACAGCCACCTCTTCCTGCACCCATCAGAGCAGTGCACATGGACACACGGCCACCTGTTCCTGCACCCATCAGAGCAGTGCACATGGACATACAGCCACCTGTTCCTGCCCCCATCAGAGCAGTGCACATGGACACACAGCCACCTGTTCCTGCACCCTTTGGAGCATTGCACATGGACACACAGCCAACTGTTCCAGCCCCCAACAGGGCAGTGCACATGGACACACAGCCACCTGTTCCTGCAACCATCAGAGCCGTGCACATGGACACACAGTTACCTGTTCCTGCAACCATCAGAGGCGTGCACATGGACACACAGTCACCTGTTCCTGCTCCCATCAGAGCAGTGCACATGGACACACAGTTACCTGTTCCTGCAACCATCAGAGGCGTGCACATGGACATACAGCCACCTGTTCCTGCACCCATTGGAGCATTGCACATGGACACACAGCCAACTGTTCCAGCACCCAACAGGGCAGTGCACATGGACACACAGCCACCTGTTCCTGCAACCATCAGAGCCGTGCACATGGACACACAGTTACCTGTTCCTGCAACCATCAGAGGCGTGCACATGGACACACAGTCACCTGTTCCTGCAACCATCAGAGGCGTGCACATGGACACACAGTCACCTGATCCTGCACCCATCAGAGCCGTGCACATGGACACACAGTCACCTGTTCCTGCACCCATCAGAGCAGTGCAAATGGACACACAGTCACCTGTTCCTGCACCCATCAGAGCAGTGCACATGGACACACAGTCACCTGTTCCTGCACCCATCAGAGCAGTGCACATGGACATCCAGCCAACTGTTCCTGCACCCATCAGAGCAGTGCACATGGACACACAGCCACCTGTTCCTGCACCCATCAGAGCAGTGCACATGGACACACAGCCACCTGTTCCTGCACCCATCAGAGCAGTGCACATGGACACACAGCCACCTGTGTCTGCATCCATCAGAGCAGTGCACATGGACATCAAGCCAACTGTTCCTGCACCCATCAGAGCAGTGCACATGGACACACAGTCACCTGTTCCTGCACCCATCAGAGCAGTGCACATGGACACACAGTCACCTGATCCTACACCCATCAAAGCAGTGCACATGGACACACAGTCACCTGTTCCTGCACCCATCAGAGCAGTGCACATGGACATACAGCCACCTGTTCCTGCACCCATCAGAGCAGTGCACATGGACACACAGCCACCTGTTCCTGCACCCATCAGAGCAGTGCACATGGACATGCAGCCACCTGTTCCTGCACCCATCAGAGCAGAGCACATGGACACACGGCCACCTGTTCCTGCACCCATCAGAGCAGTGCACATGGACATACAGCCACCTGTTCCTGCACCCATCAGAGCAGTGCACATGGACACACAGCCACCTGTTCCTGCACCCATTGGAGCATTGCACATGGACACACAGCCAACTGTTCCAGCACCCAACAGGGCAGTGCACATGGACACACAGCCACCTGTTCCTGCAACCATCAGAGCCGTGCACATGGACACACAGTTACCTGTTCCTGCAACCATCAGAGGCGTGCACATGGACACACAGTCACCTGTTCCTGCACCCATCAGAGCAGTGCACATGGACACACAGCCACCTATTCCTGCACCCATCAGAGCAGTGCACATGGACATACAGCCACCTGTTCCTGCACCCATCAGAGCAGTGCACATGGACACACAGCCACCTGTTCCTGCACCCATCAGAGCAGTGCACATGGACATACAGCCACCTGCTCCTGCACCCATCAGAGCAGTGCACATGGACACACAGCCACCTGTTCCTGCACCCATCAGAGCAGTGCACATGGACATACAGCCACCTGTTCCTGCACCCATCAGAGCAGTGCACATGGACACACAGCCACCTGTTCCTGCACACATCAGAACAGTGCACATGGACATTCAGCCACCTGATCCTGCACCCATCAGAGCAGTGCACATAGATCCACAGCCACCTGTTCCTGCACCCATCAGAACAGTGCACATGGACACACAGCCACCTGTTCCTGCTCCCATTGGAGCATTGCACATGGACACACAGCCAACTGTTCCAGCACCCAACTGGGAAGTGCACATGGACACACAGCCACCTGTTCCTGCAACCATCAGAGCCGTGCACATGGACACACAGTTACCTGTTCCTGCAACCATCAGAGGCGTGCACATGGACACACAGTCACCTGTTCCTGCAACCATCAGAGGCGTGCACATGGACACACAGTCACCTGTTCCTGCACCCATCAGAGCCGTGCACATGGACACACAGCCACCTGTTCCTGCACCCATCAGAGCAGTGCACATGGACACACAGTCACCTGTTCCTGCACCCATCAGAGCAGTGCACATGGACACACAGTCACCTGTTCCTGCACCCATCAGAGCAGTGCACATGGACACAAAGCCACCTGTTCCTGCACCCATCAGAGCAGTGCACATGGACACACAGTCACCTGTTCCTGCACCCATCAGAGCAGTGCACATGGACACACAGCCACCTGTTCTTGCACCCATCAGAGCAGTGCACATGGACACACAGCCACCTGTTCCTGCACCCATCAGAGCCGTGCACATGGACACATAGTCACCTGTTCCTGCAGCCATCAGAGCGGTGCACATGGACGTACAGCCACCCGTTCCTGCACCCATCAGAGCCGTACACATGGACATACAGCTACCTGTTCCTTCACCCATCAGAGCAGTGCACATGGACACACAGCCACCTGTTCCTGCACCCATCAGAGCAGTGCACATGGACACACAGTCACCTGTTCCTTCACGTATCAGAGCAGTGCACATGGACACACAGTCATCTGTTCCTTCACGTATCAGAGCAGTGCACATGGACACAGTCACCTGTTCCTGCACCCATCAGAGCCGTACACATGGACAAACAGCTACCTGTTCCTTCACGTATCAGAACAGAGCACATGGACACGCAGCCACCTGTTCCTGCACCCATCAGAACAGTGCACATGGACAAACAGTCACCTGTTCCTACACCCATCAAAGCAGTGCACATGGACACACAGTCACCTGTTCCTGCACCCATCAGAGCAGTGCACATGGACATCCAGCCAACTGTTCCTGCACCCATCAGAGCAGTGCACATGGACACACAGCCACCTGTTCCTGCACCCATCAGAGCAGTGCACATGGACACACAGCCACCTGTTCCTGCACCCATCAGAGCAGTGCACATGGACACACAGCCACCTGTTCCTGCATCCATCAGAGCAGTGCACATGAACATCCAGCCAACTGTTCCTGCACCCATCAGAGCAGTGCACATGGACACACAGTCACCTGTTCCTGCACCCATCAGAGCAGTGCACATGGACACACAGTCACCTGTTCCTACACCCATCAAAGCAGTGCACATGGACACACAGTCACCTGTTCCTGCACCCATCAGAGCAGTGCACATGGACATCCAGACAACTGTTCCTGCACCCATCAGAGCAGCGCACATGGACACACAGCCACCTGTTCCTGCACCCATCAGAGCAGTGCACATGGACACACAGCCAACTGTTCCTGCACCCATCAGAGCAGTGCACATGGACACACAGCCACCTGTTCCTGCACCCATCAGAGCAGTGCACATGGACCCACAGCCACCTGTTCCTGCACCCATCAGAGCAGTGCAGATGGACACACAGCCACCTGTTCCTGCACCCATCAGAGCAGTGCACATGGACACACAGTCACCTGTTCCTGCACCCATCAGAGCAGTGCAGATGGACACACAGCCACCTGTTCCTGCACCGATCAGAGCAGTGCACATGGACACACAGTCACCTGTTCCTGCACCCATCAGAGCAGTGCACATGGACACAGAGTCACCTGTTCCTGCACCCATCAGAGCAGTGCACATGGACATACAGCCACCTGTTCCTGCACCCATCAGAGCAGTGCACATGGACACACAGCCACCTGTTCCTGCACCCATTGGAGCATTGCACATGGACACACAGCCAACTGTTCCAGCACCCAACAGGGCAGTGCACATGGACACACAGCCACCTGTTCCTGCAACCATCAGAGCCGTGCACATGGACACACAGTTACCTGTTCCTGCAACCATCAGAGGCGTGCACATGGATACACAGTCACCTGTTCCTGCAACCATCAGAGCAGTGCACATGGACACACAGCCACCTATTCCTGCACCCATCAGAGCAGTGCACATGGACATACAGCCACCTGTTCCTGCACCCATCAGAGCAGTGCACATGGACACACAGCCACCTGTTCCTGCACCCATCAGAGCAGTGCACATGGACATACAGCCACCTGTTCCTGCACCCATTGGAGCATTGCACATGGACACACAGTCACCTGATCCTGCAACCATCAGAGCCGTGCACATGGACACACAGTTACCTGTTCCAGCAACCATCAGAGGCGTGCACATGGACACACAGCCACCTGATCCTGCAACCATCAGAGCCGTGCACATGGACACACAGTTACCTGTTCCAGCAACCATCAGAGGCGTGCACATGGACACACAGTCACCTGTTCCTGCAACCATCAGAGGCGTGCACTTGGACACACAGTCACCTGTTCCTGCACCCATCAGAGCCGTGCACATGGACACACAGCCACCTGTTCCTGCACCCATCAGAGCAGTGCACATGGACACACAGTCACCTGTTCCTGCACCCATCAGATCAGTGCACATGGACACACAGTCACCTGTTCCTGCACCCATCAGAGCAGTGCACATGGACATCCAGCCAACTGTTCCTGCACCCATCAGAGCAGTGCACATGGACACACAGCCACCTGTTCCTGCACCCATCAGAGCAGTGCACATGGACACACAGCCACCTGTTCCTGCACCCATCAGAGCAGTGCACATGGACACACAGCCACCTGTGTCTGCATCCATCAGAGCAGTGCACATGGACATCCAGCCAACTGTTCCTGCACCCATCAGAGCAGTGCACATGGACACACAGTCACCTGTTCCTGCACCCATCAGAGCAGTGCACATGGACACACAGTCACCTGTTCCTACATCCATCAAAGCAGTGCACATGGACACACAGTCACCTGTTCCTGCACCCATCAGAGCAGTGCACATGGACATCCAGCCAACTGTTCCTGCACCCATCAGAGCAGTGCACATGGACACACAGCCACCTGTTCCTGCACCCATCAGAGCAGTGCACATGGACACACAGCCACATGTTCCTGCACCCATCAGAGCAGTGCACATGGACACACAGCCACCTGTTCCTGCACCCATCAGAGCAGTGCACATGGACCCACAGCCACCTGTTCCTGCACCCATCAGAGCAGTGCACATGGACACAAAGCCACCTGTTCCTGCACCCATCAGAGCAGTGCACATGGACACACAGTCACCTGATCCTGCACCCATCAGAGCAGTGCACATGGACACACAGCCACCTGTTCTTGCACCCATCAGAGCAGTGCACATGGACACACAGCCACCTGTTCCTGCACCCATAAGAGCCGTGCACATGGACACATAGTCACCTGTTCCTGCAGCCATCAGAGCGGTGCACATGGACATACAGCCACCCGTTCCTGCACCCATCAGAGCCGTACACATGGACATACAGCTACCTGTTCCTTCACCCATCAGAGCAGTGCACATGGACACACAGCCACCTGTTCCTGCACCCATCCGAGCAGTGCACATGGACACACAGTCACCTTTTCCTTCACGTATCAGAGCAGTGCACATGGACACACAGTCACCTGTTCCTTCACGTATCAGAGCAGTGCACATGGACACACAGTCACCTGTTCCTGCACCCATCAGAGCAGTGCACATGGACACACAGTCACCTGTTCCTTCACGTATCAGAGCAGTGCACATGGACACACAGTCACCTGTTCCTGCACCCATCAGAGCCGTACACATGGACAAACAGCTACCTGTTCCTTCACGTATCAGAGCAGTGCACATGGACACACAGCCACCTGTTCCTGCATCCATCAGAGCAGTGCACATGGACACACAGCCACCTGTTCCTGCACCCATCAGAGCAGTGCACATGGACCCACAGCCACCTGTTCCTGCACACATCAGAGCAGTGCACATGGACACACAGTCACCTGTTCCTGCACCCATCAGAGCAGTGCACATGGACACACAGCCACCTGTTCCTGCACCCATCAGAGCAGTGCACATGGACACACAGCCACCTATTCCTGCACCCATCAGAGCAGTGCACATGGACATACAGCCACCTGTTCCTGCACCCATCAGAGCAGTGCACATGGACACACAGCCACCTGTTCCTGCACCCATCAGAGCAGTACACATGGACATACAGCCACCTCTTCCTGCACCCATCAGAGCAGTGCACATGGACACACGGCCACCTGTTCCTGCACCCATCAGAGCAGTGCACATGGACATACAGCCACCTGTTCCTGCCCCCATCAGAGCAGTGCACATGGACACACAGCCACCTGTTCCTGCACCCTTTGGAGCATTGCACATGGACACACAGCCAACTGTTCCAGCCCCCAACAGGGCAGTGCACATGGACACACAGCCACCTGTTCCTGCAACCATCAGAGCCGTGCACATGGACACACAGTTACCTGTTCCTGCAACCATCAGAGGCGTGCACATGGACACACAGTCACCTGTTCCTGCTCCCATCAGAGCAGTGCACATGGACACACAGCCACCTATTCCTGCACCCATCAGAGCAGTGCACATGGACATACAGCCACCTGTTCCTGCACCCATCAGAGCAGTGCACATGGACACACAGCCACCTGTTCCTGCACCCATCAGAGCAGTGCACATGGACATACAGCCACCTGTTCCTGCACCCATTGGAGCATTGCACATGGACACACAGCCAACTGTTCCAGCACCCAACAGGGCAGTGCACATGGACACACAGCCACCTGTTCCTGCAACCATCAGAGCCGTGCACATGGACACACAGTTACCTGTTCCTGCAACCATCAGAGGCGTGCACATGGACACACAGTCACCTGTTCCTGCAACCATCAGAGGCGTGCACATGGACACACAGTCACCTGTTCCTGCACCCATCAGAGCCGTGCACATGGACACACAGCCACCTGTTCCTGCACCCATCAGAGCAGAGCACATGGACACACAGTCACCTGTTCCTGCACCCATCAGAGCAGTGCACATGGACACAAAGCCACCTGTTCCTGCACCCATCAGAGCAGTGCACATGGACACACAGTCACCTGTTCCTGCACCCATCAGAGCAGTGTACATGGACACACAGCCACCTGTTCTTGCACCCATCAGAGCAGTGCACATGGACACACAGCCACCTGTTCCTGCACCCATCAGAGCCGTGCACATGGATACATAGTCACCTGTTCCTGCAGCCATCAGAGCGGTGCACATGGACATACAGCCACCCGATCCTGCACCCATCAGAGCCGTACACATGGACATACAGCTACCTGTTCCTTCACCCATCAGAGCAGTGCACATGGACACACAGCCACCTGTTCCTGCACCCATCCGAGCAGTGCACATGCACACTCAGTCACCTGTTCCTTCACGTATCAGAGCAGTGCACATGGACACACAGCCACCTATTCCTGCACCCATCAGAGCAGTGCACATGGACATACAGCCACCTGTTCCTGCACCCATCAGAGCAGTGCACATGGACACACAGCCACCTGTTCCTGCACCCATCAGAGCAGTGCACATGGACATACAGCCACCTGTTCCTGCACCCATCAGAGCAGTGCACATGGACACACAGCCACCTGTTCCTGCACCCATCAGAGCAGTGCACATGGACATACAGCCACCTGTTCCTGCACCCATCAGAGCAGTGCACATGGACACACAGCCACCTGTTCCTGCACACATCAGAACAGTGCACATGGACATTCAGCCACCTGATCCTGCACCCATCAGAGCAGTGCACATGGATCCACGGCCACCTGTTCCTGCACCCATCAGAATAGTGCACATGGACACACAGCCACCTGTTCCTGCACCCATTGGAGCATTGCACATGGACACACAGCCAACTGTTCCAGCACCCAACTGGGCAGTGCACATGGACACACAGCCACCTGTTCCTGCAACCATCAGAGCCGTGCACATGGACACACAGTTACCTGTTCCTGCAACCATCAGAGGCGTGCACATGGACACACAGTCACCTGTTCCTGCAACCATCAGAGGCGTGCACATGGACACACAGTCACCTGTTCCTGCACCCATCAGAGCCGTGCACATGGACACACAGCCACCTGTTCCTGCACCCATCAGAGCAGTGCACATGGACACACAGTCACCTGTTCCTGCACCCATCAGAGCAGTGCACATGGACACACAGTCACCTGTTCCTGCACCCATCAGAGCAGTGCACATGGACACACAGTCACCTGTTCCTGCACCCATCAGAGCAGTGCACATGGACACAAAGCCACCTGTTCCTGCACCCATCAGAGCAGTGCACATGGACACACAGTCACCTGTTCCTGCACCCATCAGAGCAGTGCACATGGACACACAGCCACCTGTTCTTGCACCCATCAGAGCAGTGCACATGGACTCACAGCCACCTGTTCCTGCACCCATCAGAGCCGTGCACATGGACACATAGTCACCTGTTCCTGCAGCCATCAGAGCGGTGCACATGGACGTACAGCCACCCGTTCCTGCACCCATCAGAGCCGTACACATGGACATACAGCTACCTGTTCCTTCACCCATCCGAGCTGTGCACATGGACACACAGTCACCTGTTCCTTCACGTATCAAGGCAGTGCACATGGACACACAGTCATCTGTTCCTTCACCCATCAGAGCAGTGCACATGGACACAGTCACCTGTTCCTGCACCCATCAGAGCCGTACACATGGACAAACAGCTACCTGTTCCTTCACGTATCAGAGCAGTGCACATGGACACACAGCCACCTATTCCTGCACCCATCAGAACAGAGCACATGGACACGCAGCCACCTGTTCCTGCACCCATCAGAACAGTGCACATGGACACACAGTCACCTGTTCCTACACCCATCAAAGCAGTGCACATGGACACACAGTCACCTGTTCCTGCACCCATCAGAGCAGTGCACATGGACATCCAGCCAACTGTTCCTGCACCCATCAGAGCAGTGCACATGGACACACAGCCACCTGTTCCTGCACCCATCAGAGCAGTGCACATGGACACACAGCCACCTGTTCCTGCACCCATCAGAGCAGTGCACATGGACACACAGCCACCTGTTCCTGCATCCATCAGAGCAGTGCACATGGACATCCAGCCAACTGTTCCTGCACCCATCAGAGCAGTGCACATGGACACACAGTCACCTGTTCCTGCACCCATCAGAGCAGTGCACATGGACACACAGCCACCTGTTCTTGCACCCATCAGAGCAGTGCACATGGACTCACAGCCACCTGTTCCTGCACCCATCAGAGCCGTGCACATGGACACATAGTCACCTGTTCCTGCAGCCATCAGAGCGGTGCACATGGACGTACAGCCACCCGTTCCTGCACCCATCAGAGCCGTACACATGGACACACAGCCACCTGTTCCTTCACCCATCCGAGCTGTGCACATGGACACACAGTCACCTGTTCCTTCACGTATCAAGGCAGTGCACATGGACACACAGTCATCTGTTCCTTCACCCATCAGAGCAGTGCACATGGACACAGTCACCTGTTCCTGCACCCATCAGAGCCGTACACATGGACAAACAGCTACCTGTTCCTTCACGTATCAGAGCAGTGCACATGGACACACAGCCACCTATTCCTGCACCCATCAGAACAGAGCACATGGACACGCAGCCACCTGTTCCTGCACCCATCAGAACAGTGCACATGGACACACAGTCACCTGTTCCTACACCCATCAAAGCAGTGCACATGGACACACAGTCACCTGTTCCTGCACCCATCAGAGCAGTGCACATGGACATCCAGCCAACTGTTCCTGCACCCATCAGAGCAGTGCACATGGACACACAGCCACCTGTTCCTGCACCCATCAGAGCAGTGCACATGGACACACAGCCACCTGTTCCTGCACCCATCAGAGCAGTGCACATGGACACACAGCCACCTGTTCCTGCATCCATCAGAGCAGTGCACATGGACATCCAGCCAACTGTTCCTGCACCCATCAGAGCAGTGCACATGGACACACAGTCACCTGTTCCTGCACCCATCAGAGCAGTGCACATGGACACACAGTCACCTGTTCCTACACCCATCAAAGCAGTGCACATGGACACACAGTCACCTGTTCCTGCACCCATCAGAGAAGTGCACATGGACATCCAGCCAACTGTTCCTGCACCCATCAGAGCAGTGCACATGGACACACAGCCACCTGTTCCTGCACCCATCAGAGCAGTGCACATGGACACACAGCCACCTGTTCCTGCACCCATCAGAGCAGTGCACATGGACACACAGCCACCTGTTCCTGCACCCATCAGAGCAGTGCACATGGACCCACAGCCACCTGTTCCTGCACCCATCAGAGCAGTGCAGATGGACACACAGCCACCTGTTCCTGCACCCATCAGAGCAGTGCACATGGACACACAGTCACCTGTTCCTGCACCCATCAGAGCAGTGCACATGGACACACAGCCACCTGTTCCTGCACCCATCAGAGCAGTGCACATGGACACACAGCCACCTATTCCTGCACCCATCAGAGCAGTGCACATGGACATACAGCCACCTGTTCCTGCACCCATCAGAGCAGTGCACATGGACACACAGCCACCTGTTCCTGCACCCATCAGAGCAGTGCACATGGACATACAGCCACCTGTTCCTGCACCCATCAGAGCAGTGCACATGGACACACGGCCACCTGTTCCTGCACCCATCAGAGCAGTGCACATGGACATACAGCCACCTGTTCCTGCACCCATCAGAGCAGTGCACATGGACACACAGCCACCTGTTCCTGCACCCATTGGAGCATTGCACATGGACACACAGCCAACTGTTCCAGCACCCAACAGGGCAGTTCACATGGACACACAGCCACCTGTTCCTGCAACCATCAGAGCCGTGCACATGGACGCACAGTTACCTGTTCCTGCAACCATCAGAGGCGTGCACATGGACACACAGCCACCTATTCCTGCACCCATCAGAGCAGTGCACATGGACATACAGCCACCTGTTCCTGCACCCATCAGAGCAGTGCACATGGACACACAGCCACCTGTTCCTGCACCCATCAGAGCAGTGCACATGGACATACAGCCACCTGTTCCTGCACCCATTGGAGCATTGCACATGGACACACAGCCAACTGTTCCAGCACCCAACAGGGCAGTGCACATGGACACACAGCCACCTGTTCCTGCAACCATCAGAGCCGTGCACATGGACACACAGCCACCTGTTCCTGCACCCATCAGAGCAGTGCACATGGACATACAGCCACCTGTTCCTGCACCCATTGGAGCATTGCACATGGACACACAGCCAACTGTTCCAGCACCCAACAGGGCAGTGCACATGGACACACAGCCACCTGTTCCTGCACCCATCAGAGCAGTGCACATGGACACACAGTCACCTGTTCCTGCACCCATCAGAGCAGTGCACATGGACACACAGTCACCTGTTCCTGCACCCATCAGAGCAGTACACATGGACATCTAGCCAACTGTTCCTGCACCCATCAGAGCAGTGCACATGGACACACAGTCACCTGTTCCTGCACCCATCAGAGCAGTGCACATGGACATCCATCCAACTGTTCCTGCACCCATCAGAGAAGTGCACATGGACACACAGCCACCTGTTCCTGCACCCATCAGAGCAGTGCACATGGACACACAGTCACCTGTTCCTACAACCATCAAAGCAGTGCACATGGACACACAGTCACCTGTTCCTGCACCCATCAGAGCAGTGCACATGGACATCCAGCCAACTGTTCCTGCACCCATCAGAGCAGTGCACATGGACACAAAGCCACCTGTTCCTGCACCCATCAGAGCAGTGCACATGGACACACAGTCACATGTTCCTGCACCCATCAGAGCAGTGCACATGGACACACAGCCACCTGTTCTTGCACCCATCAGAGCAGTGCACATGGACACACAGCCACCTGTTCCTGCACCCATCAGAGCCGTGCACATGGATACATAGTCACCTGTTCCTGCAGCCATCAGAGCGGTGCACATGGACATACAGCCACCCTTTCCTGCACCCATCAGAGCCGTACACATGGACATACAGCTACCTGTTCCTTCACCCATCAGAGCAGTGCACATGGACACACAGCCACCTGTTCCTGCACCCATCCGAGCAGTGCATATGGACACACAGTCACCTGTTCCTTCACGTATCAGAGCAGTGCACATGGACACACAGCCACCTATTCCTGCACCCATCAGAGCAGTGCACATGGACATACAGCCACCTGTTCCTGCACCCATCAGAGCAGTGCACATGGACACACAGCCACCTGTTCCTGCACCCATCAGAGCAGTGCACATGGACATACAGCCACCTGTTCCTGCACCCATCAGAGCAGTGCACATGGACACACAGCCACCTGTTCCTGCACCCATCAGAGCAGTGCACATGGACATACAGCCACCTGTTCCTGCACCCATCAGAGCAGTGCACATGGACACACAGCCACCTGTTCCTGCACACATCAGAACAGTGCACATGGACATTCAGCCACCTGTTCCTGCACCCATCAGAGCAGTGCACATGGACACACAGCCACCTGTTCCTGCACACATCAGAACAGTGCACATGGACATTCAGCCACCTGATCCTGCACCCATCAGAGCAGTGCACATGGATCCACGGCCACCTGTTCCTGCACCCATCAGAACAGTGCACATGGACACACAGCCACCTGTTCCTGCACCCATTGGAGCATTGCACATGGACACACAGCCAACTGTTCCAGCACCCAACTGGGCAGTGCACATGGACACACCGCCACCTGTTCCTGCAACCATCAGAGCCGTGCACATGGACACACAGTTACCTGTTCCTGCAACCATCAGAGGCGTGCACATGGACACACAGTCACCTGTTCCTGCAACCATCAGAGGCGTGCACATGGACACACAGTCACCTGTTCCTGCACCCATCAGAGCCGTGCACATGGACACACAGCCACCTGTTCCTGCACCCATCAGAGCAGTGCACATGGACACACAGTCACCTGTTCCTGCACCCATCAGAGCAGTGCACATGGACACACAGTCACCTGTTCCTGCACCCATCAGAGCAGTGCACATGGACACACAGTCACCTGTTCCTGCACCCATCAGAGCAGTGCACATGGACACAAAGCCACCTGTTCCTGCACCCATCAGAGCAGTGAACATGGACACACAGTCACCTGTTCCTGCACCCATCAGAGCAGTGCACATGGACACACAGTCACCTGTTCTTGCACCCATCAGAGCAGTGCACATGGACTCACAGCCACCTGTTCCTGCACCCATCAGAGCCGTGCACATAGACACATAGTCACCTGTTCCTGCAGCCATCAGAGCGGTGCACATGGACGTACAGCCACCCGTTCCTGCACCCATCAGAGCCGTACACATGGACATACAGCTACCTGTTCCTTCACCCATCAGAGCAGTGCACATGGACACACAGCCACCTGTTCCTGCACCCATCCGAGCAGTGCACATGGACACACAGTCACCTGTTCCTTCACGTATCAAGGCAGTGCACATGGACACACAGTCATCTGTTCCTTCACGTATCAGAGCAGTGCACATGGACACAGTCACCTGTTCCTGCACCCATCAGAGACGTACACATGGACAAACAGCTACCTGTTCCTTCACGTATCAGAGCAGTGCACATGGACACACAGTCACCTATTCCTGCACCCATCAGAACAGAGCACATGGACACGCAGCCACCTGTTCCTGCACCCATCAGAACAGTGCACATGGACACACAGTCACCTGTTCCTACACCCATCAAAGCAGTGCACATGGACACACAGTCACCTGTTCCTGCACCCATCAGAGCAGTGCACATGGACATCCAGCCAACTGTTCCTGCACCCATCAGAGCAGTGCACATGGACACACAGCCACCTGTTCCTGCACCCATCAGAGCAGTGCACATGGACACACAGCCACCTGTTCCTGCACCCATCAGAGCAGTGCACATGGACACACAGCCACCTGTTCCTGCATCCATCAGAGCAGTGCACATGGACATCCAGCCAACTGTTCCTGCACCCATCAGAGCAGTGCACATGGACACACAGTCACCAGTTCCTGCACCCATCAGAGCAGTGCACATGGACATCCAGCCACCTGTTCCTGCACCCATCAGAGCCGTGCACATGGACACACAGCCACCTTTTCCTGCACCCATCAGAGCAGTGCACATGGACACACAGCCACCTGTTCCTGCACCCATCAGAGCAGTGCACATGGACACACAGCCACCTGTTCCTGCACCCATCAGAGCAGTGCACATGGACCCACAGCCACCTGTTCCTGCACCCATCAGAGCAGTGCAGATGGACACACAGCCACCTGTTCCTGCACCCATCAGAGCAGTGCACATGGACACACAGTCACCTGTTCCTGCACCCATCAGAGCAGTGCACATGGACACACAGCCACCTGTTCCTGCACCCATCAGAGCAGTGCACATGGACACACAGCCACCTATTCCTGCACCCATCAGAGCAGTGCACATGGACATACAGCCACCTGTTCCTGCACCCATCAGAGCAGTGCACATGGACACACAGC
Organism: Heterodontus francisci; assembly: GCF_036365525.1. Taxonomy (NCBI): domain Eukaryota; kingdom Metazoa; phylum Chordata; class Chondrichthyes; order Heterodontiformes; family Heterodontidae; genus Heterodontus; species Heterodontus francisci. The sequence goes on along the minus strand of NC_090375.1, from coordinate 202,392,575 downwards.
CACCTGTTCCTGCACCCATCAGAGCAGTGCACATGGACATACAGCCACCTGTTCCTGCACCCATCAGAGCAGTGCACATGGACACACGGCCACCTGTTCCTGCACCCATCAGAGCAGTGCACATGGACATACAGCCACTTGTTCCTGCACCCATCAGAGCAGTGCACATGGACACACAGCCACCTGTTCCTGCACCCATTGGAGCATTGCACATGGACACACAGCCAACTGTTCCAGCACCCAACAGGGCAGTGCATATGGACACACAGCCACCTGTTCCTGCAACCATCAGAGCCGTGCACATGGACACACAGTTACCTGTTCCTGCAACCATCAGAGGCGTGCACATGGAGACACAGCCACCTATTCCTGCACCCATCAGAGCAGTGCACATGGACATACAGCCACCTGTTCCTGCACCCATCAGAGCAGTGCACATGGACACACAGCCACTTGTTCCTGCACCCATCAGAGCAGTGCACATGGACATACAGCCACCTGTTCCTGCACCCATTGGAGCATTGCACATGGACACACAGCCAACTGTTCCAGCACCCAACAGGGCAGTGCACATGGACACACAGTCACCTGTTCCTGCAACCATCAGAGGCGTGCACATGGACACACAGTCACCTGTTCCTGCACCCATCAGAGCCGTGCACATGGACACACAGCCACCTGTTCCTGCACCCATCAGAGCAGTGCACATGGACACACAGTCACCTGTTCCTGCACCCATCAGAGCAGTGCACATGGACACACAGTCACCTGTTCCTGCACCCATCAGAGCAGTGCACATGGACATCTAGCCAACTGTTCCTGCACCCATCAGAGCAGTGCACATGGACACACAGCCACCTGTGTCTGCATCCATCAGAGAAGTGCACATGGACATCCAGCCAACTGTTCCTGCACCCATCAGAGAAGTGCACATGGACACACAGTCACCTGTTCCTGCACCCATCAGAGCAGTGCACATGGACACACAGTCACCTGTTCCTACACCCATCAAAGCAGTGCACATGGACACACAGTCACCTGTTCCGGCACCCATCAGAGCAGTGCACATTGACATCCAGCCAACTGTTCCTGCACCCATCAGAGCAGTGCACATGGACACACAGCCACCTGTTCCTGCACCCATCAGAGCAGTGCACATGGACACACAGCCACCTGTTCCTGCACCCATCAGAGCAGTGCACATGGACACACAGCCACCTGTTCCTGCACCCATCAGAGCAGTGCACATGGACCCACAGCCACCTGTTCCTGCACCCATCAGAGCAGTGCAGATGGAGACACAGCCACCTGTTCCTGCACCCATCAGAGCAGTGCACATGGACACACAGTCACCTGTTCCTGCACCCATCAGAGCAGTGCACATGGACACACAGCCACCTGTTCCTGCACCCATCAGAGCAGTGCACATGGACACACAGCCACCTATTCCTGCACCCATCAGAGCAGTGCACATGGACATACAGCCACCTGTTCCTGCACCCATCAGAGCAGTGCACATGGACACACAGCCACCTGTTCCTGCACCCATCAGAGCAGTACACATGGACATACAGCCACCTGTTCCTGCACCCATCAGAGCAGTGCACATGGACACAAGGCCACATGTTCCTGCACCCATCAGAGCAGTGCACATGGACATACAGCCACCTGTTCCTGCACCCATCAGAGCAGTGCACATGGACACACAGCCACCTGTTCCTGCACCCATTGGAGCATTGCACATGGACACACAGCCAACTGTTCCAGCACCCAACAGGGCAGTGCACATGGACACACAGCCACCTGTTCCTGCAACCATCAGAGCCGTGCACATGGACACACAGTTACCTGTTCCTGCAACCATCAGAGGCGTGCACATGGACACACAGTCACCTGTTCCTGCACCCATCAGAGCAGTGCACATGGACACACAGCCACCTATTCCTGCACCCATCAGAGCAGTGCACATGGACATACAGCCACCTGTTCCTGCACCCATCAGAGCAGTGCACATGGACACACAGCCACCTGTTCCTGCACCCATCAGAGCAGTGCACATGGACATAGAGCCACCTGTTCCTGCACCCATTGGAGCATTGCACATGGACACACAGCCAACTGTTCCAGCACCCAACAGGGCAGTGCACATGGACACACAGCCACCTGTTCCTGCAACCATCAGAGCCGTGCACATGGACACACAGTTACCTGTTCCTGCAACCATCAGAGGCGTGCACATGGACACACAGTCACCTGTTCCTGCAACCATCAGAGGCGTGCACATGGACACACAGTCACCTGTTCCTGCACCCATCAGAGCCGTGCACATGGACACACAGCCACCTGTTCCTGCACCCATCAGAGCAGTGCACATGGACACACAGTCACCTGTTCCTGCACCCATCAGAGCAGTGCACATGGACACACAGTCACCTGTTCCTGCACCCATCAGAGCAGTGCACATGGACACAAAGCCACCTGTTCCTGCACCCATCAGAGCAGTGCACATGGACACACAGTCACCTGTTCCTGCACCCATCAGAGCAGTGCACATGGACACACAGCCACCTGTTCTTGCACCCATCAGAGCAGTGCACATGGACACACAGCCACCTGTTCCTGCACCCATCAGAGCCGTGCACATGGACACATAGTCACCTGTTCCTGCAGCCATCAGAGCGCTGCACATGGTCATACAGCCACCCGTTCCTGCACCCATCAGAGCCGTACAGATGGACATACAGCTACCTGTTCCTTCACCCATCAGAGCAGTGCACATGGACACACAGCCACCTGTTCCTGCACCCATCCGAGCAGTGCACATGGACACACAGTCACCTGTTCTTTCACGTATCAGAGCAGTGCACATGGACACACAGTCACCTGTTCCTTCACGTATCAGAGCAGTGCACATGGACACACAGTCACCTGTTCCTGCACCCATCAGAGCCGTACACATGGACAAAAAGCTACTTGTTCCTTCACGTATCACAGCAGTGCACATGGACACACAGCCACCTGTTCCTGCATCCATCAGAGCAGTGCACATGGACACACAGTCACCTGTTCCTGCACCCATCAGAGCAGTGCATATGGACACGCAGCCACCTGTTCCTGCACCCATCAGAACAGTGCACATGGAAACACAGCCACCTGTTCCTGCACCCATCAGAGCAGTGCACATGGACACACAGTCACCTGTTCCTGCACCCATCAGAGCAGTGCACATGGACATCCAGCCAACTGTTCCTGCACCCATCAGAGCAGTGCACATGGACACACAGTCACCTGTTCCTGCACCCATCAGAGCAGTGCACATGGACACACAGTCACCTGTTCCTGCACCCATCAGAGCAGTGCACATGGACACACAGTCACCTGTTCCTGCACCCATCAGAGCAGTGCACATGGACATCCAGCCAACTGTTCCTGCACCCATCAGAGCAGTGCACATGGACACACAGTCACCTGTTCCTGCACCCATCAGAGCAGTGCACATGGACACACAGTCACCTGTTCCTGCACCCATCAGAGCAGTGCACATGGACACTCAGCCACCTGTTCCTGCACCCATCAGAGCAGTGCACATGGACACACAGTCACCTTTTCCTGCACCCATCAGAGCAGTGCACATGGACAAACAGTCACCTGTTCCTGCAGCCATCAGAGCAGTGCAGATGGACACACAGTCACCTGTTCCTGCACCCATCAGAGCAGTGCACATGGACACACAGCCACCTGTTCCTGCACCCATCAGAGCAGTGCACATGGACAAACAGCCACCTGTTCCTGCACCCATCAGAGCAGTGCTCATGGACACACAGACACCTGTTCCTGCACCCATCAGAGCAGTGCAGATGGACACACAGCCACCTGTTCCTGCACCCATCAGAGCAGTGCACATGGACACACAGCCACCTGTTCCTGCACCCATCAGAGCAGTGCACATGGACACACAGTCCCCTGTTCCTGCACCCATCAGAGCAGTGCACATGGACACACAGTCACCTGTTCCTGCACCCATCAGAGCAGTGCACATGGACACACAGTCACCTGTTCCTGCACCCATCAGAGCAGTGCACATGGACACACAGTCACCTGTTCCTGCACCCATCAGAGCAGTGCACATGGACACAAAGCCACCTGTTCCTGCACCCATCAGAGCAGTGCACATGGACACACAGTCACCTGATCCTGCACCCATCAGAGCAGTGCACATGGACACACAGCCACCTGTTCTTGCACCCATCAGAGCAGTGCACATGGACACACAGCCACCTGTTCCTGCACCCATAAGAGCCGTGCACATGGACACATAGTCACCTGTTCCTGCAGCCATCAGAGCGGTGCACATGGACATACAGCCACCCGTTCCTGCACCCATCAGAGCCGTACACATGGACATACAGCTACCTGTTCCTTCACCCATCAGAGCAGTGCACATGGACACACAGCCACCTGTTCCTGCACCCATCCGAGCAGTGCACATGGACACACAGTCACCTTTTCCTTCACGTATCAGAGCAGTGCACATGGACACACAGTCACCTGTTCCTTCACGTATCAGAGCAGTGCACATGGACACACAGTCACCTGTTCCTGCACCCATCAGAGCAGTGCACATGGACACACAGTCACCTGTTCCTTCACGTATCAGAGCAGTGCACATGGACACACAGTCACCTGTTCCTGCACCCATCAGAGCCGTACACATGGACAAACAGCTACCTGTTCCTTCACGTATCAGAGCAGTGCACATGGACACACAGCCACCTGTTCCTGCATCCATCAGAGCAGTGCACATGGACACGCAGCCACCTGTTCCTGCACCCATCAGAGCAGTGCACATGGACACACAGCCACCTGTTCCTGCACCCATCAGAGCAGTGCACATGGACACACAGTCACCTGTTCCTGCACCCATCACAGCAGTGCACATGGACATCCAGCAAACTGTTCCTGCACCCATCAGAGCAGTGCACATGGACACACAGTCACCTGTTCCTGCACCCATCAGAGCAGTGCACATGGACACACAGTCACCTGTTCCTGCACCCATCAGAGCAGTGCACATGGACACACAGTCACCTGCTCCTGCACCCATCAGAGCAGTGCACATGGACATCCAGCCAACTGTTCCTGCACCCATCAGAGCAGTGCCCATGGACACACAGTCACCTGTTCCTGCACCCATCAGAGCAGTGCACATGGACACACAGTCAACTGTTCCTGCACCGAGCAGAGCCTTGCACATGGTCACAGAGCCAACTGTTCCTGCACCCATCAGAGAAGTGCACATGGACACACAGCCACCTCTTCCTGCACCCATCAGAGCTGTGCACATGGACACTCGTTCACCAGTTCCTGCACCCATCAGAGCTGTGCACATGAACACAAAGCCATGTGGTCCTGGCCCCATCAGAGCAGTGCACATGGAGACACACACCTGCTCCTGCTCCCATGAGAGCAGTGCACATGAACACACAGCCACCTGTTCCTGCACCCATCAGAGCAGTGCACATGGACACACAGTCACCTGTTCCTGCACCCATCAGAGCAGTGCAGATGGACAAACAGTCACCTGTTCCTGCACCCATCAGAGCAGTGCAGATGGACACACAGTCACCTGTTCCTGCACCCATCAGAGCAGAGCACATGGACACACAGCCACCTGTTCCTGCACCCATCAGAGCAGTGCACATGGACACACAGTCACATGTTCCAGCACCCATCAGAACAGAGCACATGGACACGCAGCCACCTGTTCCTGCACCCATCAGAACAGTGCACATGGACACACAGCCACCTGTTCCTGCACCCATCAGAGCAGTGCACATGGACACACAGTCACCTGTTCCTGCACCCATCAGAGCAGTGCACATGGACATCCAGCCAACTGTTCCTGCACCCATCAGAGCAGTGCACATGGACACACAGTCACCTGTTCCTGCACCCATCAGAGCAGTGCACATGGACACACAGTCACCTGTTCCTACACCCATCAAAGCAGTGCACATGGACACACAGTCACCTGTTCCTGCACCTATCAGAGCAGTGCACATGGACATCCAGCCAACTGTTCCTGCACCCATCAGAGCAGTGCACATGGACACACAGCCACCTGTTCCTGCACCCATCAGAGCAGTGCACATGGACACACAGCCACCTGTTCCTGCACCCATCAGAGCAGTGCACATGGACACACAGCCACCTGTTCATGCACCCATCAGAGCAGTGCACATGGACACACAGTCACCTGTTCCTGCAACCATCAGAGCAGTGCACATGGACATCCAGCCAACTGTTCCTGCACCCATCAGAGCAGTGCACATGGACACACAGTCACCTGTTCCTGCACCCATCAGAGCAGTGCACATGGACACACAGTCACCTGTTCCTACACCCATCAAAGTAGTGCACATGGACACACAGTCACCTGTTCCTGCACCCATCAGAGCAGTGCACATGGACATCCAGCCAACTGTTCCTGCACCCATCAGAGCAGTGCACATGGACACACAGCCACCTGTTCCTGCACCCATCAGAGCAGTGCACATGGACACACAGCCACCTGTTCCTGCACCCATCAGAGCAGTGTACATGGACACACAGCCACCTGTTCCTGCACCCATCAGAGCAGTGCACATGGACACACAGCCACCTGTTCCTGCAACCATCAGAGCAGTGCAGATGGACACACAGCCACCTGTTCCTGCACCCATCAGAGCAGTGCACATGGACACACAGTCACCTGTTCCTGCACCCATCAGAGCAGTGCACATAGACACGCAGCCACCTGTTCCTGCACCCATCAGAGCAGTGCACATGGACACACAGCCACCTGTTCCTGCACACATCAGAGCAGTGCACATGGACAGACAGCCACCTGTTCCTGCACCCATCAGAGCAGTGCACATGGACACACAGCCACCTGTTCCTACACCCATCAGAGCAGTGCACATGGACATACAGCCACCTGTTCCTGCACCCATCAGAGCAGTGCATATGGACACACAGCCACCTGTTCCTGCACACATCAGAACAGTGCACATGGACATTCAGCCACCTGATCCTGCACCCATCAGAGCAGTGCACATGGATCCACAGACACCTGTTCCTGCACCCATCAGAACAGTGCACATGGACACACAGCCACCTGTTCCTGCACCCATTGGAGCATTGCACATTGACACACAGCCAACTGTTCCAGCACCCAACAGGGCAGTGCACATGGACACACAGCCACCTGTTCCTGCAACAATCAGAGCCGTGCACATGGACACACAGTTACCTGTTCCTGCAACCATCAGAGGCGTGCACATGGACACACAGTCACCTGTTCCTGCAACCATCAGAGGCGTGCACATGGACACACAGTCACCTGTTCCTGCAACCATCAGAGGCGTGCACATGGACACACAGTCACCTGTTCCTGCAACCATCAGAGGCGTGCACATGGACACACAGTCACCTGTTCCTGCACCCATCAGAGCCGTGCACATGGACACACAGCCACCTGTTCCTGCACCCATCAGAGCAGTGCACATGGACACACAGTCACCTGTTCCTGCACCCATCAGAGCAGTGCACATGGACACACAGCCACCTGTTCCTGCACCCATCAGAGCCGTGCACATGGACACATAGTCACCTGTTCCTGCAGCCATCAGAGCGGTGCACATGGACATACAGCCACCCGTTCCTGCACCCATCAGAGCCGTACACATGGACATACAGCTACCTGTTCCTTCACCCATCAGAGCAGTGCACATGGACACTCAGCCACCTGTTCCTGCACCCATCAGAGCAGTGCACATGGACACACAGTCACCTGTTCCTGCACCCATCAGAGCAGTGCACATGGACAGACAGTCACCTGTTCCTGCACCCATCAGAGCAGTGCAGATGGACACACAGTCACCTGTTCCTGCACCCATCAGAGCAGTGCACATGGACACACAGCCACCTGTTCCTGCACCCATCAGAGCAATGCACATGAACACACAGCCACCTGTTGCTGCACCCATCAGAGCAGTGCACATGGACACACAGTCACCTGTTCCTGCACCCATCAGAGCAGTGCACATGGACACACAGTCACCTGTTCCTGCACCCATCAGAGCAGTGCACATGGACACACAGTCACCTGTTCCTGCACCCATCAGAGCAGTGCACATGGACACACAGTCACCTGTTCCTGCACCCATCAGAGCAGTGCACATGGACACACAGTCACCTGTTCCTGCACCCATCAGAGCAGTGCACATGGACACACAGCCACCTGTTCTTGCACCCATCAGAGCAGTGCACATGGACACACAGCCACCTGTTCCTGCACCCATCAGAGCCGTGCTCATGGACACATAGTCACCTGTTCCTGCAGCCATCAGAGCGGTGCACATGGACATACAGCCACCCGTTCCTGCACCCATCAGAGCCGTACACATGGACATACAGCTACCTGTTCCTTCACCCATCAGAGCAGTGCACATGGACACACAGCCACCTGTTCCTGCACCCATCCGAGCAGTGCACATGGACACAAAGTCACCTGTTCCTTCACGTATCAGAGCAGTGCACATGGACACACAGTCACCTGTTCCTTCACGTATCAGAGCAGTGCACATGGACACACAGTCACCTGTTCCTGCACCCATCAGAGCAGTGCACATGGACACACAGTCACCTGTTCCTTCACGTATCAGAGCAGTGCACATGGACACACAGTCACCTGTTCCAGCACCCATCAGAGCCGTACACATGGACAAACAGCTACCTGTTCGTTTACGTATCAGAGCAGTGCACATGGACACACAGCCACCTGTTCCTGCATCCATCAGAGCAGTGCACATGGACACACAGCCACCTGTTCCTGCACCCATTGGAGCATTGCACATTGATACACAGCCAACTGTTCCAGCACCCAACTGGGCAGTGCACATGGACACACAGCCACCTGTTCCTGCAACCATCAGAGCCGTGCACATGGACACACAGTTACCTGTTCCTGCAACCATCAGAGGCGTGCACATGGACACACAGTCACCTGTTCCTGCAACCATCAGAGGCGTGCACATGGACACACAGTCACCTGTTCCTGCACCCATCAGAGCCGTGCACATGGACACACAGCCACCTGTTCCTGCACCCATCAGAGCAGTGCACATGGATACACAGTCACCTGTTCCTGCACCCATCAGAGCAGTGCACATGGACACACAGTCACCTGTTCCTGCACCCATCATAGCAGTGCACATGGACACACAGCCACCTGTTCTTGCACCCATAAGAGCAGTGCACATGGACACACAGCCACCTGTTCCTGCACCCATCAGAGCCGTGCACATGGACACATAGTCACCTGTTCCTGCAGCCATCAGAGCGGTGCACATGGACATACAGCCACCCGTTCCTGCACCCATCTGAGCCGTACACATGGACATACAGCTACCTGTTCCTTCACCCATCAGAGCAGTGCACATGGACACACAGACACCTGTTCCTGCACCCATCCGAGCAGTGCACATGGACACACAGTCAACTGTTCCTTCACGTATCAGAGCAGTGCACATGGACACACAGTCACCTGTTCCTTCACGTATCAGAGCAGTGCACATGGACACACAGCCACCTGTTCTGCATCCATCAGAGCAGTGCACATGGACTCACAGTCACCTGTTCCTGCACCCATCAGAGCAGTGCACATGGACACACAGTCACCTGTTCCTGCACCCATCAGAGCAGTGCACATGGACACTCAGCCACCTGTTCCTGCACCCATCAGAGCAGTGCACATGGACACACAGTCACCTGTTCCTGCACCCATCAGAGCAGTGCACATGGACAGACAGTCACCTGTTCCTGCACCCATCAGAGCAGTGCAATGGACACACAGTCACCTTTTCCCTCACCCATCAGAGCAGTGCACATGGACACACAGCCACCTGTTCCTGCACCCATCAGAGCAGTGCACATGAACACACAGCCACCTGTTGCTGCACCCATCAGAGCAGTGCACATGGACACACAGTCACCTGTTCCTGCACCCATCAGAGCAGTGCACATGGACACACAGTCACCTGTTCCTGCACCCATCAGAGCAGTGCACATGGACACACAGTCACCTGTTCCTGCACCCATCAGAGCAGTGCACATGGACACACAGTCACCTGTTCCTGCACCCATCAGAGCAGTGCACATGGACACACAGTCACCTGTTCCTGCACCCATCAGAGCAGTGCACATGGACACACAGCCACCTGTTCCTGCACCCATCAGAGCCGTGCTCATGGACACATAGTCACCTGTTCCTGCAGCCATCAGAGCCGTGCTCATGGACACATAGTCACCTGTTCCTGCAGCCATCAGAGCGGTGCACATGGACATACAGCCACCCGTTCCTGCACCCATCAGAGCCGTATACATGGACATACAGCTACCTGTTCCTTCACCCATCAGAGCAGTGCACATGGACACACAGCCACCTGTTCCTGCACCCATCCGAGCAGTGCACATGGACACACAGTCACCTGTTCCTTCACGTATCAGAGCAGTGCACATGGACACACAGTCACCTGTTCCTTCACGTATCAGAGCAGTGCACATGGACACACAGTCACCTGTTCCTGCACCCATCAGAGCAGTGCACATGGACACACAGTCACCTGTTCCTTCACGTATCAGAGCAGTGCACATGGACACACAGTCACCTGTTCCTGCACCCATCAGAGCCGTACACATGGACAAACAGCTACCTGTTCGTTTACGTATCAGAGCAGTGCACATGGACACACAGCCACCTGTTCCTGCATCCATCAGAGCAGTGCACATGGACACACAGCCACCTGTTCCTGCACCCATTGGAGCATTGCACATTGACACACAGCCAACTGTTCCAGCACCCAACAGGGCAGTGCACATGGACACACAGCCACCTGTTCCTGCAACCATCAGAGCCGTGCACATGGACACACAGTTACCTGTTCCTGCAACCATCAGAGGCGTGCACATGGACACACAGTCACCTGTTCCTGCAACCATCAGAGGCGTGCACATGGACACACAGTCACCTGTTCCTGCACCCATCAGAGCCGTGCACATGGACACACAGCCACCTGTTCCTGCACCCATCAGAGCAGTGCACATGGACACACAGTCACCTGTTCCTGCACCCATCAGAGCAGTGCACATGGACACACAGTCACCTGTTCCTGCACCCATCAGAGCAGTGCACATGGACACACAGTCACCTGTTCCTGCACCCATCAGAGCAGTGCACATGGACACAAAGCCACCTGTTCCTGCACCCATCAGAGCAGTGCACATGGGCACACAGTCACCTGTTCCTGCACCCATCAGAGCAGTGCACATGGACACACAGCCACCTGTTCTTGCACCCATCAGAGCAGTGCACATGGACACACAGCCACCTGTTCCTGCACCCATCAGAGCCGTGCACATGGACACATAGTCACCTGTTCCTGCAGCCATCAGAGCGGTGCACATGGACATACAGCCACCCGTTCCTGCACCCATCTGAGCCGTACACATGGACATACAGCTACCTGTTCCTTCACCCATCAGAGCAGTGCACATGGACACACAGACACCTGTTCCTGCACCCATCCGAGCAGTGCACATGGACACACAGTCACCTGTTCCTTCACGTATAAGAGCAGTGCACATGGACACACAGTCACCTGTTCCTTCACGTATCAGAGCAGTGCACATGGACACACAGCCACCTGTTCTGCATCCATCAGAGCAGTGCACATGGACTCACAGTCACCTGTTCCTGCACCCATCAGAACAGTGCACATGGACACGCAGCCACCTGTTCCTGCACCTATCAGAACAGTGCACATGGACACACAGCCACCTGTTCCTGCACCCATCAGAGCAGTGCACATGGACACACAGTCACCTGTTCCTGCACCCATCAAGCAGTGCACATGGACATCCAGCCAACTGTTCCTGCACCCATCAGAGCAGTGCACATGGACACACAGTCACCTGTTCCTGCACCCATCAGAGCAGTGCACATGGACACACAGTCACCTGTTCCTGCACCCATCAGAGCAGTGCACATGGACACACAGTCACCTGTTCCTGCTCCCATCAGAGCAGTGCACATGGACATCCAGCCAACTGTTCCTGCACCCATCAGAGCAGTGCACATGGACACACAGTCACCTGTTCCTGCACCCATCAGAGCAGTGCACATGGACACACAGTCACCTGTTCCTGCACCCATCAGAGCAGTGCACATGGACACTCAGCCACCTGTTCCTGCACCCATCAGAGCAGTGCACATGGACACACAGTCACCTGTTCCTGCACCCATCAGAGCAGTGCACATGGACAAACAGTCACCTGTTCCTGCACCCATCAGAGCAGTGCAGATGGACACACAGTCACCTGTTCCTGCACCCATCAGAGCATTGCACATGGACACACAGCCACCTGTTCCTGCACCCATCAGAGCAGTGCACATGAACACACAGCCACCTGTTGCTGCACCCATCAGAGCAGTGCACATGGACACACAGTCACCTGTTCCTGCACCCATCAGAGCAGTGCACATGGACACACAGTCACCTGTTCCTGCACCCATCAGAGCAGTGCACATGGACACACAGTCACCTGTTCCTGCACCCATCAGAGCAGTGCACATGGACACACAGTCACCTGTTCCTGCACCCATCAGAGCAGTGCAAATGGACACACAGTCACCTGTTGCTGCACCCATCAGAGCATTGCACATGGACACAAAGCCACCTGTTCCTGCACCCATCAGAGCAGTGCACATGGACACACAGTCACCTGTTCCTGCACCCATCAGAGCAGTGCACATGGACACACAGCCACCTGTTCTTGCACCCATCAGAGCAGTGCACATGGACACACAGCCACCTGTTCCTGCACCCATCAGAGCCGTGCACATGGACACATAGTCACCTGTTCCTGCAGCCATCAGAGCGGTGCACATGGACATACAGCCACCCGTTCCTGCACCCATCAGAGCCGTACACATGGACATACAGCTACCTGTTCCTTCACCCATCAGAGCAGTGCACATGGACACACAGCCACCTGTTCCTGCACCCATCCGAGCAGTGCACATGGACACACAGTCACCTGTTCCTTCACGTATCAGAGCAGTGCACATGGACACACAGTCACCTGTTCCTTCACGTATCAGAGCAGTGCACATGGACACACAGTCACCTGTTCCTGCACCCATCAGAGCAGTGCACATGGACACACAGTCACCTGTTCCTTCACGTATCAGAGCAGTGCACATGGACACACAGTCACCTGTTCCTGCACCCATCAGAGCCGTACACATGGACAAACAGCTACCTGTTCCTTCACGTATCAGAGCAGTGCACATGGACACACAGCCACCTGTTCCTGCATCCATCAGAGCAGTGCACATGGACACACAGTCACCTGTTCCTGCACCCATCAGAACAGTGCACATGGACACGCAGCCACCTGTTCCTGCACCCATCAGAACAGTGCACATGGACACACAGCCACCTGTTCCTGCACCCATCAGAGCAGTGCACATGGACACACAGTCACCTGTTCCTGCACCCATCAGAGCAGTGCACATGGACATCCAGCCAACTGTTCCTGCACCCATCAGAGCAGTGCACATGGACACACAGTCACCTGTTCCTGCACCCATCAGAGCAGTGCACATGGACACACAGTCACCTGTTCCTGCACTCATCAGAGCAGTGCACATGGACACACAGTCACCTGTTCCTGCACCCATCAGAGCAGTGCACATGGACATCCAGCCAACTGTTCCTGCACCCATCAGAGCAGTGCACATGGACACACAGTCACCTGTTCCTGCACCCATCAGAGCAGTGCACATGGACACACAGTCAACTGTTCCTGCACCGAGCAGAGCCTTGCACATGGTCACAGAGCCAACTGTTCCTGCACCCATCAGAGAAGTGCACATGGACACACAGCCACCTCTTCCTGCACCCATCAGAGTTGTGCACATGGACACAAAGCCATGTGGTCCTGGCCCCATCAGAGCAGTGCACATGGAGACACACACCTGCTCCTGCACCCATTAGAGCAATGCACATGAACACACAGCCACCTGTTCCTGCACCCATCAGAGCAGTGCACATGGACACACAGTCTCCTGTTCCTGCACCCATCAGAGCAGTGCAGATGGACAAACAGTCACCTGTTCCTGCACCCATCAGAGCAGTGCAGATGGACACACAGTCACCTGTTCCTGCTCCCATCAGAGCAGTGCACATGGACTCACAGCCACCTGTTCCTGCACCCATCAGAGCAGTGCACATGGACACACAGCCACCTGTTCCTGCACCCATCAGAGCAGTGCACATGGACCCACAGCCACCTGTTCCTGCACCCATCAGAGCAGTGCAGATGGACACACAGCCATCTGTTCCTGCACCCATCAGAGCAGTGCACATGGACACACAGTCACCTGTTCCTGCACACATCAGAGCAGTGCACATGGACACACAGCCACCTGTTCCTGCACCCATCAGAGCAGTGCACATGGACACACAGCCACCTATTCCTGCACCCATCAGAGCAGTGCACATGGACATACAGCCACCTGTTCCTGCAACCATCAGAGCAGTGCACATGGACACACAGCCATCTGATCCTGCACCCATCAGAGCAGTGCACATGGACACACAGCCACCTGTTCCTGCACCCATCAGGGCAGTGCACATGGACACACAGCCACCTGTTCCTGCACACATCAGAACAGTGCACATGGACATTCAGCCACCTGATCCTGCACCCATCAGAGCAGTGCACATGGATCCACAGCCACCTGTTCCTGCACCCATCAGAACAGTGCACATGGACACACAGCCACCTGTTCCTGCACCCATTGGAGCATTGCACATGGACACACAGCCACCTGTTCCTGCAAACATCAGAGCCGTGCACATGGACACACAGTTACCTGTTCCTGCAGCCATCAGAGGCGTGCACATGGACACACAGTCACCTGTTCTTGCAACCATCAGAGGCGTGCACATGGACACCCAGTCACCTGTTCCTGCACCCATCAGAGCCGTGCACATGGACTCACAGCCACCTGTTCCTGCACCCATCAGAGCAGTGCACATGGACACACAGTCACCTGTTCCTGCACCCATCAGAGCAGTGCACATGGACACACAGTCACCTGTTCCTGCACACATCAGAGCAGTGCACATGGACACACAGTCACCTGTTCCTGCACCCATCAGAGCAGTGCACATGGACACAAAGCCACCTGTTCCTGCACCCATCAGAGCAGTGCACATGGACACACAGTCACCTGTTCCTGCACCCATCAGAGCAGTGCACATGGACACACAGCCACCTGCTCTTGCACCCATCAGAGCAGTGCACATGGACACACAGCCACCTGTTCCTGCACCCATCAGAGCTGTGCACATGGACCCATAGTCACCTGTTCCTGCAGCCATCAGAGCGGTGCACATGGACATACAGCCACCCGTTCCTGCACCCATCAGAGCCGTACACATGGACATACAGCTACCTGTTCCTTCACCCATCAGAGCAGTGCACATGGACACACAGCCACCTGTTCCTGCACCCATCTGAGCAGTGCACATGGACACACAGTCACCTGTTCCTTCACGTATCAGAGCAGTGCACATGGACACACAGTCACCTGTTCCTTCACGTATCAGAGCAGTGCACATGGACACACAGTCACATGTTCCTGCACCCATCAGAGCAGTGCACATGGACACTCAGCCACCTGTTCCTGCACCCATCAGAGCAGTGCACATGGACACACAGCCACCTGTTCCTGCACCCATCAGAGCTGTGCACATGGACCCATAGTCACCTGTTCCTGCAGCCATCAGAGCGGTGCACATGGACATACAGCCACCCGTTCCTGCACCCATCAGAGCCGTACACATGGACATACAGCTACCTGTTCCTTCACCCATCAGAGCAGTGCACATGGACACACAGCCACCTGTTCCTGCACCCATCTGAGCAGTGCACATGGACACACAGTCACCTGTTCCTTCACGTATCAGAGCAGTGCACATGGACACACAGTCACCTGTTCCTTCACGTATCAGAGCAGTGCACATGGACACACAGTCACCTGTTCCTGCACCCATCAGAGCCGTACACATGGACAAAGAGCTACCTGTTCCTTCACGTATCAGAGCAGTGCACATGGACACACAGCCACCTGTTCCTGCATCCATCAGAGCAGTGCACATGGACACACGGTCACCTGTTCCTGCACCCATCAGAACAGTGCACATGGACACGCAGCCACCTGTTCCTGCACCCATCAGAACAGTGCACATGGACACACAGCCACCTGTTCCTGCACCCATCAGAGCAGTGCACATGGACACACAGTCACCTGTTCCTGCACCCATCAGAGCAGTGCACATGGACATCCAGCCAACTGTTCCTGCACCCATCAGAGCAGTGCACATGGACACACAGTCACCTGTTCCTGCACACATCAGAGCAGTGCACATGGACACAGTCACCTGTTCCTGCACCCATCAGAGCAGTGCACATAGACATCCAGCCAACTGTTCCTGCACCCATAGAGCAGTGCACATGGACACACAGTCACCTGTTCCTGCACCCATCAGAGCACTGCACATGGACACACAGTCACCTGTTCCTGCACCCATCAGAGCAGTGCACATGGACACTCAGCCACCTGTTCCTGCACCCATCAGAGCAGTGCACATGGACACACAGTCACCTGTTCCTGCACCCATCAGAGCAGTGCAGATGGACAAACAGTCACCTGTACCTGCACCCATCAGAGCAGTGCAGATGGACACACAGTCAACTGTTCCTGCACCCATCAGAGCAGTGCACATGGACACACAGCCACCTGTTCCTGCACCCATCAGAGCAGTGCACATGGACACACAGCCACCTGTTCCTGCACCCATCAGAGCAGTGCAGATGGACACACAGCCACCTGTTCCTGCACACATCAGAGCAGTGCACATGGACACACAGTCACCTGTTCTTGCACCCATCAGAGCAGTGTACATGGACACACAGCCACCTGTTCCTGCACCCATCAGAGCAGTGCACATGGACACACAGCCACCTATTCCTGCACCCATCAGAGCAGTGCACATGGACATACAGCCACCTGTTCCTGCATCCATCAGAGCAGTGCACATGGACACACAGCCACCTGTTCCTGCACCCATCAGAGCAGTGCACATGGACACACAGCCACCTGTTCCTGCACCCATCAGAGCAGTGCACATGGACACACAGCCACCTGTTCCTGCACCCATCAGAGCAGTGCACATGGACATACAGCCACCTGTTCCTGCAACAATCAGAGGCGTGCACATGGACACACAGTCACCTGTTCCTGCACCCATTAGAGCCGTGCACATGGACACACAGCCAGCTGTTCCTGCACCCATCAGAGCACTGCACATGGACACACAGTCACCTGTTCCTGCATCCTTCAGAGCAGTGCACAAGGATACAAAGTCACCTGTTCCTGCACCATCAGAGCAGTGCACATGGACACACAGTCACCTGTTCCTGCACCGAGCAGAGCCTTGCACATGGTCACAGAGCCAACTGTTCCTGCACCCATCAGAGAAGTGCACATGGACACACAGCCACCTCTTCCTGCACCCATCAGAGCTGTGCACATGGACACTCGTTCACCAGTTCCTGCACCCATCAGAGCTGTGCACATGAACACAAAGCCATGTGGTCCTGGCCCCATCAGAGCAGTGCACATGGAGACACACACCTGCTCCTGCACCCATTAGAGCAATGCACATGAACACACAGCCACCTGTTCCTGCACCCATCAGAGCAGTGCACATGGACACACAGTCACCTGTTCCTGCACCCATCAGAGCAGTGCAGATGGACAAACAGTCACCTGTTCCTGCACCCATCAGAGCAGTGCAGATGGACACACAGTCACCTGTTCCTGCACCCATCAGAGCAGTGCACATGGACACACAGCCACCTGTTCCTGCACCCATCAGAGCAGTGCACATGGACCCACAGCCACCTGTTCCTGCACCCATCAGAGCAGTGCAGATGGACACACAGCCATCTGTTCCTGCACCCATCAGAGCAGTGCACATGGACACACAGTCACCTGTTCCTGCACCCATCAGAGCAGTGCACATGAACACACAGCCACCTGTTCCTGCACCCATCAGAGCAGTGCACATGGACACACAGCCACCTATTCCTGCACCCATCAGAGCAGTGCACATGGACATACAGCCACCTGTTCCTGCACCCATCAGAGCAGTGCACATGGACACACAGCCATCTGATCCTGCACCCATCAGAGCAGTGCACATGGACACACAGCCACCTGTTCCTGCACCCATCAGAGCAGTGCACATGGACACACAGCCACCTGTTCCTGCACACATCAGAACAGTGCACATGGACATTCAGCCACCTAATCCTGCACCCATCAGAGCAGTGCACATGGATCCACAGCCACCTGTTCCTGCACCCATCAGAACAGTGCACATGGACACACAGCCACCTGTTCCTGCACCCATTGGAGCATTACACATGGACACACAGCCACCTGTTCCTGCAACCATCAGAGCCGTGCACATGGACACACAGTTACCTGTTCCTGCAACCATCAGAGGCGTGCACATGGACACACAGTCACATGTTCCTGCAACCATCAGAGGCGTGCACATGGACACCCAGTCACCTGTTCCTGCACCCATCAGAGCCGTGCACATGGACTCACAGCCACCTGTTCCTGCACCCATCAGAGCAGTGCACATGGACACACAGTCACCTGTTCCTGCACCCATCAGAGCAGTGCACATGGATACACAGTCACCTGTTCCTGCACCCATCAGAGCAGTGCACATGGACACACAGTCACCTGTTCCTGCACCCATCAGAGCAGTGCACATGGACAAAAAGCCACCTGTTCCTGCACCCATCAGAGCAGTGCACATGGACACACAGTCACCTGTTCCTGCACCCATCAGAGCAGTGCACATGGACACACAGCCACCTGCTCTTGCACCCATCAGAGCAGTGCACATGGACACACAGCCACCTGTTCCTGCACCCATCAGAGCCGTGCACATGGACACATAGTCACCTGTTCCTGCAGCCATCAGAGCGATGCACATGGACATACAGCCACCCGTTCCTGCACCCATCAGAGCCGTACACATGGACATACAGATACCTGTTCCTTCACCCATCAGAGCAGTGCACATGGACACACAGCCACCTGTTCCTGCACCCATCCGAGCAGTGCACATGGACACACAGTCACCTGTTCCTTCACGTATCAGAGCAGTGCACATGGACACACAGTCACCTGTTCCTTCACATATCAGAGCAGTGCACATGGACACACAGTCACCTGTTCCTGCACCCATCAGAGCCGTACACATGGACAAACAGCTACCTGTTCCTTCACGTATCAGAGCAGTGCACATGGACACACAGCCACCTGTTCCTGCATCCATCAGAGCAGTGCACATGGACACACGGTCACCTGTTCCTGCACCCATCAGAAAAGTGCACATGGACACGCAGCCACCTGTTCCTGCACCCATCAGAACAGTGCACATTGACACACAGTCACCTGTTCCTGCACCGAGCAGAGCCTTGCACATGGTCACAGAGCCAACTGTTCCTGCACCCATCAGAGCCGTGCACATGGACACACAGCCACCTCTTCCTGCACCCATCAGAGCTGTGCACATGGACACTCGTTCACCAGTTCCTGCACCCATCAGAGCTGTGCACATGAACACAAAGCCATGTGGTCCTGGCCCCATCAGAGCAGTGCACATGGAGACACACACCTGCTCCATCACCCATTAGAGCAATGCACATGAACACACAGCCACCTGTTCCTGCACCCATCAGAGCAGTGCACATGGACACACAGTCACCTGTTCCTGCACCCATCAGAGCAGTGCAGATGGACAAACATTCACCTGTTCCTGCACCCATCAGAGCAGTGCAGATGGACACACAGTCACCTGTTCCTGCACCCATCAGAGCAGTGCACATGGACTCACAGCCACCTATTCCTGCACCCATCAGAGCAGTGCACATGGACACACAGCCACCTGTTCCTGCACCCATCAGAGCAGTGCACATGGACCCACAGCCACCTGTTCCTGCACCCATCAGAGCAGTGCAGATGGACACACAGCCATCTGTTCCTGCACCCATAAGAGCAGTGCACATGGACACACAGTCACCTGTTTATGCACCCATCAGAGCAGTGCACATGGACACACAGCCACCTGTTCCTGCACCCATCAGAGCAGTGCACATGGACACACAGCCACCTATTCCTGCACCCATCAGAGCAGTGCACATGGACATACAGCCACCTGTTCCTGCACCCATCAGAGCAGTGCACATGGACACACAGCCATCTGATCCTGCACCATTCAGAGCAGTGCACATGGACACACAGCCACCTGTTCCTGCACCCATCAGAGCAGTGCACATGGACACACAGCCACCTGTTCCTGCACACATCAGAACAGTGCACATGGACATTCAGCCACCTAATCCTGCACCCATCAGAGCAGTGCACATGGATCCACAGCCCCCTGTTCCTGCACCCATCAGAACAGTGCACATGGACACACAGCCACCTGTTCCTGCACCCATTGGAGCATTGCACATGGACACACAGCCACCTGTTCCTGCAACCATCAGAGCCGTGCACATGAACACACAGTTACCTGTTCCTGCAACCATCAGAGGCGTGCACATGGACACACAGTCACCTGTTCCTGCAACCATCAGAGGCGTGCACATGGACACCCAGTCACCTGTTCCTGCACACATCAGAGCCGTGCACATGGACTCACAGCCACCTGTTCCTGCACCCATCAGAGCAGTGCACATGGACACACAGTCACCTGTTCCTGCACCCATCAGAGCAGTGCACATGGACACACAGTCACCTGTTCCTGCACCCATCAGAGCAGTGCACATGGACACACAGTCACCTGTTCCTGCACCCATCAGAGCAGTGCACATGGACACAAAGCCACCTGTTCCTGCACCCATCAGAGCAGTGCACATGGACACACAGTCACCTGTTCCTGCACCCATCAGAGCAGTGCACATGGACACACAGCCACCTGCTCTTGCACCCATCAGAGCAGTGCACATGGACACACAGCCACCTGTTCCTGCACCCATCAGAGCTGTGCACATGGACACATAGTCACCTGTTCCTGCAGCCATCAGAGCGGTGCACATGGACATACAGCCACCCGTTCCTGCACCCATCAGAGCCGTACACATGGACATATAGCTACCTGTTCCTTCACCCATCAGAGCAGTGCACATGGACACACAGCCACCTGTTCCTGCACCCATCCGAGCAGTGCACATGGACACACAGTCACCTGTTCCTTCACGTATCAGAGCAGTGCACATGGACACACAGTCACCTGTTCCTTCACGTATCAGAGCAGTGCACATGGACACACAGTCACCTGTTCCTGCACCCATCAGAGCCGTACACATGGACAAACAGCTACCTGTTCCTTCACGTATCAGAGCAGTGCACATGGACACACAGCCACCTGTTCCTGCATCCATCAGAGCAGTGCACATGGACACACGGTCAAGTGTTCCTGCACCCATCAGAACAGTGCACATGGACACGCAGTCACCTGTTCCTGCACCCATCAGAACAGTGCACATGGACACACAGCCATAAGTTCCTGCACCCATCAGAGCAGTGCACATGGACACACAGTCACCTGTTCCTGCACCCATCAGAGCAGTGCACATGGACATCCAGCCAACTGTTCCTGCACCCATCAGAGCAGTGCACATGGACACACAGTCACCTGTTCCTGCATCCATCAGAGCAGTGCACATGGACACAGTCACCTGTTCCTGCACCCATCAGAGCAGTGCACATAGACATCCAGCCAACTGTTCCTGCACCCATAGAGCAGTGCACATGGACACACAGTCACCTGTTCCTGCACCCATCAGAGCACTGCACATGGACACACAGTCACCTGTTCCTGCAACCATCAGAGCAGTGCAGATGGACAAACAGTCACCTGTTCCTGCACCCATCAGAGCAGTGCAGATGGACACACAGTCAACTGTTCCTGTACCCATCAGAGCAGTGCACATGGACACACAGCCACCTGTTCCTGCACCCATCAGAGCAGTGCACATGGACACACAGCCACCTGTTCCTGCACCCATCAGAGCAGTGCACATGGACACACAGCCACCTGTTCCTGCACCCATCAGAGCAGTGCAGATGGACACACAGCCACCTGTTCCTGCACACATCAGAGCAGTGCACATGGACACACAGTCACCTGTTCCTGCACCCATCAGAGCAGTGCACATGGACACACAGCCACCTGTTCCTGCACCCATCAGAGCAGTGCACATGGACACACAGCCACCTGTTCCTGCACCCATCAGAGCAGTGCACATGGACATACAGCCACCTGTTCCTGCAACCATCAGAGGTGTGCACATGGACACACAGTCACATGTTCCTGCACCCATTAGAGCCGTGCACATGGACACACAGCCAGCTGTTCCTGCACCCATCAGAGCACTGCACATGGACACACAGTCATCTGTTCCTGCATCCTTCAGAGCAGTGCACATGGATACAAAGTCACCTGTTCCTGCACCATCAGAGCAGTGCACATGGACACACAGTCACCTGTTCCTGCACCCATCAGAAAAGTGCACATGAACACACAGCGACCTGCTCCTGCACCCATCAGAGCAGTGCACATGGACACACAGTCACCTTTTCCTACACCCATCAGAGCATTGCACATGGACACACAGTCACCTGTTCCTGCACCCATCAGAACAGTGCACATGGACACACAGTCACCTGCTCCTGCACCCGTCAGAGCAGTGCACATGGACACACAGTCACCTGTTCCTGCACCCATCAGAGCATTGCACATGGACACACAGTCACCTTTTCCTACACTCATCAGAGCAGTGCACATGGACACACAGTCACCTGTTCCTGCACCCATCAGAACAGTGCACATGGACACAGAGTCACCTGTTCCTGCACCCATCAGAACAGTGCACATGGACACACAGTCACCTGTTCCTGCACCCATCAGAACAGTGCACATGGACACAGAGTCACCTGTTCCTGCACCCATCAGAGCAGTGCACATGGACACACAGTCACCTGTTCCTGCACCCATCAGAACAGTGCACATGGACACACAGTCACCTGTTCCTGCACCCATCGGAACAGTGCACATGGACACACAGCCACCTGTTCCTGCACCCATCAGAGCAGTGCACATGGACACACAGTCACCTGTTCCTGCACCCATCAGAGCAGTGCACATGGACACACAGTCACCTGTTCCTGCACCCATCAGAGCAGTGCACATGGACAGACAGTCACCTGCTCCTACACGCATCAGAGCGGTGCACATGGACACACAGCCACCTGTACCTGCACCCATCAGAGCAGTGCTCATGGGCACATAGCCACCTGTTCCTGCACCCATCAGAGCAGTGAACATGGACACACAGCCACCTGTTCCTGCACCCATCAGAGCCGTGCACATGGACACATAGTCAACTGTTCCTGCAGCCATCAGAGCGGTGCACATGGACATACAGCCACCCGGTCCTGCACCCATCAGAGCCGTACACATGGACATACAGCTACCTGTTCCTTCACCCATCAGAGCAGTGCACATGGACACACAGCCACCTGTTCCTGCACCCATCCGAGCAGTGCACATGGACACACAGTCACATGTTCCTTCACGTATCAGAGCAGTGCACATGGACACACAGTCACCTGTTCCTTCACGTATCAGAGCAGTGCACATGGACACACAGTCACCTGTTCCTGCACCCATAAGAGCAGTACACATGGACAAACAGCTACCTGTTCCTTCACGTATCAGAGCAGTGCACATGGACACACAGCCACCTGTTCCTGCATCCATCAGAGCAGTGCACATGGGCACACAGTCACCTGTTCCTGCACCCATCAGAACAGTGCACATGGACACGCAGCCACCTGTTCCTGCACCCATCAGAACAGTGCACATGGACACACAGCCACCTGTTCCTGCACCCATTAGAGCAGTGCACATGGACACACAGTCACCTGTTCCTGCACCCATCAGACCAGTGCACATGGACATCCAGCCAACTGTTCCTGCACCCATCAGAGCAGTGCACATGGACACACAGTCACCTGTTCCTGCACCCATCAGAGCAGTGCACATGGACTCACAGTCACCTGTTCCTGCCCCATCAGAGCAGTGCACATGGACACACAGTCACCTGTTCCTGCACCCATCAGAGCAGTGCACATGGACAACCAGCCAACTGTTCCTGCACCCATCAGAGCAGTGCACATGGACACACAGTCACCTGTTCCTGCACCCATCAGAGCAGTGCACATGGACACACAGTCACCTGTTCCTGCACCCATCAGAGCAGTGCACATGGACACTCAGCCACCTATTCCTGAACCCATCAGAGCAGTGCACATGGACACACAGTCACCTGTTCCTGCACCCATCAGAGCAGTGCAGATGGACAAACAGTCACCTGTTCCTGCACCCATCAGAGCAGTGCAGATGGACACACAGTCACCTGTTCCTGCACCCATCAGAGCAGTGCACATGGACACACAGCCACCTGTTCCTGCACCCATCAGAGCAGTGCACATGGACACACAGCCAACTGTTCCTGCACCCATCAGAGCAGTGCACATGGATACACAGCCACCTGTTCCTGCACCCATCAGAGCAGTGCAGATGGACACACAGCCACCTTTTCCTGCACCCATCAGAGCAGTGCACATGGACACACAGTCACCTGTTCCTGCACCCATCAGAGCAGTGCACATGGACACACAGCCACCTGTTCCTGCACCCATCAGAGCAGTGCACATGGACACACAGCCACCTACTCCTGCACACATCAGAGCAGTCCACATGGACATACAGCCACCTGTTCCTGCACCCATCAGAGCAGTGCACATGGACACACAGCCACCTGTTCCTGCACCCATCAGAGCAGTGCACATGGACACACAGCCACCTGTTCCTGCACCCATCAGAGCAGTGCACATGGACACACAGCCACCTGTTCCTGCACCCATCAGAGCAGTGCACATGGACATACAGCCACCTGTTCCTGCACCCATCAGAGCAGTGCACATGGACACACAGCCACCTGTTCCTGCACACATCAGAACAGTGCACATGGACATTCAGCCACCTGATCCTGCACCCATCAGAGCAGTGCACATGGATCCACAGCCACCTGTTCCTGCACCCATCAGAACAGTGCACATGGACACACAGCCACCTGTTCCTGCACCCATTGGAGCATTGCACATGGACACACAGCCAACTGTTCGAGCACGCAACAGGGCAGTGCACATGGACACACAGCCACCTGTACCTGCAACCATCAGAGCCGTGCACATGGACACACAGTTACCTGTTCCTGCAACCATCAGAGGCGTGCACATGGACACACAGTAACCTGTTCCTGCAACCATCAGAGGCGTGCACATGGACACACAGTCACCTGTTCCTGCACCCATCAGAGCCGTGCACATGGACACACAGCCACCTGTTCCTGCACCCATCAGAGCACTGCACATGGACACACAGTCACCTGTTCCTGCACCCTTCAGAGCAGTGCACATGGATACAATGTCACCTGTTCCTGCACCCATCAGAGCAGTGCACATGGACACACAGCCACTGCTCCTGCACCCATCAGAGCAGTGCACATGGACACACAGTCACCTGTTCCTGCACCCATCAGAACAGTGCACATGGACACACAGTCACCTGTTCCTGCACCCATCAGAACAGTGCACATGGACACAGAGTCACCTGTTCCTGCACCCATCAGAGCAGTGCACATGGACACACAATCACCTGTTCCTGCACCCATCAGAACAGTGCACATGGACACACAGTCACCTGTTCCTGCACCCATCAGAACAGTGCACATGGACACACAGCCACCTGTTCCTGCACCCATCAGAGCAGTGCACATGGACACACAGTCACCTGTTCCTGCACCCAGCAGAGCAGTGCACATGGACACACAGTCACCTGTTCCTGCACCCATCAGAGCAGTGCACATGGACAGACAGTCACCTGCTCCTACACGCATCAGAGCGGTGCACATGGACACACAGCCACCTGTACCTGCACCCATCAGAGCAGTGCACATGGACACACAGCCACCTGTTCCTGCACCCATCAGAGCAGTGCAGATGGACACACAGCCACCTGTTCCTGCACACATCAGAGCAGTGCACATGGACACACAGTCACCTGTTCCTGCACCCATCAGAGCAGTGCACATGGACACACAGCCACCTGTTCCTGCACCCATCAGAGCAGTGCACATGGACACACAGCCACCTATTCCTGCACCCATCAGAGCAGTGCACATGGACATACAGCCACCTGTTCCTGCAACCATCAGAGGCGTGCACATGGACACACAGTCACCTGTTCCTGCACCCATTAGAGCCGTGCACATGGACACACAGCCAGCTGTTCCTGCACCCATCAGAGCACTGCACATGGACACACAGTCATCTGTTCCTGCATCCTTCAGAGCAGTGCACATGGATACAAAGTCACCTGTTCCTGCACCATCAGAGCAGTGCACATGGACACACAGTCACCTGTTCCTGCACCCATCAGAAAAGTGCACATGAACACACAGCGACCTGCTCCTGCACCCATCAGAGCAGTGCACATGGACACACAGTCACCTTTTCCTACACCCATCAGAGCATTGCACATGGACACACAGTCACCTGTTCCTGCACCCATCAGAACAGTGCACATGGACACACAGTCACCTGCTCCTGCACCCGTCAGAGCAGTGCACATGGACACACAGTCACCTGTTCCTGCACCCATCAGAGCATTACACATGGACACACAGTCACCTTTTCCTACACTCATCAGAGCAGTGCACATGGACACACAGTCACCTGTTCCTGCACCCATCAGAACAGTGCACATGGACACAGAGTCACCTGTTCCTGCACCCATCAGAACAGTGCACATGGACACACAGTCACCTGTTCCTGCACCCATCAGAACAGTGCACATGGACACAGAGTCACCTGTTCCTGCACCCATCAGAGCAGTGCACATGGACACACAGTCACCTGTTCCTGCACCCATCAGAACAGTGCACATGGACACACAGTCACCTGTTCCTGCACCCATCGAACAGTGCACATGGACACACAGCCACCTGTTCCTGCACCCATCAGAGCAGTGCACATGGACACACAGTCACCTGTTCCTGCACCCATCAGAGCAGTGCACATGGACACACAGTCACCTGTTCCTGCACCCATCAGAGCAGTGCACATGGACAGACAGCCACCTGTACCTGCACCCATCAGAGCAGTGCTCATGGGCACATAGCCACCTGTTCCTGCACCCATCAGAGCAGTGCTCATGGGCACATAGCCACCTGTTCCTGCACCCATCAGAGCAGTGAACATGGACACACAGCCACCTGTTCCTGCACCCATCAGAGCCGTGCACATGGACACATAGTCAACTGTTCCTGCATCCATCAGAGCGGTGCACATGGACATACAGCCACCCGGTCCTGCACCCATCAGAGCCGTACACATGGACATACAGCTACCTGTTCCTTCACCCATCAGAGCAGTGCACATGGACACACAGCCACCTGTTCCTGCACCCATCCGAGCAGTGCACATGGACACACAGTCACATGTTCCTTCACGTATCAGAGCAGTGCACATGGACACACAGTCACCTGTTCCTGCACCCATAAGAGCCGTACACATGGACAAACAGCTACCTGTTCCTTCACGTATCAGAGCAGTGCACATGGACACACAGCCACCTGTTCCTGCATCCATCAGAGCAGTGCACATGGGCACACAGTCACCTGTTCCTGCACCCATCAGAACAGTGCACATGGACATGCAGCCACCTGTTCCTGCACCCATCAGAACAGTGCACATGGACACACAGCCACCTGTTCCTGCACCCATTAGAGCAGTGCACATGGACACACAGTCACCTGTTCCTGCACCCATCAGACCAGTGCACATGGACATCCAGCCAACTGTTCCTGCACCCATCAGAGCAGTGCACATGGACACACAGTCACCTGTTCCTGCACCCATCAGAGCAGTGCACATGGACTCACAGTCACCTGTTCCTGCACCCATCAGAGCAGTGCACATGGACACACAGTCACCTGTTCCTGCACCCATCAGAGCAGTGCACATGGACATCCAGCCAACTGTTCCTGCACCCATCAGAGCAGTGCACATGGACACACAGTCACCTGTTCCTGCACCCATCAGAGCAGTGCACATGGACACACAGTCACCTGTTCCTGCACCCATCAGAGCAGTGCACATGGACACTCAGCCACCTATTCCTGAACCCATCAGAGCAGTGCACATGGACACACAGTCACCTGTTCCTGCACCCATCAGAGCAGTGCAGATGGACAAACAGTCACCTGTTCCTGCACCCATCAGAGCAGTGCAGATGGACACACAGTCACCTGTTCCTGCACCCATCAGAGCAGTGCACATGGACACACAGCCACCTGTTCCTGCACCCATCAGAGCAGTGCACATGGACACACAGCCAACTGTTCCTGCACCCATCAGAGCAGTGCACATGGACACACAGCCACCTGTTCCTGCACCCATTGGAGCATTGCACATGGACACACAGCCAACTGTTCGAGCACGCAACAGGGCAGTGCACATGGACACACAGCCACCTGTTCCTGCAACCATCAGAGCCGTGCACATGGACACACAGTTACCTGTTCCTGCAACCATCAGAGGCGTGCACATGGACACACAGTAACCTGTTCCTGCAACCATCAGAGGCGTGCACATGGACACACAGTCACCTGTTCCTGCACCCATCAGAGCCGTGCACATGGACACACAGCCACCTGTTCCTGCACCCATCAGAGCACTGCACATGGACACACAGTCACCTGTTCCTGCACCCTTCAGAGCAGTGCACATGGATACAATGTCACCTGTTCCTGCTCCCATCAGAGCAGTGCACATGGACACACAGCCACCTGCTCCTGCACCCATCAGAGCAGTGCACATGGACACACAGTCACCTGTTCCTGCACCCATCAGAACAGTGCACATGGACACACAGTCACCTGTTCCTGCACCCATCAGAACAGTGCACATGGACACAGCGTCACCTGTTCCTGCACCCATCAGAGCAGTGCACATGGACACACAGCCACCTGTTCCTGCACCCATCAGAGCAGTGCACATGGACACACAGTCACCTGTTCCTGCACCCATCAGAGCAGTGCACATGGACACACAGCCACGTGTTCCTGCACCCATCAGAGCAGTGCACATGGACACACAGCCACCTGTTCCTGCACCCATCAGAGCAGTGCACATGGACATACAGCCACCTGTTCCTGCAACCATCAGAGGCGTGCACATGGACACACAGTCACCTGTTCCTGCACCCATTAGAGCCGTGCACATGGACACACAGCCAGCTGTTCCTGCACCCATCAGAGCACTGCACATGGACACACAGTCATCTGTTCCTGCATCCTTCAGAGCAGTGCACATCGATACAAAGTCACCTGTTCCTGCACCATCAGAGCATTGCACATGGACACACAGTCACCTGTTCCTGCACCCATCAGAAAAGTGCACATGAACACACAGCGACCTGCTCCTGCACCCATCAGAGCAGTGCACATGGACACACAGTCACCTTTTCCTACACCCATCAGAGCATTGCACATGGACACACAGTCAGCTGTTCCTGCACCCATCAGAACAGTGCACATGGACACACAGTCACCTGCTCCTGCACCCGACAGAGCAGTGCACATGGACACACAGTCACCTGTTCCTGCACCCATCAGAGCATTGCAAATGGACACACAGCCACCTGTTCCTGCACCCATCAGAGCACTGCACATGGACACACAGTCACCTGTTCCTGCACCCTTCAGAGCAGTGCACATGGATACAATGTCACCTGTTCCTGCACCATCAGAGCAGTGCACATGGACACACAGTCACCTGTTCCTGCACCCATCAGAAAAGTGCACATGAACACACAGCGACCTGCTCCTGCACCCATCAGAGCAGTGCACATGGACACACAGTCACCTTTTCCTACACCCATCAGAGCATTGCACATGGACACACAGTCACCTGTTCCTGCACCCATCAGAACAGTGCACATGGACACACAGTCACCTGCTCCTGCACCCGTCAGAGCAGTGCACATGGACACACAGTCACCTGTTCCTGCACCCATCAGAGCATTGCACATGGACACACAGTCACCTTTTCCTACACTCATCAGAGCAGTGCACATGGACACACAGTCACCTGTTCCTGCACCCATCAGAACAGTGCACATGGACACAGAGTCACCTGTTCCTGCACCCATCAGAACAGTGCACATGGACACACAGTCACCTGTTCCTGCACCCATCAGAACAGTGCACATGGACACACAGTCACCTGTTCCTGCACCCATCAGAGCAGTGCACATGGACACACAGTCACCTGTTCCTGCACCCATCAGAACAGTGCACATGGACACACAGTCACCTGTTCCTGCACCCATCGGAACAGTGCACATGGACACACAGCCACCTGTTCCTGCACCCATCAGAGCAGTGCACATGGACACACAGTCACCTGTTCCTGCACCAATCAGAGCAGTGCACATGGACACACAGTCACCTGTTCCTGCACCCATCAGAGCAGTGCACATGGACAGACAGTCACCTGCTCCTACACGCATCAGAGCGGTGCACATGGACACACAGTCACCTGTTCCTGCACCCATCAGAGCAGTGCTCATGGGCACATAGCCACCTGTTCCTGCACCCATCAGAGCAGTGAACATGGACACACAGCCACCTGTTCCTGCACCCATCAGAGCCGTGCACATGGACACATAGTCAACTGTTCCTGCAGCCATCAGAGCGGTGCACATGGACATACAGCCACCCGGTCCTGCACCCATCAGAGCCGTACACATGGACATACAGCTACCTGTTCCTTCACCCATCAGAGCAGTGCACATGGACACACAGCCACCTGTTCCTGCACCCATCCGAGCAGTGCACATGGACACACAGTCACATGTTCCTTCACGTATCAGAGCAGTGCACATGGACACACAGTCACCTGTTCCTTCATGTATCAGAGCAGTGCACATGGACACACAGTCACCTGTTCCTGCACCCATAAGAGCAGTACACATGGACAAACAGCTACCTGTTCCTTCACGTATCAGAGCAGTGCACATGGACACACAGCCACCTGTTCCTGCATCCATCAGAGCAGTGCACATGGGCACACAGTCACCTGTTCCTGCACCCATCAGAACAGTGCACATGGACACGCAGCCACCTGTTCCTGCACCCATCAGAACAGTGCACATGGACACACAGCCACCTGTTCCTGCACCCATTAGAGCAGTGCACATGGACACACAGTCACCTGTTCCTGCACCCATCAGACCAGTGCACATGGACATCCAGCCAACTGTTCCTGCACCCATCAGAGCAGTGCACATGGACACACAGTCACCTGTTCCTGCACCCATCAGAGCAGTGCACATGGACTCACAGTCACCTGTTCCTGCCCCATCAGAGCAGTGCACATGGACACACAGTCACCTGTTCCTGCACCCATCAGAGCAGTGCACATGGACACACAGCCACCTGTTCCTGCACCCATCAGAGCAGTGCACATGGACACACAGCCACCTGTTCCTGCACCCATCAGAGCAGTGCACATGGACATACAGCCACTTGTTCCTGCAACCATCAGAGGCGTGCACATGGACACACAGTCACCTGTTCCTGCACCCATTAGAGCCGTGCACATGGACACACAGCCAGCTGTTCCTGCACCCATCAGAGCACTGCACATGGACACACAGTCATCTGTTCCTGCATCCTTCAGAGCAGTGCACATGGATACAAAGTCACCTGTTCCTGCACCATCAGAGCAGTGCACATGGACACACAGTCACCTGTTCCTGCACCCATCAGAAAAGTGCACATGAACACACAGCGACCTGCTCCTGCACCCATCAGAGCAGTGCACATGGACACACAGTCACCTTTTCCTACACCCATCAGAGCATTGCACATGGACACACAGTCACCTGTTCCTGCACCCATCAGAACAGTGCACATGGACACACAGTCACCTGCTCCTGCACCCGTCAGAGCAGTGCACATGGACACACAGTCACCTGTTCCTGCACCCATCAGAGCATTGCACATGGACACACAGTCACCTTTTCCTACACTCATCAGAGCAGTGCACATGGACACACAGTCACCTGTTCCTGCACCCATCAGAACAGTGCACATGGACACAGAGTCACCTGTTCCTGCACCCATCAGAACAGTGCACATGGACACACAGTCACCTGTTCCTGCACCCATCAGAACAGTGCACATGGACACAGAGTCACCTGTTCCTGCACCCATCAGAGCAGTGCACATGGACACACAGTCACCTGTTCCTGCACCCATCAGAACAGTGCACATGGACACACAGTCACCTGTTCCTGCACCCATCGGAACAGTGCACATGGACACACAGCCACCTGTTCCTGCACCCATCAGAGCAGTGCACATGGACACACAGTCACCTGTTCCTGCACCCATCAGAGCAGTGCACATGGACACACAGTCACCTGTTCCTGCACCCATCAGAGCAGTGCACATGGACAGACAGTCACCTGCTCCTACACGCATCAGAGCGGTGCACATGGACACACAGTCACCTGTTCCTGCACCCATCAGAGCAGTGTTCATGGGCACATAGCCACCTGTTCCTGCACCCATCAGAGCAGTGAACATGGACACACAGCCACCTGTTCCTGCACCCATCAGAGCCGTGCACATGGACACATAGTCAACTGTTCCTGCAGCCATCAGAGCGGTGCACATGGACATACAGCCACCCGGTCCTGCACCCATCAGAGCCGTACACATGGACATACAGCTACCTGTTCCTTCACCCATCAGAGCAGTGCACATGGACACACAGCCACCTGTTCCTGCACCCATCCGAGCAGTGCACATGGACACACAGTCACATGTTCCTTCACGTATCAGAGCAGTGCACATGGACACACAGTCACCTGTTCCTTCACGTATCAGAGCAGTGCACATGGACACACAGTCACCTGTTCCTGCACCCATAAGAGCAGTACACATGGACAAACAGCTACCTGTTCCTTCACGTATCAGAGCAGTGCACATGGACACACAGCCACCTGTTCCTGCATCCATCAGAGCAGTGCACATGGGCACACAGTCACCTGTTCCTGCACCCATCAGAACAGTGCACATGGACACGCAGCCACCTGTTCCTGCACCCATCAGAACAGTGCACATGGACACACAGCCACCTGTTCCTGCACCCATTAGAGCAGTGCACATGGACACACAGTCACCTGTTCCTGCACCCATCAGACCAGTGCACATGGACATCCAGCCAACTGTTCCTGCACCCATCAGAGCAGTGCACATGGACACACAGTCACCTGTTCCTGCACCCATCAGAGCAGTGCACATGGACTCACAGTCACCTGTTCCTGCCCCATCAGAGCAGTGCACATGGACACACAGTCACCTGTTCCTGCACCCATCAGAGCAGTGCACATGGACAACCAGCCAACTGTTCCTGCACCCATCAGAGCAGTGCACATGGACACACAGTCACCTGTTCCTGCACCCATCAGAGCAGTGCACATGGACACACAGTCACCTGTTCCTGCACACATCAGAGCAGTGCACATGGACACTCAGCCACCTATTCCTGAACCCATCAGAGCAGTGCACAGGGACACACAGTCACCTGTTCCTGCACCCATCAGAGCAGTGCAGATGGACAAACAGTCACCTGTTCCTGCACCCATCAGAGCAGTGCAGATGGACACACAGTCACCTGTTCCTGCACCCATCAGAGCAGTGCACATGGACACACAGCCACCTGTTCCTGCACCCATCAGAGCAGTGCACATGGACACACAGCCAACTGTTCCTGCACCCATCAGAGCAGTGCACATGGACACACAGCCACCTGTTCCTGCACCCATCAGATCAGTGCAGATGGACACACAGCCACCTGTTCCTGCACCCATCAGAGCAGTGCACATGGACACACAGCCACCTGTTCCTGCACCCATCAGAGCAGTGCACATGGACACACAGCCACCTACTCCTGCACACATCAGAGCAGTCCACATGGACATACAGCCACCTGTTCCTGCACCCATCAGAGCAGTGCACATGGACACACAGCCACCTGTTCCTGCACCCATCAGAGCAGTGCACATGGACACACAGCCACCTGTTCCTGCACCCATCAGAGCAGTGCACATGGACACACAGCCACCTGTTCCTGCACCCATCAGAGCAGTGCACATGGACATACAGCCACCTGTTCCTGCACCCATCAGAGCAGTGCACATGGACACACAGCCACCTGTTCCTGCACACATCAGAACAGTGCACATGGACATTCAGCCACCTGATCCTGCACCCATCAGAGCAGTGCACATGGATCCACAGCCACCTGTTCCTGCACCCATCAGAACAGTGCACATGGACACACAGCCACCTGTTCCTGCACCCATTGGAGCATTGCACATGGACACACAGCCAACTGTTCGAGCACGCAACAGGGCAGTGCACATGGACACACAGCCACCTGTACCTGCAACCATCAGAGCCGTGCACATGGACACACAGTTACCTGTTCCTGCAACCATCAGAGGCGTGCACATGGACACACAGTAACCTGTTCCTGCAACCATCAGAGGCGTGCACATGGACACACAGTCACCTGTTCCTGCACCCATCAGAGCCGTGCACATGGACACACAGCCACCTGTTCCTGCACCCATCAGAGCACTGCACATGGACACACAGTCACCTGTTCCTGCACCCTTCAGAGCAGTGCACATGGATACAATGTCACCTGTTCCTGCACCCATCAGAGCAGTGCACATGGACACACAGCCACCTGCTCCTGCACCCATCAGAGCAGTGCACATGGACACACAGTCACCTGTTCCTGCACCCATCAGAACAGTGCACATGGACACACAGTCACCTGTTCCTGCACCCATCAGAACAGTGCACATGGACACAGAGTCACCTGTTCCTGCACCCATCAGAGCAGTGCACATGGACACACAATCACCTGTTCCTGCACCCATCAGAACAGTGCACATGGACACACAGTCACCTGTTCCTGCACCCATCAGAACAGTGCTCATGGACACACAGCCACCTGTTCCTGCACCCATCAGAGCAGTGCACATGGACACACAGTCACCTGTTCCTGCACCCAGCAGAGCAGTGCACATGGACACACAGTCACCTGTTCCTGCACCCATCAGAGCAGTGCACATGGACAGACAGTCACCTGCTCCTACACGCATCAGAGCGGTGCACATGGACACACAGCCACCTGTACCTGCACCCATCAGAGCAGTGCACATGGACACACAGCCACCTGTTCCTGCACCCATCAGAGCAGTGCAGATGGACACACAGCCACCTGTTCCTGCACACATCAGAGCAGTGCACATGGACACACAGTCACCTGTTCCTGCACCCATCAGAGCAGTGCACATGGACACACAGCCACCTGTTCCTTCACCCATCAGAGCAGTGCACATGGACACACAGCCACCTATTCCTGCACCCATCAGAGCAGTCCACATGGACATACAGCCACCTGTTCCTGCAACCATCAGAGGCGTGCACATGGACACACAGTCACCTGTTCCTGCACCCATTAGAGCCGTGCACATGGACACACAGCCAGCTGTTCCTGCACCCATCAGAGCACTGCACATGGACACACAGTCATCTGTTCCTGCATCCTTCAGAGCAGTGCACATGGATACAAAGTCACCTGTTCCTGCACCATCAGAGCAGTGCACATGGACACACAGTCACCTGTTCCTGCACCCATCAGAAAAGTGCACATGAACACACAGCGACCTGCTCCTGCACCCATCAGATCAGTGCAGATGGACACACAGCCACCTGTTCCTGCACCCATCAGAGCAGTGCACATGGACACACAGCCACCTGTTCCTGCACCCATCAGAGCAGTGCACATGGACACACAGCCACCTACTCCTGCACACATCAGAGCAGTCCACATGGACATACAGCCACCTGTTCCTGCACCCATCAGAGCAGTGCACATGGACACACAGCCACCTGTTCCTGCACCCATCAGAGCAGTGCACATGGACACACAGCCACCTGTTCCTGCACCCATCAGAGCAGTGCACATGGACACACAGCCACCTGTTCCTGCACCCATCAGAGCAGTGCACATGGACATACAGCCACCTGTTCCTGCACCCATCAGAGCAGTGCACATGGACACACAGCCACCTGTTCCTGCACACATCAGAACAGTGCACATGGACATTCAGCCACCTGATCCTGCACCCATCAGAGCAGTGCACATGGATCCACAGCCACCTGTTCCTGCACCCATCAGAACAGTGCACATGGACACACAGCCACCTGTTCCTGCACCCATTGGAGCATTGCACATGGACACACAGCCAACTGTTCGAGCACGCAACAGGGCAGTGCACATGGACACACAGCCACCTGTACCTGCAACCATCAGAGCCGTGCACATGGACACACAGTTACCTGTTCCTGCAACCATCAGAGGCGTGCACATGGACACACAGTAACCTGTTCCTGCAACCATCAGAGGCGTGCACATGGACACACAGCCACCTGTTCCTGCACCCATCAGAGCACTGCACATGGACACACAGTCACCTGTTCCTGCACCCTTCAGAGCAGTGCACATGGATACAATGTCACCTGTTCCTGCACCCATCAGAGCAGTGCACATGGACACACAGCCACCTGCTCCTGCACCCATCAGAGCAGTGCACATGGACACACAGTCACCTGTTCCTGCACCCATCAGAACAGTGCACATGGACACACAGTCACCTGTTCCTGCACCCATCAGAACAGTGCACATGGACACAGAGTCACCTGTTCCTGCACCCATCAGAGCAGTGCACATGGACACACAATCACCTGTTCCTGCACCCATCAGAACAGTGCACATGGACACACAGTCACCTGTTCCTGCACCCATCAGAACAGTGCACATGGACACACAGCCACCTGTTCCTGCACCCATCAGAGCAGTGCACATGGACACACAGTCACCTGTTCCTGCACCCAGCAGAGCAGTGCACATGGACACACAGTCACCTGTTCCTGCACCCATCAGAGCAGTGCACATGGACAGACAGTCACCTGCTCCTACACGCATCAGAGCGGTGCACATGGACACACAGCCACCTGTACCTGCACCCATCAGAGCAGTGCACATGGACACACAGCCACCTGTTCCTGCACCCATCAGAGCAGTGCAGATGGACACACAGCCACCTGTTCCTGCACACATCAGAGCAGTGCACATGGACACACAGTCACCTGTTCCTGCACCCATCAGAGCAGTGCACATGGACACACAGCCACCTGTTCCTGCACCCATCAGAGCAGTGCACATGGACACACAGCCACCTATTCCTGCACCCATCAGAGCAGTGCACATGGACATACAGCCACCTGTTCCTGCAACCATCAGAGGCGTGCACATGGACACACAGTCACCTGTTCCTGCACCCATTAGAGCCGTGCACATGGACACACAGCCAGCTGTTCCTGCACCCATCAGAGCACTGCACATGGACACACAGTCATCTGTTCCTGCATCCTTCAGAGCAGTGCACATGGATACAAAGTCACCTGTTCCTGCACCATCAGAGCAGTGCACATGGACACACAGTCACCTGTTCCTGCACCCATCAGAAAAGTGCACATGAACACACAGCGACCTGCTCCTGCACCCATCAGAGCAGTGCACATGGACACACAGTCACCTTTTCCTACACCCATCAGAGCATTGCACATGGACACACAGTCACCTGTTCCTGCACCCATCAGAACAGTGCACATGGACACACAGTCACCTGCTCCTGCACCCGTCAGAGCAGTGCACATGGACACACAGTCACCTGTTCCTGCACCCATCAGAGCATTGCACATGGACACACAGTCACCTTTTCCTACACTCATCAGAGCAGTGCACATGGACACACAGTCACCTGTTCCTGCACCCATCAGAACAGTGCACATGGACACAGAGTCACCTGTTCCTGCACCCATCAGAACAGTGCACATGGACACACAGTCACCTGTTCCTGCACCCATCAGAACAGTGCACATGGACACAGAGTCACCTGTTCCTGCACCCATCAGAGCATTGCACATGGACACACAGTCACCTGTTCCTGCACCCATCAGAACAGTGCACATGGACACACAGTCACCTGTTCCTGCACCCATCGGAACAGTGCACATGGACACACAGCCACCTGTTCCTGCACCCATCAGAGCAGTGCACATGGACACACAGTCACCTGTTCCTGCACCCATCAGAGCAGTGCACATGGACACACAGTCACCTGTTCCTGCACCCATCAGAGCAGTGCACATGGACAGACAGCCACCTGTACCTGCACCCATCAGAGCAGTGCTCATGGGCACATAGCCACCTGTTCCTGCACCCATCAGAGCAGTGCTCATGGGCACATAGCCACCTGTTCCTGCACCCATCAAAGCAGTGAACATGGACACACAGCCACCTGTTCCTGCACCCATCAGAGCCGTGCACATGGACACATAGTCAACTGTTCCTGCAGCCATCAGAGCGGTGCACATGGACATACAGCCACCCGGTCCTGCACCCATCAGAGCCGTACACATGGACATACAGCTACCTGTTCCTTCACCCATCAGAGCAGTGCACATGGACACACAGCCACCTGTTCCTGCACCCATCCGAGCAGTGCACATGGACACACAGTCACATGTTCCTTCACGTATCAGAGCAGTGCACATGGACACACAGTCACCTGTTCCTTCACGTATCAGAGCAGTGCACATGGACACACAGTCACCTGTTCCTGCACCCATAAGAGCCGTAAACATGGACAAACAGCTACCTGTTCCTTCACGTATCAGAGCAGTGCACATGGACACACAGCCACCTGTTCCTGCATCCATCAGAGCAGTGCACATGGGCACACAGTCACCTGTTCCTGCACCCATCAGAACAGTGCACATGGACACGCAGCCACCTGTTCCTGCACCCATCAGAACAGTGCACATGGACACACAGCCACCTGTTCCTGCACCCATCAGAGCAGTGCACATGGACACACAGTCACCTGTTCCTGCACCCATCAGACCAGTGCACATGGACATCCAGCCAACTGTTCCTGCACCCATCAGAGCAGTGCACATGGACACACAGTCACCTGTTCCTGCACCCATCAGAGCAGTGCACATGGACTCACAGTCACCTGTTCCTGCACCCATCAGAGCAGTGCACATGGACACACAGTCACCTGTTCCTGCACCCATCAGAGCAGTGCACATGGACATCCAGCCAACTGTTCCTGCACCCATCAGAGCAGTGCACATGGACACACAGTCACCTGTTCCTGCACCCATCAGAGCAGTGCACATGGACACACAGTCAACTGTTCCTGCACCCATCAGAGCAGTGCACATGGACACTCAGCCACCTATTCCTGAACCCATCAGAGCAGTGCACATGGACACACAGTCACCTGTTCCTGCACCCATCAGAGCAGTGCAGATGGACAAACAGTCACCTGTTCCTGCACCCATCAGAGCAGTGCAGATGGACACACAGTCACCTGTTCCTGCACCCATCAGAGCAGTGCACATGGACACACAGCCACCTGTTCCTGCACCCATCAGAGCAGTGCACATGGACACACAGCCAACTGTTCCTGCACCCATCAGAGCAGTGCACATGGACACACAGCCACCTGTTCCTGCACCCATCAGAGCAGTGCAGATGGACACACAGCCACCTGTTCCTGCACCCATCAGAGCAGTGCACATGGACACACAGTCACCTGTTCCTGCACCCATCAGAGCAGTGCACATGGACACACAGCCACCTGTTCCTGCACCCATCAGAGCAGTGCACATGGACACACAGCCACCTACTCCTGCACACATCAGAGCAGTCCACATGGACATACAGCCACCTGTTCCTGCACCCATCAGAGCAGTGCACATGGACACACAGCCACCTGTTCCTGCACCCATCAGAGCAGTGCACATGGACACACAGCCACCTGTTCCTGCACCCATCAGAGCAGTGCACATGGACACACAGCCACCTGTTCCTGCACCCATCAGAGCAGTGCACATGGACATACAGCCACCTGTTCCTGCACCCATCAGAGCAGTGCACATGGACACACAGCCACCTGTTCCTGCACACATCAGAACAGTGCACATGGACATTCAGCCACCTGATCCTGCACCCATCAGAGCAGTGCACATGGATCCACAGCCACCTGTTCCTGCACCCATCAGAACAGTGCACATGGACACACAGCCACCTGTTCCTGCACCCATTGGAGCATTGCACATGGACACACAGCCAACTGTTCGAGCACGCAACAGGGCAGTGCACATGGACACACAGCCACCTGTTCCTGCAACCATCAGAGCCGTGCACATGGACACACAGTTACCTGTTCCTGCAACCATCAGAGGCGTGCACATGGACACACAGTAACCTGTTCCTGCAACCATCAGAGGCGTGCACATGGACACACAGTCACCTGTTCCTGCACCCATCAGAGCCGTGCACATGGACACACAGCCACCTGTTCATGCACCCATCAGAGCACTGCACATGGACACACAGTCACCTGTTCCTGCACCCTTCAGAGCAGTGCACATGGATACAATGTCACCTGTTCCTGCACCCATCAGAGCAGTGCACATGGACACACAGCCACCTGCTCCTGCACCCATCAGAGCAGTGCACATGGACACACAGTCACCTGTTCCTGCACCCATCAGAACAGTGCACATGGACACATTGTCACCTGTTCCTGCACCCATCAGAACAGTGCACATGGACACAGAGTCACCTGTTCCTGCACCCATCAGAGCAGTGCACATGGACACACAATCACCTGTTCCTGCACCCATCAGAACAGTGCACATGGACACACAGTCACCTGTTCCTGCACCCATCAGAACAGTGCACATGGACACACAGCCACCTGTTCCTGCACCCATCAGAGCAGTGCACATGGACACACAGTCACCTGTTCCTGCACCCATCAGAGCAGTGCACATGGACACACAGTCACCTGTTCCTGCACCCATCAGAGCAGTGCACATGGACAGTCACCTGCTCCTACACGCATCAGAGCGGTGCACATGGACACACAGCCACCTGTACCTGCACCCATCAGAGCAGTGCACATGGGCACATAGCCACCTGTTCCTGCACCCATCAGAGCAGTGAACGTGGACACAAAGTCACCTGTTCCTGCACCCATCAGAGCAGTGAACGTGGACACACAGTCACCTGTTCCTGCACCCATCAGAGCAGTGCACATGGACACACAGCCACCTGTTCCTGCACCCATCAGAGCCGTGCACATGGACACATAGTCACCTGTTCCTGCAGCCATCAGAGCGGTGCACATGGGCATACAGCCACCCGTTCCTGCACCCATCAGAGCTGTACACATGGACATACAGCAACCTGTTCCTTCACCCATCAGAGCAGTGCACATGGACACACAGCCACCAGTTCCTGCACCCATCCGAGCAGTGCACATGGACACACAGTCACCTGTTCCTTCACGTATCAGAGCAGTGCACATGGACACTCAGCCACCTGTGCCTGCACCCATCAGAGCAGTGCACATGGACACACAGTCACCTGTTCCTGCACCCATCAGAGCAGTGCAGATGGACAAACAGTCACCTGTTCCTGCACCCATCAGAGCAGTGCAGATGGACACACAGTCACCTGTTCCTGCACCCATCAGAGCTGTACACATGGACACACAGCCACCTGTTCCTGCATCCATCAGAGCAGTGCACATGGACACACAGCCACCTGTTCCTGCACCCATCAGAGCAGTGCAGATGGACACACAGCCACCTGTTCCTGCACTCATCAGAGCAGTGCACATGGACACACAGTCACCTGTTCCTGCACCCATCAGAGCAGTGCACATGGACACTCAGCCACCTGTTCCTGCACCCATCAGAGCAGTGCACATGGACACACAGTCACCTGTTCCTGCACCCATCAGAGCAGTGCACATGGACAAACAGTCACCTGTTCCTGCACCCATCAGAGCAGTGCAGATGGACACACAGTCACCTGTTCCTGCACCCATCAGAGCAGTGCACATGGACACACAGCCACCTGTTCCTGCACCCATCAGAGCAGTGCACATGAACACACAGCCACCTGTTGCTGCACCCATCAGAGCAGTGCACATGGACACACAGTCACCTGTTCCTGCACCCATCAGAGCAGTGCACATGGACATTCAGCCACCTGATCCTGCACCCATCAGAGCAGTGCACATGTATCCACAGCCACCTGTTCCTGCACCCATCAGAACAGTGCACATGGACACACAGCCACCTGTTCCAGCACCCATTGGAGCATTGCACATGGACACACAGCCAACTGTTCCAGCACCCAACAGGGCAGTGCACATGGACACACAGCCACCTGTTCCTGCAACCATCAGAGCCGTGCACATGGACACACAGTTACCTGTTCCTGCAACCATCAGAGGCGTGCACATGGACACACAGTCACCTGTTCCTGCAAACATCAGAGGCGTGCACATGGACACACAGTCACCTGTTCCTGCACCCATCAGAGCCGTGCACATGGACACACAGCCACCTGTTCCTGCACCCATCAGAGCACTGCACATGGACACACAGTCACCTGTTCCTGCACCCTTCAGAGCAGTGCACATGGATACAAAGTCACCTGTTCCTGCACCCATCAGAGCAGTGCACATGGACACACAGCGACCTGCTCCTGCACCCATCAGAGCAGTGCACATGGACACACAGTCACATGTTCCTGCACCCATCAGAACACTGCACATGGACACACAGTCACCTGTTCCTGCACCCATCAGAACAGTGCACATGGACACAGTCACCTGTTCCTGCACCCATCAGAGCAGTGCACATGGACACACAGTCACCTGTTCCTGCACCCATCAGAACAGTGCACATGGACACACAGTCACCTGTTCCTGCACCCATCAGAACAGTGCACATGGACACACAGCCACCTGTTCCTGCACCCATCAGAGCAGTGCACATGGACAGACAGTCACCTGCTCCTACACGCATCAGAGCGGTGCACATGGACACACAGCCACCTGTACCTGCACCCATCAGAGCAGTGCACATGGGCACATAGCCACCTGTTCCTGCACCCATCAGAGCAGTGAACGTGGACACAAAGTCACCTGTTCCTGCACCCATCAGAACAGTGCACATGGACACACAGTCACCTGCTCCTTCACGTATCAGAGCAGTGCACATGGACACACAGCCACCTGTACCTGCACCCATCAGAGCAGTGCACATGGACACACAGTCACCTTTTCCTACACCCATCAGAGCAGTGCACATGGACACACAGTCACCTGTTCCTGCACCCATCAGAACAGTGCACATGGACACACAGTCACCTGCTCCTTCACGTATCAGAGCAGTGCACATGGACACACAGTCACCTGTTCCTTCACGTATCAGAGCAGTGCACATGGACACACAGACACCTGTTCCTGCACCCATCAGAGCCGTACACATGGACAAACAGCTACCTGTTCCTTCACGTATCAGAGCAGTGCACATGGACACACAGCCACCTGTTCCTGCATCCATCAGAGCAGTGCACATGGACACACGGTCACCTGTTCCTGCACCCATCAGAACAGTGCACATGGACACGCAGCCACCTGTTCCTGCACCCATCAGAACAGTGCACATGGACACACAGTCACCTGTTCCTGCACCCATCAGAGCTGTGCACATGGACACACAGTCACCTGTTCCTGCACCCATCA
Organism: Heterodontus francisci; assembly: GCF_036365525.1. Lineage (NCBI taxonomy): Eukaryota > Metazoa > Chordata > Chondrichthyes > Heterodontiformes > Heterodontidae > Heterodontus > Heterodontus francisci. The sequence goes on along the minus strand of NC_090375.1, from coordinate 202,348,401 downwards.
GAACAGTGCACATGGACACAGAGTCACCTGTTCCTGCACCCATCAGAACAGTGCACATGGACACACAGTCACCTGCTCCTGCACCCATCAGAGCAGTGCACATGGACACACAGTCACCTGTTCCTGCACCCATCAGAGCATTGCACATGGACACACAGTCACCTTTTCCTACACCCATCAGAGCAGTGCACATGGACACACAGTCACCTGTTCCTGCACCCATCAGAACAGTGCACATGGACACAAAGTCACCTGCTCCTTCACGTATCAGAGCAGTGCACATGGACACACAGTCACCTGTTCCTTCACGTATCAGAGCAGTGCACATGGACACAAAGTCACCTGTTCCTGCACCCATCAGAGCCGTACACATGGACAAACAGCTACCTGTTCCTTCACGTATCAGAGCAGTGCACATGCACACACAGCCACCTGTTCCTGTATCCATCAGAGCAGTGCACATGGACACACGGTCACCTGTTCCTGCACCCATCAGAACAGTGCACATGGACACGCAGCCACCTGTTCCTGCACCCATCAGAACAGTGCACATGGACACACAGCCACCTGTTCCTGCACCCATCAGAGCAGTGCAAATGGACACACATTCACCTGTTCCTGCACCCATCAGAGCAGTGCAGATGGACATCCAGCCAACTGTTCCTGCACCCATCAGAGCAGTGCACATGGACACACAGTCACCTTTTCCTACACCCATCAGAGCAGTGCACATGGACACACAGTCACCTGTTCCTGCACCCATCAGAACAGTGCACATGGACACACAGTCACCTGTTCCTGCACCCATCAGAGCAGTGCACATGGACACACAGTCACCTGTTCCTGCACCCATCAGAACAGTGCACATGGACACACAGCCACCTGTTCCTGCACCCATCAGAGCAGTGCACATGGACACACAGTCACCTGTTCCTGCACCCATCAGAGCAGTGCACATGGACACACAGCCACCTGTTCCTGCACCCATCAGAGCAGTGCACATGGACACACAGTCACCTGTTCCTGCATCCATCAGAGCAGTGCACATGGACACACAGCCACCTGTTCCTGCACCCATCAGAGCAGTGCAGATGGACACACAGCCACCTGTTCCTACACCCATCAGAGCAGTGCACATGGACACACAGCCACCTGTTCCTGCACCCATCAGAGCAGTGCACATGGACACACAGCCACCTGTTCCTGCACCCATCAGAGCAGTGCACATGGACACACAGCCACCTGTTCCTGCACCCATCAGAGCAGTGCACATGGACATACAGCCACCTGTTCCTGCACCCATCAGAGCAGTGCACATGGATCCACAGCCACCTGTTCCTGCACCCATCAGAGCAGTGCAGATGGACACACAGCCACCTGTTCCTGCACCCATCAGAGCAGTGCACATGGACACACAGCCACCTGTTCCTGCACCCATCAGAGCAGTGCACATGGACACACAGTCACCTGTTCCTGCACCCATCAGAGCAGTGCACATGGACACACAGCCACCTGTTCCTGCACCCATCAGAGCAGTGCACATGGACACACAGTCACCTGTTCCTGCATCCTTCAGAGCAGTGCACATGGACACACAGCCACCTGTTCCTGCACCCATCAGAGCAGTGCAGATGGACACACAGCCACCTGTTCCTACACCCATCAGAGCAGTGCACATGGACACACAGCCACCTGTTCCTGCACCCATCAGAGCAGTGCACATGGACACACAGCCACCTGTTCCTGCACCCATCAGAGCAGTGCACATGGACACACAGCCACCTGTTCCTGCACCCATCAGAGCAGTGCACATGGACATACAGCCACCTGTTCCTGCACCCATCAGAGCAGTGCACATGGATCCACAGCCACCTGTTCCTGCACCCATCAGAACAGTGCACATGGACACAAATCCACCTGTTCCTGCACCCATTGGAGCATTGCACATGGACACACAGCCAACTGTTCCAGCACCAAACAGGGCAGTGCACATGGACACACAGCCACCTATTCCTGCAACCATCAGAGCCGTGCACATGGACACACAGTTACCTGTTCCTGCAACCATCAGGGGCGTGCACATGGACATACAGCCACCTGTTCCTGCACCCATCAGAGCAGTGCACATGGATCCACAGCCACCTGTTCCTGCACCCATCAGAACAGTGCACATGGACACAAATCCACCTGTTCCTGCACCCATTGGAGCATTGCACATGGACACACAGCCAACTGTTCCAGCACCAAACAGGGCAGTGCACATGGACACACAGCCACCTATTCCTGCAACCATCAGAGCCGTGCACATGGACACACAGTTACCTGTTCCTGCAACCATCAGGGGCGTGCACATGGACACACAGTCACCTGTTCCTGCAACCATCAGAGGCGTGCACATGGACACACAGTCACCTGTTCCTGCACCCATCAGAGCCGTGCACATGGACACACAGCCACCTGTTCCTGCACCCATCAGAGCACTGCACATGGACACACAGTCACCTGTTCCTGCACCCTTCAGAGCAGTGCACATGGATACAAAGTCACCTGTTCCTGCACCCATCAGAGCAGTGCACATGGACACACAGTCACCTGTTCCTGCACCCATCAGAAAAGTGCACATGAACACACAGCGACCTGCTCCTGCACCCATCCGAGCAGTGCACATGGACACACAGTCACCTTTTCCTTCACCCATCAGAGCAGTGCACATGGACACACAGTCACCTGTTCCTGCACCCATCAGAACAGTGCACATGGACACACAGTCACCTGCTCCTGCACCCATCAGAGCAGTGCACATGGACACACAGTCACCTGTTCCTGCACCCATCAGAGCAGTGCACATGGACACACAGTCACCTTTTCCTGCACCCATCAGAGCAGTGCACATGGACACACAGCCACCTGTTCCTGCACCCATCAGAGCCGTGCACATGGACACATAGTCACCTGTTCCTGCAGCCATCAGAGCAGTGCACATGGACACACAGTCACCTGTTCCTGCACCCATCAGAGCAGTGCAGATGGACAAACAGTCACCTGTTCCTGCACCCATCAGAGCAGTGCAGATGGACACACAGTCACCTGTTCCTGCACCCATCAGAGCAGTGCACATGGGCACACAGCCACCTGTTCCTGCACCCATCAGAGCAGTGCACATGGACACACAGCCAACTGTTCCTGCACCCATCAGAGCAGTGCACATGGACACACAGCCAGCTGTTCCTGCACCCATCAGAGCAGTGCAGATGGACACACAGCCACCTGTTCCTGCACCCATCAGAGCAGTGCACATGGACACACAGTCACCTGTTCCTGCACCCATCAGAGCAGTGCACATGGACACACAGCCACCTGTTCCTGCACCCATCAGAGCAGTGCACATGGACACACAGCCACCTACTCCTGCACACATCAGAGCAGTCCACATGGACATACAGCCACCTGTTCCTGCACCCATCAGAGCAGTGCACATGGACACACAGCCACCTGTTCCTGCACCCATCAGAGCAGTGCACATGGACACACAGCCACCTGTTCCTGCACCCATCAGAGCAGTGCACATGGACACACAGCCACCTGTTCCTGCACCCATCAGAGCAGTGCACATGGACATACAGCCACCTGTTCCTGCACCCATCAGAGCAGTGCACATGGACACACAGCCACCTGTTCCTGCACACATCAGAACAGTGCACATGGACATTCAGCCACCTGATCCTGCACCCATCAGAGCAGTGCACATGGATCCACAGCCACCTGTTCCTGCACCCATCAGAACAGTGCACATGGACACACAGCCACCTGTTCCTGCACCCATTGGAGCATTGCACATGGACACACAGCCAACTGTTCGAGCACGCAACAGGGCAGTGCACATGGACACACAGCCACCTGTTCCTGCAACCATCAGAGCCGTGCACATGGACACACAGTTACCTGTTCCTGCAACCATCAGAGGCGTGCACATGGACACACAGTAACCTGTTCCTGCAACCATCAGAGGCGTGCACATGGACACACAGTCACCTGTTCCTGCACCCATCAGAGCCGTGCACATGGACACACAGCCACCTGTTCCTGCACCCATCAGAGCACTGCACATGGACACACAGTCACCTGTTCCTGCACCCTTCAGAGCAGTGCACATGGATACAATGTCACCTGTTCCTGCACCCATCAGAGCAGTGCACATGGACACACAGCCACCTGCTCCTGCACCCATCAGAGCAGTGCACATGGACACACAGTCACCTGTTCCTGCACCCATCAGAACAGTGCACATGGACACATTGTCACCTGTTCCTGCACCCATCAGAACATGGCACATGGACACAGAGTCACCTGTTCCTGCACCCATCAGAGCAGTGCACATGGACACACAATCACCTGTTCCTGCACCCATCAGAACAGTGCACATGGACACACAGTCACCTGTTCCTGCACCCATCAGAACAGTGCACATGGACACACAGCCACCTGTTCCTGCACCCATCAGAGCAGTGCACATGGACACACAGTCACCTGTTCCTGCACCCATCAGAGCAGTGCACATGGACACACAGTCACCTGTTCCTGCACCCATCAGAGCAGTGCACATGGACAGTCACCTGCTCCTACACGCATCAGAGCGGTGCACATGGACACACAGCCACCTGTACCTGCACCCATCAGAGCAGTGCACATGGGCACATAGCCACCTGTTCCTGCACCCATCAGAGCAGTGAACGTGGACACAAAGTCACCTGTTCCTGCACCCATCAGAGCAGTGAACGTGGACACACAGTCACCTGTTCCTGCACCCATCAGAGCAGTGCACATGGACACACAGCCACCTGTTCCTGCACCCATCAGAGCCGTGCACATGGACACATAGTCACCTGTTCCTGCAGCCATCAGAGCGGTGCACATGGACATACAGCCACCCGTTCCTGCACCCATCAGAGCCGTACACATGGACATACAGCAACCTGTTCCTTCACCCATCAGAGCAGTGCACATGGACACACAGCCACCAGTTCCTGCACCCATCCGAGCAGTGCACATGGACACACAGTCACCTGTTCCTTCACGTATCAGAGCAGTGCACATGGACACTCAGCCACCTGTGCCTGCACCCATCAGAGCAGTGCACATGGACACACAGTCACCTGTTCCTGCACCCATCAGAGCAGTGCAGATGGACAAACAGTCACCTGTTCCTGCACCCATCAGAGCAGTGCAGATGGACACACAGTCACCTGTTCCTGCACCCATCAGAGCTGTACACATGGACACACAGCCACCTGTTCCTGCATCCATCAGAGCAGTGCACATGGACACACAGCCACCTGTTCCTGCACCCATCAGAGCAGTGCAGATGGACACACAGCCACCTGTTCCTGCACCCATCAGAGCAGTGCACATGGACACACAGTCACCTGTTCCTGCACCCATCAGAGCAGTGCACATGGACACACAGCCACCTGTTCCTGCACCCATCAGAGCAGTGCACATGGACACACAGTCACCTGTTCCTGCATCCATCAGAGCAGTGCACATGGACACACAGCCACCTGTTCCTGCACCCATCAGAGCAGTGCAGATGGACACACAGCCACCTGTTCCTACACCCATCAGAGCAGTGCACATGGACACACAGCCACCTGTTCCTGCACCCATCAGAGCAGTGCACATGGACACACAGCCACCTGTTCCTGCACCCATCAGAGCAGTGCACATGGACACACAGCCACCTGTTCCTGCACCCATCAGAGCAGTGCACATGGACATACAGCCACCTGTTCCTGCACCCATCAGAGCAGTGCACATGGATCCACAGCCACCTGTTCCTGCACCCATCAGAACAGTGCACATGGACACAAATCCACCTGTTCCTGCACCCATTGGAGCATTGCACATGGACACACAGCCAACTGTTCCAGCACCAAACAGGGCAGTGCACATGGACACACAGCCACCTATTCCTGCAACCATCAGAGCCGTGCACATGGACACACAGTTACCTGTTCCTGCAACCATCAGGGGCGTGCACATGGACACACAGTCACCTGTTCCTGCAACCATCAGAGGCGTGCACATGGACACACAGTCACCTGTTCCTGCACCCATCAGAGCCGTGCACATGGACACACAGCCACCTGTTCCTGCACCCATCAGAGCACTGCACATGGACACACAGTCACCTGTTCCTGCACCCTTCAGAGCAGTGCACATGGATACAAAGTCACCTGTTCCTGCACCCATCAGAGCAGTGCACATGGACACACAGTCACCTGTTCCTGCACCCATCAGAAAAGTGCACATGAACACACAGCGACCTGCTCCTGCACCCATCCGAGCAGTGCACATGGACACACAGTCACCTTTTCCTTCACCCATCAGAGCAGTGCACATGGACACACAGTCACCTGTTCCTGCACCCATCAGAACAGTGCACATGGACACACAGTCACCTGCTCCTGCACCCATCAGAGCAGTGCACATGGACACACAGTCACCTGTTCCTGCACCCATCAGAGCAGTGCACATGGACACACAGTCACCTTTTCCTGCACCCATCAGAGCAGTGCACATGGACACACAGCCACCTGTTCCTGCACCCATCAGAGCCGTGCACATGGACACATAGTCACCTGTTCCTGCAGCCATCAGAGCGGTGCACATGGACATACAGCCACCCGTTCCTGCACCCATCAGAGCCGTACACATGGACATACAGCAACCTGTTCCTTCACCCATCAGAGCAGTGCACATGGACACACAGCCACCAGTTCCTGCACCCATCCGAGCAGTGCACATGGACACACAGTCACCTGTTCCTTCACGTATCAGAGCAGTGCACATGGACACTCAGCCACCTGTGCCTGCACCCATCAGAGCAGTGCACATGGACACACAGTCACCTGTTCCTGCACCCATCAGAGCAGTGCAGATGGACAAACAGTCACCTGTTCCTGCACCCATCAGAGCAGTGCAGATGGACACACAGTCACTTGTTCCTGCACCCATCAGAGCTGTACACATGGACACACAGCCACCTGTTCCTGCATCCATCAGAGCAGTGCACATGGACACACAGCCACCTGTTCCTGCACCCATCAGAGCAGTGCAGATGGACACACAGCCACCTGTTCCTGCACCCATCAGAGCAGTGCACATGGACACACAGTCACCTGTTCCTGCACCCATCAGAGCAGTGCACATGGACACACAGCCACCTGTTCCTGCACCCATCAGAGCAGTGCACATGGACACACAGTCACCTGTTCCTGCATCCATCAGAGCAGTGCACATGGACACACAGCCACCTGTTCCTGCACCCATCAGAGCAGTGCAGATGGACACACAGCCACCTGTTCCTACACCCATCAGAGCAGTGCACATGGACACACAGCCACCTGTTCCTGCACCCATCAGAGCAGTGCACATGGACACACAGCCACCTGTTCCTGCACCCATCAGAGCAGTGCACATGGACACACAGCCACCTGTTCCTGCACCCATCAGAGCAGTGCACATGGACATACAGCCACCTGTTCCTGCACCCATCAGAGCAGTGCACATGGATCCACAGCCACCTGTTCCTGCACCCATCAGAACAGTGCACATGGACACAAATCCACCTGTTCCTGCACCCATTGGAGCATTGCACATGGACACACAGCCAACTGTTCCAGCACCAAACAGGGCAGTGCACATGGACACACAGCCACCTATTCCTGCAACCATCAGAGCCGTGCACATGGACACACAGTTACCTGTTCCTGCAACCATCAGGGGCGTGCACATGGACACACAGTCACCTGTTCCTGCAACCATCAGAGGCGTGCACATGGACACACAGTCACCTGTTCCTGCACCCATCAGAGCCGTGCACATGGACACACAGCCACCTGTTCCTGCACCCATCAGAGCACTGCACATGGACACACAGTCACCTGTTCCTGCACCCTTCAGAGCAGTGCACATGGATACAAAGTCACCTGTTCCTGCACCCATCAGAGCAGTGCACATGGACACACAGTCACCTGTTCCTGCACCCATCAGAAAAGTGCACATGAACACACAGCGACCTGCTCCTGCACCCATCCGAGCAGTGCACATGGACACACAGTCACCTTTTCCTTCACCCATCAGAGCAGTGCACATGGACACACAGTCACCTGTTCCTGCACCCATCAGAACAGTGCACATGGACACACAGTCACCTGCTCCTGCACCCATCAGAGCAGTGCACATGGACACACAGTCACCTGTTCCTGCACCCATCAGAGCAGTGCACATGGACACACAGTCACCTTTTCCTGCACCCATCAGAGCAGTGCACATGGACACACAGCCACCTGTTCCTGCACCCATCAGAGCAGTGCACATGGACACACAGCCACCTGTTCCTGCACCCATCAGAGCAGTGCACATGGTCATACAGCCACCTGTTCCTGCACCCATCAGAGCAGTGCACATGGACACACAGCCACCTGTTCCTGCACACATCAGAACAGTGCACATGGACATTCAGCCACCTGATCCTGCACCCATCAGAGCAGTGCACATGGATCCACAGCCACCTGTTCCTGCACCCATCAGAACAGTGCACATGGACACACAGCCACCTGTTCCTGCACCCATTGGAGCATTGCACATGGACACACAGCCAACTGTTCGAGCACGCAACAGGGCAGTGCACATGGACACACAGCCACCTGTTCCTGCAACCATCAGAGCCGTGCACATGGACACACAGTTACCTGTTCCTGCAACCATCAGAGGCGTGCACATGGACACACAGTAACCTGTTCCTGCAACCATCAGAGGCGTGCACATGGACACACAGTCACCTGTTCCTGCACCCATCAGAGCCGTGCACATGGACACACAGCCACCAGTTCCTGCACCCATCAGAGCACTGCACATGGACACACAGTCACCTGTTCCTGCACCCTTCAGAGCAGTGCACATGGATACAATGTCACCTGTTCCTGCACCCATCAGAGCAGTGCACATGGACACACAGCCACCTGCTCCTGCACCCATCAGAGCAGTGCACATGGACACACAGTCACCTGTTCCTGCACCCATCAGAACAGTGCACATGGACACACAGTCACCTGTTCCTGCACCCATCAGAACAGTGCACATGGACACAGAGTCACCTGTTCCTGCACCCATCAGAGCAGTGCACATGGACACACAATCACCTGTTCCTGCACCCATCAGAACAGTGCACATGGACACACAGTCACCTGTTCCTGCACCCATCAGAACAGTGCACATGGACACACAGCCACCTGTTCCTGCACCCATCAGAGCAGTGCACATGGACACACAGTCACCTGTTCCTGCACCCATTAGAGCAGTGCACATGGACACACAGTCACCTGTTCCTGCACCCATCAGAGCAGTGCACATGGACAGACAGTCACCTGCTCCTACACGCATCAGAGCGGTGCACATGGACACACAGCCACCTGTACCTGCACCCATCAGAGCAGTGCACATGGGCACATAGCCACCTGTTCCTGCACCCATCAGAGCAGTGAACGTGGACACAAAGTCACCTGTTCCTGCACCCATCAGAGCAGTGAACGTGGACACACAGTCACCTGTTCCTGCACCCATCAGAGCAGTGCACATGGACACACAGCCACCTGTTCCTGCACCCATCAGAGCCGTGCACATGGACACATAGTCACCTGTTCCTGCAGCCATCAGAGCGGTGCACATGGACATACAGCCACCCGTTCCTGCACCCATCAGAGCCGTACACATGGACATACAGCAACCTGTTCCTTCACCCATCAGAGCAGTGCACATGGACACTCAGCCACCTGTGCCTGCACCCATCAGAGCAGTGCACATGGACACACAGTCACCTGTTCCTGCACCCATCAGAGCAGTGCAGATGGACAAAGAGTCACCTGTTCCTGCACCCATCAGAGCAGTGCAGATGGACACACAGTCACCTGTTCTTGCACCCATCAGAGCTGTACACATGGACACACAGCCACCTGTTCCTGCATCCATCAGAGCAGTGCACATGGACACACAGCCACCTGTTCCTGCACCCATCAGAGCAGTGCAGATGGACACACAGCCACCTGTTCCTGCACCCATCAGAGCAGTGCACATGGACACACAGTCACCTGTTCCTGCACCCATCAGAGCAGTGCACATGGACACACAGCCACCTGTTCCTGCACCCATCAGAGCAGTGCACATGGACACACAGTCACCTGTTCCTGCATCCATCAGAGCAGTGCACATGGACACACAGCCACCTGTTCCTGCACCTATCAGAGCAGTGCAGATGGACACACAGCCACCTGTTCCTACACCCATCAGAGCAGTGCACATGGACACACAGCCACCTGTTCCTGCACCCATCAGAGCAGTGCACATGGACACACAGCCACCTGTTCCTGCACCCATCAGAGCAGTGCACATGGACACACAGCCACCTGTTCCTGCACCCATCAGAGCAGTGCACATGGACATACAGCCACCTGTTCCTGCACCCATCAGAGCAGTGCACATGGATCCACAGCCACCTGTTCCTGCACCCATCAGAACAGTGCACATGGACACAAATCCACCTGTTCCTGCACCCATTGGAGCATTGCACATGGACACACAGCCAACTGTTCCAGCACCCAACAGGGCAGTGCACATGGACACACAGCCACATATTCCTGCAACCATCAGAGCCGTGCACATGGACACACAGTTACCTGTTCCTGCAACCATCAGGGGCGTGCACATGGACACACAGTCACCTGTTCCTGCAACCATCAGAGGCGTGCACATGGACACACAGTCACCTGTTCCTGCACCCATCAGAGCCGTGCACATGGACACACAGCCACCTGTTCCTGCACCCATCAGAGCACTGCACATGGACACACAGTCACCTGTTCCTGCACCCTTCAGAGCAGTGCACATGGATACAAAGTCACCTGTTCCTGCACCCATCAGAGCAGTGCACATGGACACACAGTCACCTGTTCCTGCACCCATCAGAAAAGTGCACATGAACACACAGCGACCTGCTCCTGCACCCATCCGAGCAGTGCACATGGACACACAGTCACCTTTTCCTTCACCCATCAGAGCAGTGCACATGGACACACAGTCACCTGTTCCTGCACCCATCAGAACAGTGCACATGGACACACAGTCACCTGCTCCTTCACCCATCAGAGCAGTGCACATGGACACACAGTCACCTGTTCCTGCACCCATCAGAGCAGTGCACATGGACACACAGTCACCTTTTCCTACACCCATCAGAGCAGTGCACATGGACACACAGTCACCTGTTCCTGCACCCATCAGAACAGTGCACATGGACACACAGTCACCTGTTCCTGCACCCATCAGAACAGTGCACATGGACACACAGTCACCTGTTCCTGCACCCATCAGAACAGTGCACATGGACACAGAGTCACCTGTTCCTGCACCCATGAGAGCAGTGCACATGGACACACAGTCACCTGTTCCTGCACCCATCAGAACAGTGCACATGGACACACAGCCACCTGTTCCTGCACCCATCAGAGCAGTGCACATGGACACACAGTCACCTTTTCCTACACCCATCAGTGCAGTGCACATGGACACACAGTCACCTGTTCCTGCACCCATCAGTACAGTGCACATGGACACACAGTCACCTGTTCCTGCACCCATCAGAGCAGTGCACATGGACACACAATCAACTGTTCCTGCACCCATCAGAGCATTGCACATGGACACACAGCCACCTGTTCCTGCACCCATCAGAACAGTGAACATGGACTCACAGCCACCTGTTCCTGCACCCATCAGAGCAGTGCACATGGACACATATTCACCTGTTCCTGCACCCATCAGAAAAGTGCACATGAACACACAGCGACCTGCTCCAGCACCCATCAGAGCAGTGCACATGGACACACAGTCACCTGTTCCTGCACCCATCAGAGCAGTGCACATGGACACACAGTCAACTTTTCCTGCACCCATCAGAGCAGTGCACATGGAGACACAGTCACCTGTTCCTGCACCCATCAGAACAGTGCACATGGACACACAGTCAACTGCTCCTGCACCCATCAGAGCAGTGCACATGGACACACAGTCACCTGTTCCTGCACCCATCAGAGCAGTGCACATGGACACACAGTCACCTTTTCCTACACCCATCAGAGCAGTGCACATGGACACACAGTCACCTGTTCCTGCACCCATCAGAACAGTGCACATGGACACACAGTCACCTGTTCCGTCACGTATCAGAGCAGTGCACATGGACACACAGTCACCTGTTTCTTCACGTATCAGAGCAGTGCACATGGACACACAGTCACCTGTTCCTGCACCCATCAGAGCCGTACACATGGACAAACAGCTACCTGTTCCTTCACGTATCAGAGCAGTGCACATGGACACACAGCCACCTGTTCCTGCATCCATCAGAGCAGTGCACATGGACACACAGTCACCTGTTCCTGCACCCATCAGAACAGTGCACATGGACACAGAGCCACCTGTTCCTGCACCCATCAGAGCAGTGCACATGGACACACAGTCACCTGTTCCTGCACCCATCAGAACAGTGCACATGGACACAGAGTCACCTGTTCCTGCACCCATCAGAACAGTGCACATGGACACACAGTCACCTGCTCCTGCACCCATCAGAGCAGTGCACATGGACACACAGTCACCTGTTTCTGCACCCATCAGAGCAGTGCACATGGACACACAGTCACCTTTTCCTACACCCATCAGAGCAGTGCACATGGACACACAGTCACCTGTTCCTGCACCCATCAGACCAGTGCACATGGACACACAGTCACCTGTTCCTTCACGTATCAGAGCAGTGCACATGGACACACAGTCACCTGTTCCTTCACGTATCAGAGCAGTGCACATGGACACACAGTCACCTGTTCCTGCACCCATCAGAGCCGTACACATGGACAAACAGCTACCTGTTCCTTCACGTATCAGAGCAGTGCACATGGACACACAGCCACCTGTTCCTGCATCCATCAGAGCAGTGCACATGGACACACGGTCACCTGTTCCTGCACCCATCAGAACAGTGCACATGGACACGCAGCCACCTGTTCCTGCACCCATCAGAACAGTGCACATGGACACACAGCCACCTGTTCCTGCACCCATCAGAGCAGTGCACATGGACACACAGTCACCTGTTCCTGCACCCATCAGAGCAGTGCACATGGACATCCAGCCAACTGTTCCTGCACCCATCAGAGCAGTGCAAATGGACACACAGTCACCTTTTCCTACACCCATCAGAGCAGTGCACATGGACTCACAGTCACCTGTTCCTGCACCCATCAGAACAGTGCACATGGACACACAGTCACCTGTTCCTGCACCCATCAGAACAGTGCACATGGACACACAGTCACCTGTTCCTGCACCCATCAGAACAGTGCACATGGACACAGAGTCACCTGTTCCTGCACCCATCAGAGCAGTGCACATAGACACACAGTCACCTGTTCCTGCACCCATCAGAACAGTGCACATGGACACACAGTCACCTGTTCCTGCACCCATCAGAACAGTGCACATGGACACACAGTCACCTGTTCCTGCACCCATCAGAACAGTGCACATGGACACACAGTCACCTGTTCCTGCACCCATCAGAACAGTGCACATGGACAGACAGTCACCTGCTCCTGCACCCATCAGAGCAGTGCACATGGACACACAGTCACCTGTTCCTGCCCCCATCAGAGCCGTGCACATGGACATACAGCCACCTGTTCCTGCACCCATCAGAGCAGTGCACATGGACACACAGCCACCTGTTCCAGCACCCATGAGAGCAGTGCACATGGACACACTGCCACCTGTTCCTGCACCCATCACAGCAGTGCACATGGACACACAGTCACCTGTTCCTGCACCCGTCAGAGCAGTGAACATGGACACACAGCCACCTGTTCCTGTACCCATCAGAGCAGTGCACATGGCCGCACATTCACGTGTTCTGGCAACCATCGCAGCAGTGCACATGGACACACAGTCACCTGTTCTTGCACCCATCAGAGAAGTGCACATGGACACACAGTCACCTGTTCCTGCACCCATCCGAGCACCGCGCATGGATATACAGCCACCATTTCCAGCACCCATCAGAGCAGTGCACATGGACACACAGCCACCTGTTCCTGCACCCATCAGAGCAGTGCACATGGACTCTCAGCCACCTGTTCCTGCACCCATCAGAGCAGTGCACATGGACTCTCAGCCACCTGTTCCTGCACTCATCAGAGCAGTGCACATGGTTGCACAGTCACCTGTTCCTGCACCCATTAGAGCAGTGCACATGGACACACAGTCACCTGTTCCTGCACCCATCAGAGCAGTACACATGGACGTACAGCCACCTGTTCTTGCCCCCATCAGAGCCGTGCACATGGTCACACAGCCACCTGTTCCTGCACCCATCAGAGCAGTGCACATGGACTCTCAGCCACCTGTTCCTGCACCCATCAGAGCAGTGCACATGGACACACAGTCACCTGTTCCTGCACCCGGGAGCAGTGCACATGGACTCTCAGCCACCTGTTCCTGCACCCATCAGAGCCGTGCACATGGACACACAGCCACCTGTTCCTGCACCCATCAGAGCAGTGCACATGGACACACAGTCACCTGTTCCTGCACCCATCAGAGCAGTGCACATGGACACACAGTCACCTGTTCCTGCACCCATCAGAGCAGTGCACATCGACACACAGTCACCTGTTCCTGCACCCATCAGAGCAGTGCACATGGACACAAAGCCACCTGTTCCTGCACCCATCAGAGCAGTGCACATGGACACACAGTCACCTGTTCCTGCACCCATCAGAGCAGTGCACATGGACACACAGCCACCTGTTCTTGCACCCATCAGAGCAGTGCACATGGACTCACAGCCACCTGTTCCTGCACCCATCAGAGCCGTGCACATGGACACATAGTCACCTGTTCCTGCAGCCATCAGAGCGGTGCACATGGACGTACAGCCACCCGTTCCTGCACCCATCAGAGCCGTACACATGGACATACAGCTACCTGTTCCTTCACCCATCAGAGCAGTGCACATGGACACACAGCCACCTGTTCCTGCACCCATCCGAGCTGTGCACATGGACACACAGTCACCTGTTCCTTCACGTATCAAGGCAGTGCACATGGACACACAGTCATCTGTTCCTTCACCCATCAGAGCAGTGCACATGGACACAGTCACCTGTTCCTGCACCCATCAGAGCCGTACACATGGACAAACAGCTACCTGTTCCTTCACGTATCAGAGCAGTGCACATGGACACACAGCCACCTATTCCTGCACCCATCAGAACAGAGCACATGGACACGCAGCCACCTGTTCCTGCACCCATCAGAACAGTGCACATGGACACACAGTCACCTGTTCCTACACCCATCAAAGCAGTGCACATGGACACACAGTCACCTGTTCCTGCACCCATCAGAGCAGTACACATGGACGTACAGCCACCTGTTCTTGCCCCCATCAGAGCCGTGCACATGGTCACACAGCCACCTGTTCCTGCACCCATCAGAGCAGTGCACATGGACTCTCAGCCACCTGTTCCTGCACCCATCAGAGCAGTGCACATGGACACACAGTCACCTGTTCCTGCACCCGGGAGCAGTGCACATGGACTCTCAGCCACCTGTTCCTGCACTCATCAGAGCAGTGCACATGGTTGCACAGTCACCTGTTCCTGCACCCATTAGAGCAGTGCACATGGACACACAGTCACCTGTTCCTGCACCCATCAGAGCAGTACACATGGACGTACAGCCACCTGTTCTTGCCCCCATCAGAGCCGTGCACATGGTCACACAGCCACCTGCTCCTGCACCCATCAGAGCAGTGCACATGGACACACAGTCACCTGTTCCTGCACCCATCAGAGCAGTACACATGGACGTACAGCCACCTGCTCCTGCATCCATCTGAGCCCTGCACATGGTCACACAGCCACCTGCTCCTGCACCCATCAGAGCAGTGCACATGGACGTACAGCCACCTGTTCTTGCCCCCATCAGAGCCGTGCACATGGTCACACCGCCACCTGTTCCTGCACCCATCAGAGCCGTGCACATGGTCACACAGCCACCTGTTCCTGCACCCATCAGAGCAGTGCACATGGTCACACAGCCACCTGCTCCTGCACCCATCAGAGCAGTGCACATGGACACACAGTCACCTGTTCCTGCACCCATCAGAGCAGTACACATGGACGTACAGCCACCTGTTCCTGCCCCCATCAGAGCCGTGCACATGGTCACACAGCCACCTGTTCCTGCACCCATCAGAGCCGTGCACATGGTCACACAGTCACCTGTTCCTGCAACCATCAGAGGCGTGCACATGGACACACAGTCACCTGTTCCTGCACCCATCAGAGCCGTGCACATGGACACACAGCCACCTGTTCCTGCACCCATCAGAGCAGTGCACATGGACACACAGTCACCTGTTCCTGCACCCATCAGAGCAGTGCACATGGACACACAGTCACCTGTTCCTGCACCCATCAGAGCAGTGCACATGGACACACAGTCAACTGTTCCTGCACCCATCAGAGCAGTGCACATGGACACAAAGCCACCTGTTCCTGCACCCATCAGAGCAGTGCACATGGACACAAAGCCACCTGTTCCTGCACCCATCAGAGCAGTGCACATGGACACACAGTCACCTGTTCCTGCACCCATCAGAGCAGTGCACATGGACACACAGCCACCTGTTCTTGCACCCATCAGAGCAGTGCACATGGACTCACAGCCACCTGTTCCTGCACCCATCAGAGCAGTGCACATGGACATACAGCCACCTGTTCCTGCACCCATTGGAGCATTGCACATGGACACACAGCCAACTGTTCCAGCACCCAACAGGGCAGTGCACATGGACACACAGCCACCTGTTCCTGCAACCATCAGAGCCGTGCACATGGACACACAGTTACCTGTTCCTGCAACCATCAGAGGCGTGCACATGGACACACAGTCACCTGTTCCTGCAACCATCAGAGGCGTGCACATGGACACACAGTCACCTGTTCCTGCACCCATCAGAGCCGTGCACATGGACACACAGCCACCTGTTCCTGCACCCATCAGAGCAGTGCACATGGACACACAGTCACCTGTTCCTGCACCCATCAGAGCAGTGCACATGGACACACAGTCACCTGTTCCTGCACCCATCAGAGCAGTGCACATGGACACACAGTCACCTGTTCCTGCACCCATCAGAGCAGTGCACATGGACACAAAGCCACCTGTTCCTGCACCCATCAGAGCAGTGCACATGGGCACACAGTCACCTGTTCCTGCACCCATCAGAGCAGTGCACATGGACACACAGCCACCTGTTCTTGCACCCATCAGAGCAGTGCACATGGACACACAGTCACCTGTTCCTGCACCCATCAGAGCCGTGCACATGGATACATAGTCACCTGTTCCTGCAGCCATCAGAGCGGTGCACATGGACACACAGTCACCTGTTCCTGCACCCATCAGAGCCGTACACATGGACATACAGCTACCTGTTCCTTCACCCATCAGAGCAGTGCACATGGACACACAGCCACCTGTTCCTGCACCCATCCGAGCAGTGCACATGGACACACAGTCACCTGTTCCTTCACGTATCACAGCAGTGCACATGGACACACAGCCACCTATTCCTGCACCCATCAGAGCAGTGCACATGGACATACAGCCACCTGTTCCTGCACCCATCAGAGCAGTGCACATGGACACACAGCCACCTGTTCCTGCACCCATCAGAGCAGTGCACATGGACATACAGCCACCTGTTCCTGCACCCATCAGAGCAGTGCACATGGACACACAGCCACCTGTTCCTGCACCCATCAGAGCAGTGCACATGGACATACAGCCACCTGTTCCTGCACCCATCAGAGCAGTGCACATGGACACACAGCCACCTGTTCCTGCACACATCAGAACAGTGCACATGGACATTCAGCCACCTGATCCTGCACCCATCAGAGCAGTGCACATGGATCCACGGCCACCTGTTCCTGCACCCATCAGAACAGTGCACATGGACACACAGCCACCTGTTCCTGCACCCATTGGAGCATTGCACATGGACACACAGCCAACTGTTCCAGCACCCAACTGGGCAGTGCACATGGACACACAGCCACCTGTTCCTGCAACCATCAGAGCCGTGCACATGGACACATAGTTACCTGTTCCTGCAACCATCAGAGGCGTGCACATGGACACACAGTCACCTGTTCCTGCAACCATCAGAGGCGTGCACATGGACACACAGTCACCTGTTCCTGCACCCATCAGAGCCGTGCACATGGACACACAGCCACCTGTTCCTGCACCCATCAGAGCAGTGCACATGGACACACAGTCACCTGTTCCTGCACCCATCAGAGCAGTGCACATGGACACACAGTCACCTGTTCCTGCACCCATCAGAGCAGTGCACATCGACACACAGTCACCTGTTCCTGCACCCATCAGAGCAGTGCACATGGACACAAAGCCACCTGTTCCTGCACCCATCAGAGCAGTGCACATGGACACACAGTCACCTGTTCCTGCACCCATCAGAGCAGTGCACATGGACACACAGCCACCTGTTCTTGCACCCATCAGAGCAGTGCACATGGACTCACAGCCACCTGTTCCTGCACCCATCAGAGCCGTGCACATGGACACATAGTCACCTGTTCCTGCAGCCATCAGAGCGGTGCACATGGACGTACAGCCACCCGTTCCTGCACCCATCAGAGCCGTACACATGGACATACAGCTACCTGTTCCTTCACCCATCAGAGCAGTGCACATGGACACACAGCCACCTGTTCCTGCACCCATCCGAGCTGTGCACATGGACACACAGTCACCTGTTCCTTCACGTATCAAGGCAGTGCACATGGACACACAGTCATCTGTTCCTTCACCCATCAGAGCAGTGCACATGGACACAGTCACCTGTTCCTGCACCCATCAGAGCCGTACACATGGACAAACAGCTACCTGTTCCTTCACGTATCAGAGCAGTGCACATGGACACACAGCCACCTATTCCTGCACCCATCAGAACAGAGCACATGGACACGCAGCCACCTGTTCCTGCACCCATCAGAACAGTGCACATGGACACACAGTCACCTGTTCCTACACCCATCAAAGCAGTGCACATGGACACACAGTCACCTGTTCCTGCACCCATCAGAGCAGTACACATGGACGTACAGCCACCTGTTCTTGCCCCCATCAGAGCCGTGCACATGGTCACACAGCCACCTGTTCCTGCACCCATCAGAGCAGTGCACATGGACTCTCAGCCACCTGTTCCTGCACCCATCAGAGCAGTGCACATGGACACACAGTCACCTGTTCCTGCACCCGGGAGCAGTGCACATGGACTCTCAGCCACCTGTTCCTGCACTCATCAGAGCAGTGCACATGGTTGCACAGTCACCTGTTCCTGCACCCATTAGAGCAGTGCACATGGACACACAGTCACCTGTTCCTGCACCCATCAGAGCAGTACACATGGACGTACAGCCACCTGTTCTTGCCCCCATCAGAGCCGTGCACATGGTCACACAGCCACCTGCTCCTGCACCCATCAGAGCAGTGCACATGGACACACAGTCACCTGTTCCTGCACCCATCAGAGCAGTACACATGGACGTACAGCCACCTGCTCCTGCATCCATCTGAGCCCTGCACATGGTCACACAGCCACCTGCTCCTGCACCCATCAGAGCAGTGCACATGGACGTACAGCCACCTGTTCTTGCCCCCATCAGAGCCGTGCACATGGTCACACCGCCACCTGTTCCTGCACCCATCAGAGCCGTGCACATGGTCACACAGCCACCTGTTCCTGCACCCATCAGAGCAGTGCACATGGTCACACAGCCACCTGCTCCTGCACCCATCAGAGCAGTGCACATGGACACACAGTCACCTGTTCCTGCACCCATCAGAGCAGTACACATGGACGTACAGCCACCTGTTCCTGCCCCCATCAGAGCCGTGCACATGGTCACACAGCCACCTGTTCCTGCACCCATCAGAGCCGTGCACATGGTCACACAGTCACCTGTTCCTGCAACCATCAGAGGCGTGCACATGGACACACAGTCACCTGTTCCTGCACCCATCAGAGCCGTGCACATGGACACACAGCCACCTGTTCCTGCACCCATCAGAGCAGTGCACATGGACACAAAGCCACCTGTTCCCTCACCCATCAGAGCAGTGCACATGGACACACAGTCACATGTTCCTGCACCCATCAGAGCAGTGCACATGGACACACAGCCACCTGTTCCTGCACCCATCAGAGCCGTGCACATGGATACATAGTCACCTGTTCCTGCAGCCATCAGAGCGGTGCACATGGACATACAGCCACCCTTTCCTGCACCCATCAGAGCCGTACACATGGACATACAGCTACCTGTTCCTTCACCCATCAGAGCAGTGCACATGGACACACAGCCACCTGTTCCTGCACCCATCCGAGCAGTGCACATGGACACACAGTCACCTGTTCCTTCACGTATCAGAGCAGTGCACATGGACACACAGCCACCTATTCCTGCACCCATCAGAGCAGTGCACATGGACATACAGCCACCTGTTCCTGCACCCATCAGAGCAGTGCACATGGACACACAGCCACCTGTTCCTGCACCCATCAGAGCAGTGCACATGGACATACAGCCACCTGTTCCTGCACCCATCAGAGCAGTGCACATGGACACACAGCCACCTGTTCCTGCACCCATCAGAGCAGTGCACATGGACATACAGCCACCTGTTCCTGCACCCATCAGAGCAGTGCACATGGACACACAGCCACCTGTTCCTGCACACATCAGAACAGTGCACATGGACATTCAGCCACCTGATCCTGCACCCATCAGAGCAGTGCACATGGATCCACGGCCACCTGTTCCTGCACCCATCAGAACAGTGCACATGGACACACAGCCACCTGTTCCTGCACCCATTGGAGCATTGCACATGGACACACAGCCAACTGTTCCAGCACCCAACTGGGCAGTGCACATGGACACACAGCCACCTGTTCCTGCAACCATCAGAGCCGTGCACATGGACACACAGTTACCTGTTCCTGCAACCATCAGAGGCGTGCACATGGACACACAGTCACCTGTTCCTGCAACCATCAGAGGCGTGCACATGGACACACAGTCACCTGTTCCTGCACCCATCAGAGCCGTGCACATGGACACACAGCCACCTGTTCCTGCACCCATCAGAGCAGTGCACATGGACACACAGTCACCTGTTCCTGCACCCATCAGAGCAGTGCACATGGACACACAGTCACCTGTTCCTGCACCCATCAGAGCAGTGCACATGGACACACAGTCACCTGTTCCTGCACCCATCAGAGCAGTGCACATGGACACAAAGCCACCTGTTCCTGCACCCATCAGAGCAGTGAACATGGACACACAGTCACCTGTTCCTGCACCCATCAGAGCAGTGCACATGGACACACAGTCACCTGTTCTTGCACCCATCAGAGCAGTGCACATGGACTCACAGCCACCTGTTCCTGCACCCATCAGAGCCGTGCACATGGACACATAGTCACCTGTTCCTGCAGCCATCAGAGCGGTGCACATGGACGTACAGCCACCCGTTCCTGCACCCATCAGAGCCGTACACATGGACATACAGCTACCTGTTCCTTCACCCATCAGAGCAGTGCACATGGACACACAGCCACCTGTTCCTGCACCCATCCGAGCAGTGCACATGGACACACAGTCACCTGTTCCTTCACGTATCAAGGCAGTGCACATGGACACACAGTCATCTGTTCCTTCACGTATCAGAGCAGTGCACATGGACACATTCACCTGTTCCTGCACCCATCAGAGACGTACACATGGACAAACAGCTACCTGTTCCTTCACGTATCAGAGCAGTGCACATGGACACACAGTCACCTATTCCTGCACCCATCAGAACAGAGCACATGGACACGCAGCCACCTGTTCCTGCACCCATCAGAACAGTGCACATGGACACACAGTCACCTGTTCCTACACCCATCAAAGCAGTGCACATGGACACACAGTCACCTGTTCCTGCACCCATCAGAGCAGTGCACATGGACATC
This sequence comes from Heterodontus francisci, assembly GCF_036365525.1. Classification (NCBI taxonomy): domain Eukaryota; kingdom Metazoa; phylum Chordata; class Chondrichthyes; order Heterodontiformes; family Heterodontidae; genus Heterodontus; species Heterodontus francisci. Next base: position 202,326,167 of record NC_090375.1, on the reverse strand, counting down.
CAGCCAACTGTTCCTGCACCCATCAGAGCAGTGCACATGGACACACAGCCACCTGTTCCTGCACCCATCAGAGCAGTGCACATGGACACACAGCCACCTGTTCCTGCACCCATCAGAGCAGTGCACATGGACACACAGCCACCTGTTCCTGCATCCATCAGAGCAGTGCACATGGACATCCAGCCAACTGTTCCTGCACCCATCAGAGCAGTGCACATGGACACACAGTCACCAGTTCCTGCACCCATCAGAGCAGTGCACATGGACATCCAGCCACCTGTTCCTGCACCCATCAGAGCCGTGCACATGGACACACAGCCACCTTTTCCTGCACCCATCAGAGCAGTGCACATGGACACACAGCCACCTGTTCCTGCACCCATCAGAGCAGTGCACATGGACACACAGCCACCTGTTCCTGCACCCATCAGAGCAGTGCACATGGACCCACAGCCACCTGTTCCTGCACCCATCAGAGCAGTGCAGATGGACACACAGCCACCTGTTCCTGCACCCATCAGAGCAGTGCACATGGACACACAGTCACCTGTTCCTGCACCCATCAGAGCAGTGCACATGGAAACACAGCCACCTGTTCCTGCACCCATCAGAGCAGTGCACATGGACACACAGCCACCTATTCCTGCACCCATCAGAGCAGTGCACATGGACATACAGCCACCTGTTCCTGCACCCATCAGAGCAGTGCACATGGACACACAGCCACCTGTTCCTGCACCCATCAGAGCAGTGCACATGGACATACAGCCACCTGTTCCTGCACCCATCAGAGCAGTGCACATGGACACACGGCCACCTGTTCCTGCACCCATCAGAGCAGTGCACATGGACATACAGCCACTTGTTCCTGCACCCATCAGAGCAGTGCACATGGACACACAGCCACCTGTTCCTGCACCCATTGGAGCATTGCACATGGACACACAGCCAACTGTTCCAGCACCCAACAGGGCAGTGCATATGGACACACAGCCACCTGTTCCTGCAACCATCAGAGCCGTGCACATGGACACACAGTTACCTGTTCCTGCAACCATCAGAGGCGTGCACATGGACACACAGCCACCTATTCCTGCACCCATCAGAGCAGTGCACATGGACATACAGCCACCTGTTCCTGCACCCATCAGAGCAGTGCACATGGACACACAGCCACCTGTTCCTGCACCCATCAGAGCAGTGCACATGGACATACAGCCACCTGTTCCTGCACCCATTGGAGCATTGCACATGGACACACAGCCAACTGTTCCAGCACCCAACAGGGCAGTGCACATGGACACACAGTTACCTGTTCCTGCAACCATCAGAGGCGTGCACATGGACACACAGTCACCTGTTCCTGCAACCATCAGAGGCGTGCACATGGACACACAGTCACCTGTTCCTGCACCCATCAGAGCCGTGCACATGGACACACAGCCACCTGTTCCTGCACCCATCAGAGCAGTGCACATGGACACACAGTCACCTGTTCCTGCACCCATCAGAGCAGTGCACATGGACACACAGTCACCTGTTCCTGCACCCATCAGAGCAGTGCACATGGACATCTAGCCAACTGTTCCTGCACCCATCAGAGCAGTGCACATGGACACACAGCCACCTGTGTCTGCATCCATCAGAGCAGTGCACATGGACATCCAGCCAACTGTTCCTGCACCCATCAGAGAAGTGCACATGGACACACAGTCACCTGTTCCTGCACCCATCAGAGCAGTGCACATGGACACACAGTCACCTGTTCCTACACCCATCAAAGCAGTGCACATGGACACACAGTCACCTGTTCCTGCACCCATCAGAGCAGTGCACATTGACATCCAGCCAACTGTTCCTGCACCCATCAGAGCAGTGCACATGGACACACAGCCACCTGTTCCTGCACCCATCAGAGCAGTGCACATGGACACACAGCCACCTGTTCCTGCACCCATCAGAGCAGTGCACATGGACACACAGCCACCTGTTCCTGCACCCATCAGAGCAGTGCACATGGACCCACAGCCACCTGTTCCTGCACCCATCAGAGCAGTGCAGATGGAGACACAGCCACCTGTTCCTGCACCCATCAGAGCAGTGCACATGGACACACAGTCACCTGTTCCTGCACCCATCAGAGCAGTGCACATGGACACACAGCCACCTGTTCCTGCACCCATCAGAGCAGTGCACATGGACACACAGCCACCTATTCCTGCACCCATCAGAGCAGTGCACATGGACATACAGCCACCTGTTCCTGCACCCATCAGAGCAGTGCACATGGACACACAGCCACCTGTTCCTGCACCCATCAGAGCAGTACACATGGACATACAGCCACCTGTTCCTGCACCCATCAGAGCAGTGCACATGGACACAAGGCCACATGTTCCTGCACCCATCAGAGCAGTGCACATGGACATACAGCCACCTGTTCCTGCACCCATCAGAGCAGTGCACATGGACACACAGCCACCTGTTCCTGCACCCATTGGAGCATTGCACATGGACACACAGCCAACTGTTCCAGCACCCAACAGGGCAGTGCACATGGACACACAGCCACCTGTTCCTGCAACCATCAGAGCCGTGCACATGGACACACAGTTACCTGTTCCTGCAACCATCAGAGGCGTGCACATGGACACACAGTCACCTGTTCCTGCACCCATCAGAGCAGTGCACATGGACACACAGCCACCTATTCCTGCACCCATCAGAGCAGTGCACATGGACATACAGCCACCTGTTCCTGCACCCATCAGAGCAGTGCACATGGACACACAGCCACCTGTTCCTGCACCCATCAGAGCAGTGCACATGGACATAGAGCCACCTGTTCCTGCACCCATTGGAGCATTGCACATGGACACACAGCCAACTGTTCCAGCACCCAACAGGGCAGTGCACATGGACACACAGCCACCTGTTCCTGCAACCATCAGAGCCGTGCACATGGACACACAGTTACCTGTTCCTGCAACCATCAGAGGCGTGCACATGGACACACAGTCACCTGTTCCTGCAACCATCAGAGGCGTGCACATGGACACACAGTCACCTGTTCCTGCACCCATCAGAGCCGTGCACATGGACACACAGCCACCTGTTCCTGCACCCATCAGAGCAGTGCACATGGACACACAGTCACCTGTTCCTGCACCCATCAGAGCAGTGCACATGGACACACAGTCACCTGTTCCTGCACCCATCAGAGCAGTGCACATGGACACACAGTCACCTGTTCCTGCACCCATCAGAGCAGTGCACATGGACACAAAGCCACCTGTTCCTGCACCCATCAGAGCAGTGCACATGGACACACAGTCACTTGTTCCTGCACCCATCAGAGCAGTGCACATGGACACACAGCCACCTGTTCTTGCACCCATCAGAGCAGTGCACATGGACACACAGCCACCTGTTCCTGCACCCATCAGAGCCGTGCACATGGACACATAGTCACCTGTTCCTGCAGCCATGAGAGCGCTGCACATGGTCATACAGCCACCCGTTCCAGCACCCATCAGAGCCGTACAGATGGACATACAGCTACCTGTTCCTTCACCCATCAGAGCAGTGCACATGGACACACAGCCACCTGTTCCTGCACCCATCCGAGCAGTGCACATGGACACACAGTCACCTGTTCTTTCACGTATCAGAGCAGTGCACATGGACACACAGTCACCTGTTCCTTCACGTATCAGAGCAGTGCACATGGACACACAGTCACCTGTTCCTGCACCCATCAGAGCCGTACACATGGACAAAAAGCTACCTGTTCCTTCACGTATCAGAGCAGTGCACATGGACACACAGCCACCTGTTCCTGCATCCATCAGAGCAGTGCACATGGACACACAGTCACCTGTTCCTGCACCCATCAGAGCAGTGCATATGGACACGCAGCCACCTGTTCCTGCACCCATCAGAACAGTGCACATGGTAACACAGCCACCTGTTCCTGCACCCATCAGAGCAGTGCACATGGACACACAGTCACCTGTTCCTGCACCCATCAGAGCAGTGCACATGGACATCCAGCCAACTGTTCCTGCACCCATCAGAGCAGTGCACATGGACACACAGTCACCTGTTCCTGCACCCATCAGAGCAGTGCACATGGACACACAGTCACCTGTTCCTGCACCCATCAGAGCAGTGCACATGGACACACAGTCACCTGTTCCTGCACCCATCAGAGCAGTGCACATGGACATCCAGCCAACTGTTCCTGCACCCATCAGAGCAGTGCACATGGACACACAGTCACCTGTTCCTGCACCCATCAGAGCAGTGCACATGGACACACAGTCACCTGTTCCTGCACCCATCAGAGCAGTGCACATGGACACTCAGCCACCTGTTCCTGCACCCATCAGAGCAGTGCACATGGACACACAGTCACCTTTTCCTGCACCCATCAGAGCAGTGCACATGGACAAACAGTCACCTGTTCCTGCACCCATCAGAGCAGTGCAGATGGACACACAGTCACCTGTTCCTGCACCCATCAGAGCAGTGCACATGGACACACAGCCACCTGTTCCTGCACCCATCAGAGCAGTGCACATGGACAAACAGCCACCTGTTCCTGCACCCATCAGAGCAGTGCTCATGGACACACAGACACCTGTTCCTGCACCCATCAGAGCAGTGCAGATGGACACACAGCCACCTGTTCCTGCACCCATCAGAGCAGTGCACATGGACACACAGTCACCTGTTCCTGCACCCATCAGAGCAGTGCACATGGACACACAGTCCCCTGTTCCTGCACCCATCAGAGCAGTGCACATGGACACACAGTCACCTGTTCCTGCACCCATCAGAGCAGTGCACATGGACACACAGTCACCTGTTCCTGCACCCATCAGAGCAGTGCACATGGACACACAGTCACCTGTTCCTGCACCCATCAGAGCAGTGCACATGGACACAAAGCCACCTGTTCCTGCACCCATCAGAGCAGTGCACATGGACACACAGTCACTTGTTCCTGCACCCATCAGAGCAGTGCACATGGACACACAGCCACCTGTTCTTGCACCCATCAGAGCAGTGCACATGGACACACAGCCACCTGTTCCTGCACCCATCAGAGCCGTGCACATGGACACATAGTCACCTGTTCCTGCAGCCATGAGAGCGCTGCACATGGTCATACAGCCACCCGTTCCAGCACCCATCAGAGCCGTACAGATGGACATACAGCTACCTGTTCCTTCACCCATCAGAGCAGTGCACATGGACACACAGCCACCTGTTCCTGCACCCATCCGAGCAGTGCACATGGACACACAGTCACCTGTTCTTTCACGTATCAGAGCAGTGCACATGGACACACAGTCACCTGTTCCTTCACGTATCAGAGCAGTGCACATGGACACACAGTCACCTGTTCCTGCACCCATCAGAGCCGTACACATGGACAAAAAGCTACCTGTTCCTTCACGTATCAGAGCAGTGCACATGGACACACAGCCACCTGTTCCTGCATCCATCAGAGCAGTGCACATGGACACACAGTCACCTGTTCCTGCACCCATCAGAGCAGTGCATATGGACACGCAGCCACCTGTTCCTGCACCCATCAGAACAGTGCACATGGTAACACAGCCACCTGTTCCTGCACCCATCAGAGCAGTGCACATGGACACACAGTCACCTGTTCCTGCACCCATCAGAGCAGTGCACATGGACATCCAGCCAACTGTTCCTGCACCCATCAGAGCAGTGCACATGGACACACAGTCACCTGTTCCTGCACCCATCAGAGCAGTGCACATGGACACACAGTCACCTGTTCCTGCACCCATCAGAGCAGTGCACATGGACACACAGTCACCTGTTCCTGCACCCATCAGAGCAGTGCACATGGACATCCAGCCAACTGTTCCTGCACCCATCAGAGCAGTGCACATGGACACACAGTCACCTGTTCCTGCACCCATCAGAGCAGTGCACATGGACACACAGTCACCTGTTCCTGCACCCATCAGAGCAGTGCACATGGACACTCAGCCACCTGTTCCTGCACCCATCAGAGCAGTGCACATGGACACACAGTCACCTTTTCCTGCACCCATCAGAGCAGTGCACATGGACAAACAGTCACCTGTTCCTGCACCCATCAGAGCAGTGCAGATGGACACACAGTCACCTGTTCCTGCACCCATCAGAGCAGTGCACATGGACACACAGCCACCTGTTCCTGCACCCATCAGAGCAGTGCACATGGACAAACAGCCACCTGTTCCTGCACCCATCAGAGCAGTGCTCATGGACACACAGACACCTGTTCCTGCACCCATCAGAGCAGTGCAGATGGACACACAGCCACCTGTTCCTGCACCCATCAGAGCAGTGCACATGGACACACAGTCACCTGTTCCTGCACCCATCAGAGCAGTGCACATGGACACACAGTCCCCTGTTCCTGCACCCATCAGAGCAGTGCACATGGACACACAGTCACCTGTTCCTGCACCCATCAGAGCAGTGCACATGGACACACAGTCACCTGTTCCTGCACCCATCAGAGCAGTGCACATGGACACACAGTCACCTGTTCCTGCACCCATCAGAGCAGTGCACATGGACACACAGCCACCTGTTCTTGCACCCATCAGAGCAGTGCACATGGACACACAGCCACCTGTTCCTGCACCCATAAGAGCCGTGCACATGGACACATAGTCACCTGTTCCTGCAGCCATCAGAGCGGTGCACATGGACATACAGCCACCCGTTCCTGCACCCATCAGAGCCGTACACATGGACATACAGCTACCTGTTCCTTCACCCATCAGAGCAGTGCACATGGACACACAGCCACCTGTTCCTGCACCCATCCGAGCAGTGCTCATGGACACACAGTCACCTTTTCCTTCACGTATCAGAGCAGTGCACATGGACACACAGTCACCTGTTCCTTCACGTATCAGAGCAGTGCACATGGACACACAGTCACCTGTTCCTGCACCCATCAGAGCAGTGCACATGGACACACAGTCACCTGTTCCTTCACGTATCAGAGCAGTGCACATGGACACACAGTCACCTGTTCCTGCAGCCATCAGAGCGCTGCACATGGTCATACAGCCACCCGTTCCTGCACCCATCAGAGCCGTACAGATGGAGATACAGCTACCTGTTCCTTCACCCATCAGAGCAGTGCACATGGACACACAGCCACCTGTTCCTGCACCCATCCGAGCAGTGCACATGGACACACAGTCACCTGTTCTTTCACGTATCAGAGCAGTGCACATGGACACACAGTCACCTGTTCCTTCACGTATCAGAGCAGTGCACATGGACACACAGTCACCTGTTCCTGCACCCATCAGAGCCGTACACATGGACAAAAAGCTACCTGTTCCTTCACGTATCAGAGCAGTGCACATGGACACACAGCCACCTGTTCCTGCATTCATCAGAGCAGTGCACATGGACACACAGTCACCTGTTCCTGCACCCATCAGAGCAGTGCATATGGACACGCAGCCACCTGTTCCTGCACCCATCAGAACAGTGCACATGGAAACACAGCCACCTGTTCCTGCACCCATCAGAGCAGTGCACATGGACACACAGTCACCTGTTCCTGCACCCATCAGAGCAGTGCACATGGACATCCAGCCAACTGTTCCTGCACCCATCAGAGAAGTGCACATGGACACACAGTCACCTGTTCCTGCACCCATCAGAGCAGTGCACATGGACACACAGTCACCTGTTCCTGCACCCATCAGAGCAGTGCACATGGACACACAGTCACCTGTTCCTGCACCCATCAGAGCAGTGCACATGGACATCCAGCCAACTGTTCCTGCACCCATCAGAGCAGTGCACATGGACACACAGTCACCTGTTCCTGCACCCATCAGAGCAGTGCACATGGACACACAGTCACCTGTTCCTGCACCCATCAGAGCAGTGCACATGGACACTCAGCCACCTGTTCCTGCACCCATCAGAGCAGTGCACATGGACACACAGTCACCTTTTCCTGCACCCATCAGAGCAGTGCACATGGACAAACAGTCACCTGTTCCTGCACCCATCAGAGCAGTGCAGATGGACACACAGTCACCTGTTCCTGCACCCATCAGAGCAGTGCACATGGACACACAGTCACCTGTTCCTGCACCCATCAGAGCAGTGCACATGGACAAACAGCCACCTGTTCCTGCACCCATCAGAGCAGTGCTCATGGACACACAGACACCTGTTCCTGCACCCATCAGAGCAGTGCAGATGGACACACAGCCACCTGTTCCTGCACCCATCAGAGCAGTGCACATGGACACACAGTCACCTGTTCCTGCACCCATCAGAGCAGTGCACATGGACACACAGTCCCCTGTTCCTGCACCCATCAGAGCAGTGCACATAGACACACAGTCACCTGTTCCTGCACCCATCAGAGCAGTGCACATGGACACACAGTCACCTGTTCCTGCACCCATCAGAGCAGTGCACATGGACACACAGTCACCTGTTCCTGCACCCATCAGAGCAGTGCACATGGACACAAAGCCACCTGTTCCTGCACCCATCAGAGCAGTGCACATGGACACACAGTCACCTGTTCCTGCACCCATCAGAGCAGTGCACATGGACACACAGCCACCTGTTCTTGCACCCATCAGAGCAGTGCACATGGACACACAGCCACCTGTTCCTGCACCCATAAGAGCCGTGCACATGGACACATAGTCACCTGTTCCTGCAGCCATCAGAGCGGTGCACATGGACATACAGCCACCCGTTCCTGCACCCATCAGAGCCGTACACATGGACATACAGCTACCTGTTCCTTCACCCATCAGAGCAGTGCACATGGACACACAGCCACCTGTTCCTGCACCCATCCGAGCAGTGCACATGGACACACAGTCACCTTTTCCTTCACGTATCAGAGCAGTGCACATGGACACACAGTCACCTGTTCCTTCACGTATCAGAGCAGTGCACATGGACACACAGTCACCTGTTCCTGCACCCATCAGAGCAGTGCACATGGACACACAGTCACCTGTTCCTTCACGTATCAGAGCAGTGCACATGGACACACAGTCACCTGTTCCTGCACCCATCAGAGCCGTACACATGGACAAACAGCTACCTGTTCCTTCACGTATCAGAGCAGTGCACATGGACACACAGCCACCTGTTCCTGCATCCATCAGAGCAGTGCACATGGACACGCAGCCACCTGTTCCTGCACCCATCAGAGCAGTGCACATGGACACACAGCCACCTGTTCCTGCACCCATCAGAGCAGTGCACATGGACACACAGTCACCTGTTCCTGCACCCATCACAGCAGTGCACATGGACATCCAGCAAACTGTTCCTGCACCCATCAGAGCAGTGCACATGGACACACAGTCACCTGTTCCTGCACCCATCAGAGCAGTGCACATGGACACACAGTCACCTGTTCCTGCACCCATCAGAGCAGTGCACATGGACACACAGTCACCTGCTCCTGCACCCATCAGAGCAGTGCACATGGACATCCAGCCAACTGTTCCTGCACCCATCAGAGCAGTGCCCATGGACACACAGTCACCTGTTCCTGCACCCATCAGAGCAGTGCACATGGACACACAGTCAACTGTTCCTGCACCGAGCAGAGCCTTGCACATGGTCACAGAGCCAACTGTTCCTGCACCCATCAGAGAAGTGCACATGGACACACAGCCACCTCTTCCTGCACCCATCAGAGCTGTGCACATGGACACTCGTTCACCAGTTCCTGCACCCATCAGAGCTGTTCACATGAACACAAAGCCATGTGGTCCTGGCCCCATCAGAGCAGTGCACATGGAGACACACACCTGCTCCTGCTCCCATGAGAGCAGTGCACATGAACACACAGCCACCTGTTCCTGCACCCATCAGAGCAGTGCACATGGACACACAGTCACCTGTTCCTGCACCCATCAGAGCAGTGCAGATGGACAAACAGTCACCTGTTCCTGCACCCATCAGAGCAGTGCAGATGGACACACAGTCACCTGTTCCTGCACCCATCAGAGCAGAGCACATGGACACACAGCCACCTGTTCCTGCACCCATCAGAGCAGTGCACATGGACACACAGTCACATGTTCCAGCACCCATCAGAACAGAGCACATGGACACGCAGCCACCTGTTCCTGCACCCATCAGAACAGTGCACATGGACACACAGCCACCTGTTCCTGCACCCATCAGAGCAGTGCACATGGACACACAGTCACCTGTTCCTGCACCCATCAGAGCAGTGCACATGGACATCCAGCCAACTGTTCCTGCACCCATCAGAGCAGTGCACATGGACACACAGTCACCTGTTCCTGCACCCATCAGAGCAGTGCACATGGACACACAGTCACCTGTTCCTACACCCATCAAAGCAGTGCACATGGACACACAGTCACCTGTTCCTGCACCTATCAGAGCAGTGCACATGGACATCCAGCCAACTGTTCCTGCACACATCAGAGCAGTGCACATGGACACACAGCCACCTGTTCCTGCACCCATCAGAGCAGTGCACATGGACACACAGCCACCTGTTCCTGCACCCATCAGAGCAGTGCACATGGACACACAACCACCTGTTCATGCACCCATCAGAGCAGTGCACATGGACACACAGTCACCTGTTCCTGCAACCATCAGAGCAGTGCACATGGACATCCAGCCAACTGTTCCTGCACCCATCAGAGCAGTGCACATGGACACACAGTCACCTGTTCCTGCACCCATCAGAGCAGTGCACATGGACACACAGTCACCTGTTCCTACACCCATCAAAGTAGTGCACATGGACACACAGTCACCTGTTCCTGCACCCATCAGAGCAGTGCACATGGACATCCAGCCAACTGTTCCTGCACCCATCAGAGCAGTGCACATGGACACACAGCCACCTGTTCCTGCACCCATCAGAGCAGTGCACATGGACACACAGCCACCTGTTCCTGCACCCATCAGAGCAGTGCACATGGACACACAGCCACCTGTTCCTGCACCCATCAGAGCAGTGCACATGGACACACAGCCACCTGTTCCTGCACCCATCAGAGCAGTGCAGATGGACACACAGCCACCTGTTCCTGCACCCATCAGAGCAGTGCACATGGACACACAGTCACCTGTTCCTGCACCCATCAGAGCAGTGCACATAGACACGCAGCCACCTGTTCCTGCACCCATCAGAGCAGTGCACATGGACACACAGCCACCTGTTCCTGCACACATCAGAGCAGTGCACATGGACAGACAGCCACCTGTTCCTGCACCCATCAGAGCAGTGCACATGGACACACAGCCACCTGTTCCTACACCCATCAGAGCAGTGCACATGGACATACAGCCACCTGTTCCTGCACCCATCAGAGCAGTGCATATGGACACACAGCCACCTGTTCCTGCACACATCAGAACAGTGCACATGGACATTCAGCCACCTGATCCTGCACCCATCAGAGCAGTGCACATGGATCCACAGACACCTGTTCCTGCACCCATCAGAACAGTGCACATGGACACACAGCCACCTGTTCCTGCACCCATTGGAGCATTGCACATTGACACACAGCCAACTGTTCCAGCACCCAACAGGGCAGTGCACATGGACACACAGCCACCTGTTCCTGCAACCATCAGAGCCGTGCACATGGACACACAGTTACTTGTTCCTGCAACCATCAGAGGCGTGCACATGGACACACAGTCACCTGTTCCTGCAACCATCAGAGGCGTGCACATGGACACACAGTCACCTGTTCCTGCACCCATCAGAGCCGTGCACATGGACACACAGCCACCTGTTCCTGCACCCATCAGAGCAGTGCACATGGACACACAGTCACCTGTTCCTGCACCCATCAGAGCAGTGCACATGGACACACAGCCACCTGTTCCTGCACCCATCAGAGCCGTGCACATGGACACATAGTCACCTGTTCCTGCAGCCATCAGAGCGGTGCACATGGACATACAGCCACCCGTTCCTGCACCCATCAGAGCCGTACACATGGACATACAGCTACCTGTTCCTTCACCCATCAGAGCAGTGCACATGGACACTCAGCCACCTGTTCCTGCACCCATCAGAGCAGTGCACATGGACACACAGTCACCTGTTCCTGCACCCATCAGAGCAGTGCACATGGACAGACAGTCACCTGTTCCTGCACCCATCAGAGCAGTGCAGATGGACACACAGTCACCTGTTCCTGCACCCATCAGAGCAGTGCACATGGACACACAGCCACCTGTTCCTGCACCCATCAGAGCAGTGCACATGAACACACAGCCACCTGTTGCTGCACCCATCAGAGCAGTGCACATGGACACACAGTCACCTGTTCCTGCACCCATCAGAGCAGTGCACATGGACACACAGTCACCTGTTCCTGCACCCATCAGAGCAGTGCACATGGACACACAGTCACCTGTTCCTGCACCCATCAGAGCAGTGCACATGGACACACAGTCACCTGTTCCTGCACCCATCAGAGCAGTGCACATTGGCACACAGTCACCTGTTCCTGCACCCATCAGTGCAGTGCACATGGACACACAGCCACCTGTTCTTGCACCCATCAGAGCAGTGCACATGGACACACAGCCACCTGTTCCTGCACCCATCAGAGCCGTGCTCATGGACACATAGTCACCTGTTCCTGCAGCCATCAGAGCGGTGCACATGGACATACAGCCACCCGTTCCTGCACCCATCAGAGCCGTACACATGGACATACAGCTACCTGTTCCTTCACCCATCAGAGCAGTGCACATGGACACAAAGCCACCTGTTCCTGCACCCATCCGAGCAGTGCACATGGACACACAGTCACCTGTTCCTTCACGTATCAGAGCAGTGCACATGGACACACAGTCACCTGTTCCTTCACGTATCAGAGCAGTGCACATGGACACACAGTCACCTGTTCCTGCACCCATCAGAGCAGTGCACATGGACACACAGTCACCTGTTCCTTCACGTATCAGAGCAGTGCACATGGACACACAGTCACCTGTTCCAGCACCCTTCAGAGCCGTACACATGGACAAACAGCTACCTGTTCGTTTACGTATCAGAGCAGTGCACATGGACACACAGCCACCTGTTCCTGCATCCATCAGAGCAGTGCACATGGACACACAGCCACCTGTTCCTGCACCCATTGGAGCATTGCACATTGATACACAGCCAACTGTTCCAGCACCCAACTGGGCAGTGCACATGGACACACAGCCACCTGTTCCTGCAACCATCAGAGCCGTGCACATGGACACACAGTTACCTGTTCCTGCAACCATCAGAGGCGTGCACATGGACACACAGTCACCTGTTCCTGCAACCATCAGAGGCGTGCACATGGACACACAGTCACCTGTTCCTGCACCCATCAGAGCCGTGCACATGGACACACAGCCACCTGTTCCTGCACCCATCAGAGCAGTGCACATGGATACACAGTCACCTGTTCCTGCACCCATCAGAGCAGTGCACATGGACACACAGTCACCTGTTCCTGCACCCATCAGAGCAGTGCACATGGACACACAGCCACCTGTTCTTGCACCCATCAGAGCAGTGCACATGGACACACAGCCACCTGTTCCTGCACCCATCAGAGCCGTGCACATGGACACATAGTCACCTGTTCCTGCAGCCATCAGAGCGGTGCACATGGACATACAGCCACCCGTTCCTGCACCCATCTGAGCCGTACACATGGACATACAGCTACCTGTTCCTTCACCCATCAGAGCAGTGCACATGGACACACAGACACCTGTTCCTGCACCCATCCGAGCAGTGCACATGGACACACAGTCACCTGTTCCTTCACGTATCAGAGCAGTGCACATGGACACACAGTCACCTGTTCCTTCACGTATCAGAGCAGTGCACATGGACACACAGCCACCTGTTCTGCATCCATCAGAGCAGTGCACATGGACACTCAGCCACCTGTTCCTGCACCCATCAGAGCAGTGCACATGGACACACAGTCACCTGTTCCTGCACCCATCAGAGCAGTGCACATGGACAGACAGTCACCTGTTCCTGCACCCATCAGAGCAGTGCAGATGGACACACAGTCACCTGTTCCTGCACCCATCAGAGCAGTGCACATGGACACACAGCCACCTGTTCCTGCACCCATCAGAGCAGTGCACATGAACACACAGCCACCTGTTGCTGCACCCATCAGAGCAGTGCACATGGACACACAGTCACCTGTTCCTGCACCCATCAGAGCAGTGCACATGGACACACAGTCACCTGTTCCTGCACCCATCAGAGCAGTGCACATGGACACACAGTCACCTGTTCCTGCACCCATCAGAGCAGTGCACATGGACACACAGTCACCTGTTCCTGCACCCATCAGAGCAGTGCACATGGACACACAGTCACCTGTTCCTGCACCCATCAGAGCAGTGCACATGGACACACAGCCACCTGTTCCTGCACCCATCAGAGCCGTGCTCATGGACACATAGTCACCTGTTCCTGCAGCCATCAGAGCCGTGCTCATGGACACATAGTCACCTGTTCCTGCAGCCATCAGAGCGGTGCACATGGACATACAGCCACCCGTTCCTGCACCCATCAGAGCCGTACACATGGACATACAGCTAACTGTTCCTTCACCCATCAGAGCAGTGCACATGGACACACAGCCACCTGTTCCTGCACCCATCCGAGCAGTGCACATGGACACACAGTCACCTGTTCCTTCACGTATCAGAGCAGTGCACATGGACACACAGTCACCTGTTCCTTCACGTATCAGAGCAGTGCACATGGACACACAGTCACCTGTTCCTGCACCCATCAGAGCAGTGCACATGGACACACAGTCACCTGTTCCTTCACGTATCAGAGCAGTGCACATGGACACACAGCCACCTGTTCCTGCACCCATCAGAGCCGTACACATGGACAAACAGCTACCTGTTCGTTTACGTATCAGAGCAGTGCACATGGACACACAGCCACCTGTTCCTGCATCCATCAGAGCAGTGCACATGGACACACAGCCACCTGTTCCTGCACCCATTGGAGCATTGCACATTGACACACAGCCAACTGTTCCAGCACCCAACAGGGCAGTGCACATGGACACACAGCCACCTGTTCCTGCAACCATCAGAGCCGTGCACATGGACACACAGTTACCTGTTCCTGCAACCATCAGAGGCGTGCACATGGACACACAGTCACCTGTTCCTGCAACCATCAGAGGCGTGCACATGGACACACAGTCACCTGTTCCTGCACCCATCAGAGCCGTGCACATGGACACACAGCCACCTGTTCCTGCACCCATCAGAGCAGTGCACATGGACACACAGTCACCTGTTCCTGCACCCATCAGAGCAGTGCACATGGAGACACAGTCACCTGTTCCTGCACCCATCAGAGCAGTGCACATGGACACACAGTCACCTGTTCCTGCACCCATCAGAGCAGTGCACATGGACACAAAGCCACCTGTTCCTGCACCCATCAGAGCAGTGCACATGGGCACACAGTCACCTGTTCCTGCACCCATCAGAGCAGTGCACATGGACACACAGCCACCTGTTCTTGCACCCATCAGAGCAGTGCACATGGACACACAGCCACCTGTTCCTGCACCCATCAGAGCCGTGCACATGGACACATAGTCACCTGTTCCTGCAGCCATCAGAGCGGTGCACATGGACATACAGCCACCCGTTCCTGCACCCATCTGAGCCGTACACATGGACATACAGCTACCTGTTCCTTCACCCATCAGAGCAGTGCACATGGACACACAGACACCTGTTCCTGCACCCATCCGAGCAGTGCACATGGACACACAGTCACCTGTTCCTTCACGTATAAGAGCAGTGCACATGGACACACAGTCACCTGTTCCTTCACGTATCAGAGCAGTGCACATGGACACACAGCCACCTGTTCTGCATCCATCAGAGCAGTGCACATGGACTCACAGTCACCTGTTCCTGCACCCATCAGAACAGTGCACATGGACACGCAGCCACCTGTTCCTGCACCTATCAGAACAGTGCACATGGACACACAGCCACCTGTTCCTGCACCCATCAGAGCAGTGCACATGGACACACAGTCACCTGTTCCTGCACCCATCAAGCAGTGCACATGGACATCCAGCCAACTGTTCCTGCACCCATCAGAGCAGTGCACATGGACACACAGTCACCTGTTCCTGCACCCATCAGAGCAGTGCACATGGACACACAGTCACCTGTTCCTGCACCCATCAGAGCAGTGCACATGGACACACAGTCACCTGTTCCTGCACCCATCAGAGCAGTGCACATGGACATCCAGCCAACTGTTCCTGCACCCATCAGAGCAGTGCACATGGACACACAGTCACCTGTTCCTGCACCCATCAGAGCAGTGCACATGGACACACAGTCACCTGTTCCTGCACCCATCAGAGCAGTGCACATGGACACTCAGCCACCTGTTCCTGCACCCATCAGAGCAGTGCACATGGACACACAGTCACCTGTTCCTGCACCCATCAGAGCAGTGCACATGGACAAACAGTCACCTGTTCCTGCACCCATCAGAGCAGTGCAGATGGACACACAGTCACCTGTTCCTGCACCCATCAGAGCAGTGCACATGGACACACAGCCACCTGTTCCTGCACCCATCAGAGCAGTGCACATGAACACACAGCCACCTGTTGCTGCACCCATCAGAGCAGTGCACATGGACACACAGTCACCTGTTCCTGCACCCATCAGAGCAGTGCACATGGACACACAGTCACCTGTTCCTGCACCCATCAGAGCAGTGCACATGGACACACAGTCACCTGTTCCTGCACCCATCAGAGCAGTGCACATGGACACACAGTCACCTGTTCCTGCACCCATCAGAGCAGTGCAAATGGACACACAGTCAACTGTTGCTGCACCCATCAGAGCATTGCACATGGACACAAAGCCACCTGTTCCTGCACCCATCAGAGCAGTGCACATGGACACACAGTCACCTGTTCCTGCACCCATCAGAGCAGTGCACATGGACACACAGCCACCTGTTCTTGCACCCATCAGAGCAGTGCACATGGACACACAGCCACCTGTTCCTGCACCCATCAGAGCCGTGCACATGGACACATAGTCACCTGTTCCTGCAGCCATCAGAGCGGTGCACATGGACATACAGCCACCCGTTCCTGCACCCATCAGAGCCGTACACATGGACTTACAGCTACCTGTTCCTTCACCCATCAGAGCAGTGCACATGGACACACAGCCACCTGTTCCTGCACCCATCCGAGCAGTGCACATGGACACACAGTCACCTGTTCCTTCACGTATCAGAGCAGTGCACATGGACACACAGTCACCTGTTCCTTCACGTATCAGAGCAGTGCACATGGACACACAGTCACCTGTTCCTGCACCCATCAGAGCAGTGCACATGGACACACAGTCACCTGTTCCTGCAGCCATCAGAGCCGTGCTCATGGACACATAGTCACCTGTTCCTGCAGCCATCAGAGCGGTGCACATGGACATACAGCCACCCGTTCCTGCACCCATCAGAGCCGTACACATGGACATACAGCTAACTGTTCCTTCACCCATCAGAGCAGTGCACATGGACACACAGCCACCTGTTCCTGCACCCATCCGAGCAGTGCACATGGACACACAGTCACCTGTTCCTTCACGTATCAGAGCAGTGCACATGGACACACAGTCACCTGTTCCTTCACGTATCAGAGCAGTGCACATGGACACACAGTCACCTGTTCCTGCACCCATCAGAGCAGTGCACATGGACACACAGTCACCTGTTCCTTCACGTATCAGAGCAGTGCACATGGACACACAGCCACCTGTTCCTGCACCCATCAGAGCCGTACACATGGACAAACAGCTACCTGTTCGTTTACGTATCAGAGCAGTGCACATGGACACACAGCCACCTGTTCCTGCATCCATCAGAGCAGTGCACATGGACACACAGCCACCTGTTCCTGCACCCATTGGAGCATTGCACATTGACACACAGCCAACTGTTCCAGCACCCAACAGGGCAGTGCACATGGACACACAGCCACCTGTTCCTGCAACCATCAGAGCCGTGCACATGGACACACAGTTACCTGTTCCTGCAACCATCAGAGGCGTGCACATGGACACACAGTCACCTGTTCCTGCAACCATCAGAGGCGTGCACATGGACACACAGTCACCTGTTCCTGCACCCATCAGAGCCGTGCACATGGACACACAGCCACCTGTTCCTGCACCCATCAGAGCAGTGCACATGGACACACAGTCACCTGTTCCTGCACCCATCAGAGCAGTGCACATGGAGACACAGTCACCTGTTCCTGCACCCATCAGAGCAGTGCACATGGACACACAGTCACCTGTTCCTGCACCCATCAGAGCAGTGCACATGGACACAAAGCCACCTGTTCCTGCACCCATCAGAGCAGTGCACATGGGCACACAGTCACCTGTTCCTGCACCCATCAGAGCAGTGCACATGGACACACAGCCACCTGTTCTTGCACCCATCAGAGCAGTGCACATGGACACACAGCCACCTGTTCCTGCACCCATCAGAGCCGTGCACATGGACACATAGTCACCTGTTCCTGCAGCCATCAGAGCGGTGCACATGGACATACAGCCACCCGTTCCTGCACCCATCTGAGCCGTACACATGGACATACAGCTACCTGTTCCTTCACCCATCAGAGCAGTGCACATGGACACACAGACACCTGTTCCTGCACCCATCCGAGCAGTGCACATGGACACACAGTCACCTGTTCCTTCACGTATAAGAGCAGTGCACATGGACACACAGTCACCTGTTCCTTCACGTATCAGAGCAGTGCACATGGACACACAGCCACCTGTTCTGCATCCATCAGAGCAGTGCACATGGACTCACAGTCACCTGTTCCTGCACCCATCAGAACAGTGCACATGGACACGCAGCCACCTGTTCCTGCACCTATCAGAACAGTGCACATGGACACACAGCCACCTGTTCCTGCACCCATCAGAGCAGTGCACATGGACACACAGTCACCTGTTCCTGCACCCATCAAGCAGTGCACATGGACATCCAGCCAACTGTTCCTGCACCCATCAGAGCAGTGCACATGGACACACAGTCACCTGTTCCTGCACCCATCAGAGCAGTGCACATGGACACACAGTCACCTGTTCCTGCACCCATCAGAGCAGTGCACATGGACACACAGTCACCTGTTCCTGCACCCATCAGAGCAGTGCACATGGACATCCAGCCAACTGTTCCTGCACCCATCAGAGCAGTGCACATGGACACACAGTCACCTGTTCCTGCACCCATCAGAGCAGTGCACATGGACACACAGTCACCTGTTCCTGCACCCATCAGAGCAGTGCACATGGACACTCAGCCACCTGTTCCTGCACCCATCAGAGCAGTGCACATGGACACACAGTCACCTGTTCCTGCACCCATCAGAGCAGTGCACATGGACAAACAGTCACCTGTTCCTGCACCCATCAGAGCAGTGCAGATGGACACACAGTCACCTGTTCCTGCACCCATCAGAGCAGTGCACATGGACACACAGCCACCTGTTCCTGCACCCATCAGAGCAGTGCACATGAACACACAGCCACCTGTTGCTGCACCCATCAGAGCAGTGCACATGGACACACAGTCACCTGTTCCTGCACCCATCAGAGCAGTGCACATGGACACACAGTCACCTGTTCCTGCACCCATCAGAGCAGTGCACATGGACACACAGTCACCTGTTCCTGCACCCATCAGAGCAGTGCACATGGACACACAGTCACCTGTTCCTGCACCCATCAGAGCAGTGCAAATGGACACACAGTCAACTGTTGCTGCACCCATCAGAGCATTGCACATGGACACAAAGCCACCTGTTCCTGCACCCATCAGAGCAGTGCACATGGACACACAGTCACCTGTTCCTGCACCCATCAGAGCAGTGCACATGGACACACAGCCACCTGTTCTTGCACCCATCAGAGCAGTGCACATGGACACACAGCCACCTGTTCCTGCACCCATCAGAGCCGTGCACATGGACACATAGTCACCTGTTCCTGCAGCCATCAGAGCGGTGCACATGGACATACAGCCACCCGTTCCTGCACCCATCAGAGCCGTACACATGGACTTACAGCTACCTGTTCCTTCACCCATCAGAGCAGTGCACATGGACACACAGCCACCTGTTCCTGCACCCATCCGAGCAGTGCACATGGACACACAGTCACCTGTTCCTTCACGTATCAGAGCAGTGCACATGGACACACAGTCACCTGTTCCTTCACGTATCAGAGCAGTGCACATGGACACACAGTCACCTGTTCCTGCACCCATCAGAGCAGTGCACATGGACACACAGTCACCTGTTCCTTCACGTATCAGAGCAGTGCACATGGACACACAGTCACCTGTTCCTGCACCCATCAGAGCCGTACACATGGACAAACAGCTACCTGTTCCTTCACGTATCAGAGCAGTGCACATGGACACACAGCCACCTGTTCCTGCATCCATCAGAGCAGTGCACATGGACACACAGTCACCTGTTCCTGCACCCATCAGAACAGTGCACATGGACACGCAGCCACCTGTTCCTGCACCCATCAGAACAGTGCACATGGACACACAGCCACCTGTTCCTGCACACATCAGAGCAGTGCACATGGACACACAGTCACCTGTTCCTGCACCCATCAGAGCAGTGCACATGGACATCCAGCCAACTGTTCCTGCACCCATCAGAGCAGTGCACATGGACACACAGTCACCTGTTCCTGCACCCATCAGAGCAGTGCACATGGACACACAGTCACCTGTTCCTGCACTCATCAGAGCAGTGCACATGGACACACAGTCACCTGTTCCTGCACCCATCAGAGCAGTGCACATGGACATCCAGCCAACTGTTCCTGCACCCATCAGAGCAGTGCACATGGACACACAGTCACCTGTTCCTGCACCCATCAGAGCAGTGCACATGGACACACAGTCAACTGTTCCTGCACCGAGCAGAGCCTTGCACATGGTCACAGAGCCAACTGTTCCTGCACCCATCAGAGAAGTGCACATGGACACACAGCCACCTGTTCCTGCACCCATCAGAGTTGTGCACATGGACACAAAGCCATGTGGTCCTGGCCCCATCAGAGCAGTGCACATGGAGACACACACCTGCTCCTGCACCCATTAGAGCAATGCACATGAACACACAGCCACCTGTTCCTGCACCCATCAGAGCAGTGCACATGGACACACAGTCTCCTGTTCCTGCACCCATCAGAGCAGTGCAGATGGACAAACAGTCACCTGTTCCTGCACCCATCAGAGCAGTGCAGATGGACACACAGTCACCTGTTCCTGCTCCCATCAGAGCAGTGCACATGGACTCACAGCCACCTGTTCCTGCACCCATCAGAGCAGTGCACATGGACACACAGCCACCTGTTCCTGCACCCATCAGAGCAGTGCACATGGACCCACAGCCACCTGTTCCTGCACCCATCAGAGCAGTGCAGATGGACACACAGCCATCTGTTCCTGCACCCATCAGAGCAGTGCACATGGACACACAGTCACCTGTTCCTGCACACATCAGAGCAGTGCACATGGACACACAGCCACCTGTTCCTGCACCCATCAGAGCAGTGCACATGGACATACAGCTACCTGTTCCTTCACCCATCAGAGCAGTGCACATGGACACACAGCCACCTGTTCCTGCACCCATCCGAGCAGTGCACATGGACACACAGTCACCTGTTCCTTCACGTATCACAGCAGTGCACATGGACACACAGCCACCTATTCCTGCACCCATCAGAGCAGTGCACATGGACATACAGCCACCTGTTCCTGCACCCATCAGAGCAGTGCACATGGACACACAGCCACCTGTTCCTGCACCCATCAGAGCAGTGCACATGGACATACAGCCACCTGTTCCTGCACCCATCAGAGCAGTGCACATGGACACACAGCCACCTGTTCCTGCACCCATCAGAGCAGTGCACATGGACATACAGCCACCTGTTCCTGCACCCATCAGAGCAGTGCACATGGACACACAGCCACCTGTTCCTGCACACATCAGAACAGTGCACATGGACATTCAGCCACCTGATCCTGCACCCATCAGAGCAGTGCACATGGATCCACGGCCACCTGTTCCTGCACCCATCAGAACAGTGCACATGGACACACAGCCACCTGTTCCTGCACCCATTGGAGCATTGCACATGGACACACAGCCAACTGTTCCAGCACCCAACTGGGCAGTGCACATGGACACACAGCCACCTGTTCCTGCAACCATCAGAGCCGTGCACATGGACACACAGTTACCTGTTCCTGCAACCATCAGAGGCGTGCACATGGACACACAGTCACCTGTTCCTGCAACCATCAGAGGCGTGCACATGGACACACAGTCACCTGTTCCTGCACCCATCAGAGCCGTGCACATGGACACACAGCCACCTGTTCCTGCACCCATCAGAGCAGTGCACATGGACACACAGTCACCTGTTCCTGCACCCATCAGAGCAGTGCACATGGACACACAGTCACCTGTTCCTGCACCCATCAGAGCAGTGCACATCGACACACAGTCACCTGTTCCTGCACCCATCAGAGCAGTGCACATGGACACAAAGCCACCTGTTCCTGCACCCATCAGAGCAGTGCACATGGACACACAGTCACCTGTTCCTGCACCCATCAGAGCAGTGCACATGGACACACAGCCACCTGTTCTTGCACCCATCAGAGCAGTGCACATGGACTCACAGCCACCTGTTCCTGCACCCATCAGAGCCGTGCACATGGACACATAGTCACCTGTTCCTGCAGCCATCAGAGCGGTGCACATGGACGTACAGCCACCCGTTCCTGCACCCATCAGAGCCGTACACATGGACATACAGCTACCTGTTCCTTCACCCATCAGAGCAGTGCACATGGACACACAGCCACCTGTTCCTGCACCCATCCGAGCTGTGCACATGGACACACAGTCACCTGTTCCTTCACGTATCAAGGCAGTGCACATGGACACACAGTCATCTGTTCCTTCACCCATCAGAGCAGTGCACATGGACACAGTCACCTGTTCCTGCACCCATCAGAGCCGTACACATGGACAAACAGCTACCTGTTCCTTCACGTATCAGAGCAGTGCACATGGACACACAGCCACCTATTCCTGCAACCATCAGAACAGAGCACATGGACACGCAGCCACCTGTTCCTGCACCCATCAGAACAGTGCACATGGACACACAGTCACCTGTTCCTACACCCATCAAAGCAGTGCACATGGACACACAGTCACCTGTTCCTGCACCCATCAGAGCAGTGCACATGGACATCCAGCCAACTGTTCCTGCACCCATCAGAGCAGTGCACATGGACACACAGCCACCTGTTCCTGCACCCATCAGAGCAGTGCACATGGACACACAGCCACCTGTTCCTGCACCCATCAGAGCAGTGCACATGGACACACAGCCACCTGTTCCTGCATCCATCAGAGCAGTGCACATGGACATCCAGCCAACTGTTCCTGCACCCATCAGAGCAGTGCACATGGACACACAGTCACCTGTTCCTGCACCCATCAGAGCAGTGCACATGGACACACAGTCACCTGTTCCTACACCCATCAAAGCAGTGCACATGGACACACAGTCACCTGTTCCTTCACCCATCAGAGAAGTGCACATGGACATCCAGCCATCTGT